>NW_005362269.1:4759931-4769797 GCF_000412655.1 Myotis brandtii
GGGGGGCGGTGGTAAAGACCCAGAATGAATTGGTCCCACACCCAAGCGGGCTGAATAAAAATTGGGAGAGATATCTTGGCTACCTGAGGAGCAAGGGGTCCCAGCGCTACACCAGGCCTCTCAGCCCGGGTTTCAGTAGCAGGAAGAGATTTCATCTTTATATCCTTAGTTGTAGGACTTATATTCAAGACAGAGAGCTGCTGGAGTCCCAGGCAGTTCCTCTTAGAGGGTCCATCCACAGACTTACTTGGACTCACTCCCTGAGTCCAGCGCCGGCTCAGCAGCTTGAAAGGACTCAGGGACATACAGGGAGTAATTGAATTGTCTGGTGTCAGGGTGAGAGCTTGGGGATGGGGGCAGGCTTCTGCCAGACCAAAGTGATGGTACCTTTT
Organism: Myotis brandtii; assembly: GCF_000412655.1. NCBI lineage: Eukaryota > Metazoa > Chordata > Mammalia > Chiroptera > Vespertilionidae > Myotis > Myotis brandtii. Next base: position 4,760,324 of record NW_005362269.1, read on the forward strand.
GTGAGAGGCCCCCCACCCCAGAGGTGGGTACTATATTTGAGTCTCCATCAACCTGGTTCACACTTTTTACTCTGCCCTGGGGATTCCCTGAGACCCTGCCTTACCCAATTTGTGGGCTCACCCAAACCCTTTCCGGTGACTTCCATACACATGGCCTCTCTTGCCTCATGTTTTGGACTTTCCTAAAAATCTCTTAAATAGACATCATCTGGCCTCAGTGTGCCCTGTACCTCTTGTATGTGGCCCCAGGCCTGGCACTGGCCACAACCGGCCTTGGTTTGCAGCCCAGCACAATCTGCAGATTGCTCTGTAGCTCTGCCAGGTGGCCCCAGGCAGGACACAGGTGGTGGCTGACTTTGCACATCCCGGGAGGCCCCAGTGCCATTGTAGCCAGTGAACCGCTTCAGACCATGCCAGATTACAATCCTACCACCTCCACCAGCGACACACTCAAGGGATGGACTTGGTGAACACCAAAGCCCCACTAAAGCAAGTCCTGCTCCATAGGTTGACTCCCACACAGGAACTCCTTCCGATCAGCCTGGTGGTGGTGGTGGTCAATCCCTCCCAGTGACGCCAGCAGCAATCAAGATTCAACTACTAGAGGACAGTGCACACAGCCCACACAGGGGTGCGCATGGAGCACCCAGCTCAGGTGACTGGGGAGGCTGTGCCACTGGGCCCTATAGGACACGTACTACTCAAGGCCACACTACCACACCTGAGAGATGTAGCAGCACAACCTAATACATAGAAACAAACACAGAGAAGCAGATAAAATTCAAAGACAAATAGGTTCCAAATGAAATAACAGGAGAAATCTCCAGAAAAAGAACTACCAGATATAGAGTTCAAAACAAATGGTTGTAAGGGTGCTCAAGGAACTTAGTGAGAACTTGAATAGCATGTAAAATGACATAAAAACCATAAAAAAGAACCAGTCAGAAATTAAGGATACACTAACTGAAATGAATAATTTATAGGGAATTCATAGTAGAGTAGAGCCCAGCTGGTGTTGCTCAGTGGTTGAGCATTGACCCACGAACCAAGAGGTCACCAGTTCGATTCCCAGCCAAGGCACATGACCGGGTTGCAAGCTCGATCCCCCATGGGGGGTGTGCAGGAGGCAGCTGATCAATGATTCTCTCTCATCGATGTTTCTGTCTCTCTGTCCCTCTCCCTTCTCCTCTCTCTATAAGTCAATAAAAGTACATCTTTTAAAAAATAGGGAAAAAACAACAGCAGAGTAGATAAAGCAGAGAATCAAATCAGCAATTTGGAATATAGGAAAGCAAGAAGCACCCAATTAAAACAGCAAAAAGAAAGAAGAATCCATTCCTGGCCGGGTAGCTTAGTTGGTTAGAGCAAGAGAGCTCACCCTGAAACTTGTGTGAGGACAAAGCAGAAAGTACCGAATGGGCAGTGTGAGTGAGTTTTACCAGCAGAGAGGATGGGGAGATAGACAGGGTTTCAAAGAGGTTTCCCCAAATCTATCACAAAGCTCCCCTCTCTGAGGCTTTAAGGCAGACATTTCCTATTGTTCTTTAGAGAAGCATTTGAAGCCTAAACTCTGATCCCACTTCCCAATTCCCTCCGTACGTCTCAGATTTCTGTTTTTGAAGATGGCTAGCCCCCATCGATGGGATATGGGCTTGTCAGCACGTTTGTGAACTTGCTGGGCTGCGTGGCAGCTGAGACCTTCTGGGGTTAAGCCTTCTGTTTTCGGATCCTGAAAATGGCTCTGAGAAGCCTGCAGCTGGGTAAGGAGATAATTCAGAAGTGGGTTGGGGAGGTGAGAAAGCAGAGTTCCAGCTGAGTTGGGCCGACTGCTGGCAAGTTCTGAGGACACGCTAGGGCTCTGCCTCCCCTCTTCTCACCGCCAGTTCTATCCTCCCCAGCAAGTCCAGCGGAGCCAGCTAGTGGCTAAGAGCATGGGGCCTGGAAAATGCCACCTCTGCCCTTTGCTAGCTCTGTGAATCAGTGTTATCTTTGGGAACCTCCACTGTCTCACTTATAAAATGGGGCAGTCATCTCGGCCTATTAGGGTTCTTGAAAATAATGAAGCAGCCATCTTGTATAAAAACTGCAGTTTGAAATGTTAACTCTGCTATTCTGGCTTCTGTAAATGTTTGCTTGCTTAAATAATAAGGAAAATAAGACTACTCCCATTCCAGAGAGGCCATATTCTCCCACTCCAGAGAGGCCGTAAACTATGCCCCAGACAGAGTTGTCAGTGCTGACACCAGGCCAGGCCTTGAGATATGGTCTCATGGCCCCTTCCTAGCATGCAGGCCTTCTTTCTCAGAAGGCCTGGAAGTCTCATTCCAAATTTGGGAGACAAAGGACTGGAAAAAGTATAAATAGAGTTTCCTCCATGTTGGGGGCCCAGAATTTGAAAGACACATTTTTCTCTGGGCCTGCGCAGAATTTGTAAATAAAATGTAACTCCCTTTGCAGGGGGAGTCCAGCACGCTGTTCCGGTCTTCTGCAACACTAGGGTTCTTGAAACTAATGTGCAAATGCATCCAGCACAGTGCCTGGGCTCAGCAAATGGTACCTGTTTCTAGGGGGGCAGATTGGAGGTTCCTGGCGTCACAGATGAGGAAGCTGAGGTGCACACACCGTGTCTCTGCACCCCACTTCCCTGTTCTCACTTGCTTCTTACAATCTGGGGTCCTGCCCAGGCTCTGCAGGCTTGGAGCCTTGGCCAGCCTTGGAATGCTTCGCTCGCCCACACTGAGCGGGGAGAGGCTGTTGGCAGGGACTATCCACACCATCCGGATCAGAGCTGCTCACTGCTCCCCCAACCTGGTGGGGAGCAGAGGGGGTGGAACTGAAAGGGAATGGAATGGGGTTCCCGGGGAGGCATCCGCAGGTAAGTGCTGACCCGCTGGTGGAAAGCACTTAAAGTGATTTCTGGCATTTCCCTAAAAGCATTCATATGCCATCCAGGGAGGGCATATGTTCTGAAAGGCAGGTGGAAATGTGTCCTGCTGTTCTCAGGAGGCTGCATTTGGAAGGCTCTGGTCCAATTAAAGTATTACCGAGCCCAACGGCTCCTCGAGGTTGTTTCCGAAGATGGAGGGGCTGATTTTTGCCTCCTTATGGGGTGGAGGTGAAGCAGAGAGGCAGCACCTGACACAGAACGAAAGGATGCCTGTCTGTGCTGATATGGCTGGCCCGAATTCTCTCTCTCTCTGTGTGAGTGTAAATGTGTGTGTATCTTCCCTCATTGTTTGCCTTTGTTCTGGAACTTTCTCTCTCTCTGGTCTCTTAGTGGCTCTCAAGATTCAGACTATGTAGGTGTGAATTCTGTCTGTCCTTGAACAAATGTAGTACCTGCCTCATAGGGCTATTGTGAAAGAAGGTGCATGTAAAGCACTTAGCAATGTGCCTGGTACGTAGTAGATGCTCAATAAACTGGATATATTTTCCTACAACTTTTATTTCTGTGTGTGCATTTCTCCACATTGTGGCAGGCGTAAGGACTACCATGGTGTCCTGGGTTGCAGATAACAGAGCGGGTTGCGGGTAAGCTCCAAGGGATCAGTAATGCGTGCTGTGTTCACCGCTGTTTCTTCAGCACCAAGGACAGCACCCGGCTCAGCTTGGATGCTCAAACTGCCGATAACGGAATAAATGAGATTCTGACTAGAGCTAGCTAGAGTAGAAAAGGGAAAATGATGATGAGGATGTAACGTGTCACATGGAACTAAAGGGGGAGAGGAGGAGGAAGGCCCCAGGGAGGCCTCAGGAAGAGATAGAAGCTGGGGTCTGGGATGCCGCAGGGCTATGCTTGTCATCTCTGCACCTGTGTGCTGTCACTCTGTTCTTTTCCCCCCAAGTTTAGTTTCTTCTGCTTGTCAGGTGCATTCTGGCAATGATCAGTTCGGCCAATTTCAGATGCTGACTAGATGTCTCTGAATCCCAGTGTCAAATTCCCAGGAGTGAATCTGATTGGCTGATCTTTGGTCAAGTCTACTTATCAGAAATGGCAGGCAGCAGGGTCCCATGGCCCCCACCCCCTCCCATGGACCGGGGGAACTTTCTAAAGAAGGGACTTGGGAGTGGCAGGTGCCCAGTCTAGTGGCTGCCTCGCTTTCCCAAGTCTGTGGGAGAGGGGGCCAATCCACAAGAGGGCGAGAGTGATCTGGGGCATCATCTTTGTTGTCAGAGCATGGCTGGGGGGAATGTGCCTGTCATGGATTCCCTGGTCCTGGCCAGGTGGCTTGTGCTGGAGTGGTATTTGGGTATTGGAGTTGGAGGAAATTCTTTCCAATGAGGCCTGAAATTTTCTAGGCACCTTCCACGTCATATTTTCCATTTGTTAAAATATATTTTTATTGATTTCAGAGAAGGAGAGGGAGAAAGAGATAGAAACATCAATGATGAAAGAGAATCATTGGTCAGATTATTTTTCATTTTAATGGGAAAAATGAGTGCTGATAAATGTGAGACTGAGCGAGGTATGCCCAAGATCAGCACACTCTTCCCCGTGCGATACCTGTACGCTTACCCCAGGGGAATGAATTACGTGTGCAAATCTCTGACTTAGAGTCCCCCTTGGCCCTTTCCACTGAGCTGTGTTTTCACCTCATCCAGTGCTTCTCAGAGAATGGTCTCCCATCGACCACCACGGAGGCCTTCCCAGGGGACCTGTTTAGAAACGCAAGTTCACGGTCCCTCCTGCAGGCCTGCAGCCTCAGTGCTGGGGGGGGGGGCAGGGGGAGTCCAGCACGCTGTTTCAGATGCTGTTAAAGCTGGGAAAACCAGTGCCTTCATCGGTCCAGGGACAGATTTGTTCCTTGGTTCAAGGCTTCATAGCATCCAGATGTGTGAAGGCTTTTCCGAGAAAAGTCTTGGAGAGGAAGCCCTGAGGAGGCGTTGAGCAGAGGTTGCCATTAGCTCCAACCAGCTCCGGCCTTGGGCAAAGTTACAATTCCTGAAGAGCTATTGGCCTGGGAGCTCCGGGTAGAGGCTCAGCTGATGAGGGTGACACTACTCTCTGGCCTCATCCCTCCGGAGAGTAAGTGATAGCAGTGTGAAGTGCAAGTTCAGACCTTCAGGCAGAGGGCGCTGTGTAGAGCGCTCTGGATTGAATTACGAGGGACCAGTGACCATTTTGGTCGTGATTTGTAAGCAAAATGGAAAGGAGCAGGACTGATTCAGTGTCTGCATCCTTCCGTCTCCTTCCACTCCTACAACGACCCCTGATGTGGATATTATTGTCCTTGAAGTAGTTTGATCTCTCCCGGTGAGGGGCGGCATGGGGATTTAAACCCAGGCAGGTATATGCCCTTTACCAAGCATTCACACATGGCATGTCAGCCTCTTCTCTTTCCCACTTGTATTTCCTGCCCCCCCCCTGCCCTGGGTCATGCCCTACTTGGCCCTGGGTCATGCCCTACTTGGCCCTGGACCATGTTCCCTTGTCTCCTCTCAGGGAGGCTGGGCAGGACTGCGGGCTTGTCGTGCTCCCACCAGCTGACTTTACGAGTGTGGAAGGCAGAGGGTTTATAATGCCCACAGCCCTGTCCAGACTCAACAAAGAGCCCTGTGTGCAGAGAAGTGCTGAGATGGAGGGTGAGAGCCTTTCACTCCGTGGACCTGGGAGAGAGGGACCCCCTGTCCTGCCCTGGGCTCAGCACCAGGGAGTAGCAGAAGAAAAATGGGTGTGGCCGGTCTCAGAGGGAGCCAAGTGCAAAGGCACAGGGGCATCTGACAACAGCCTGTGTGGACCTAACCCCAGTCCCAGCACAGGGGCACCCAGACACCCTACCCGTGAACTTGGACACATCCTGGTGTAACAGTGAATGCGAATATTGGGAGTGGGGGTGGGGATAGAACTGGCTGTACTGTGTTGACTGAAAATAAGTTTCCTCCATCCTGGCAGAATAAGAACTCCAAATAGAGGCTTAGCTGAGTTGTAACAAATAAGAGAAATTGTGTTTCTTGCACAAGCAAGTGTGTGAACTGGGAGTCTTAGCCTCTATACATACTCGGCTCATTCTCTCCTCACAGCCAACTGCAAGGTTAGTGGGGCTCCTGAGGACCCCTGTTAGTCGCTAGTATTTTGCAGCATTTAGCCATGCAGTCCATCACCTCCTCTCCTTTTGCAAAAACAATGTATTTCCCTACTCCCAGTTTTGGTGTCTGAAATTCACCTGTTGGCCACTAGATGGGGTTATAAATTGCAAGATGCTTGGGGGCTTGCAGGACAGGTTGGAGCTCATAGGAAAAACACCTTAAAAAGACGAGAAGTGAAGGGTGACTAACTCTTGCTTGTGCTCTTGCACTGTCTCCTCCCCGATCCGGGCATTTCATACTCCTTATTTGCTAACCTGGGTTTTGAAAATTACAACAGTAAAGTGACTTTGCAAATAGTTCAGAAGTTTATCAATTTCAACCACCACCATCCCATTCCTGAGAGATTCCCTGGTAACAGTTTGGTCTGTATCCTTTCTAACTTTTTCCTGTGACTCTAAATCCATATCACATACATGCCCATATGTGCTTACATAGGTGTAGCTCCATGTTCCCATATTAGATATTAGAAACCACATGCATTGTTTTCCAGCTTGCTCGTTTTCACTTAGCATATTTCCTAAATGTTTTCCCATCAGTACAGATAGATCTATCGCATATATTTATTGAGCTCATAATACTCTACAGAATGAGTGTACCATAATTTTAAATACTATATTCCTCCCTCCTTCATTCTCTTCCCCTGCCTTTGTTTTGCTATTACTAACAAAGTTGAAACAAATGTTTTCACATCTATAACTTTGTGCCCTTGCTTTAGTATCTGATGTTTTAGTTCCATTTGTTTTGTCTCACTTTTGGATCTGCTGGGTCCTAACTGATGCACATTTAAAATTTTTATAGCTATGGCTAGAATTGCTCTTCATAAAGGTTGTACTATTTGTTTAAAAATATATTAATTGGTTTCAGAGAGGAAGGGAGAGGGAGAGGGAGAAAGAAACATCAGTGATGAGAGAGAGCTATTGATTGGCTACCTCCTGCATGCCACTTATTGGGGATCGAGCCTGCAACCTGGGCATGTGCCCTATTGGCTACCTCCTGCATGCCACCTATTGGGGATCGAGCCTGCAACCTGGGCATGTGCCCTGACCAGGAATTGAACCATGACCTCCTGATTCATGGTCAATGCTCAACCACTGAGCCACGCCAGCCAGGCATAAAGGTTGTACTATTTTAAACTCCCACCAACACCAAGAGCCATGTTTCTAAATTGTGCACTGTACTTACCTGTTCAATAACCGTATCATCCTGCAGACTGTAGAACCCCCGAGGGCAGGACTCTGCCTGCCTGGCCCTCAGCTGACTCCTGGGCACTTACCCCAGCATCTGGCCACCTGAAGTGCTCAGTGAGTACTTGTTGAGTAAAACAAAAGGTGTAGAATGAATACCTGCCAAGGATTCATTCTTAGAGGGATGCCTGGGAGAGTTTTAAAGCAAGAACTTTGATAAGAAAAGTATTCAGGCTTGGAGGACCCTAATTTCCTAAATTCACTTGAGACAGTGAAGGTAAAAACACAAACAAAAAACCTGGCTGGCGTGGCTCTGTGGTTGAGGTTCAACCTGTGAACCAGAAGGTTGGGGTTCAATCCCAGGTCAGCGCACATGCCCAGGTTTCGGGCTTGATACCCAGTGGGGGGCGTGCAGGAGGCAGCCAATCAATGATTCTCTCTCATCACTGATGTTTCTATCTCTCTCTCCCTCTCCTTTCCTCTCTGAAATGGATAAAAATATATATTAAAAACAAACAAACAAACAAACAAACAAACAAACAAACCCATGTTGTTTTATTCCAAAATTTCAATCTGTTGCTTTGGCTAGATGGTAATACAAAGAGGAAAACCCCTTTGGCTTCTCTAGGTGTGCTCTGGCATGGGCAATATATTTGCACAGAAGTGCAGGCACAGGGCACCTGGGAGGCTGGCCGTCCTCACTGCGGATTCCAGGTAATCCCCTGCCTGTCACCCAGATCACCTGTCCTACACATTGCCTGTCACCCAGATCACCTGTCCTACACATTGCCAATGTGTGGCTAGCGCAGGAGGCCTGGCTTCTGTCCTGCCTTTTGCTCTGGGACCTTGGGCATCGCTCTGCCTCTCTGGGCCTCCGAGTGCTCATCTCCAGAGCAGATGCGCTCATTTCTGCTGTGCCTGCCTCTTGGTGGGGGAGGCCCAGAAGCAGGTCCGAAACAGTAGTGTGCCATGTAAATGTGAAATGTTGCTACCTTCTTGAGAAGACAAGACATAAACAGGTGAGAAGGTCACTGAGAAAAGCAAGAGCTATTTCCTGCGAAAGCAGAACAATGCTTGAGGGCCCCAGGGAGAATACCTTAAGCGACAAGGAGAGGATGAGAGGAGTGATGCGGGAGAGGAGGAGGAGGAGGAGGAGGTGGGGAGGGTTCTAGTACTGCAGCTGAGAGTGGAAAGCAGCCAAGTCTTCCATGGATGCTAAGGCGGAGGGTGCTCTCTCCCCACCAGCAGGCACCTACCTATCTCCTGGGGCTGCTGTTATCTGATTGGCTGTGCAGTTCACCTTTGCTCAGCCCCAGGCTGAGGTTAACTTGGGGCCATGGGCAGGGGGGGAAGGTCACACAGATTTAGTGGGAGGCATTTTAAGTACCTAAAGCAATAAATCCTCCTGTACCTCGAGCCTGCCCAGGCTTCCCCAGACCTGGGAATTCAATTCCATGCGGTGCACACCGCTGGCCGGGTCCGCCCAGTCACCGGGAGAACCGCTGAATGTATTGCTGTGGGGAAAACCTGCAGCATCCCTTTCTTCACTCGCATGAACACCTTTTCACACTGGCCGACAGGTGACTGATCACCTGAGAATATATCCCGGCTCCAAGTAATTTGATATCACTTCCTCCTGTGTTTCCTAGACTTTATTTTTATGCCTTAAAACATCAAGAGAAAACATTATTATTGTTGCTACAGACTCAGTACCTGTTTCTCAGCCGTAAGCCACGGGGCCTGGCATATGGCAGGCATTAATAAATGCTGAATAAATGACTAGGTTGGATTGATGTCTGCAGACCGCCCTGTTTCCCTCCAAGAGGGTCAAAGGAAGCTTTTGCTTTGTTGTGTGTGTGTGTGTGTTGGTAGTGGTGGTGGTGGTGGCTGTTGTATGCAGGACATGTGTGCACTGCTCCGACGCCCCTGTGCTGGAGGACTTGTCCGGCTTCTGGGAATGCTGGTGGCCCCGAGGGACTGGCCGAGCTGCTGGGAATCCCCTTCCCCAAGGTCAGTCCTTCAGGGTGGCCTGCATCCAACGGCTGACCCTATGGTTGTGAAGTCTTGCCTTCCCAGTCCTACGGGTCATGCCTGCAGGGTGGTTTCACTTCAGACATCTACCTGGGGGCACTATCCTTGGGCTGCATCACAGCTCAGCTTTCTCCCTTCCCTTCCCTTCCCTTCCCTTCCCTTCCCTTCCCTT
>NW_005362269.1:4769835-4774174 GCF_000412655.1 Myotis brandtii
TGTTGACCTTAAGAGCACTCCTTAAGCAACCTCCTGCATGCTGAACTTCACATGGGAGTCTGCTTTCTGAGGAGCCCACCCTGAGGCCTTTTGCTCGGACTTGTACTCTTGGGCAGTAATATCAGCTAACATTCCCGAGGGCTCACATGAGCTGGGCACTCTGCCACCTTGTCTCCCTCGGTCCTCAACGGCAACCCTGTGAGTTAGGCCCTGTTGGAATCTGCATGTTACAGGCAGGGAAGCGGAGGCTGGAGTAGGTGACTCCTCGCAGGCCCCAGCCAGTGAGTGCTAGAGCCAGAACTTGAACCCATGGGGATTCTAGAGCCCAGGCTCCTAACTACTCTGCTGTCCCCTTACACTCATCCCCACTTCAGATGAGTGTGAGGACAGGAGTTTGATGAGCACTTCTGTCTAAAGGGGTTCTGGAGTCAAAGAGGTCAGAAATATTTCATGTCGAGGGCTCTCAGTGCAGTTCACCAAGCACATTCATGTAGTAGAAGCTCTGAGAAGTCCTACCATAGGATAACCTGTTGATATTTCCCAAACTTGGTTTTAAAAAAATACATTTTTATTGATTTTAGAAAGAGAGGGAGAGAGAAACACTGATGAGAGAGAAACACCAACATTGATTGGCTGCTTCCTGCACGCTTCCTGATCGAGCCTGAAACCCCGGCATGTGCCCTGATGGGGAATGGAACCATGACCTCCTGGTTCATGGGTCATTGCTCAACTATTGCACCACACGAGCTGGACCCAAACATCTTTATCCACAATAAAAACATGTGGTGGCCCTATAAAAATCCTGATGTTCTGTGGGAAAATAACTATAGGAGATACTGGCCTCGACCATAAGTGATGATTAGACTTGGTAAATGTTTGTGCTATTAACAAGTTGTTTCAAATCTGTAAAATGTCAGTAACCTTTTACCTCATGAAAGCTAGGTAGAAATCAATGAGCTATTACTTACAGAAATGCTGAAAATCATTAATAACCATAGCACTGGGAGTTAAGAAGCCATTCATATTTTCAGATTCAGAAAAGGTGGCTGGTGTGTCAAAAACATATAAACTCCAGCTTTGGAAACATTTCTGGTGGGAGTCAGGTCTACACATCTGTGTGTTAGGGGCTGTTTGAAGGAATCATAATTAGAACACATATGATTCATACATTAGAGTTAGGTCATTGTTAAAATATTTAGTCATCAGATAATGTTTGAGCATGCATTGTGTGTCTATGCAAATATTCCTGGGAATACAAGGAAGGGAGTGTTATGGACCCTGTCTTTAAAGAATTTATATACCATACATTTAAAAAAAAAAAAACACCTGGCCATGCCCACTGCAGACGAAACACTGATGAGAGAGAAACATCAACATCGATTGGCTGCTTCCTGCACGCTTCCTGATCGAGCATGAAACCCCGGCATGTGCCCTGACGGGGAATGGAACCATGACCTCCTGGTTCATGGGGTGTTGCTCAACTATTGCACCACACGAGCTGGACCCAAACGTCTTTATCCACAATAAAAACATGTGGTGGCCCTATAAAAATCCTGATGTTCTGTGGGAAAATAACTATAGGAGATACTGGCCTTGACCATAAGTGATGATTAGACTTGGTAAGTGTTTGTGCTATTAACAAGTTGTTTCAAATCTGTAAAATGTCAGTAACCTTTTACCTCATGAAAGCTAGGTAGAAATCAATGAGCTATTACTTACAGAAATGCTGAAAATCATTAATAACCATAGCACTGGGAGTTAAGAAGCCATTCATATTTTCAGATTCAGAAAAGGTGGCTGGTGTGTCAAAAACATATAAACTCCAGCTTTGGAAACATTTCTGGTGGGAGTCAGGTCTACACATCTGTGTGTTAGGGGCTGTTTGAAGGAATCATAATTAGAACACATATGATTCATACATTAGAGTTAGGTCATTGTTAAAATATTTAGTCATCAGATAATGTTTGAGCATGCATTGTGTGTCTATGCAAATATTCCTGGGAATACAAGGAAGGGAGTGTTATGGACCCTGTCTTTAAAGAATTTATATACCATACATTTAAAAAAAAAAAAACACCTGGCCATGCCCACTGCAGACTTTGCTAATCAATCACTCTACTCTTAACACTCTAGCACTCTAGACAGCCATCACTCATTCACCGGAGTTGGCCCATGAGATGAAACCTATTTCTATAAGAAACATGATCTGCAGAGTCTGGACATACAAATCTAAAGAACAGGGAGAAGGTGACAAGTGCCAAAGAAATGATCAAGTCCGAGTATACAGTGTATAGCACAGGTTAGGGTGGTCAGGGAGGGCCTTGAAGGATGGGAGGGACTTGGATGGGGGGAGGACACCTCAAAGGTGAAGTAAATCCCAAATAAGGGTCTTGAGGCTGGGTCTAAAATCTTTGCTGCGTGTGGACACTGATGTTTCCTCACCCTAGATTCTAGAAGACCTGACTCCTTTCAGAGTCACTGTGACCTTCCGATTGGCTGCCAGCACCCAGCCTGTAATTTCAGTCTATCACCCAGTCAGAGACGGAGAACCCGAATTCCAGGTGCCCGTAAATTACTTCTAGTTATTGCAATGACAAAGGCCGCTCCGAAGGTGACCTGCGCACTCCCTGTTTTAGAGCCTCATACATCAAACGGGAAGATGGAGCAGAGTCAGTTTCTACGAGGAGACCCAGACTGCAGCGGGGACGGGTGGCAACTGTCTGCGAAATTAAGCACTTTCTGTCAAAACTTAATTAAATTAGCCCTGATTCTATAAATAATAGAGCAGAGTCACCCTCCCGCCTCCCTCCAGAACCCACATGCCTTCTCCCTCTAGCTCTTGAGAAAACCGAGTACTGAGTGCATTGTACCAGGAGTCAGTTTGTAGGAATTAGGCAATGATTAGTTTAATCCAGCCTTTGCCACTGATTTACAGAAGTGGAATGTGCTTCGGGTTAGAAGGGACAGAGACTTGCAAGATGTGTGGGATGTCCAGCGAGGTAGAGGGGAAGGTACGAGGTGGGTGCCAGAGAGACTGGGCTTCTTGCCCCTCACTGCCCCCAGGCGGCCAGCTCTGTGGTGTTGGGCTGATCTCTTCCTTTTTGGCTCCTCAGTTTTCCCATGCAGGTCATATTTAAGGCTTACTTCGCATTCATGCCGCATGCCCAGTGAGTTAGCTGGGGACTTGTCTCCATGTCCTCTTGGGCCGGGTCTCAGGGTGATGGAGATTGCTAGGACAGAAGGAAAGAGTGCTGTCGAGGGTCTCTCACTGGCAATCAATGGGCCTAGGAGTGACGTATGTCATGTCCTCTCACAATTCATTGGATAGACCTTGTCCTACAGCCCCACACAGACACAGAGGGCCAGACAACACACAATCCTCCCATGTGCCTGGCTTTGAGCGAACGGCATTTCTCTGGCCTCTTCCAACACCAAAGTCGTCTAATTCTTTACTTTTCAGAGAACTCTGGAATTTTCATGTCTACATTTCACTTTGATTAGAAATCCTGTCCACTCACCTTCTCCTTCAGGTGGTGACTCTTTCCTCATGAATGGGTCCACTATACCTTCACGGTCCTTCTAGCTGTGTGATCCTAGGCAACTGCTCTGTGATCCAGTTTTCCTTTCTGTAAAAGAGGGACAATGATGGTACCTACCTAATGAGGTGATTCTGAGGATTGAATGAGTTGGTGTATAGAACAGTGCCTGGCATATGTTGAATGCTCAAAAGCACTAGAGGTTACCGAGAAAAGCAATGCAGTCTGGAATAAAAAAAGACCCAGAATAGCCACAGCAATCCTGAGAAAGAAGAACAAAGTTGGAGGGATCACAATACCAGATATCAAGCTATATTACCAAGCCACGGTTCTCAAAACTGCCTGGTACTGGCACAAGAACAGAGAGACTGGGCTTCTTGCCCCTCACTGCCCCCAGGCGGCCAGCTCTGTGGTGTTGGGCTGATCTCTTCCTTTTTGGCTCCTCAGTGTATTTAAGGCCTTGATATTTAAGGCTTACTTCGCATTCATGCCGCATGCCCAGTGAGTTAGCTGGGGACTTGTCTCCATGTCCTCTTGGGCCGGGTCTCAGGGTGATGGAGATTGCTAGGACAGAAGGAAAGAGTGCTGTCGAGGGTCTCTCACTGGCAATCAATGGGCCTAGGAGTGACGTATGTCATGTCCTCTCACAATTCATTGGATAGACCTTGTCCTACAGCCCCACACAGACACAGAGGGCCAGACAACACACAATCCTCCCATGTGCCTGGCTTTGAGCGAACGGCATTTCTCTGGCCTCTTCCAACACCAAAGTCGTCTAATTCTTTACTTTTCAGAGAACTCTG
>NW_005362269.1:4775958-4800334 GCF_000412655.1 Myotis brandtii
ATATGTAAAATTTAGACCATAAAAAAAAAAAAGCAGCTTCCCTAGCCTTTAAAGCAGAGGTCTCCAGGCTTCCATTCACGGCTGTCTGCCCCATGCATTCGTTCCATGAGCTTGTTCGTTCTCATGCCATCAGCTTCGTCTTCAGCCCCAGCCTTTCTCCGTGTCTACAGGATTTGTCCGTCTGGATATTCCATGGCATTCCACATTTCTGGACGTGAGCTTATTATCTTCTCCTGTCATCATTGTCATCCATTTAGCCATTAACCTTCTTTTACTGGTTCTTAGCTCAGAGGACAAGCTTTGAAGTGACATGGGCCTAAGTTGAAACCATTGCCGCACACTAGCTGTGTGACCTTGGGCAGGTGACCTAACGCTTTTGAACCCTAATCTCGGAAATGGGGATGATAATAATCGTACCTCCCTAATAGAGTTAGTCTGAAGATTGAATGGGATCATTATGTGAATCCCCGGCAGAGCCGAGGGCACATAGTAAGTGCTCAGTATACGGTAGCTCCTGCTAATGTTCTCAGAATGATGCTGGTGCCGATGCTCTCCACCACTCGGCACCTCTGCCTGAGGTTAGATGTTTATTTTCTCCTTCCCAGACAATCGCAGCGGCCTCCTGCCTCACTGGTCTCCCTGCCTCATCTCCACTGACTCTTATTTCTGCCAGGATTTTCTTTCTAAAGCACAGCTCTGACCCTCAAATATCTCCTTGTTGCCTAAAGGATAAAGGCCAAACTTACTGGTTTCAGGTACCCCAACAGTGCCAGTGTATAGGGATGCTCAATAAGTACCTGATGAATACTAATTTGCTTACTTACCTGTAACCCACCATTGGCACAGGCTGGCTAATTATCGTAGGAGGGCCCGTGGCTACCCAGCAAGGGTTTGAGCAGGACTGCACACTGCACAACTGCAGGGGGCGCTTTTCACATGATATACTATGAGAAGGGCACCCCTGGAACACAGTGATATTCCCTGGTGTTGGACGGCGCAGTGGCCGGGAAGAGTCCTCCTGGAGGCTGCCATCCCCAACCTGGGGCAAGTCACTTTGTGACCTGGAGCCTCAGTTGTAAGAGGAGGCTAGCAAGGCCTGTGCTACTTCTTCTACAGTTCTCATGGCTGTGAAAGGAAGGGCTTATACACTGGGAAGTGCCATCTCCCCCAATCCTCCTGCTATTGCTGTCATCGGTAGTGGCTGTGAGCAGTAAACACTAAAAGAACCGAATCACCCGCAGTCAGTTTCCAAGATAGAAGCCCCATTGTGAGCAGTGGATGTGTGATCGGCCCAAGGATATTATTTATTTATAATTTAAACGACCGCGTATTTCTTATGTCAAAGGCAATACCCATAAGAGCAGAAAATAATAGTCTAGCCAAAAAAGAGAAAATAAAAATACCCCTAACCCTGCCCACACAAAAGCAAACGTTATTAATTCCTTGATATATTTTCTTCCGGAATCTTTCCCAGGCGCATGCGATATACATACCATTCTATAGCCTGCTTCCCCCCCACTTAATGTACCGCAAACTTCTTGTCACGTTAATAAAGGTACCTTCACAGTGTGATTATTAATGGATGCATGTTCTCTGGGGTGAGGGCACACTTTAATTTATTTCACCAACACACTCTTGCTGGCATTTAGGTTAATTCTTACTTTTCCCTGTGGTAAGTGGGCTGCAAGGAACATCCTTGTGGCTAAATCTGTGTGCACACTCATGCTTATTTTCTCAGCTTAAGTCATAGATATGGAATTACAGAGTCAAAGAGTAGGCATATATGTATTTTTAAAAAAAGGCTTTTTGCAAAGAACTGCCAATTGCCTCTAGTAAGATTGTATGATCAATTGGATTTTGAAGGTCATTTCTAAGAGTGGAGTGTGCAAAATAAATAAACGGAACTTTCAAATGGAATTAGCCCTGCTGGCCTGTCGTATGGGTTTAGTAAAAAATGCAGGGAATGGTGCGCGGTGATGGAGCAGCAGGAAAGCCTTATGAATAGGTGTGAGGCAATTTTCTCCAGATCCTCTTAGTATTTAAAAATCGGGATATAATTTTTATGGATCATAGTTTTACTTCAGTTGATTTTTGTAGAGACAGTTAGAGCTCACACATATCTGACTCTACTCTCCTTCCAGGCACATGGAAGGGGATAGTCTCCAATTCTGGGCAGTAGGTGGGGCTGGTGACCGGGTCTAGCTCAATGGCTGTGAGCAGGATGACTCGGGTCACTTCTGGAGTGAAGGACCTAATTGCCAGTAGGAGAGGCCCCTAGTGCTCCCTTCTGCGTGTTGGCTGAGGAGGCTGCGTGCTACAGAGGGTGCCCTGCAGGATGGGGCAGCCCCATCCACCTGGGCCTCAGCTTCTCCCGAGGACAGTGGCCCTGGAGAGCCACCTGTGCCGAGGTGGGCTTGGTGTGAGTGAGGAATAAATGTGTGCTGAGTCACAAAGATTTGGGGGTTATATTTTTTAACTGAAGTGTAATCTCACGAATCCCAACTAACACTACAGTGACATAATTGGATTCCAGAGCTAAGTTATTAGTCACTTCAGAAATACTTCGGAGAGTGTATTGTGAGCAAGAGAGTGTCCCCAAAAGGAGTCACTCACACACGTTGAGCCTTCCCACAATGCCAGGTTTACCAGGGGAGACCGCCCGAGTAAGCCATTAGAGTCGCGCATAGGTTACCCACAGAGAGGGGGAACATACGGAGCAGAGCAAGTGCCCGGTGTGCAGTCCAGGCCACTGGTGGACGGGTGGGTGTTGGTCTCAAGCCAGGTAGCCACAGAGGCAGCACATGTCCTGTGGAGTGGAAGTCCCGTTGGGCTCTGAGTGTGACCCGGGTACAGCCAGGCTCGGACATGGAGTGGTCGGAGCTCTGCGTTCTTATGGCCCACAAGGGGTGAAGGTCCCATGCATACAAGTGTCCAGACTTGTGGTTTTGGGGTTCTGGGCTCCTCTTAAGGGCATTCCCCTTACACCCCTCTACCTCAGTCTTGAAATCGCACTTGACATAACTGTCATGGCTGAGAGTGACCCCCTATTGGATTGTCCAAGTGTCCTCTCACAATTCATTGGCTAGACCTTGTCCTACAGCCCCACACAGACACAGAGGGCCAGACAACACACAATCCTCCCATGTGCCTGGCTTTGAGCAAACGGCATGTCTCTGGCCTCTTCCAACACCAGTCGTCTAATTCTTTACTTTTCAGAGAACTCTGCCGGTAGCTCCTGCTGATGTTCTCAGAATGATGCTGGTGCCGATGCTCTCCACCACTCGGCACCTCTGCCTGAGGTTAGATGTTTATTTTCTCCTTCCCAGACAATCGCAGCGGCCTCCTGCCTCACTGGTCTCCCTGCCTCATCTCCACTGACTCTTATTTCTGCCAGGATTTTCTTTCTAAAGCACAGCTCTGACCCTCAAATATCTCCTTGTTGCCTAAAGGATAAAGGCCAAACTTACTGGTTTCAGGTACCCCAACAGTGCCAGTGTATAGGGATGCTCAATAAGTACCTGATGAATACTAATTTGCTTACTTACCTGTAACCCACCATTGGCACAGGCTGGCTAATTATCGTAGGAGGGCCCGTGGCTACCCAGCAAGGGTTTGAGCAGGACTGCACACTGCACAACTGCAGGGGGCGCTTTTCACATGATATACTATGAGAAGGGCACCCCTGGAACACAGTGATATTCCCTGGTGTTGGACGGCGCAGTGGCCGGGAAGAGTCCTGGAGGCTCATGCCATCCCCAACCTGGGGCAAGTCACTTTGTGACCTGGAGCCTCAGTTGTAAGAGGAGGCTAGCAAGGCCTGTGCTACTTCCCTTACAGTTCTCATGGCTGTGAAAGGAAGGGCTTATACACTGGGAAGTGCCATCTCCCCCAATCCTCCTGCTATTGCTGTCATCGGTAGTGGCTGTGAGCAGTAAACACTAAAAGAACCGAATCACCCGCAGTCAGTTTCCAAGATAGAAGCCCCATTGTGAGCAGTGGATGTGTGATCGGCCCAAGGATATTATTTATTTATAATTTAAACGACCGCGTATTTCTTATGTCAAAGGCAATACCCATAAGAGCAGAAAATAATAGTCTAGCCAAAAAAGAGAAAATAAAAATACCCCTAACCCTGCCCACACAAAAGCAAACGTTATTAATTCCTTGATATATTTTCTTCCGGAATCTTTCCCAGGCACATGCGATATATATACCATTCTATAGCCTGCTTCCCTGCCCGCCCCCCCTTAATGTACCACAAACTTCTTTTCATGTTAATAAAGGTACCTTCACAGTGTGATTATTAATGGAGCATGCGATATACATACCATTCTATAGCCTGCTTCCCCCCCACTTAATGTACCGCAAACTTCTTGTCACGTTAATAAAGGTACCTTCACAGTGTGATTATTAATGGATGCATGTTCTCTGGGGTGAGGGCACACTTTAATTTATTTCACCAACACACTCTTGCTGGCATTTAGGTTAATTCTTACTTTTCCCTGTGGCAAGTGGGCTGCAAGGAACATCCTTGTGGCTAAATCTGTGTGCACACTCATGCTTATTTTCTCAGCTTAAGTCATAGATATGGAATTACAGAGTCAAAGAGTAGGCATATATGTATTTTTTAAAAAAGGCTTTTTGCAAAGAACTGCCAATTGCCTCTAGTAAGATTGTATGATCAATTGGATTTTGAAGGTCATTTCTAAGAGTGGAGTGTGCAAAATAAATAAACGGAACTTTCAAATGGAATTAGCCCTGCTGGCCTGTCGTATGGGTTTAGTAAAAAATGCAGGGAATGGTGCGCGGTGATGGAGCAGCAGGAAAGCCTTATGAATAGGTGTGAGGCAATTTTCTCCAGATCCTCTTAGTATTTAAAAATCGGGATATAATTTTTATGGATCATAGTTTTACTTCAGTTGATTTTTGTAGAGACAGTTAGAGCTCACACATATCTGACTCTACTCTCCTTCCAGGCACATGGAAGGGGATAGTCTCCAATTCTGGGCAGTAGGTGGGGCTGGTGACCGGGTCTAGCTCAATGGCTGTGAGCGGGATGACTCGGGTCACTTCTGGAGTGAAGGACCTAATTGCCAGTAGGAGAGGCCCCTAGTGCTCCCTTCTGCGTGTTGGCTGAGGAGGCTGCGTGCTACAGAGGGTGCCCTGCAGGATGGGGCAGCCCCATCCACCTGGGCCTCAGCTTCTCCCGAGGACAGTGGCCCTGGAGAGCCACCTGTGCCGAGGTGGGCTTGGTGTGAGTGAGGAATAAATGTGTGCTGAGTCACAAAGATTTGGGGGTTATATTTTTTAACTGAAGTGTAATCTCACGAATCCCAACTAACACTACAGTGACATAATTGGATTCCAGAGCTAAGTTATTAGTCACTTCAGAAATACTTCGGAGAGTGTATTGTGAGCAAGAGAGTGTCCCCAAAAGGAGTCACTCACACACGTTGAGCCTTCCCACAATGCCAGGTTTACCAGGGGAGACCGCCCGAGTAAGCCATTAGAGTCGCGCATAGGTTACCCACAGAGAGGGGGAACATACGGAGCAGAGCAAGTGCCCGGTGTGCAGTCCAGGCCACTGGTGGACGGGTGGGTGTTGGTCTCAAGCCAGGTAGCCACAGAGGCAGCACATGTCCTGTGGAGTGGAAGTCCCGTTGGGCTCTGAGTGTGACCCGGGTACAGCCAGGCTCGGACATGGAGTGGTCGGAGCTCTGCGTTCTTATGGCCCACAAGGGGTGAAGGTCCCATGCATACAAGTGTCCAGACTTGTGGTTTTGGGGTTCTGGGCTCCTCTTAAGGGCATTCCCCTTACACCCCTCTACCTCAGTCTTGAAATCGCACTTGACATAACTGTCATGGCTGAGAGTGACCCCCTATTGGATTGTCCAAGGTGTCCAAGAAGCCCGCTCTGCTCTGCCCAGGTGTCTGCTCTGTGCGGGGCACTGTGGAGGGTGGAAGAGAGTGTACACTTCACCTCTGTTTGCAAAGTGTGTACAACCTGTGCTCATCTCTACTGTCTGTTGAATAATGTGTGTATATTGAATATTAGAGACCTCCATGGGTAGGGTATACTCTTTAAAGGGATTTCGTCATGATGTTCACATATTAAAATCAGGACTAATGAACACCTATTGTTTTAGTCTCCCCAGCGCAACACACCCTTCGTCCTTTGGAAAACTTCCCTCCTGCCCCATGTGGTTCTGGTGGGATAGCCGACTACAGCCCCCCACCTCCCTCGCCACTGGAAAAGGCAAATAACTTCCCTGGAATTTTTTGAATTGAAGGTGGAGGTGGTGGCTCCATCTTGCCCCTGTGTCAAGAGCGGTGGGATTTGATCCCAGAAGCAATGGCCCCGAGGAGCTGAGACAATGAGGACACTCACAGACCAGAGCCGAGATGAGATCCAGAGTGTTGAACGGAGGCTAATGCTGCCTGAACTTGGGATCCTGACTAGCCTGGGGCCAGCACCACCATGAGTCCCGGTGAGTCAGCCAGTGCATTCCCTCTTTCTCATTTAAGCTAATTTCAGCTGCTTTCTGTTTCTTCCAGTAGGAAGAATTTTCATTAATGTAACAAATATATTTGTTGACACAAATAACTAACCATGTGCCGATAGCCTCTAACATGTATTGAGACTTTTCATACATAATCTCAGTCCTTATAAGGACTCTACCATGTTTGCATACTTACAATCCCTACGTTACAGAGGGAGAGGGTGAGGCTGGGCCGAGACAGATAACTTGCCCAGGTCACACAGTTTCTAAGTGTGAAGACGGGAATAAGACCCAGTCAGTCAACTCCCCAGCTCACAGTCTTCGCACTAGTCCACCTGGGCCTGAGTCTTAATATCGTGGTTTGTGGGAAGTGTATACTATGTTTTTGTTTCTCTACCTGAAATTATCTTCAAAAGATGACAAAATAATTTATGACCATTTTGCAGAGACATGTACAATGCCTTCTGCTTTGCAGATGTGAAATACAAATCCTTGTAATTTGCTTTTTCATTTTAAAAGCGTCTAGAAGAAACATTTGACTATTTGGTGTAATTCTAGACTTTGCTCACAAGTACTGAGTTTGAGAAGGTGAGGCGTTGTGATAATAAAAATGATGAATTAATATAAGGAATGAAATGATGTTTTCATCATAAATCTCTCATTGTTTTCCCTGCTGTAATGGCCCATATCGCCCATGCTTTTTAATTTTATTGCTTTCCCTCCTTTGGATTGCCAGGTCAGCTTAGAGAAACCCACAGGTCTTTCTAGTAAACTGGCCATCCACCTGCCAAGTGGGTTTTAAGACTCTGCCACAGATGAACTTGGCCGTCTGCCAGCTCCAATGGGGTGTGAAGCAGAAGCGAGGGGTAGGAGGTAGCCATTGGCTCAGGCACCATCAACCTGGGGCCTGAGGCTGAGAGCAGGGCTGTCCTTATGTGAATGTCATCCTGGGATCCAGAGCCAGCAACCCCTTCGGAGAAGCAAGAGCTCTTGAAGGTCCATTTGAAAGCTCTGCGCTACCAGTTTGAAGGCTTGTGACACCTGTACCTGGCGCCTCCTAATTGATTTTATTTTGTACTCGCATGGGGAGCATCGTTCCCTGTAGGTGCAAACACCTTGAATCTTTGGCCTCACTGTTTCATGTGCGTTCCGGCAGGTGACTCATCTCACCAGTGGAGGTGAGAGAAGTACCCCCTGTAGAGGGTTGTTTGAAGTATTAACTGAACTAGCTCATGTCAAGTACTTGGTTCACACTCATGCTCATAGTCGGGGAGGAAGCTATGTGGGGGCTGACATTTGCAGGTACAACAGAGCGGCCCCTTAGCAGCCAGATGACCCTGGATAAGTCATACGTTCCTTTTTGTCCTTGAATGGGGTCACCTGAGAAAGTCCCTTAAGCATGTCTGGCTGATCAGAGGTGTTTAATAAATGGTACTCCCCCCCTACCCCCCACTCCGGGTCTCAGTTTTCCCATCTGTAAAGTAAAGGTGGTTGAGGCCCTTTCTGTCTTTAACTGCTGAAGAATTCCAGTCACATATCAGAGGTCCTGCTAAAAAAGGGTCTCTTTTTTGTGGGCTGGTTAGGTGGACCAGTGCCTCAGGGTGAACAGGGCTCCCTCAGTGTTAAGGATCATCACCCAAGAGAGTTGCCATCCACTGTCACCCAGGGCAGAGGGCAGGGTTCCGAGGGAGAGGGCGTGGGGAGGAGGCCGCATGGAGAGGGGGCAGTGCCGGTGGGCTCCAGTCCACTTGCGCCACTAATTAGCTTGGACTTTGCTGTCTCCCGGCCTTCAGCTCCTCCAGCTGGAAAACACAAGGGGCCCCTTTGAGGATTCTAAGAAGTGGAGGGTATAGGCATTGAGGCGAAGGGTCTGGGAAATGTAGGAGGCAATGGGGTTAGTGCCTGAAACGCTGTCTATCTCATGGCCCTTTATTCTGGAAGAGGGACAGTGCCAATGCCATCATCCCAATTCTACAGGAGGGGAAGGTGAGAGAGATTCAATGCCTCGTAAGGTGCCACAGTGAGTCAGCAGTAGGATTGGGTCTTAAATCCAGGTTTGCTGACTCCCAATCCAGTGCTCTTTCTCCAGAAGACTGGGTTAAGTCATAGGGTGGCTGGATACTGATATCAGTTCTACCAAAAATGGGGCATGATGCCCTACCTAGTTTGGCTCAGTGGATAGAGTCTGGGTTTGATTCTGGTCAAGGGCACATGCCTCGGTTGCAGGCTCCTCCCCAGCCAGGACCCTGGTCAGGGCTCATGTGGGAGGCAACCAATCGATGTGTTTCTCTCACTTCAATGTTTCTCTCTGTCTTTCCCTCTCTCTTCTATTCTCCCTAAAAACCAATGGAAAAATATTCTAAGTTGAGGATTAACAAAAAAAGGAAAAAAGAAAAAAGAAAAATGGGGCCTTATAAGTTGGGAACAACTTGTTGGCCTTGCCAAGCCTCAGTGTTCTCATCTGTAAAATGGTAGGTTTTCATGAGATTGCCTCGAAAATCCTTTTTAGCTCTGAAGTCTAGAACCATCTCTCTGCCCATCAGACTCACCTCCGCTGCCTTCCAAAGAGTAACACTGAACGTGACCAAGTCTCCCCATCAGCGCCCCGTATGCCTACCACTCTCTTGGAGACAGTGTGTGAACATTGCTTTTATTGCTGGATAGGGAAGTTGATAATAAAAGCCACCTCCTTGGGTGCCCTAATTCCACTTTAGGAAGAATGAACATATTGTTTTAATTAATCATATGAAAGCAAAATTAGCATGATTGTGTGAAAGGTGTTGTAAATCATCCCGATCCACATCATTGAGCAAAGAGCATTTAGTTATTCCGGCGTTGTTAAAGATTTTATCTACCCAAGTGAAAATTCAATTAGTACTAGCTTCAGCTTCTATAAAACTGAGGATTTTCCACTGTGGGAAAGTACTCTTTGTGTGTGTGAATACCACCTTGTGCCACTTTGATAAATTACTGTAATTAACAGTATCCTACGCAAGCTAAACAAAATTTACTGAACTGTTGTTGTAGAAAAGGGATATCTTCTCTTCTCTTGTTTGGGAGATTACTTTAATCTATACATGATATTGCCTCAAATAGCATTCTTTTTATGCTGAGGTTTGAAAATATCTACAGAGTTCTAGCTGGCACCAGTAAGACGCAGTGGGTTTTCATCGTACCCCACCTTTTCCCTTCCGGGTGTGGAGACATCAGCTATGGGCTTCACTATGATTCAATTAAATGTGCTATGTTTAATTAGGTAGCTGGGGAAACCCTGCAAGCAGAACCAACCTGGAACATCCTGATAGCTTAGCCAAAGGGCTGAGTTATTTAGGGGAGGGGAGGGGATGATGGAGAGGCAAGGAGAAGGAGGCAAAGGAGACTTTTGCTCCCAGAGCTCTGGCACAGACTCCTGCTTTGGCGATGTGCTTGCTCCTCCTTGTCTTGCATCCCTGGCTGTGACTGACTCTTTTCTCCCACCCAAATCTTACCTGCACGCCAAGGCCCACCCACCAAAGGGCGTGCTCTAAGTCTAGGCCAGTGGTCGGCAAACTGCGGCTCGCGAGCCACATGCGGTTCTTTGGCCCCTTGAGTGTGGCTCTTCCTAAGCCTTAGGAGCACCCTAATTAAGTTAATAACAATGTACCTACCTATATAGTTTAAGTTTAAAAAATTTGGCTCTCAAAAGAAATTTCAATCGTTGTACTGTTGAGATTTGGCTCTGTTGACTAATGAGTTTGCTGACCACTGGTCTAGGCCCACCCCTTCCTTCTTTCAGAAGCCTTCCAAAGAGATCTCTGTGTGTGTTTTGCTTGTAAACGTTGCTGGGCATGCCAAGTTCTCTCCCCTGATTTATCAGCACATCTCTTTATGGGTTCTCTGACCTTTTCTCCTATGCCCTCCACAGGGTTTAATTCTCAATGAGGAAACTCCACAGAAATTGGCAGGATTTCCGCTGGAATGGTCCAGCTTTCATCCTGATCTTTATCATACCAACTGCCCAACTCTTGACTCTTAGTGGGCAGAACTCTGGAAACAAGGCCACTCAGAGCCAGAGCTTGTCTAGTGTGTTGTGGTCATTTCTGAAGGAGTTTTCAAGTGATTTCTAGTAGCACTACTGCTGCTATAATGAACTAACAATGACTGAATGTGTGCTGTGTCCTAAGCCTGTTGGAAAGAGCTTTGTATGTGTGCACAGTCCCACTCTGCTTCATGATAGGGATTCGCCCTGAGAAATTCATCCTTAAGCGACTTTGTGGTTGTGCAAACATCACCGAGTGTGCACACCTGGGCTATATGGTAAATCACCATTGTGTATGCGGGACTGTGTTGACCGAAATGTTGTTATGCGGGGCACCACTGTATTATCTTATTTATCCTCACTGGGATATCCTAGGAGATGGGTGTTCTTATTCCCAACTTATAAAAACTGAGGGTCAGAGAGGTAAATAAACTTGCTCAGGGTCATGTAGCGAGAAAGAATGAGAACCAATATTGGAAGCCATGTTCTGTCTGTCACCAAAGGCCATGCTCTTAGCTGCTGCACAGAGCTGCTTCCCATGTTAGTTGTTGGGAGAATCCGGAGGTATCCAATGAGTTACCCGCCCGCCTTCTGGCTCACCTGTGCTATAGGGTACTTTCCTGTTCAGGTGGGAAAGTCCTGTCAGTGAGTGACTGGGACCTGAGTGTGACCCTGAGGATGTTCATGGAGGTGCATCACACCCTGATGTCGCCTGTCACCTGAGTCTCAATGGGGAAAAGCTTGAGAACTTTTGCACCAGGCTGTCGGGCTTCTTGATCAGGCCATTTGGTACCCTGATGGGTTAGCCTTCATACCTCTGTGTAGTTCAAAGAATCCATCTCTAATCGCCTGGCTAAGTGAATTCATGGAACGTAATTCTTCCCAGGAACAGAATCCTGTGCTGTAGATATCACCACCTTTGCTGATACATCACTAGTGTGCAAGGGAAGAATGAAGACAGTAATCTATCCAAGTCAGTTTGGGTCCTGTAACATGTGTATGGTAACCAAGGACCTCACAAGGGCAATGTTGAAGGTTGAATGAGATTGAGTATGTGAAATGGCTTAAAAAAGGAAAATATTGTGCCCATGTGAGTTGCTGCTGTGAGAAATTTTGGCTAATGTAGTGGCTATTGGTATAATTCTTGGCCAGGCAGCAGGCATTTTCTTTTCTTTCTTTTTTTAAAATCTTTTTATTGATTTCAGAGAGGAAGAGAGAGGGAGAAAGATCGAGAACATCAATGATGAGAGGGAATCATTGATTGGCTGCTTCCAGCCCCCCCCCCGCTTCCGGGGATTGAGCCCACAACCCGGGCATATGCCCTGACCAGGAATCCAACCATGACCTCCTGGTTCATAGGTCGACGCTCAACCACTGAGCCATGCCGAGGGAGGGGGGCAGACATTTTCTTTCCTAATCAGTAGCCACACCTGACTTCCCCTCTGGGGAACCATCTTATTTCAGGTGTTTTTGGTATGGCCCACTCCTGATGGCCAAGTTTACAGGGTCCAAAAGGTCTTGCTGCACCCTGCTCCCCACTCACCATGCCCCAGCTGGCTCTAGAGGTGCATGAAAAAAAAAAGCTTATTCCACATACACAAGGGAGCAGATGTCTGACTCCCTTTTGGGGCATATCAATAGCATGCCTAGTTTAGTGATGAAAAGCAAACTGTAATCGTTGGACAAGCAGCATTAAGGCAACAGAAGCAGAAATGAATGAGGAAGAAACAAAAAACACCCCCAGTCCCACCACCCTAGCAAGTCATTCAACTGTTTCTAAATGTTTCTGTTACTTTAAGTTTCTGACCCAGAGAGGTTAAACGACATCTCTCAAGTTCCACCCCAAATCAGCACTCGGACAGGAAGGGAGACCGGGAGACCGGAGTCTGCACTACACCTTTGCTCTCTTGGCTGTTTTCCTGCAAGCTTCTCCCGATGAAGGTTTGGATGCTTTCTTGGTCTCCGTCCAGAAGGTTCCCACTTACACACTAGGCAGTGTCCTTCCATAGCAACTGGCTGTGTGAAGGAGACTGCAAGGGGGGGGGGGCGGGGGGGAGGAGAGGAGAGAGTTGAGTAACCCCGGCTTTATTAAAACTACAGGAGTTATTACCTGGTGGTTCTTTCAGATGGCTAACGGGGCAGAATCAGGCTGGGAACCCAGTAGGATTTCTAATTTGTCAACACAACACAGCCCAGCCCTGAGGGGCAGCCCTGAGGGAAGAGGATTTTAAAGGGAAGGAAAGAAGGCGGCAGAACTGAAGGGCAAGAGGAGGTTGCCTGTTTGCAGTGGAACAAAACGAACTTCAGGCTTTATTTCAGGATTGCCAGGGAAATACAAACTTTCAGGGTGGGGACGGGTTTTAGAGTTCGCTTTGTGATGACCCGTGTCCTGGGATGACTACCAAACCTGTCCCAGTGACTCCGCCGCTGGTAGCCACTGCCTCTGGAGGCAGCTTACTCCAACAGCCACTCATGGGGTCAACAAATATGAATGAAGCACCAAATAGCAGGAGCACCTGCCAGCACTGGACCAGGTGCTGGGTGTGGGGAGAGGCCTGAAATCGGCTTGGCCCTGCCTCGGTGGCACCTACAGAGGTTGCAGACACTAAACAATTCAACGCTTGGGTAAAATAATCATAACTTACCATGTCTGTTATGAGCTAAATTGTCTTCCCCTAAATTTACACATTGAAGTCCCAACCCCTAGTCTGTCCAAATGTGACCTTATTTGCAGAGGCAATCAAGTTAAATGAGGTCATTAGTGTGGGCCCTAGTCCAATAGGACTGGTGTCCTTAGAAAAAGGGGACATTTGGACGCAGACACGCATAGAAGGAAGATGATGTGAAGAGACACAGGGAGGAACCAGCCCTGCTGACGCCTTGACCTCAGAATCTGGCCCCCAGAACCGTGAGACAATGCATTCCTGTTGTTCCAGGCACGCAGTTTGTTGTGGCCACCCTACCTAACGAACACAATGTCATAAAAGACAAAAGTGCTGTGAGAGACGATAATGGGATTGAGAGATGGAAATGGAGTTTAGATTTGGGGGTTCCCAGTGGCCTCCGTTAGGAAGTGACATTTGATCTAAAGCCTCAGGTGTCCCTGTTGCCTCTCTCATCCCCTGGCTTACTCAACCCCCTCTTGCTCCCTTTGCTCCAGCACATTGGCCTCCGCGCTGTTCTTTGAACAAACCAGACATGTTCCCACCACAGGAACTTCAGCTGTTCCCTCTGCCTGGAACGCTCTCCCTCAGATACTCTCTAAGTTCCTTTCCTCCCTCAAGTATCGGCTTCTCCATGAGGTTAAATGCCAGGGTGCCAATCACCATGGGCACCCAACCTCAAATGGCTACTTGTCTGGTACACCCCCACCTTGGCCCCAGAACGCCCAATCCTCCTTCCTTTGCCATCCTTTCTTTATATTCCTCAGCACGTATCACCTAACATACTATATTAGTGACTCATTTATTATGTTCATTGTTCGTAGTGTTTATCTTTGGGTAGAATTTAGGTCCATGAGGGCAGGGATTTTTGTCTGTTTTGTTCACTGCTGTATCCCAAGAACCCAGAACAGAGCCTGGCATGACGTGGCATGGAGCAATACACAGCTGTGGGATGAGTATATGAGCAAGGCCTGTAAGGTGTCAGGAGGAGTGTCTGAGGCAGAGGGATCCGCATGCCTATGGCCCAAAGGCAAGAAAGAGTTCATGGAACAGAAGGGACAGTGGAGAGCCCATAGAGAGTGATGGGAAATGTGGTTGGAGAGTGGACAGGAGCCAGATCTTTGGGCATTTATGATTGTTAGGCATGCTTTTCCTTACTGTGGGTTATGAGCAGTCTCTTTAGAGTTACTACTCCTGGTCTCAGTTACCTGCCTTGGAGTATCATCAACCCATCTTTTAACTTGTGGTTGAATATCATGATTACTCTCCACCTCCGAATTTTCTCCAGGCTAATGGTTCCAGTTGCTTTGGCAAGGGTGCCTTTTAAAACGAGAACCTTAATAAATACAAGTTTGTTTCTTACTCATATCAAGTTTAATTAAGTGTTTTTGATCGGTGAGAGGGTTGTCTCCAAGCAGTAATTCAGAGACCAGGCTCCTTCCATCCTGAGGCTCTGCCTGCATCATCAGACGGTTTCCATGGTCCCCGAGGAGGGGAAAGAGCGCGAGGATTGCGCATGGGCAGTTCCAGGGCCCGAGCCTGGAGGTCTGTTCCATCACTTCCACCCACGTCCGATTGGCTAGAACTCAGTCTATGGCCACACTGACCTGCGAGGACGACTGGAAAACGTGGTCTCGTGTGTCCTGCGGAAGAGGAACCAGCTGTCTCTGACAAATGTGTTTGTTGGTTCAGCCTCATCCTTTCTGTCCTGATTTCTTCCCAACAAGGGTGGCTTTTGAGTTTTCCCATCATCTCGTCATTCCCCTCTGCTTTGTCACTGTTCCTCTGAA
This sequence comes from Myotis brandtii, assembly GCF_000412655.1. NCBI lineage: Eukaryota > Metazoa > Chordata > Mammalia > Chiroptera > Vespertilionidae > Myotis > Myotis brandtii. The sequence continues at coordinate 4,790,930 of NW_005362269.1, forward strand.
AATGTCATTTCTGGAACTGAGCGGTCTGAGCTGGGCAGAATGTAGGTGAGGCTGTTGGAACTCAGCACTCCACTCTCAGCCCTCAGGACCTGGGGGGAGTCGGTGGTCCCTCCCTTCTCCATTTCTTCTGCCCTCTGGCTGCTCAGAGGAAGCTTCTCAGGGAGGGACATCTCCCTTTCCCATCACACCCCGCCACCCCACACATTTAAGGTGATGTATTGAGGTGCTTACAGCATGGGCTTCAGAATCTGATAGAACTGGGCTGGAGTCTGCTCCCTTTTCTTGCCAGCTGTGCAACCGTGAGCAAATATCTTAAACTTTTAAACCACAGTTTCCTCCCCTGTAAAATGGAGATGATGACGATGATGGTGATGATACAGGATTCCTGCGCAGTCATTGAGATAATTGGCTTACATTGTTTAGCATAGAGCCTGGCATATGGTAAATGCTCAGTGGGTGGCGGTTAATAATGATGACAACAATGAACAACTTGGTCCTCCAGCCAAACAGACCTACCCAATGTGTTGCAAATAGTTCTCATTTCCTTCCTCTCTGTGTGTGTTCCCGGTTTCCCATCACCCACGTGTCCTTCCCTCTCCTCTCTGTCAATCCAGCTCCTCCTCGGATCCCCTCCCAGCTGGACTGTCTATCTTCCTAGCTCAGAACGGCTCTGCCGCCCTGCCTTGTCCCTGTTGAGAAATGAACAAGAGTAGACACTGAAGAGTCAGGCGGAAATATATGGCACAGGCTCTGCCTGAACCCCTTTCTGCTCCCACCTACAAGCTGCTGGGAATGTTTTATTCACGAGGCTGAGCCCAGGCTCCCCAGCCTGGCTCCACGGCAGACCCAGGACTCCCTCCGATTTCCGAGCGCACAGCCAGCACAGACAATTTTACGGTCTGACAGGCTGTTGCAGATTATATTTGGCGAGTCATTTTCTGTTTGCCAAAACTAATTAGAGATGGATAAATTTAAATGGTTGTGGAAGCCAACAATAAAACATTATGTCCTCATTAGCTGAAATAATACTGTGGCTTCCCCTCTCGTACGAAAGATCTCGACTCAGAAAATGAGGCTCCGGCTGAGTGGGGCCCCGGGGCTGATGCCCCCTGCCCCTGTCTGCTCCTGTGAGCCAACTGTGCGCATCTCTTCTCAAGTCCATGTCCAGTGACATCATCGCGGTGCCTTGGAATTGGTCCTGGTGGGAGTATTTACTCCTTGGAAATTGGTTGTTAAACATTTATCAGCCCACCGCTGCTCTGGCTGGTGTGGAGGGACCAGGCCCAGCTCGCCTGGAGGCTAACACACATAAACCAGGGAGTGCCAGGCATTATTTTGATTAATAAAGTATCTTTGTGGGTAGCATTTCTCCTCTCGGACCCCGAGGCTTGTGTGCATGTCTGACAGAGCTCTTTGTTTCAGGGGAAGAGAGGGACATGGGAGGGGAGGCCAGGGATGGTGGTTTCCATAGCAATCTGGGCAGGCAGCGGGGCTGGGGAGGCATTTAAAAGCAGCATTTCTCCGACTGTGAGGAGCAGGTGAATCACCTGGGCATCCTGCTAAAAAGCAGAGTCTGATTCCGTAGGTGTGAGATGGGGCCTGAGATTCTTCATGCCTAACGAGCTCCCCGGTGTCCTCAGCGCTGCCACGCACCGTTCCGCGGGTAACAGTCGACCACGGACAGAGGACTCTGAAACTTTGAGACTCATTAATGTCAAATCCACCGAAACCCAAGGACTGGTGCTTCTGTGGCCCCAGCCTCGGCTCCAGCTCAGAGGGAGAGAGTGTGTCTTTCCTGGGAAGTACTGTGCAGGGTTGGATTGAAATCTCATCTCTACCAAATCGGAGGCCTTCGGCAAATTGCTAACCTTCTCTGAGTCTCAGTTTTCCAAGCTATGAAATGGGGCTACTGCTTCAGGGGAGGGTTGTGAGGATTAAAGGGAGGAAGCAGAGGCACTCGCGGCAGTGGGTGCTCCACAGTTGCCAGCTGCGCTCCTCTCCCCGACCTCCTGATTGGTCCCAAGTGCCAGGTCAAACAGCCTTTTTACCCAAAACTACCATTTTTTGAAATTATGAAAGTAAAAAGTTGCTTTTGGATAATTGCTAATGATTTTTCAAAGTTATAAAAAAGAAAAGAAAGATGCCCATGGTCCCCCCTGCCCGGCGATTACACAGTTGACATTTTGGTATATTTCCTGCCAGACCTTTCATATGTATTTTATTTTACAAGAGAAATAGAAGATTATATTCAACCTATTGTTTTTTAACTTGCTTTTTAATTTAAAAATACACCATTGGTAGGTTTGCCTGTCTCTAGGCTGCGGTGACATTATTATTCTAGTGGCTGGACATTTAAAGCAGCCTTCTAAAGCTGTGACTGGAGACAAAATCCACCTGTTGGATTCAGTTCACCTTTTAGGAAGGGATGTGCCAGGTTGTGGGGAGCAGTGTTCTGGAGACTTCCACTTGGTTTCCACAATGCCTGGGTCTCCAAACACCTCCATGTGACCTAGCACGAAGAAGGTTCAAGGTCACAATGTCCTGGACTTCAGGAAGCTGCATCTGAATCCAGAAAGCAAACAGGAGCTCACTCTGGGGAGAACCCAAAGTAAGGTTCTGATCCAAGGACACTCCGAGGACAGAGGACAGCCAAGGAATCCGTGGTTGTGGACCTGCAGATTGAGTCACAGAATGGAAACTACTGAGTAAGGGGGAAGCCCCAGGAGGCGGGAGATAATGAACTCAGCTCTTTTCCCAGCAGGAACCCCAAATGCTGTTGCTAGTCTCCTTGAGAATGACTGTTCATGACCCTTTAATGCTGGAAGCGACTGTGGAGAGGAGGGCAGTCATTCCTTCCTGAGTATTTATTGAGCTCCCACTATGCGCCTTACACTTTCCTAGATCCTGAATGTTATGATAAACAGGATACACAAGATCCCAGCTCTCACTGATGGTGTATTAAAGTCGAGGAGGCAGCATATGCTTAATCAAAAACTAGGATAACTCTAGCTGGCAGTATATGAAAGGAAGGAAATGAAACAGGGTGATGGGGCTACTTAGGCAGGGTAATCAGGGTAGGCTTCTCTGAGGAGGCGGCATTGCAGCTGAGCTATGAAGGATGTGAGGATTCCTTTTGAATCACAGTCTGCCCCTCCTGGAACTACCTGTTTGGAGATTTCTCCTTCTGCCAGGGGCATACTCATGTGTTCCAAAGTGTGGGTGTGCCCTTTAGACCCTCAGTCTTTCCCAGACAAGTGTCCCCAGTTTTTTCGGCTGTTGCTCATGTGACCCAATTTAGCTCTGCTCAGAATCCCGCTCAATCAATTCTGGATATTCACATATAATGTGTATCATAGAACGAAACACTGTGTGCTACCAGCACGAAAGGACTATATTATGTCCTTTGTACTGGATGCTGCATTCTTATTCATTCGGCCAAAGTAGTACGGACCTTTTTTTCTTTTTCTTTTTCTATCAGGCACATCACATTGTTTTCTTAATTGAGCTTGCAGTCAAATAAATCACCCAAGTCCTTTATTCATCTTGTAACTTACGCCATGGAACTTTGGCAAGTAAATGCAGAGGCTTACATTTATTTGTATGAAATTCAATTTCCTTAGTTCTGACCTAAGTCTTCAAGCCAGTCTGGATATTTTTGTTTTCTGGTTCTGTCGATATCTTTTCATTCCTTCTGCAACTTACCAGGGAGGCTAAGCGAGCAGCCGGGTGAGAGATGATGGCGTTTGGTGTGTGGTGGTAGGAATGGGATCAGAAAGACAGGGGTGGATTCAGGGTGTATTTGGAGGTCGGGCTGATGGATTGAGGTAGGAAGGAAAAGAGAGGACAAACGTAATTCCTGAGTGTGGGGCCCGAAATGGGACCAATATAGTACCCACTAAGTGAAATAGATAAGAGTGTTATGGACTGAATGTTTATGTCCCCCCAAAATTCATGTGTTAAAACCACATCCCCCAATGTTGTGGTTTAGAGGTGCGGCCTTTAGGTCGAGGAAGGAGGAACGCACGAGGCCAGAGTGGTGAGGGATTACGAATTTATTCCATCATCCACACACCAGGTGGCGGAGCCTGGATGGCTCCAGTACCCAGTGATGGGAGTCAGCGGCTTTTAAAGGACTTTTGGCGGGCTTTCTTCTGGGCGGAGACTTCTTCATGCTTGCCCGGAGGGGAGATAATGGAATGTGGTCACAGCAAGTGAAATGTGGTCTCAGCAAAGGGAATGTCCGTAGTGAAATGATCTGAAAAGCCAGTTCCTGGGAGAGGGGTATCAATTCAATTATTTGATCAGACCTAACAAAATAGATAAGAGTGTTATGGACTGAATGCTTGTGTTCCCCCAAAAATTCATGTGTTAAAACCCCATCCCCCAAAGTGGTGGTTTAGAGGTGAGGCCTTTGGGAGGCAATGAAGGTGGAGCCTCCTGATGAGATGAATGCTCATGAGAGTCTCGAGAGAGCTTGCTTCCTCTCTCTGCTCTCGCCAGGTGAGGATACAGGTCAGCAGTCTGCAACCCAGAAGAGGGCTCACCCCAGAAACCGGCCTTGCTGGAACCTGATCTAGGACTTCTGGCCTCTGGCTGTGAGGACAGGAATGTTTGTTTATAAACCACCCAGCGCAGGCACTTCATCATGTCAGCCTGAACTAAGACGATTGGGCCGGGGTCATACATGTGAGAAAGACATTATTTCACCGAGTGGGATTATAGTAATATTTTTCTTCTTTCTATAGTTTGTATTTCCAAAGTTTTAAACAATGTTATTGGGGGCCAGGAAGACTGTGAAGGCGAGTTCTGATTACGGAATTCAGAACAAGACCCATAGGATGAGGCACAGCAGCGCTGTTTACACTTAGAATTGTCCAGGCATCTTCTTTTCAAACCAGACTATAGAAACCAGATCTGTATTCCTTGCAAAAGCAGAGACTCAGAGGTGACCCTATTGAGCTACACAAATTTCTGATGGGAATAGAGATGAAAAATGTTCCCAGCCTCTTGCAGCTTTTATCAAATACAAGGACCAGAGGGCATGATCCGAGCTAAGGAGGGACTGAGCCCGAGGAATTATGGATGAGTGTGCTAACCAGGGAGCAGTTAATCCGTGGAATATAGTACTTATCGAAGGTAGCAATAAAGTAGCCTAAATGCTTTTAAAATAGATTTGGTACTTAGAAAACAAAGAGCTGGGACACAGGCATCATTTTTACTGCCAGCTTCTAGCCTTTGGTTTTCTGTAGGACCTTTGCCTATCATCGTAGGATCTTAGTATATTAAAGGGAAGGGACTTCGGAGATCCATCTCGGGCAGGGGTTTTAACTAGGGATGCACACCAGAATCATCTGGAAAGTGTTTTATTTTTCTCCCCCCACAATACTTGTTTATGCCAGGGCTTTACTGCCTTGGATCTTGCTGTTGGGTACATTGTTTTGGCCAAGTTTCCCAGGTCATTTGAGGCATACTGCCCATCAAGACTCTGCTCTGGTGTAACCCCCTCATTAGACAGATAAAGAAACGAATCTTGGAGAGATTAAGAGATTTGTTCAGAGCTCACAGAGAAGCACAGAAGTTGCCCTGGGAGTCAGCTTCCTCCGTGGAGAATAGATAATAGCACGAGACCATTTAATCCCTTTATGCCACGTCTCAGAGACTAAACATCAAACAATAAGATACAGTCATCAGTGTAGATTTTTTTTTTTTAATGTGGGATGCTCCATGAATTTGCACAGGGGCCATGCTAATCTTTTCTGTATCGTTCCGATTTTAGTATACGTGCTGCCAAAGTGAGCACATAAGTGTAGATCTTAAAAGCATAGCGTTGAGTGAAAAAGTAAGAAACAGAATGAATTTCTATAAATTAGATTCATTTGTATAAATTCAAACAACACAATTATATATTTTAAAAACCTACGTACATAATTAGGGACCGAGAGCAAACACATTAGCGTGCACGGGGTGGGAGAGGCTCCTAGAGATGAAGAAATGAGCAAAACCTGAGAGAGGGGCACATGTTGACAAGAGTGTGCTAGGAATTGAGTATGAAATTTCTCAAATCTCTGCACTCAAAGTATTGAAAAAAAAAGCCTATACTCAACAGATGACTGGGTAGACAAAATGTGGTATATGCATTTAATGAATATTCTTCAGCCATAAAAAGAGCCAAGATTCTGATACATGCTGCAACATGGATGGCCCTTAAAGTCGAGATGCCAAGTGAACTGAGCCAGACACAGAAGGACAAATGTTATAGGATTCCACTTATCTGAGACATTGGAAATAAGCACGTTCATAGAGATAGAAAGTAGAACAGAGGCTTCTAGGGGCTCTGCGAGGAGAAATGAAGAGTTTTCACTTAATGATTATAGAGTTTCTGTCTGGAGAGATGAAATAGTTTTGAAAATAGACAGTGGTGATGGTTGGACAATATTATGAATGTAATCAATGCCACTGAACTGTACACTTAAAAATGGCAAATTTTATGATATATATTTTGCCACAATTAAAAAATTTAAAAAAATGAGTTTTGGGCTTGTTCAATTGTATAATTAAAGTCAGAGAATTAGGGGAGATTGCAAACTTGCATAATGTGGGCAAGTATAGTGATAAAACTTGTAAATAAGTTCAATGTAATATGTTGTAAATCATTGAATTGTGCACTTTGAGTGGGTAAATTATATGATATGTGAACAATACTCCAATAATTTAAAAATTGTTAAAAATTTTACAGACAAAAATTTCCCTTGCTATTAAGTCTTTCTGTGGGAAAATGGAGGCGCTTAGGAGGCAGGGAAATAACATTTATTCAGCTGGGTACTGTGGTAGGTGTAGCCATTGCATTCTCTTCTCTAACGACTATACATGTTCAGGGTAAGGCTCTGTGGGGAGCCTTTGGGCATCTTGACATGTTTCTGGCAGTGAAAAGATTTGACAAGGCCTGGGAACTGGGAATTTGTTATATAAACAGTGGCCATCATTAAGTACTTTAATTTGGTGTCTACTTGGCACAGGACATGGTTGTCCATACTGTTTGGACAAAAGTGTGAACAGGTTGCCTTCCTTGTCTCGGCAGGCAGGGACTTTGGCGTGAGGACAGTCTGTAGTGCATAAACGATCTGAGTTTTATGCAACAAGGGTATTTGAAAAATGCAGCTGGGAAGGCACGGATACTTGAAGAGTCATTCACTCATTATGCAGAGAATTTCGGAAGACCCCACGTTTCTTACATGTTGCCCATTTCCTTCGTTCAGTCCTGGGAAGCAAGTCGAGAAGAGAACTGTCAATCTCTCAGACCTCTAGTCTCTGGAGAAGGGAAGACAGTTGCTAACTTTTTTTTTTTTTAATTGGCAAGAAAAGTTTGAGTTCTTTCAGCTTTGAAAATAAGTTTTGATTTGTATAGGTTAAGATCAGTTCCTACTTCATTTAAAGTCTTGTCACCCAATCTTAATTATATCCATATTATATCCACAGAGGCCCGTCTTCTCGTCTTGTGGCATTATCATTCCGGCCGAAAGTGTGGGCGAGCCTGCCATTCCCCCCCGACTGACAAAAGAAGGAGCATCTGTCTTGTTGCCTTGCCCAGCGATAAGCTAGTGGCCCAGCCACTACCGGTCATTTGCATGCAGAGTGGACCATTTCATTACAAATTTCATTAAGATGGTAATGTTTAATGTTTCCTGGGAAAAATGAGTTTTGGGCTTGTTCAATTATATAATTAAAGTCAGAGAATTAGGGGAGATTGCAAACTGCTTGCATAATGTGGGCAAGTATAATGATAAAACTTGTAAATAAGTTCAAAAGACTCGAGCTCTGCATGCATCCCGAGGTTGAATCAGCTCAGGAGGGAGGGCGTGTGGAAAAGGGGGCTGAGGCGGTCAGCCACTGGAGTTTAACTCTGATGTCTGCTGGCCGAGCTCCTTGCTCTCTGGGCCACTCGGGGAGATAGGTGACAGAAGAGAGCGCTGGGCACTGGCTGGTCAGGTTCTGGAAAGTTCCAGGAACACACTTCTGCACTTTTTAAAATTGGCAGCAACTTCCTATATAGGAATGAGAAAACAATGGCATAGACTTTATAAGATTGCTACCTGGAGGCCAGGGTGCTCTAACAGCGACCCTACCCGTATCCTCCTGCATTTCTTCCCACCAATAAAACAGGGAGTCATACTATTTTGAAAGAATTAAGAAAGCTGTTTCTTGCTCTTCCAGTTGTTTCCCTTATTTTTCTTTAAGGAAGGAAAAGTGACTTAGTGGTTTAGTGAGGTCAAGCTAATGTTCCTGAAACACTGGGGAGGTGGGACAATTGAATACTGCAGTACTACGTATGACTTATGTGTGAATATTGAACATCCCCGTTCCTTAAGAATATTCCTGGGCAACAGCGGTTCCAGCCCCCTCTCCCTCTCCCTGTCCTCTCCACTCCTCCAACACTGAAAAGAATTCCTTTCACTTTATTGTGGCTCTGAGTTTTCCCTGCATAACCAAAGGCCCAGAAACTGTGCTCTTTCTCCCATTGCCACATCCCTCAAGGCCCATGTGAGGACCATGGGCTGGTGCAATCTCTGTGAGCTTGGAAATAAATGAAAACACTTAAGAAAAAGTTGTATCCCTTGCTCTTATCCTTTCAAAAGGTGAGTCTTGGATTTCAAGTGTGTAGACTCTTACTTCGTGCCTAGGATTGGGCAGAATGACGCTCAGGCAATAATATGACGTGGCAACAGACAAGGATGATGGCAGGGAAATGGATGGAGAAGAAGCAATGACTTGAGAGAGTGAGGAAAGAAGTGATGGAATTTGATCTTCTTTTCTTTATTGGTGTAATTTATTAGAGTCCCATAATTATACTTAATTTTAAAAAATTTATCTTTGTTGTTGAAAATATTACAGATGTCCCCTTCGTGTTTTTTTCCCCATTGACCCTCTCCATCCTGCACCGGCCCCTCCCAGGCCTTCATCACACTATTGTCTGTGTCCTTGGGCTACGCATATATGCATATAAATTCCCTGGTTAATCTCTCCCCCCACACCTTCAACTTCCCTCTGAAGTTTGTCAGTCTGTTCCATGCTTCTAGGTCTCTGGCTCTATTTTGTTCATCAGTTTATTTTGTTCATTAGATTCCACATGAGTGAGATCATGTGATACTTATTTTTCTCTAACTGGTTTATTTCGCTCAGTGTAATATTTTTATTAATAGTTGAAGTGGCAATATCTTCATCGATACAGCTCCTAGGGCAATGAAAACTAAAGAGAAAATAAACAAATGGGATTACATCAAAATAAAAAGCTTCTGCACAGCAAAAGAAACCATCAACAAAACAACAAGAAACCCCCTACATGGGAGAACATAATTTGCCAATGTTATCACCTATAAGGGTTTAATCTCCAACATTTATAGGGAACTC
>NW_005362269.1:4800639-4897183 GCF_000412655.1 Myotis brandtii
GTGGTGGTGGTGGTGGTGGTGGTGGTGGTGGTGGTGGTGGTGGTGGTGGTGGTGGTGGTGGTGGTGGTGGTGGTGGTGGTGGTGGTGGTGGTGGTGGTGGTGGTGGTGGTGGTGGTGGTGGTGGTGGTGGTGGTGGTGGTGGTGGTGGTGGTGGTGGTGGTGGTGGTGGTGGTGGTGGTGGTGGTGGTGGTGGTGGTGGTGGTGGTGGTGGTGGTGGTGGTGGTGGTGGTGGTGGTGGTGGTGGTGGTGGTGGTGGTGGTGGTGGTGGTGGTGGTGGTGGTGGTGGTGGTGGTGGTGGTGGTGGTGGTGGTGGTGGTGGTGGTGGTGGTGGTGGTGGTGGTGGTGGTGGTGGTGGTGGTGGTGGTGGTGGTGGTGGTGGTGGTGGTGGTGGTGGTGGTGGTGGTGGTGGTGGTGGTGGTGGTGGTGGTGGTGGTGGTGGTGGTGGTGGTGGTGGTGGTGGTGGTGGTGGTGGTGGTGGTGGTGGTGGTGGTGGTGGTGGTGGTGGTGGTGGTGGTGGTGGTGGTGGTGGTGGTGGTGTGTGGTGTGTGTGGGGGCAATGGGGGGATAAGGACACATATGTAATACCTTAATCAATAAAGAAAAAATATAGTTGAAGTGGATGTTATCGACAGTTATCAACATGGGGTTAATTGAAGTTGTTAGCTCTCAACAAGGGACTAATAAGTGAGTCACAGAATTAGAAACACAAAGAATATTTTCCTGAAGAACTGACACCGGTAGAGAAGCCTACATAACAATGCCTAGGCAAATTCAGGCCAATATGCTGTTTTTGCTGTTTGATGCTACTAATGATATAGTGGAGAAAGCATTCTCATCACAGAGCCAGAGGAATAGAATGTTAGAATTTGAAGATTCTTTGATGCTATGTTCTAGTTCAGAGGATGGCATATTTTTTCTGTAAAAAAACAACAGATAGTAAATATTTTAAGCAGGCCCCAGGGCTTTTGTGGTAAGTATTCAACTCTGCCCTGGTGGTGGGAAAGCGGTCACAGGCAATTTGTAAATGAATGGACATGGCTATGTTCCAGGAGAGCCTCATTTACAGAAATAGCATCTGGATTTAGCCCAGGGGCTGTAGTTCTCTGATCCAGACAAATTCCTTCATTTTGCAGGTGGGGCAACTGAACCAAATCAGTGTATTTGAAGTACCTAGCATGGTGTCTCACACATGTATATATTCAACAAGTGGTAGCTACTGTTATTATTTGGAGGGACTTTCCCTAAAACATGATTCAAGGGAGAGGTGAGGTATAAAAGATTTACCAATAATGACAACAACAATAGTATGCCTTTTGTTTATGTTGAATCCATATTCTCACTATAGTAAAATAATTTTTTAATTTAAATTTGGGGGCACTTTTCTCTGCCAGAAGGGGTTTGGAAACATTTTTTTAAAAATTGAAATTGTCAGTGGGGGGAGGTGGAGGAAGGTATGGGGGGATAAATGCTGTTGGATGGAGACTGGACTGGGGATGGTGAAGACACAATACAGTGTACAGATAATGTGTTGTAAAATTGTGCACTGAAATCTATAGAATTTTGTTAACCAGTGTCACTCCAATAAATTCAATGAAAAGGGAAAAAAATTGTCATATGCTAAGCATAACACTATTATTCAAAATTTAGTTATACCATTCAGCTCACTAACTATTCTAATTGCACATTCTAAATCCAGAGGCTATACCCCTGGAGTCTTGGGTAGGCTTCTGAGATCCCTGTTATTTTAAAACATGACATTTTTTCCCTGTCCCTTTTTTCTAACCTTCCTACCTTAAACCAGGGTAAAACATAGGCTCCTGGGTGTAGTATATCATTTTGAGAGACAATAAATGCTACCAAGCTGACTACAAATTTATAGGGCCACTTCCGACTCTCTCTTTGCAGTTAATGTAGTGAAATTGTACAGTTAATGTTTATAAAGAGAGATGGAGATGAAAAGCAATATCTGAGTGCTAAATGTTATTACTGGAGAAGAAGAATAAAATAACTCTTTTTATATATAGCCTTAGCCACCCCATCCTAAACCTAATGCGAGTATGGAGTTCCATAACTTTAACAGTTCTTTTAATATTGTTCAATCAAATATGAAATTAAGAAAGCGAGGCTCGCTGACTCTCCCACTCTGCCTGAGCCCAGGTTGTAGGCAGGGTGTGGATAACCGTTCCTCCTTCCCATGAAGCTGACGGAGCAAATGGTGTGAGAATTTCTTCAGTTCCAGCCAGGTGGTAGGGACGAGAGGGGCACTGCTGAGGAAAACCGAGAGGCAGTAAGTAAAATAGGAGCTAACGAGATAAAGCTTGGGTGGGAATCCATTGTGTATTGCGGGTGTGTTCTAAATTGTTGTAAGCACTGGGAACTTCTCAGAGGAAAGGTCTTCTTTTGCAACCCCCTTCAGGTTTTTAAGAATATATTTGTATTGATTTCCGAGAGGAAGGGAGAGGGAGAGAGAAATTGAAATATTGAGAGAGAATCATTGATTGGCTGCTTCCTGCACGCCCCCTACTGGGGATCAAGCACGAAACTGGGGCATGTGCCCTTGACTGGAATAGAACCCAGGCCCCTTCATTCCGCAGGCCAATGCTCTATCCACTGAGCCAAACTGGCTAGGGCTCAATCCCCTTCAGGTTTTAAGGAAGTCTGACACTGTGAGATCAGACCAGGCCACAAATCTTTGACCCTTTTGAGTGGTTTATGATGGTAGTATTTCTCACATCTTGAAATTGTCAAAGCCAAAGGCAACAGGTGAGGCAGGTACAGTCTTCAGCACCAGGGTATGGAAATGTCAAGTTCTTTCTTTCTTTCTTTTTTTAAAATTAAATTTATTGGGGTGACATTGGTTAATAGGATCATTTAGGTTTTCAGGGTACATTTTTATGAAACATGATCTGCATATTGCATTGTGTATGTGTCACCCAAAGTCAAATAATCTTTTGTCACCAAATATTTGGCAGCCTTTACCACCCCTGTCCCAGTCTCCACCCTGTTTCCTCTGATAGCTGCCACTGTTGTCTCTGTCTATAAATTTCACACTCATATATCCCACATATGAGTGAAATCAGATGGTTCTTAGTTTTTTCTGACTGACTTATTTCACTTAGCATAATATTCTCAAGGTCCATCCAGGTTGTCACAAATGGCAGTATTTCATCTTGTCTTATTTCAAGGTCAAGTTTCCACCTAGGTACAACAATCTGCTCATGTTTCACTCTTACGCTTCTACAGAAAGAAATGTTTTTCCAGCTGATATATACAGGTCAGTCCTACAGTCATTTAAATTATGCACAACACACTGAGGTCTGCTTCACTGATCACTGCAGCTCTGACCTGTTTTTTATGTGATTTAAATGTATCCTCTTGAGCCCATCTCTGAAGATTAATTTACTGTGGTGGGCTCTGCCAATGGCATGTAGCCTCAGAGAGTGTGGCTGGAATTGTTGGAGTTATGTATGTCACGAAGAGCTTGAAGATATGTAGTGGGAAAGACAGAGATAATTGAGAAGAGAAAGTCAAGTTAGATATGGGTCCTGACACTTGTGACTCAGGACTTACGTTTTTTCAGTAGCCCTCAGAAAATAGCTGCCATGCATTGATGCTATCAGAGAGGCCATGCATTCACTGGACAACTACTTATTGGATGCCTGTGGTGTGGAAGGCTCTGTTTTATGGTATAGCAGATGTGATGATAAAGACCACCCGAATATATAAAGTGGTCCATTATCAAGGTGCTAATGAGACAGAAGTGTCAATGTTTATACTGCCATAGAATTCTTGTCTGATTTACAGAAGAAAATTGGTCCTAATTCCCTATCTGTGGCTAGTAGAACACCCTGGAGCAGCGGTTTTCAACCTGTGGGTCGCGGCCCCTTTGGCGGTCGAACGACCCTTTCACAGGGGTCACCTAAGACCATCCTGCATGTCAGATCCTGCATAGATATTTACAGTATGATTCATAACAGTAGCAACATTACAGTTATGAAGTAGCAACGAAAATAATTTTATGGTTGGGTCACAACATGAGGAACTGTATTTAAAGGGCCAGAAGGTTGAGAACCACTGCCCTGGAGCAATAGGTTGTCGCAAGAAGTGCACAAATCTGTAGGTTCATCAAGAACAAATATTCACAAATGTATTTACACATGTGCATTTATACATAATGCATGTCTATTTTTAAACATATGTAGATAATATTATGATTAAAGTTTAAAAACATCCATTGAAAACTGTAACTGAATCCAGTTGCTTTTTAGCATGCCTTTTCAATTGATTGATCATTCAAGTGTTTCTGTATTGCAATCATATAGGAATTCATATAATACTTTTATAGTAAAATGCATCCTGATACATTGATTTTATTTTTAAATATTTTTAAGTGATTTAAAAATAAGAACATAATTCTACATACTTACCTACATATTTCATAAGGTACTATTTTTCTTCTGCCTGTTGGACTTCCTTTTGCATTTCTTATAGTGTGTGACTGCTAAGGACGGATTCCTTTAGCTTTTATTACATCTAAAAAAGGCTTTATTTTGGCTTTGTTTTCAAAAGAATCTTCACTGGATATTGCATTCTAAGTGGACTTTTGTTTTTTGGTGCTTGAAAGAGGTCTCTCTTCTGGCTTTCTGCCTGCTGTCATTCTTATTTTTTCTTTCTTTGTATTTAATGTATCTTTTTTCTCTGGTTTCTTTTAAGGTTTCCTCCTTATCATGGGTTTTAGACAATTAAAATTTTTTTTTAACTTATTGAGAGAGAGAGAGGGGGAGGGGAGGGAGGGAGAGAAACACTGACTTGTTGTTCCACTTATTTATGCATTCATTGGTAGATTCTTGTATGTGCTCTGACTGGGGATTGAACCCACAACCTTGGCGTATTGGGAGGATGCTCTAACCAACTGAGACACTGGCCAGGGCTGATTTTAGATCATTTGATTATCATGTGCCCTGATGTTCTTGTTTGGGGTTCATTGAACTTTTGGATCTCTGAGTTTATTTTCATCACATTTGGGAATGTTTTGGTTGTTCTTTTCTTTAAGTACCTTTTCCTTCTCCCCTTACTTCTGGGACTAAATTATACACACGCGAGGCTGCTTAAAGTTGCCTCACAGATCCCTGGTGCTCTGTTCACTTGTTTTCCTAGTCTCATTTTTGTGTTTCATTTTGGATAGTTTCTATGCCTTAAGTTTATTAATATTTTCTTCTTCAGAGTTTAACATACTGTTAAAATCATATGCAGGTGGTCTCCCCTCCCCCTGCTTATCCATGGACCCCCAGTGAATGCCTTAAACCAGGGATAGCACCAAAACCTATATGTACTATGTTTTTTTTTCTATGCACACATACCTATGATAAAGTTTAATTTATAAATTAGGCACAGTAAGAGATGAGCAACAATAACTACTAATAAAATAGAACAACTATACAATGTACTGTAATAAAAGTTATGTGAAGGTGGTCTCTCTCTCCCTCTCAGAGTACCTTATTGTGCTGTACTCACCCTTGTTGATGTGAGAAGAAACAATGCCTACGTGATGAGATGAAGTGATATGAATGATCTAGGCATGTGACACAGCGTGAAGCTATAGGAAGGGCTGCTTGAACACAAGCACTGTGATTCTGTGACAGTTGATCTGATAACCCAGATCAGCAACTAAGTGGCTACTAAGTGACTAATGAGGGGGAGAGTATACAGTGTGTATATGCTGGACGAAGGGATGATTCATGTCCTGGGTGGGAGAGAGCAGAAGGCGCAAGATTTCATCACGCTACTCAGAATGGCATATAATTTAAAACTTATGAATTGTTTATTTCTGGAATTTTCCATGTAATACATTCAGATGGCAGGTGACCAAAGCCAACCAAAATTGTGGAAAGTGAAACCTCGGATCAGGGGAGACTGCTTACTGCATATTGATCTCTCTTCTCATTCCTTGCCCCACTCTTCCCGTTTCCCTATCCCGAAGCATCTACTGGTACCAGCTTATTGGGCATTTCTTTTCAGAGATGATGCATACATTTAAAAAGATATAGATGCATATTCATCCCCCCTCTTCCCACAGTAGCATGCTATATATATGTTATGCACCTTGCTTTTATCTTTATAGGGTACTTAGAAAGATGCTGCATTCTTTTTAAATGATTGCATAATATTTTTTTTCTGGACATGTGAGAATTTATTTACATTTCAGTTTTTAGGTTACTCTATGTTTTTTTTAATATATTTTATTGATTTTTTACAGAGAGGAAGGGAGAGAGAGATAGACAGTTAGAAACATCAATGAGAGAGAAACATCGACCAGCTGCCTCCTGCACATCTCCTACTGGGGATGTGCCCGCAACCCCCATATGTGGTATGAGATTTTAGGCTCATTAATAGCAGGAGCCTCAGTTTCAGCACTTTTCAACAACTTTTCTCCCATGAGTTCCAGGAAGGCTGCCATATGTCCTTGCTCTTACCAGATTAGTTCATGGTTCATTTTCCTCTTGGTAGCGTCAAGTGGAGTGTGTCTTTGGCTGGGACAAAAGGTGGGTAGGCATATGGCAGGCAGCTCCGGGAAGCTAAGAAGCCTCGATCACTCCTTGCATGTATAACACCTAGCGTCTTGCTGCTCTCTCTGAGCAGGTGTGTGGAACTGTGCCAGTCCTAGCTTCATTGCCCTCCGCATTCCCGTAAGTCCCTGGGAGATTGATGTATTTCAGTGTGAGAGTGACAAGATAATGCTCAGTGTGGTGGCTGTTGAGAGAATGAAGGCAAATCCCAGAGAGAATCAGAGTGAAAGAGAGAAGCGAACATATGTTTGGGTGTCACTGAAGCCCCATTTCTAGTCACTGACATTCTTGGAGTTGCGTTGTCATATCGTTCTCTCTTTAATTCTCGAGCTATTCCAGCACTTGCTTAGTCAGAGTGTTTCATTTTTCTCTCATTTTCTTTTTAAGCATGATTTCGGCAGTAAGGAAGCCATCTATTATGCTCTGAAATGTATCCACCCCAAATTCATATGTTGAAGGCCTAGCCCTCAGTAACTTTGAATGTGACTGTTTGGTGATTGGGCAGTTATAGGGGTGAGTAAGATAAAATGAGGCCATTGAGGTGGGCCCTAATCCAATCTGACCTGTGACCGTATAAGAAGAGGAAATTTGGATACACAGAGAAACACCATGCTTGGATGTGCGGAGAGAAAAGGCCATGTGAGGACACAGCAAGAAGGTGGCCATCTGCAAGGCAAGGAGAGAGGCCTCAGAAGAAACCAGCCGTGCCGACACCTTCACCTTGGACTTCCAGTCTTTAAAACTGTGAGAAAATAAACCTCTGCTGTTTGTGGTATTTTTTGGAGTGTCAAATACTTTTCAGCCATGCTCAGCCCGTGAGCTACTTCCTCTCACGGCTGTGAAGAGGGCGGCAGCTGCTCTATGAATCATCATCTTGCACATCAATGTCCAGAAGGAGAAGAAGAGAACATTTCCCAGAAGCTTTACCAACGGGCTTCTCCCCAAAGCTCATGACCAGAATTGGTTCATATGCCCTTTCCCAAAACAGTCATTGGCAAAAAGAACGTAATGAACTGTACTCAGCTGAGCCTACGGATAGGATGACTTTCCTTGAGCGTAAGGTCTCGTGGAGAGAGGCAAAGACTCTTCACCCTGGAATTGTGCAACCACAGAGCAGCCTCAAGAGAGAATGGATTTAGGTAGGTGAGCAACAGGATCTGCACAAACTTCCCATAAGGAGAGTCTGGCCTAATTAGGAAGTGTTGAAGGAAGAAGGCGAAGACAGCTGGCATTATTTCCATAGCCTAAGACCCTAAAAAAGACCACGATTTGAGCTCTGTATTACCTTTACACTTTTTCACTCTTATATTTGGTCCTTCTCTCCTCTTACCCCTCTACAGAGATCCATTACCGTTTTTAGTACCAAGAGCAAATGCTTCTGTTCTTGGGAAATGAGATGATGGCACAAATAGCATGTTCTTAAAGCAAATATGACAGTTAAAATAGGGATTTGGCCCCGATGGGGTCACCAGAACCCAATGTGACAGCTACTGTGCATCCCTGATTAAGCATAATAAGCATAACAGCCTCTGAGAATATCTCAACACAAACGAGGTTATGAATGATTGATTAATAAGTGGATGAGAGCTGTACAGATCGCCACATGCCAGTTCCGCTAAGAGCCGTAATCTCCCATCTAACGTGCTCTTATCACTGAGCTCACACAGGGAGGCCTGTTCTTTGAGGAAGAAAGTCAGGGGCTGGGATGTTCTCCATGACTCATATTGGTAAAGTCCCAGGAAAATGGGATTTTTACACCTGGGGCTGATGAAATGAGAGTTGTTAGAAAGTGTGCGTGTATGTGTCTCTGTATGCATGTGTCTCTATGTGTGGGTATGTAGCCATGTGTGTGTCTCTTTGTGTGTCTGTGTCCGTGTCTGTGTGTGTCTCTATGTGTGTGTCTGTGTCCGTGTCTGTGTGTGCATCTCTTTGTGTGTCTGTCTTTTTCTGTGTGTCTTTCTGAGTGTATGCCTCTGTATCGCTGTGTCTGTCTGTGTGTCTCTCTCTGGGCAGGTATGTATCTCTGTGTGTATGTGGGTATAGTTACCTTCTTTTGTGTACAGGTTTGTCTGTGTGCGTGTATGAATCTCTGACTGCATGTGTCTGAGTATGCGTGTTTGTGTATATGTGTATGTGTATAGAGCTCAAGTGGAGAAGAGGAAGCTGAGGGGAAGAAGCCTGCTCCTAAGAGATGTAGATGAATAGAGGGCAGTGCGGTGAGTGTGTGAAGTGTGTGGAGTGGCAGCTAGGCAACCTGGATGTTCAACCCAGTTTTTCCTCTAATTCACTGGGTGATTTTCTGTGATTCATTTTCACTCTCTGGATCTTACTTCTCTTGGAGATAATACTACTTGGTTAACCATGTAACTCACAGAGATTTTCTGACAGTGAAATAGTGATGTAATTTAGAATGCTTTTAAAAAGCACAATAAAAAGAAAGGCATTAAATGGACTAACACTTATTTTTAAAAAATATATTTTTATTGATTTCAGAGAGGAAGGGAGAGGGAGAGAGAGAGACAGAAACATCAATGATGAGAGAGAATCATTGACTGGCTGCTTCCTGCACACCGCCTACTGGGGATCAAGCCCATAGCTCGGGCATGTGCCCTGACAAGGAATCAAACCATGACCTCCCGAGCTACACCGGCCGGGCTGGGTTAACATTTGACTTGAATCAGAGGAGACCTCTCTGTTCAAGATGTGCATGGAAAGGGTTCTTTGACTCAAATAAAAATCTTTGGCTGGTAGATCAGGGGAGTGGAGCGAAATGTGCATTGGGGATCAAGCCCATAGCTCGGGCATGTGCCCTGACCAGGAATCAAACCATGACCTCCCGAGCTACACCGGCCGGGCTGGGTTAACATTTGACTTGAATCAGAGGAGACCTCTCTGTTCAAGATGTGCATGGAAAGGGTTCTTTGACTCAAATAAAAATCTTTGGCTGGTAGATCAGGGGAGTGGAGCGAAATGTGCAGCTACATGGGAAGGAAGGAGAAAACCAGCTGTGTGTTTAAGAGGGGCATCGTGCTCTAAATGAGCCAAGGCAGAGAAGGTTCATTTTGGATGCTGGTCCTGATCAGTGAATGGTGGCTGCCTGGAACATGATGTGGATGAGCTTTGGGAAGCCACATCCTGGGAAGGGTGACAAGCACACGGTGCTACCTGCTATGGGCGCAAGGAAGAGGGACTTGATGTATGCCAGCCACGTGCTGATCATCCCTCCCAGAGCTCGGGGGAGACAGTATCAAACCTGGAGCCTGAAAGCCGGGGCTGGCGTCTTGGAAGCTGCTGAAAGTAAAATCTTCGTGAGTTTTAAAATTAGTTAGTTTTTCTTCTCTCTTTCTAGGGGATTTGATGACAATCCAATTTAACTTTATTTTCTGTTATATGAATGTGTCAGTAACTTTATGTTAATTCATGCATAGATTTCTGCAAAATGGTATAAAGACAGCCTTATTGGAATTGGGAAGAAGACATGATTTAAGTTGTCACCATGGGTGTGAAGAATCTTCCATGTTAATGTAACCTCTCCTTGGCTGTATTTTGTCACAAGTTTAAAAAAAAACCCTTTAATTTTTCACTTATTCCCCAGAGTTCCACTGAGCTCTTAAGAAAATTAGAGACAGATGGCACTGGATCAACCCCAGCACTTCTTTTTTTGTAGCCTGTCTGTTAAATATTTCCTTACCTTTCTATCCCTACTTCTTAAAGCTTCGCGGGTCTTCCTGCAGCATCTTCATGACTCAGCACATGTTGCAGGGACTTGATTTTCTTTTCTGATGCTCCTTCACCTTTTGACTCGAGTGTATAAATCCCTTCTCCCTTTATCTGAATGAGTAATTGCTGTGATTTTGTGTGAGCATGCGTGAGTGTGTGTGTGTTGGCCAGAGCTATCAGTCACCTCTTTTACTGATTCCTCACAAAAGACAATAGGGAGAGAAATGCCATTTAAATAGGTTTCATGCTTCTTTTTTTTCAATTTAGGGGGATTAAAGGAGAAATGTGGGCTCGATGACAGTACAACTGGGGAGTTGAACATTATTTTTGTTTTTTAGTTTATTGACTTTAGAGGGAGAGGAAGGGAGAGAGAGAAACATCAATTTGTTGTTCCAGTTATTTATGCATTCTTTGGTTGATTCTTGTATGTGCCCTAACCGAGGATTGAACCTGCAACCTTGGTGTATTGGGATGATGCTCTAACCAACTGAGCTACCTGGCCAGGGTGAACATTGTTTTATAATAGAGTGATTTGTTAAGTAGTACTTTATGCCAGGCATTGCTCTTGGCACCAGGAATATTATGAGAATAAAGACAGACCAGATCCCTTCCTTGTTTTGCTGGAGAGAGAGAGAGAGAGAGAGAATGAATATTTAACCCTCAGCTGCAGATGGGGCCAGCATTGGGTTATGAGCATGCGTAGCAGGGGTGTCTGACATTGCTGGGGTTGGAACAGGGGTGATGGGCAGCATGGCTTCTGGATAAGACTGATCTTTAAAAACTAAGGCTGAAGGAGTGAGGAAGACGCTGCCGAGGGAAAAGGAGGGTAGCTTAGAAGGACAGAAACAACAAAGGTGAAGCACTGCAGGCTGGACAGAGTTGGCACATGAAGGAACAGGGAGATGTTCAGAGTGGCCTTAGTGTGAGGTGTGACCTTGAGGGATTCATTAAACACTTCAGGTCCATGTTTCTCAAACCTTAATCTGCTTATGAGTCACTTGGCTATCTTGTTAAAGATGCAGATTTTGATTCAGAAGAGGGCTAGCGTGGAACCTGAGATTCTGCATTCCTAACAAGCTCCTAGTTGATAACAATGCTGCTGGTCCATGGACCACACTTTGAGTAGCAAGGCTTTGGGCTTTATCCTGAGGGCAATGGCAAAACCAGGGACAAGTTTTAGGTAGGAGAAGGAATGACCTAATTGTGACATAGGAATATCCCATTTCTAGCAGTACGATGAATGCAGAGTCAGTGAAGGAACCTAAAAATGGAAATCAATGAGGTCTCAGGGGGTGGCAGTAGACAGTCATGTGACACTTGTCAATTAAGGTACTGGCAGTGGGCATGTGAGCGGAGCATCGCCTGTGTCTCATTCTTTAACCCTGTGTTGCTCAACCACCTGCAGTAATAGTTCTGTCCATATCTGCCTCCTCCCCTGGACACTGGGCCCCTTGGTGCTGCTGCCTGGGCAGTGCAGGGCACGGCAGCACAGCATGGTGCTTAACAATATAAGCCTTAGAGTCACTTGAGCCTGGATTCAAGTCCTAACTCTCATTACTTCCTAGTTGCTTCACCTCTCAGATCCTCCATTGTCACATCTGCTGCAGGTGGAGAACAATGCCTGCCACAGTGTTGAGGGGACTAAGTGAGATAATGTAGATAAAGTCTTTAGCCCTATGCCTGACATTCATTAATTCAAATAAATATTGAGCACTTGCCCCAGTGTGTTAGTTAGGCTTTGGGGATTCGGCAATGCACAAAATGGATCTGGTCCCGCCTCTTGAAACACTTGATAGATAGTTGTAGTAACTGCTTATTATTCTCAGCAATAACTCTCTGCTGTTAGCGCATTCATTTTGTGCACAGAGACTGATCAAGAAGCTCCTCTGGCCACTCCGTCTGGACAGTAAGCCCCCAACACCTTTCAGAACAAGCTGTGGGGATGGATACTCTATTCCATACATTCAATTTAATTGATTCTTCAAGCCCTGGCAGCACTTTCAGCTTAATCACCTTTAAACTCAAAGCAAGGATACTTGAGGTCTAACATCATTTCCCCAGCTCAGTAATCTATATGTGGGCAACCCTGCAACATTACATTTCATTGTTTTCAAAGTCTTGGGAGGGTGTATGCACGGCTCCTCATTAACCAGTGCCTAGGTATGGCCCCAATTCCCATGTAAAATAACTTCTTGGGTTTTGAGGCTATTGATTTTCAAGTGAGGAATTGAGCTGTTGATACCTGATGGGATAGATGGAAGGTAAGAGGAATGTGAAGGGAGCAGTGGTAGGAGAAATGGTTGGCGGTCTTTGGCAAGGAGGATGTGACCTAGATTGTGGAGAGCTCTGGTGGGCTCTATGCTCTCCCGTGAGAGGTCCAGCTGCAAGGGACCCTTGGTTGCAAAGACTATTGCTCCTTAAGTAAATGGGAATTTAATGGGGCTGGATTTCTTAGGGAGAAACTGTGGGAGGATCTCAGAGCACAAGACAGGCTGGAGGACCAGGTTTGGGGAAGGACCAAACAGGACTCAGAAAGGTTGGGTAGTAGGAACCACAGCAACGGCTTCATGGCCATAGGAGCCTGGCTTGTCTATTGGTTGGTCTACCATCAACTCTTCCTTCTCCCCCTGCAGTACTATTTCTTCCAGACTCAAAGTCCCAGAGGCAAGTCCACTGGCTGAGCATTGGCCACAGGTATGCTTCCTGGCTATTTTGAGAGGCAGGCTTTGGTGACTTGAGCTTCTGTATTGGGAGGTGGACACCTAGAATTACCATCTTCCATTAAACCCAATGGCATGCTGGTAAATCCCCAGAAGGAAATCAGTGTGATTAGGTTGGAGAAAATGGATGTAGGCACCTGTAGCATATAAAACGACAACATTGATGACTATACACATTAAGAGTCAACTTCATAATATTTTTTTCCTTTGAGATTTGCCTAAATAGACCTTATCTTTCCCAGTTTCCCCAGGCAGCTCCACCATCATCATCAGTGTTCCTGTCATGCATTGTATTTCTCTTTGTCAGCTCTTGTCAGATTGCATTGCGAGTATCTGTTCATGAGGCCATTTCTGAAATAGCCCAAAAGTTCTCAGGAACAAGGACCCGCCTGATTCATCTGCTTTCTTAGGCCTGAAAAGTGCTTAACACAGGGAACACATTGCACGGATCATAGTTGAATAAAACAAGTATGTGAGGGCATCTTACCAGAAACACAGCTATAAGCTCCTGGGAATTTTAAGGGGTGAGTGTGGTGGGTAGAAAACGTTCCAGCATCATTTTGTAGCATGCGCACGTTTAACACCCACTCCCCACAGGCACGCAGGTTTGAAAGCGTAATGAGTCACACAGTACAAAGCATGGGACTCACGCACCCTGCTTACTATTTCAGTTTCTATTCACATGATTTGTGTAGAATGTTTTCTTTCACAAAAGCCTTCTTCATGCAGGAAATTTCCTTGCCTTATTTAGTAGTAGTCCAATATTTTCTCTTTAATCTGGAGACACATTATCCTGCTCCCCAAGCTACGTCATATTTCTGCAAACCCCGTGGTCTTTGCCGGGATCCAGCTCCATGCTGCTGGGAAGAAGCTTGACTGTTGGGGGCAGCAGCAGGCCGGGTCAGTTTAACAGCAGTGGTGACGTACAAGTGAGTTATTTCAGAGCCGACCTTTACTCCTAGGCAGATAATCTTATCTATGGGTGCAGAAATTCCCGATTCTGGATTTTATCATAAACTTAGACCCTCCTGCCTCTTCCCTGCCCCCTTCAGTGATTGTCAAGAGATTGTGGAGAATAGAGACACTTGTGACCCTAGATTTCTGCTTCCCTGGTCTATCAGAGCAACAGAAACTGATTGAGAGCCTCGGGCAAGCCCCACGTGGCCTAAAAGGCTGGGTACCTGGGCAGCTAGGAGCAAGGCTGGCCTTGCAGACAGACCCTCGCCACAGAACTGGGCTGGTGAGGTCCTAGTCCTGCTGCCATCAACCTGGACGCCACGGCCTGTGTGGTTGCTGCGAGTACACTGGATACTGCTGGCCCTGCTTCTCCTGGGAATGGGGTATTTATTTTTTCTAACATGTGCCCTTAGCATAGATTCTTCACAGTCTCCACTTCTCTGAGTCTCTACCTGCTGTTTTAAGTCCTGGGTGGAACTATCCGAGCAGATGGGTGTGGCCATGTCCCATGTCCAACCATCACAGCAGGCTGGGAGGGCAAGGGTCATATTTTTTGGCTCTACTGCCTCACAAGAAGCTTTGGTGGAGAAAATTCCCCAAACGTGGAAAAGGATTTCATCTGCCGAGTCACCAAAACACAAATGCCCATAACATTTTCATTTTCAGCCATCGTTGGCAATAGTAAGAAAGTCATCTCCTTGATGTTTTAGATCCTGATCGTAAAAATGTTTTGTTGGTTCAGCACAGCAACATGGGTGGCTGAAGGACCAAGGCAGAACCCACCATCTCTATCATTTCCTCAAGTGTCTGAATGAAATGTCATCGGGCATAAGGCAAGGTTACATAGAATTTAGTGCAAAGGCTCTGGATCTGGCTTTTAATTCTGGCTTTTACTTCCTAGCTGGGGAACTCGGGAGCAATCATTTCCTCTATCCCAGTCTCGGTTTTCTCATTTGTAAAATGGAGATGACCACAGCCACCTATCCCATACTCAGGGCTCCATGAGGTGACATCCATAAAGCTCCGAGGACAGTGCCAAGCCTATAATAGTGCTTAATAAATGGCAGCTATTATGGCCAAGCTAGAGAGACTTGAGCTTGGGGATTAGCCAGAAGAGTCAGAATGCAAAGCCTTCTGATGTCCAGGATGTCCCAGACATGGGCCTCCAAGGAAGATCTGGGGGAAGGAGGTCATAATGAAAGCCAAAGGGGGTCACTCCAATTTGGATGACCCATGTCTCCTGCCCACAGGTGCCTGAGATTGCAATCTGATTTACAATTCAATAGGCGAAGACTCAGTGAGCTCATGTTACAGACCCACCCAATGCCCCATCCACTCAGGTTAGGCACAGATGATACTCAGTGCAAGGAAATGTTTACAGAAGTTTTTTTGTTTTTTGTTTTTTTTGGAGTGGGGTGACTCTTTTTCAGAATGCAAAAGGAGGGTGTTTTCAGACTCACATCGATATCATTGTCATTAGCTGGTTAATAATAACAGGAAAGGAGCAAAGAGAAGGCCAGATATTATCAGCATGTTCCCTACACAACCTCGAGGGGAGGGGACTGGATGAAGGGAAGATAGACACACGTCCAGTAAAGTTGGGATGACATAGGGAAGATGTTGCCTGTCAGTCACATCTGGGAACAGAGATGGTTGGCCAAAATGGGCATGGCCACTGCAGGCCTGGGAAGATTTGGGGTACTCAATTCCCTGAACAAAAAACCCGCTCTCTTGTGCTCTTGGCTCTCTTGGGACTCATGTGACTCTTGGCTTGGGGGGTTCTTTCACTCCTGCTTCCCTCTATTTGCTCACGTGGTCCATAGCTGTGTGGACGCCACACACAATAGACTAATGGACTGTAATTAGCCTGATACGGAACTGGATCCACTTCCAACATGGAAAGCAGACTTTGGACACTGGCTTTGCTTCTAGCTTTACTGGAACCCCAGCTACACTTCTTCTATGACTGGACTTAGGGAAATGAAACACAGGGATTTAATTTCATGGAAATAAAAAATCACTCATTCTCCCATGTGAGTCTCAGAAAATTCTTTTTTTTGGGATATCATAGAAAGTCCACCCCCAGCAGCACCCAGTGGGGAAGAGGACCCCCCTGCCCACTTGTTCCGTATCAACATGATCTCAACAACCTTTGTTTGGGTTGGAATTCTGGGAAACACACCAATCCCTGGACACAGTCATATTTTTATCTCTGTTCTAGTTTCCCAGCAAATAATAAATAGGTTTTTATTTCTGCTAAATGCTAATTTCAGAAGCCACTCTTTTTAAAGCTCTTTATTGGGAGAAAATAGGAAAGATGCAGAGGAAATGGTCTGTTGGTGTCGGCTGACTCATCTCTTCAGGTATATTATCAGTTTTATTATTATTTTAGATTTTTGCTAAATTAAGAATAAGAATGAATCATCCAAGAAAGAAATATTCTAAGAGCTGCACCTATATTTGTTTTCCCCTAACTAAGGATCATTCGCGTTTATGTAATATGTTATTTCAGAGTTAGTACATCACCTCTAAAGCTGCCCCCTTTAAAGCTGGGTTGATTGTAAAGAGCACCATTTAAATGTTTTCATGGAGAAATTAGGGATGGAATATGTACATACTGGTCACCCAGGGAGAAGTTGAAATAGTCATTTACCTCTTTAATGGGAGCAGGGAATGTAATTAACAACCATTTGCATGTAACAGTTGAATATTTCATGGGGGTGATAATGATTCATTCCTGCTTCCTGCAGCAACCAGAAGAAAATGAAACCCAGGTCTTTTGACTTTCAGGCAACTATAGAATGTAAAATTCAAAATTTACCCCGTCTCCTGCCCTACTCACTCACCTTCCTTGTATTCCTCTACTGCTCATTCTCCTTTTGCAAGCAGCAATGTTCACCCCGGATTACTTTTCACCAGGGGCTTCCTAATTTGCAGAGGGAACTCAGTACAATGAAGGCAATAGGTTTCAACTCTCAGGTTTCGATCTGATATTGATTGGTAGTGGCTTTTAAAGAAAGTTGAGAAGGAGGACAGTGGTTGCTTAGTAATGCCTGCTATGGATTGGAAGGAGAAGAGTGTCATCCATTACCTTCCTCAATCAGGGCAAAGAAGGCAAGATTAGGAATTGGGTCTGGCCTTGGTTTAACCATAACATACTGTGTGATTTCGGACAGGTTAGGCAATCTGGGGGACAGGAGATGGTCTATCATACAAAATTCACAAGTCTGTCATAAAGATAAAAAAGATTTGGAAGTATAGCAATCTGTATAATATATGGCTATATTTCCATTTTGAAGGATATACAGATCTATGTAAATAAGGTTCAGAGCTTCATTGTAAATATATTTATAGATTTATTTTCTAAGTGTGGAAGGTATATGAAAAGAAGAGCTTGGAACCCTTGAGTAGAAATAGGAGAATGGTAGGTTAGAAATGGAAGGGCCTGTGGACGAAAGGGGCCACATGCTAACCTGACAAGCTCAGGGGAGGCCTGCATGGCAGTCTTGCAGACTCAGAGACCTAAAGTAACCACAAAAGATGGTCTGAAATTAAACTTTAACTAGAAGCAGTTATGGTGGGTAGTTACGTACTAGGCTGGTGTCTTCACTGACAAGGTCAACCTTTACCTTAACTGAGCCTATCTGTCTTTTTGCATCTATGATAACATATCCTTGAAATGTCTGGGTAACTTGTAACTTCCCTTTTTCCGGACCCATTGGGTTCCTTCATTATTGTTATCATGTTACTTGTTGACTGTTGACTATCCTGCACCCACCTAAGTGTCTATCATTTTACTTTTTATCCAATCCCAGGGGTTTCCTCCCCCCGCCACCCCCCGCTTTGCTTTCTCCCGCCTCTCTAATCTATCATCAATGGGTTTCATGTAACCCACCTACGTCCCGTCCTTTGATTTCAATGTATAAAAATAGATGAAAACCTGCCATTCTCTGAAGCATTATCTCAATCCATTGAGGTTCTGCTTCCCGGCAATTGTCGACAGTTTGACTCAAATAAACTCACAAAAATTCTTTACAGGTTTCAATGTTTTTATGTTAACAGGCCTTAGGTATCTATACTAATAAAAGGGTAATATGCTAATTAGACCAGACGTCTTCTGGATGTCCATCCGGATAAAGCCACAGCAGCTGCAAGGGCCAAGGGCCAGCAGTGCGGGAGCGGGAGCCAAGGTGGCGCTGCTGCTGCCGTGGGAGAGGAGGTAGAGCCACTGCTGCCACCTCCCCTTTCGCAGAGGCAGCGCGGGAGAGGCCTCTGCGCGGGCTGGGCCAGCACCGTGGCCCCTTCTGCAGAGGCAGCGGGAGAGGGAACTGCGTGGTTCGGGTCCCAGTGCTGCCCCCTTCAACAGAGGCAGCCACAGAGGCAGTGGCGCGGGCCCCGTCCCGGCGCCATGCCTCTGCAGAGGCTGGATGGGGTGCGACCTGCTGTGCCTCAACCTCCCACAGCTCCTCCCCCAGCCGGCCTGGCCCCACCCACCAGTGGGCGAAGGGCAGTGGCAGCAGCAGTGGGGTGATGGGGGCAGTGCCTTCCCATGATTGGCCTGGTCACCTCCTGCATAGAGAGGCCAGACTGCTCCCCCTGGGGAGTGGGCCTAAGCCATCAGTAGGACATCCCCTGAGGGCTCCTGGACTGTGAGAGGGGGCAGGCCCGGACTGAGGGACCCCCTTCCAGTGCACGAATTTTCATGCACTGGGCCTCTAGTTATCTCTAAGAGTGGTTATCAAAATTTTAAAAAAATCTGAGAAATTCCCCCTTTCCCAGACAGAATCTTTTATGGCACCCAATACAATAAACCAATAAGTGATGCTATTCTGTTTAAAGCCTCATATTTTTCACTAGTCTTTCTAGATTCTTGGTGTTGATTAAGTGCCATTAAATATGTTTTATTTAATTAAGTGCCCCAGAAATCTTCAGAAGGCAGCATTTAAACTATCCCCGCATGTTAAATTCTCCAGCCTCATCAATGATGTCTTGAACATTGACCTCCAATGTGTGTGACCAAATTCCCCTCATAAAGGCAGAAAATAAAGGCGCTTATTTGACTGAGAGCCAAGTGATGTGATACCTGGTACGGGAAATAAAAAGATTTATGTGCAAGAGAACACCCAGTCATGATTGTATTGAAAAATCAGCTAGTCATGAAAAATAAGCTGTTCCATTTGTAAAATCCTTGAGTGGATTGAGTAGTTCTCATGGTGCCTTAACCTTAACACTCTTCACCCATCCATTCATCCATCTATCTGTCAATCCATCCAGCCATCCAACAAATATTTATTGAGTATCTGCTGTGTATCAGACCTTGTACATTGGGGATAAAATTCTGGGAAAAACTGATGAAGTCCTTGTTTCCATGGAACATATGTTTTGTTGGGAGAAGCAGAATAAACCAAGTTAAAAATATAATTTCAGACTGTGATATGTGCAATGGAAATAGTGTTTTCCTACAAAGAAACTGAGGGTAAGTTTATAAGTAGTAAGTATGCTATACTTGTTAAGTAAATCAATGAAGACTTCTTGGCCACCAATGGCCCCAGACCACAGGTTGACAGTTTCAAGACTATGAAGAGTAGAACCATCATTGTAATCTTAGAGTTCCCATGGGGTGCAAGAGAAACTTCATTTGCCTGGTTGAGTGGGAGTCTGGCTCAGAGGACTGTGGCTAGAGCTTTTTATTTCTGAGCAATGTCGGAAAAGCTGCCCAGCCTTCATGGTAACGGAGCACAGAGGAGCTGTGTTAAGAATTGATGGCAGCTGGAGAAGGGTGCTGGAGGAGCAACTTACAGCAAAATAACTTTAATAAATTTTGTTGACTGAGGAAAGACAAAACATTTTACAATTTTGGAAAACAAACTAGAAAGAGTGGAACTCAGAGCTGGGAGAAAGTGGTTCCAGAAGAGACTCAATGTTGAAGAGGGAAGGACTGAGAAGCAACTAGACAAGGAGAACCTCAAGGAGCCACCCCCCCACCCCCCCATCGTGTGAATAAAGGTGGGAATAAAATACCCCATGTGAACTCTGTTTCAAAAATACATAGTTCACCAAAAGATCCATCAATCTGACTTCAAAAAGAGACACGTTAAATGTGAGGCATTTCTCACTTGTGCTCTTTGAAAGAGTAATTGGAAGTGTCAACAGAAACAATGTTAGTGGGTTCCGAAGTCTCTCCTCTTTCCATAATGCCTACCATCCTTTTCTTCCTGGCCTAGGTATGTGACTTTATGCCCAGGGCTTAAGTTTCGAGACAAATTTAGAAGATAAATGCCCCGTTCTTCTTCATGTCAGTCTGGTGAGATGCAAAGCCCTGGCAGGTCCTGGCTATTGTCCAGGGAGGGAGACTGGAGGGAAGTCTTGGGACTTGTGTGTTCAGCCTTATCCTGGCTGCCAGGTGAGGCAAACTAGAGGTCAGGAGGAAGAAGAAATAGCCCTTACCTTTCAAACCAACACGGTGGAACGCAAGGGCATTCTGAAGCCCCAGGAACCTGTGGATTGAGCCTTCTGCTTCCCATCTCCTTGTCTAGAGGTCTCCTGTAGCCTGCTGTTTGTGTGTGTACTCGCTTTGCTGGCATTTCTCAGCACATCACCTACCTGCCTTCTGTTCTTGGGTCTCCCTTTTAAGCCTGTCTCCTAGAGTCAAAGTCTCTGCTTGGCTGCCTCTCGCTCATCCTTCAGCACCCTCATTCAGATTTGATGCTTCTCCTGCTCTGCTTCCCCTGCCCTCGCCCTATCCCAAGGTATGTTTAATCTCTGTCTTCTCCTCTCTGAGGGAGGGTGTCTTGCCCACCATCTCCCCTGCAGAATCTAGCACAGTGCTCGGCATTTATTCATTTGCCAAATGAATGAATCAATGGCCTGTCTATCCCATATCTGGCCACTCTTCGTTTCACTTCCTCATCTGTAAAACCAAGTGCTTTTTTTAACTTGCATCACAGAACTTTCTTCAGGGCCAAATAAAACGATGAACACTCTTTTTAGAGTATGAAAGGCCGTGTGAAGCTGTAAGACGGTGTCGAATGTTCTGCGTGCGGCTGGGTGGAAAGGTGACGTCCCAGGCCTCCCTTTTCTTTGTTTTCACTCCTGCTCTGCAGACACGGATGTGTCAGTGTCTAATCAATGCTGCCTTTTCAGAGGGAAGATTGACGGGACCAGCTTTCTTCCTGCTCCTGTCAGGGTAATGGGCACCCATTGAGGTGCTCATCTTAATTGACCTAATGGAGGGCGTTTGCCTCCTGTAAACTCACTGTTTTGATTTACACAGCTGGTTTGCCATGATTAAGGTGTCCTCTTTGTTATTAAGATAAAGACCAACCTTTTCTTTCTCGAGGTGAATGACTGATGAAACATACATTTCTTTTTTTTTTTTTTTTTACTACCCAGCCAGGTTAATTGGATGGTTTCTATCCAGAGACCAACACATTCTGATTTAAGGTCGAAATCTCTTTGTGAAAGGCACAATGCTGGTGAGATTAAATCTAGGGCTAACCAATGGGCACATGGGACAAGGAGATAGATTTTAAAAAATTGACTCATTATAAAGGAGAGCTGCTTAATAGAGGGGCCTGGAGGTGAGAGGGAGGTGTCTCTGGAGGGAGTGTTGTCTCATTTAGATGACCATGGAGCTGGGTGCTGGGAAGAGCCTTCCCTAAAGCCTAGAGATGTAGGTTCTAGTCTCATTTTAAGGGCAATGACAACACAACGCCTATCATTTGTGTACTAGGTGCCAGCACAGAGCTTGGCACTTTATGTGCACTGCTTCACTTTCCATAATGCCACACTTAGGAGCTCACTCCCTTCTCTGGCACTCACTTGCTGTGTGACCTTCGACTGGTTCCTTTACCTCTCTGAGCATCATCAGTTTCCTCATTTATAAGAGTTGAACTAGGTAGCTGCTCCAGCTCTGTCATGTGGCACCCCACCCCCTTTTCCTATTACATATAAAAACGAAATAGAGGCCGAAGACCACCCAAGGGTCAAGCTACAATTTTCAAGGAAATTAGGCCCATTGAACAACACTAAACAAGGGGCAGTGAAAGAGGAGAATGACAGGGTCTGTCAGATAAATGGGGCCATTATTTATGCTGGTCCGGGCCTGTTTATACACTTTCTGGCCTACAATAACTTCACCTCTTATTCTCATACTGTGTTCTTATCAAGACAGTCTGGGACTAAAAGGCTTTAGGAGTTCACTGGTTAGGTAGATATGAACTAGACATGAAGGTCTAGAACTATCTCCAGGTGCTGGATCTGTCCAGGGGTTTGGCTTCTGACCCATCCAGATGGGAGTGTTAGGGCCAGACATGCACTCAGCCAACTCATCGTGCATAATCCTTTAGTGACTCAGGTGGGAGGTGGGGAGGAGTATTTTATCCACATTGTTTAGAATTGTTGTGCCTGGTGATAATGAAATCAGACTTTTACTTTTAAATTTTCTAAGACAATGCACCCCTTTATTATCTGCACATAGGGCCGACTCCTCCCTCTGCCTGCCCTTGTATGTCTCGGGACACAAGGTGAGAATCTGTTTTGAGGCTTTGTGGGGTGGCGAGAAGGAGTTGTTTATGGAAGCCTGGGACTGAGCAAGCTGCTCTTGGAGAGTCCAGGACCTCCCTGGATTTCTATAATCAGGGGTCAGAACAGGGAGTCCATCATTCTTTTAACATTCGACAAATATTTGTTGTGTGCCTACTTGCTAACAGGCCCCCTGCATTATACTCTATGCTACATCACTTAATTTAATCATCACATTTAATCCTTTAAGACAAGCAACATCTCTATAATGAGTGATTCGAGCTCAGAGATGTGAAGCAATTTGCACCGTTGAGCTTGGATCTGTATCCTTCCAAATCTGTTGTTAAAAAACGAAATTCAACTGAATAAGTTTGAAGACCTAATTGGCTTTATTAAGTGAGTCATGGATTAGGCAGCATCCCATCTAGCAACTAGAATGGTGGTCTGAGGGGTACTACAAAATGGAAGGATTTATAGGAAGGAGGGTGGGGCAAGAGAGCTATTGACAAAAGAAAAGAAAGGATTATTTCAGACTCAGACATCCTTTGGGAGTAGTGAGAGGGGCCTGGGATAGTCCCTTCCAAGGAGCATGGCGATTCCCAATCGGGAGTGTGGGAGAAAACTAGAAACATCAGCTTGGTGAAGCATAGCCAGATATTTGAGGAAACTGGAATTCAGGATCCAGTTTACAGGTATTTAAAAAAAAACCTCAAGGACAACGAACAGAACTCTAATATAATATATACAAAGGTGAAAACACAATATTTCTCTATAATCACCCATATATTTTTTATCAAAGAAAATCTCAGTAAAACTAAATTTGTTTGCATCGTTTGGCCTGATTATTGATGTAAGTGTAGCAAGAATAGTGATTGTCCACATACGTTCGTTCTCAGATTGCTTTGCTAGAACCTTGTAAGCAGGACACCATGTCAATTTTCCCGTCTGGTCATATCTGAGTCCATGCACATCTCTCTCAAATATGACATTCTAGTCAAAGCCTTGGTAGCACAGCCAATGCTCCCAATTGTGTTTTGTTACAAGGAGAAGAGATTCTTATTGAACTTATGCAAATAAATATATTATCATAAAAATAAGAATGCTCAGAGTTTTTGAATTCTGGAGGGATCAGGTAGAGAGAAAAGTAAATGTTTCATCTTTGTTCACAAAGGTATATCTTACCAAATTGTTGATAGCCAAGGAGAAAAGGTTTCTTTTGAGAAAAGATTTCCTTGAATTTGGAAAAACAAAACATCAGCGCATCCTCCTCAGTTTGTGCTGTCTCACCCAGGTGATCAAGGCTTGCTCTGCTTGGATCCAGTTTTCCCATTGGTTCTCTCGACCTTGCCTAATGATAGAGGGCGACAGGGACAGGGGTAATTCCAAGAAGTTTGCAGGACTTTCATCAAGACTCTCATGATTTGCCTGGTGAAGTGGGTGCCCTGATCACTAGAGACTGTGGAGGTGGACCCCACGTGGGAAACACTGTGCACTTGGCTGGTGAGGCTGCCCCTTGTCTGTGCTCTGTGACTCTCCAGGTCTACATCTGCCTGTTGTGTGAAGTTAGAGTTCGATGCTTCCATCAAGCTATGCTGAGACCCGACATACCAGTCAGGAAGGTGGGCCTACCTCTGTTGGCATGGATACCTCGCTGCAGTGGACATCAGAGTAAAGAAAAGGGCAAAAGCTGAATGTTGTAGCTGCGGATGTGAGAACGAGGCCTTGAACCTGGCTTTTCAGTGCGAGGTCTGAGGGGAAGTTCTTACAGGGGAGGCAGGAGCGGAGAAGCAACTCCATGATCATGAGCAGGAGCCATGTTGTTGCATTTTCCCAGGAGCTTAGTCTCCCGGAGTGAGGTGCATGGAAAATGTTTCCTTTTGCTTCGTGCCTTTTCCCTGGGGCCCTCCCAGCCCACCTCAGAGTCTCCGCAGCCCCTCTTCTCAATTTCACCCACTCCCTGGAAGCTTATCTTGTTCCCAGGCTTATGGGTGTCTAAGCAGCTACACGCTGTCAGACATAAATTCCTGTGGAATCCGAATGGCAACGAGGCGCCAGGTTAAAAGCCTGACGTGTGTGTGTGTGTGTGTGTGTGTGTGTCACACACGGACAGGTGTTAATCTGCTGGTTTGAGTTAAGCTCTCTCCAAACACCGTCTGATTCCCCAGGAACTATTTGGAAAGTTCCCAAGGTAGAAAAATACCAACCACGAACCGCCTTGAGGTAGCAGGTAGAAAGTTCGATTGTTTTCTCTTGGCAGGAATTCCTTCCTTGCCTAAGGAAGGTGTCGGGCAGACTGCATTTCTCAGGAAGAGCTCGGCAGGCAGTTTCTAAGTGGTCCCAGGAGGGGGCTGAGGCTTTCTGCCAAGGAGCTGGTTGTCACTGAAAGCCAAACATTTGGTTTTGAGTTCAGTTCCCGTTTGGAGATCATTTCCCAGGCCTCCAAGTACGAGGCGGGCACAGTTGTTATTTATTTATTTTCCTTTCTCTGTAGGCTTGTTTGTTTCCTGGCGAGGAGCCAGGGTAGTTTCTGTGGAGGCCGGAGTCCTTAGGTGTTTGTAAGATGAGGGAAATGCCACGGATGGTGTGGGAAGGGGAGGTACAGAGATTGGACAAGAGGGCATGAAGCCAACTCTGAGGAATTACCTTGTTTTTCTTCTGTCTTAGGAAATAAAGTCAGAAGCAATGTGATCTACCATGATCAGACTCACTATTCCCCTTCCCACCCGTCCAAGCATCCATCCATCCATGCATCCATCCTCTCTCCATTCTTCCATCCATATGTAAAAATTAAATTGAGCATCTACTATGAGCTAAATGACATAGGTGAGCTAAACACAGTCCCTGGCTTCTAGAAACTGATGCTTGAGTGGGGGAAGGCAGACACAAACAGGACACAGCCATGTAGCCAGGCACTTATGATAACAAAAGTTTGTGTCGGCAGTCCAGGGGGCACAGGAAAAAGGGCTGTGGCCTCTGTCTGGCACGGGGGTCAGGAAAAGCTTCTCAGAGCAGTGATTCCAGCTGCATCTTGAAGGTTAGGAGGCTGGATAATTTGATATGATGGGTGGTCATTATGGACGTGGACAGAAGGGGTGAATTAAAGATGTGCTCTGGAGAATAAATTGACTAAGTGGTCTTGAAACACAGGAAGGAGTGACTGGCAATGCCAGGGCTTCTACAGGGATGTGGCCAGGCTGTCAATACCCAGGGTGGGGACTGGCTGGAGTGGCTCAGTGGTTGAGTATTGACCTATGAACCAAGAGGTCACCATTCAATTCCTGGTCAGGCACATGCCCATGTTGCGGGCTTGGTCCCTGTTGGGTGTGTGCAGGAGGCAGCCAATTAATGATTCTCTCTCATTATTGATGTTTCAATCTCTTTCTCTCTCCCTTCCTCTCTGAAAAAAAAAAGATATTAAGAAAAACACACAACCTAGGGTGGCATGGAGTGGATAGGGGCCTGTGTTCAGACCAGTGGCTTGGCTCTGTTAACAATAGTACCAAAAACAAATACTTACTAGTATCCAGTTACTTCATAACAAGCCTGGTGACAAGTGCTTTGAATCCATTGTCAGCGTACCCCAACTGTGGCATATGTCTTCTGAGAGATTATTTTAGGTGATACCCAGTTGAGGCACAGAATAACACTGACTCACACAGTTTCCTTTTTAATTCTCTTTGGAGCTTTCTGATTACTTCAAGGAGAAAGCCTTATTTTGAAGTTGCCATTTTTAACTCCATTTTTATACACGCTAATCTCCATTTTAACAAAGAGAGGACAGCCTCGGGCACAGAGCCTTCAGCAGGAAATAATATTTATGTGGAATTTAACAAAATTTTAATTATTTTATTAGACAAAATTTTCAATGCAATTTTTATTGGCATTATTCCTATGGTCACTATCAATTTATAGTGATCTGCTTGTCGATTTATGGTAGCAATATGAAGTTTCCTGTTAAAGTACATCAATTTAAGTGAAAACATGGGTTGATTTAAAGAAAATTATTTCTGGCTCGCTCTGCCTCTTGGGAGCTCGGCCTGCCTTTCCCTCCCCCTCTTCTTCCCCCCAGGCCTTGCCTTTGCCTTCCCTTCTCCTAAGCTCCTAGGGCCCTTCTTTTGCTTTTGTAACTTGTTTCCTGAGCCCACACAGCCCAGCTGGCTCACTTCTACTAGGCCTGTAACTTTCTAAAACTTTCCTTTATAATTTGAGTAAAAAAATAAAATTATTACCTAATTAATATTTCAGGTTTTATGCAGATATGGCTAAGATCAGGAAGGAATACACCAATGACTAAAGTTTGCATTATCTCACTCCTTGCCACAACTCTGTCGGGCAAATGCTATTTTATTCTCAATTTAGTTATTACAAAATTGAGATTTATAGAAGATAAATCATTTGGGCCTGGTCATCCAGCTAGCGAGTGCTGGAGCTGGGATTTGAACCCCAGCCTCTCTGACTCTGAACCCCATGTTTTTAAAGACCAGATATCTGACATTAGGTAAAAGTAGGATTCTGGAATATTACAGCTGGAATGGCCATTTGAAACCATTTGGTCCAGGATTGTCAAACGTCTTCACTGCCATCACCCGATTTTTTACATTTTTCAGTTTTGAAAAGAAACAATGGCATTTAATCAGGTGTTATTAATTTATTCTCCCACTGATTATGGATCAGTTATAGGTATGCAATGCCCACTGGAGCTTTGGATCAGCTTGAAAGAATTACGATTGCCTGAGGTCTTAAAAATGTACGTTGAGAATAGATTGTGAATCTGTTAGCATCTTCATGGATTCCTAGGTGCCTGTGTATCCTAGGTTCAGAATGACCAGTGTAGTCCACCCTCTCTATTGACTAAGACGCAGACAAGGGGGGTGGTTTTGTCATATGGGAGCAAGTGACAGGGTCAGAAATGGAGTCTTGATAAGGTGCCTCATTATCCAAATGAGCTCCATTCCTGCCCTAAGAGCTTTGGCTCCCTTCGTGTGTGTGTGTGTGTGTGTGTGTGTGTGTGTGCGCGTGTATATGTGTTTTACATTCCTGATACCCTGGCGGCTTCTCTTCCATTGATTAGCACTATAGCTCTTTCCTGAATCTCATCTCCATTGTTTTTCCCTTTGGTCATATGAGGTGCTACTATTCACTTGGCACTTACCACGTGAAGAGTCACTGTGCTAAGAGCTTTGTTCTTTTAATTTGGTCCTTACCGTAGCTCTGTGAGGAAGGAATTATTATCGCCACTTAATGTATAAGGACAGCGAAACAAAGTAAATTAGTAATTTGCTTAAGGTCACACAACTGGCAAATTTGAATCTGTAAGCCTGATGCAGGGCACATGCCTTGAAGCACTCCTGTGATCTCCCATTCGCATGGCTAATTTTTATACAGCCCCTCTCTTAGGTCTCAACCTTAATACTGATTCCTCTGGGAAATCTTCTCTGATATCTCCCAATGCTGTTAGTTTTCTCCTTCTAGCTGTTTCTGCAGCATCATCTGTTCCCCCCACTTCGTTGTAATTTCCTACTATCTTGTCTGCATCACCTTCCAGGGAGGTCACGGTTGCAGCCTCCACAGCCAGCAAAGCGTGGAGCACATGGTGGGCACAGGGAGCACATGGTGGGCACAGGGGGCACATGGTGGGCACAGGGTGCACATGGTGGGCACTTGTTGAGTGAATGTGCCATCTCTGTTCCCTGCCTCTGTCTCAGTCACTATGCTTAGTCATCAAATACTGGAATTCCTGCCTCTGAAATGCCTTCTCTTCCCTCCCCTTGCACACCCCCTAGTTCCCTGCCTCTACTTTAGCTCTGTCTCATGATCTCTTGTGTAGATAGTCAGGTTCTCAAACATTTGTTCCCACATGAACAGTTTATTGGGTAAAACAAGATCATTCTGTGAACTAAGGTTGGTCATTGTAATGACAGTGGCTCACCTTTCCGTAAGCAATCTTTGAACATGGAAGTGAAGAATCTATCATGGGCTGTTTGACTTTACCCAATGCCTCAAACTGCCGCCCAGGTAGAAAGTTGGCTATAGATTACAATAATCTGTGGCCTTTTGCTGCAAGGTCTGGGTTCTAGGTTGACCCCTGGATGTTTCTGTGAGTTCATGTGGGCTCTGTCACATTGGAGGAACACATCTTTGCAGTTGCCAAAGCTAAGTAGCAATATTTCAAAACTCCTGGTTCAGGGGGAGTGTAGTATTTATAGTCCAACCATATGAAGAACCTCCTTGAAGTTCTAACACATGTTCACCATCACCTTCTGCCCAGTCAAACTATAGCAGAAGTTTTTTATGCTGCTTACATTATCATCCCACCTCATTTGGTTACTAGCTTCTCACATAAGAACACACCCCCACCAACAAAACCCCAATAAAACCCCAAAAAACAAACCACACCCACACAAAACCCGCCCCCCCCCCCCCACTAAACAAGTACTTGAATTCAATTTGCTATCAAGCATTCTAAATGCCACAGTGAGCTTAAAAAGAAAGGTTAGAAAAGATATGTATTCATGGGTGCCTTGAAACCTGTTTCAAGGTGATATTAAACAGGCTCATGCAATTCAACTTTCATGTTGCCAACTTAGCATGAAAGAAGCTGTCACTTTTGGAGAAGGGACTCTTGGAACACCCCGGTATTGGAATGAGTACTCAACCACTGACCTTCAACCACTTTTTCTTCATTTCCATTCTCCTTGCTGCCACCTTAAGCAAAACTCTGATTTTGCCTCTCCTTTGCCTAAGAATCTGTCAGTAGCCCACAGTTAGATGACAACAGTCTCTCAGCTACTCATTTCCCCGTTTCCAGGTGAGATACCTGATTGGCTCAGCTCATCTTTTTTGGTCAGACAGGATGCCAATGGGTGGCTGAACTTGTGCCAGGCATTCACCCCTGGACCAATCAAATGTGATGAGGAGGTGGAGCCATGCGGGACGGAACCTGATCAAGCTGACTCAGCAGGGCTCTGGCAGGGAACAGATTCCCCCGGGGAAAGATGTAGGCAGGTTAAGTGCAGAAATTTGAGATTAAATCAAGTAATGAGCAGTTAAATAGTTGGGATATTTAAAGAAATTAAGATTTAAGGGAGACTTGAGAGCTTTCTTAATTGTTTGAAAAGAATTATCCCATGGATGTGGAGGCTCTTTTTTTCTGCTTAGCTTCAGGGAGTACAACAAGAACTAATAAGTGGGTGTTGAAAGGTGCTGAGCATATTAGGGAAAACAAACTCAAATAAGAAATGTTCCCAATTGGACTCCCTTTCGAAGTCATGAGTTTCCTTTAGGGGAAATGTTTGAACTGAACTTGAGCATGTGCATTTGGAAGGGTATGGGTCAGATGACCTTGAAAAGTTCTTCCCAACATTTGCAATTCCAAGGACTTACTTTAGAGGGTTTCTTCTCAACCACATTGGCAAAACACGTGGGCAAATATATGTGCACCTCTGAGTTCAACACGTGGCCTGTGGCATTTGCACAATTGAGTAGCATTTCCTGGTCTGTGTGTCTCAATTTGACTTCGATATCATTGGAGGCTACTTAACCCTCTGGCTGCTGCTACCTCATGCTTCCTGGAGTGCCGGTTGCTTTCAGCTAGTTTTGGTAGTCTTGGGCTCATTTCATTTTCTAAACAGCTAAGCAATTTTAATACAGGAAGCAAGAGCAAGGGTGATGACAAACCCACCCCATTCTTAGCACATGCGTGAGAGAGAGAGAGAGAGAGAGAGAGAGAGAGAGAGAAGCTTGACTGCCTGGATAGAATCTACTAGTGATTTTGAATCACTGAACTCATTTGTAACTAACATTGTAATTAGAGTTAAACCACAAAAGCCAAGATTTAGGAGACCATCTGGTTTGCTGTTTGGAGAAAGGGATAGGACATTCCAACCTCAGGGAATAGAGTTTCTGGGGCTCTTGAAAATGACCTTGTACTTTACTTGACTTCTTTCTGTTTCAATCTCCTCTGTGATGGATGGCAAATGATGCACTGAAAAAACACAGATGTTTTCCAAGACCTTGACAGAATGGTTCTCTCCATTCTCTGGCTTGAATCCAGCAGCACAAGATCTGTGGACATGTGTTGAGGGCCTGTTCAATGCAAGAGACTGGGCTAGTTTCTGTGGATTAAAAGTATAGAGTGTCTTTCTTTAAGGAGACTGGAGAATAATGGGAGGGCCAAACAGAAATACTCGAACAGTTGAAAAGATGATTTTAAAGAGGTCAAAGTAGAGGGACCCCATGATGAGAGCTTTGAGGAATGGAGGGATCTCTGTGGCCTGCAGTCATCTATGGACACTTCATCATAGAGATGCTATGCTGGGCTTGGTGGACTCGAATAGGTCTAAAGTGCATTCACAGTAAGTAGAGCTGTCATGAGCAGGGCAAGCTGCTGAAAAGTCAGGGCTCATTCAGAGGGCCGAGAGTCCATGAACTTGAGTAGAACATCCCATAGGATGTTAGATTTAGCATTCTTTCCAGGTAGACAGGGAGCAAAATGATTCAGTTATGTATCCTCAGATCTCTACTCAGTTTCCAAAACATGAAGCCTCGTTGAACACTTACTCTCTAGATCAGTGGTTCTCAAC
Organism: Myotis brandtii; assembly: GCF_000412655.1. Taxonomy (NCBI): domain Eukaryota; kingdom Metazoa; phylum Chordata; class Mammalia; order Chiroptera; family Vespertilionidae; genus Myotis; species Myotis brandtii. The sequence continues at coordinate 4,831,708 of NW_005362269.1, forward strand.
CTTCCTAATGCCGGGACCCTTTAATACAGTTCCTCATGTTGTGGTGACCCCCAACCATAAAATTATTTTTGTTGCTACTTCATAACTGTAATTTTGCTACTGTTATGAATCGTAATGTAAATATACGATATGCAGGATGTATTTTCATTGTTACAAATTGAACATAATTAAAGCATAGTGATTAATCACAAAACAATATGTAATTATATATGTGTTTTCCGATGGTCTTAGGCAACCCCTGTGAAAAGGTCATTAGACCCCCAAAGGGGTCGCGACCCACAGGTTGAGAACCGCTGCTCTAGATGATCTTCACTACTTTATTGGCATTAGCTTGCAAAATAATTCAGGCAATTAGGCATTTGTTCATTGAAAACCATATATCACAGCCTTGTGCTATGGACACAGATTCAGAATCTGTCTTCTCCAGGAGACTGTAGGCTCCCAGGTGACTGGATGCTGAAACTGGTGTAGTAGGGACACAAAACAGTCATGGCAGTGCTGGGGCAGATTGAGGGAACTTATGACCAGAAAATCACAATAACTCAATTGCATGCTATTTGAAAGCAGGCACTGTGCCTTGTTTGTTCATCTGAGCCTCTGTTCCTAGAATGTGCCTAACATAGATGCTCACTAAATATTTACGGAATAAACGAAATGAGCTGCTGTCTTCCATTACAGCCAGAGCAGATCCCAAAGAAGTTGTCCATAATCACTGTTTCTTTGCCAAGAGAATGCAGGAAGAGTCCACCGAGTTGTTTTTCAACACAAAATATGCCATCTCTACCAGTAACTTCAAGTTTCAACTTAATACCTTTCTTACCCCTGCTGGGAGCCTGGCTGGGTTCTGCAGGCCACCTGTTTTCCAGCATTTGGTCTTGGTCCTTGTTCCTGTGAAACTCCATCCACTTCTTTCCTCATGTTGGCCCTCCTTCTGTGTTCCAAAGGCCTCCAACTCTCACCTCGCTGGGTGGTAACCATGTCAATCAATATGCCAATCGGAACGCATGTGTTCCATTTACTCAACTGTCATCTCCTTGTGCTATGTGCAGATTGCACAACCACTGGGCAGACACTGTGACCCTGTGTGGTGTTTGCATTCCCCCAAACACCTATTATTGAAATATGTGCAAAATTTTGCAAGTACATTATTCCATTTATCCTTCTAGGAGATAGACAGGAGAGGAATCCTCACCCCATTTATAATGAAGAAGCTGTGACGAGCTGAGGTTTCTCAAGATCAAACTGTTAGTAAGAGTGGCGTCTCAAACCCATCGCTTTCATTTTAAAATAAATTTTCTCCTGATTTTGAAAGTTAGATATGTTCCCTGCAGAAAATCTGGATGAAAGTAAAATTATGACACAGAGCTAGTTGCTGTTAATGGCTTGGGTTTTCTTCTGTTTTTTCTTTCTTTTTTAAAATTTCATTTCTATGTTCAGATATGTTACAATTATATACATATGCACATTTTTATTGATATTGAAATCCTATTATACATACCATTTTATAACCTGCTTTTTGGCAATATAATGTCATATAGCATTATAGTACTCTCAGGTGATTCAGTATTTGTATATATTGCAAAATGATCATCATAATACTAAGTCTGGTTAAGGCCCATCACCACACATAGTTATTTTTCCCTTGTGATGAGATTTTTAAAGATCTCTCTGAGCAGCTTTCAAATATGCAATGCAGTGTTATCAGATATAGTCACCATACTCTACATTTTATCCCTAGTATTTATCTGTTTATTTATTTTATTCTGACCAACTTTACCCATTTTGGTCACTCCCCCCGCCCCCCCCTCCCCCCACCCCACCCCAGCCCCTGCCTCTGGAAACCACCATTCTATTTTGTGTCTATGAGTTCTGGTTTTTTGTTTTTTTCTTTTAGATTCCACCTATAAGTGAGATTATACAGTAGTTGCCTTTCTCTGCCTGACTTATTTCAATATAATCTGCCTTTTACTTAATTAGAATATCATTCATGTATTCGGCATGCATTCAAGGAGCATCTCCTGTATGCCAGGTGTGAGCTGAGTCCTGTAGTCAGGTGGGGAGCTGGCATTCAACCAATCATTACGGTCATTACTGCAGAGTCAGAGCAGTGCCAAGTCACAGGGAGGAAGGGAGAGCGTGCTGGGAGGCAGGACCCAGAAGACCTCGTTCCGGTTGAGAGGCGAGGAAAGGGCTTTCTGGAGAAGTTGCCCTGGACACCACGTGCTCTAATGTGTAATGTTTCCCCCCCACGTCCCGCGTGGTTCAGGGTTCAGGATCTGGAAGAGGCCGCACACAAATGAAAGAGACCAGACAAGAGACAATAATTTGGAAATTGGGGGGCCAGGCGAGAGCCCATCCCAAGAGGATGGACTCCGCTTGTGCTCAGGCCTTGCCACTCTTTTATTCAGTTTGGGATCCACCCTTAGCCCTTAGGCAGGCAACAAGTTCCAGCAGGCAGACTATCTTATCAGTAAGGATTTACATGACTATCTGGTGGGGAAGTTGCTTCAGCTACCATTGTCTCGACTAAAAAATGGGTGCATAGCTCTGACCTTTGTCGGGGCTTCAAGGGTCACCAGACTTCTGGGTTCCTTGTTCACACCTCTCTGCTAGTGAAGACAATAGGCGGCTTCCCACATTTAAGAGTAGGGGCAAGGGGCCAGCCAGCATCATCCAATCAGAGTGATATGAGTATGGATCCAGAGCCAGCAAGAGTTTCCAGGCTGGGGGAGGAGCCTAGCAGGAGGTGAATCTGGAGCGGGAGGCAGGCTCAGATCCCCGGTGCCTTATATGGACTGGGGGCTTCATCCTAATTACAGGGAAGGCAGTGCAGGACTTTACAGGGAGCGACGTGACCCTCAGTATAAAAAGACCATGTAGGCTGAATCGAGGAGTATGGATGGGGAGAGGGGAGAAGGAGTTGATCATTAAATATTCTGCAACACAATTTTTAATGGTATTATACTATTCTATTTTGTCAATGTGCCTCACTTAAAAAAAAAAATTTGTGTGGTGTTACCTCTGTTATAATCCTCAGAGTAATGAATGCCCCTGCAGAAAAGTTATTGTGCACAGCCACGATGCTGGCCTCCGACGAAGTCACTGGCGGTGAACTTGCTGCACTAGAGCTCATGTGCAGTGTGAAGGCTGGCTTTCCATATTGTTACATTTCCTTCTAGAAGGGCAGGGAACCAGTGTGCTGATTTCCATATACCCTTGCTTACTCTGACTATAATTTTAAAGACGTCTGTGTCCTGATGGCCTATAAAGGAGACCTCATGTTTTAATGTCCGTTTCTTTGATTACCAGTGCGAGAGAACATTTTTAAATAAATGTATTTATTTTTATAGTTTCTTTGAATTGCTCTCAGATCCCTATATTTCTATCTCTGGACCAGAGCCCTTCGCAGTGCACCGCACCCCCTTGGATGTCTTCTAGAGAAGATTTCACAAGATTTCCTGGGCAGGTTGGCTCTAGCATTAGGGAGGCCATCTTCCAAACTTAAAGGTGCTGACAGACAAAAGTGGCCACCCTATGAGCAGGAGATCCAGGTATTTTTATCTTTCACAGAAACTTGTACAAAAAAAAAAAAGACACAGTAAATAATTTAAAAATAATTTTTAAAAATTTAAAAGATAGTTTAAAAATTAAAAAAATAATTTAAAATTTAATTTAGAGATGTTCTTTCTTCTGCTGACAAATAAGAGAGCTGTGGCCTTAAAACATTCAGCTACTTAGATCAGCACTGTCCGATGGAAATATGACATGAGCCATATATGCAATTTAAAGTGATCTAGTGCCACAATAAAACGATAAAAAGAAACCAGTGAAATTCATTTTAATAACATTTTATTGAGCCCAATCTATTCCAAGAATTGTCATTGCTACATGTGGCCATTAGAACAATTATGGATGTGATATTTTATATTCTTTTTTCCACACCAAGCCTTCAACATTCATTGTACATTTTACATTGGCGTCTTCAGTCAGCCCGGCTCCGCCTCAGGCTCTCGGCAGTCACACCTGGCTGCGGCTTCCCTGTTGGACAGCATGGTGCTAACTGGAGAGCCTGCTGCTGAGCTTCACAGCCTCACAGGATTATTCTAGGGCTGGAGTTCAGTGTTTAGTGAACTGGTATACAAGGCAGGCACCCAAGGGGGAAGTTCCTTGATTGCAGTCTCTGTTCTTCCACTGTGGGACTATTGTGAGGTTATGAAGTGCAGGTCCCGTAGTGAACTCTCTAGGTGGTGCAGGCGGTGTCAGGGTGTGGTGGTTCTACCTCGCACACACATGTATTTTTTTTAAAAAAGTTTGACCTCAGAAAGCAGAGGATGGATGAACAGAGAGGAGATCTTCTTGGGCAGAACGTCCTGTGGAGTCCATCTGAGCCTTTAACTGTTGGCCATAAAGGTATTTCTGCTCTTCAAGGCAAATGGGTTCTGTTTCACCTTCAGGGACTTTGATCTCTGTACTCACCATGTCTGATGGATGCAGGGAGTGGCCAGCAGGTGGGGCCAGCGAGTTGGTAACCGCGGAAAGTGCTAACCAAGGCTTCCACAGCTGGGACCACGTTTGGGGCTCAGATGCTGATGTGATGGGAAGCTGGAGGTGTTCATCCTGTAAACAGGGGAAATGGATAATTGGAAGGTTTTTTCTTATGGTCTAAAATGGCAGGAAAAAAAAACCCCTTTTCACGTTCATAAATATTTATCAAAAGCCGATTTCAGGCCCGGCCAGGAAAAACAGAAAATCTTCAAGGAGATCATTTTGAGAGCTGGATGTAAAAGAAATTCCATTAATAAATTTTATACTGATTACATATTGATATGATAACACTCAGAGTGAAAAGTAATAAGAGAGTTAAAAGAAAAGTGGCAGAGAAGTACTTTGTAGAAGGAAAGACTGAAAATAGGATGAACTAATATTAGTCCCTAAGGGGTGGGGACAGGAGGACGTTAGTAAGTGGGGGGGATGAAGGGGAGAATTCTCGGCTGGAGTGAGCGGGTGAAGGAAAGTTAGATCTAGGATTGGAATATTTTGCAGTCCAACCCCCACCTCCCACATTTGCTGCCCAAAGCCGGTCTCAGAATCCCTGCTGTGAGCATGTCTGTCCCTGAGCTGCGAGGGGAGCCTGTTGGGTCTGTTTAAGCCAGCGGTTCTCAACCTGTGGGTCGTGACCCCTTTGGGGGTCGAATGACCCTTCCACAGGGGTCGCCTAAGACCATCGGAAAACACATATATAAATACATATTGTTTTTGTGATTAATCACTATGCTTTAATTATGTTCAATTTGTAACAATGAAATTGGGGGTCACTACAACATGAGGAACTGTATTAAAGGGTCACGGCATTAGGAAGGTTGAGAACCACTGGTTTAAGGAAAATCCAGGTCAACAGCCTTCGTTATCTCAGAGGATATCAGCAAGCAGCTGATCTTGTCTACATGTGTGTGTTGTGTGGCTGGCTTGGACCAAGTTTTAAAAAATTTCCAAGTTAGTTGTTAATATGTAAACAAGTTTTTGCTGAAACATCCAGGTTTTCAAATAGGGCTGAGCAGTGGTGCCTTTGCTCAGCACCATGTCCCTGCACTTCCTCTGCTTTCAGCTCCCCTCCTGAGCTTGAGGGCATTTGAGTTAGGAACCTGTAGCTCCTAGGGGAGGCAAAATCTTACCTCCACTCTGTTGGAGTTTTTTTGGGGGGCTAAACCTAAGAATTAACTTGACATAGGAGAGTTTAGCAGGAGAAAAGCATTACACATGTATTTCATAGACATTTTATGTGCCCAGGGAGCTCTGTAAGGAAGTGGAGACCCAAAGCAGTAGCAAACCCTAAGTGTTTTTACACTGGGTTGAACCAAGAGAGGCACTTGTGGAAATGTGACTCACCTATGTGGGGAGGCGAACGGCAGATAAGAATTGTTTAAACAAGGGTTGTTGGCGCAGACTTCTCTCAGTTGTGATTCCCCCTGAAGAGTGTTTCTTTTCTCCTGGCACGGGGGAGTTTTTATGTCCTGTTTCCAGGAAGATAAGAGGAGGATGCCCTTCTTGCACCCGCTTTGAAAAGTGCCTTTAGCTCAAAATAATCCTTACGCCACGTGGCATGTTTTGCCACTCTTCACACATTAAGATGTCCCTGTGAGCAGCGGATTTAAGAGAGCAAGTGTCTCTCCAAACCAGAGCCCAGGAAAGCTCGAGCCATAGGGATTGCACGAACACCACGCACCCATCCTCCAAACGAAGAGAAGAACTCGGGGGAAGATAGGCTGCGAGGAGGCTGAGACGCAGAGGAAAGGTCTTTGCCTGGAATAGACTTCCTGATGAACAGAAGCAAAATTGAGGAGATAATTTATTCTGAATAAGATAAACAGGGAGGGTATGATTTCTTAAAATGTCTGGGGTGAAAAGACATGAAAATGCCTGAAATGAGAATCAGAGCTGGGACTGTTGATTAAAGCAGGGGAAGTAGAGACTACGCTGTAGAAAATGCCATCGGCTGAGGGGGTATGTTACCAGGTCCTCCAGAATGCAGAGCAGGGTCATAAAGATGAAAAGAGGGAGAGATACGGAAGCTAGAGGTGACAAGTGTAACCTAGAAGCAGTAGGAATTTTGAAGGAAAGATACAGAGCAAGAGATTATAAGCAATGACTGCAGGAACAATAGAAAGAAGTTTGCAAAACTAAAAAAACACTTGGATGGAAAATGTTTCCTAGGCTTTTCAGGCAAATCTTTAATAGAATCTGTGTTAAGACAAACCCTGGTAAGGATTTTAAATTTCAGGATCTAGCTTCTGAACCGAACATTAGAGAAAGTGAAAGAAAAAAGGTTATTTTAAAAGGACACAAATCAAGTTAGTTTCCATTTTTTTTGCTTGAATATCTAAGTGAAGAGAACATGACTAAGGCCTGCAGAGTTCCCAGAGACCTCAGCTGTGACCCCCAAATTTTATACCCAGAGAAGATGGTATTCTTTGACCAAGGGGTCCAAAGGAAATGCAAAAGTCTCAGAAAATAAACCTCCTAAATAAATCCATTTATGCAAAGTAACGCTAAATGTTCCATACACAATGTGCTTCTGAATCCTGTGTTTTATAGTTAGGACTAGCATTGGCTCTCACATCCAACATCCATTTTTATTAATTCTGCATTTATGGGCCCTATTGTAAGCAGCTTCTAATCTGAACAAATATGCAGCCTTGTCAAACTAATGCTGGTTTTTAAACATTTCTTTTCACAAGATATGCAATCGGTGGGACCATAAGGAGCTTCTCTGAGGAAGCCTTCCAGCGGATTGGTGATCATTAGGAGTGCATATCACAGACATTAAAAGAGCAATGATGCTTTTAGAAAGGATTTGCATTGGTTTCTTAGTGCCCCCTGCAGGGAAAAGTACACATATTTCTGTAAACAAGAGAATTGTTTACAGAAACCTAGCATGGTGCCTGGCACATAGTAGGTTGGCAATAATGGATGAGTGTTTGGCCGAGTCAAGAAAAACACTTCTATATAAACATTTATTTATCCATTCTCCTATTGATGGATATTGGATTATTTCCAGTTTGGGGCTGCTTTGAAGAAATAAAATTGCTGTGGACATTGTTATACAAGTTTGGATGCATTTTTTATTTCTCTTGGGTAAATACTCAGGAGTGAAACTGGGTTTATGGGGTAGATGTACATTTAATTTTCAGGGAGATACAATGAAAACTAATTAAAAAGACTTAAAAGAAAGATTGTTAGCCCTGAGTATTGGCAAGAATGTATAACAATACTCCTTTTAAAGGAAGACTCTACAGCCTGGCCATTGTGGCTCAGTTGGTTGAGTATGAACCGAGAGGTCTCTGGGTCAATTCCCAGTCAGGGTGCAAGCCCAGGTTGTCAAGCCCCAGTAGGGGGTATGAAGGAGGAGGTTTCTCTATCCCTTTCTCTTTCTGTCTCTCTAAAATCAATAAAACATTTTTTTTTTTTTTAAAAGCAGGCTCTACAAATTGGCCCAGCCTGTGTTGCTAAGCGATTGAGCATTGACCTATGAACCAGGAGGTCATGGTTCTATTCCTGGTCAGGGCACATGCACGGGTTGCAGGCTTGATCCCCATTGTGGGGCCTGCAAAAGGCAGCTGATCAATTTTACCCTCTCATTGATGTTTCTATCTCTCTCTCCCTCTCTGAAAAAAACAGGCTCTACAAATTGGCCCAGCCTGTGTTGCTAAGCGATTGAGCATTGACCTATGAACCAGGAGGTCATGGTTCTATTCCTGGTCAGGGCACATGCACGGGTTGCAGGCTTGATCCCCATTGTGGGGCCTGCAAAAGGCAGCTGATCAATTTTACCCTCTCATTGATGTTTCTATCTCTCTCTCCCTCTCTGAAATCAATAAAAATATATTTAAAAATATAATATTCCCTTTATATCCCATTTCTTTGCAGACTTTATGCATTATTTTTAAAGTTAACATACAGCAACATTTACTTTTTGGTGTGTAGTACTATGAGTTTTAACACACATATAAGTTCTTGTAACCACCCTCACAATTAGGATGTAGCATGAGTCCATCCAGAAAATTCCCTTGTGCTGCCTCTTTGTAGTCAAGCCCTCCCTCACCCGTAAACTTTGACAACTACTGCTCTGTTCTCTGTAGCTATGATATTGCCTGTTCTCAACTGTAATATAAATGGAAGTGTGCAGCATGCAACTTTTGAGGCTGGTTTCTCTCTCTCAGCATCACGCCTGTGAGAGTCATCCCTGTTGTAAGTATCCAATACCTCATTTCTTTTTATTGTTGGGGGCATTCTGTTGGATGACATGCAAATATGTCTATTCACCCACGGAAGGACATTTGAGTTTTTCTCGGGTTTTGGTAATTAGGAACAGAGCTGCTTTAAACATTTGTGTACAGGTTTTTGTGTAAATGCCAGTTTTCATTTCTGTTGGGTGTCGGTATCTCTTGAATGATTTTTCTTCACGATGGTTACATTTTTCTGGTCTTTTTTTTTTTCTTTTTTACCGTCTTGCAATGTTTTATTGTGTACTGCTCATTGATGACATTTTGTAGACTCTCATTCTGTAATCTCTCTCTGAAGACGGTTTACCTGTGAGTTCAATAGACCGTTCAATGATCGGGTGATCACCTAATAATTGTGTAAACTTGGTTTTATACTTTGTTATGCCGTATCTGTGAAAAACCCAACGTAGCTAGTTCACAAGCCCCCAGATTCTGAGCTTTTTCCTCTGTGGATTTGGTCAGGGCTTGGTTTTAGGCTTTGCTAGGGCAGACCTAGAGTAGACATGGTCCTTACACATAGAGGCAAACTTCCTGCTATGTCAGCTTGTTGCCTTGGGAGGAAATGAGGTGTTAATAGGTCTTGCTACTTGGTCAGGCTGGATTCCCAGTGTCCTCTAGACTCCAGTATCACATTCCCATTCTTAAACTTACAGCAGCCAGTCTCCGGTAAGCCTGGTCTCATCCAATGCATGTGAGCTCAGCCCTTGGACGGGGACCCCAACATAAACTTCTGGGGTGCTCTTCTGTTGTAATTCTCTCCTCTCAGTGCCCTGCTCCACAGTTTCTAGCTGTTTCAGCTGCCCTAAACCTTGATCTTTGCCCAGCTGAGCAGGACCACCATGCTGGGCTTGGATGTTAGCTTATTGTGCCTTATTTAGGATTGTCCCCAGGCATATTGCTGGGGGTTTGCAGCACAGCCCAAGTTTCCTGTCTGTTAGGAGTTGCATTTCTTGTACTATTGTCCAATGCCTGAGATCAGTGGCTTCCTGGATTTATCTTTTTTTAAAAAATATTTTTTTTTTATTGACTTCACAGAGAAGGGAGAGGGAGAGAGAGAGAGATAGAAACATCAATGAGAGAGAACCATTGATCAGCTGCCTCCTGTATGCCCCCTACTGGGGATAGAGCCCGCAACCCGGGCATGTGCCCTTGACCGAATTCGAATCTGGGACCCTTCAGTCCACAGGCCGGCATTCTATCCACTGAGCCAAACTGGCTAGGGCTGTCTTTATTTATTTATTTATTTCTATTTATTTATTTATTTATTTATTTATTTATTTATTTATTTTTTTGTGTAGCATAGGGAAAGTCTGGTACCAGATACTTTTATCAGAAGCTGACTTGAATGACAGATTCAGGATGATTTATTAAGGGAAACCAGATGTCGTTTGCTTGCAACCTAACTTTTCATCAAGGGCAACTTTGTTTTTTTTCAACTGCCTGAGAACTCTGTGCTGAAGGGTACGAAGGATCTGACCTGACTGGGGATTTTTGTGTTTTTATGTTGGATACATTGAGTGGATTTGCAACCTTTTCCAAGGAGCTGAAACATAGCTTCTGTAAAGTGCACTAGGTAATGAATTTTTAATTTTCAGTCCAGTTTTACCACGGTGGTAAAAACAGGTTCAATGATATGCTTATTGGGAATTCTAGATTCTAATAAATTCTGAAGCGTTTTCCTCCAGCTCAGTATGACTTCAGGACAGCCCTGCCCTTCTCAAAAAGGGTAGTTTTCTTAATTGTGGGGTGGAGACAAGGTCAGTGCAGGAAGGAGAGCAAATAGCAAAATTGGAAAATTTTGTCTCTTTAACCTGGTGTTAAGTAATAATAACAAATTATGGGTCGTGTCTACTAACTTTTCAAATGTATCAGATAACAGTCTGGGCTCAGCAGGAGCCATTGAGTTCTGTGCATCCTATTTCTTATACTCCTCCTGGGACCAGTGAGTTAGCCTAGACATTTTCTTCCGATGGTTATGGCAGAGATCCAAGGGAGCAGATCCAACTGCATGAGTACCTTTTCAGCCTTGGCTGTATCTCACTTGTTAGCATCATATTGGCCAAAGCAAGACACATGGCCAAACCCAACATCAACGACACTTATTCCTCCTATGGAAGTGAACAGGAGAAAGTGACTATTATTGAGCAATAATCCAATCTCCGACAAGCACTCATTATACACGAGTCACTAAGGCTACAAGTAAGGCATAGTCATTTGCCCTAGGAGCAGTAAAAAAATTGATCCTGAACCATTAGAACAGCGATCTTACAGCTAATGGAAATTGTAGAGAAGGAGTTAAAACTCTAGTTCAAATGAACAGAAATTCTCAGGCTCTTAGGATTTTTTTCTTTTAATTTCACACCCTGGAGGATGTTAAACTTGGATTGCTGGCAGTCTACCAGAGCATTGTGTTGAGCTGAAATCCCCTGCTATTAATAACCAGGGATACTGTGATTTTGAGATTTAAACCATGATCTCATGTTAGAAGCTGCAGAGTGCCAGGAAACTGTTTGGGTTCATAACACTTGTAAAAGCACTTGAGCAAAGATGCTGGGGACTAAAGGGGAAAATCATAAGCAGGTCTGCAAACAGGGCTGCAGGGCTGCATGGCTTTGTCTCAGGGACTCGCAGTAAGAAAGGTGCAACAGAAAACTGAAATATGCGGGCCATCCTGCCACTGAGAGCAACCATCTGGGGTTATTGACATGAATAGCTGGAGGGGCCAAGGAAGATCTTGATGGATTGCAGAGAGCAGGGCCATGGCCTGGGTAGACTGATGCCTGATGCCTCCTCTCCCCTCCCCTTTTTAAAAAAAATATATTTTATTGATTTTTTTTTTACAGAGAGTAAGGAAGAGGGATAGAGAGTTAGAAACATCGATGAGAGAGAAACATTGATCAGCTGCCTCTTGCACACCCCCTACTGGCTCCCCCCTTTTTTGAGGCCCCTCCTTCAACAGTTAGTATTGGTATTAAAGTGAAGCCTGAGGAAGGCTCAGAAAACCTAGGTCCAGAGGAATGTTGAAAACCTAATGTTTTTTTTTTTCTTCTTTTCCATCCAATATTTAAAGCAGTGAAGTCAGGCACCCGAGCTGAAGGGCTGGGTTATGGTGTCCAGGATCCCCAGATTCCTCCAAGTCTGACTCTTGACCACACCCAAGGATGACTGAACACAGGAACAGAGTTGATGGAAGATTTCAGGTTGTGTGTAATCCATCTTAGAACCCCTTTTGAGGCCCCTCCTTTAACAGTTAGTGTTGGTATTAAAGTGAAGCCTGAGGAAGGCTCAGAAAACCTAGGTCCAGAGGAATGTTGAAAACCTAATGTTTTTTTTTTTCTTCTTTTCCATCCAATATTTAAAGCAGTGAAGTCAGGCACCCGAGCTGAAGGGCTGGGTTATGGTGTCCAGGATCCCCAGATTCCTCCAAGTCTGACTCTTGACCACACCCAAGGATGACTGAACAAAGGAACAGAGTTAAATAGAAAAAAAATGTACTGGGATACATGATGGAAGATTTCAGGTTGTGTGTAATCCATCTTAGAAATATCTGCTCTGGTCCAACTCTCTGGTTTCACAGTTAAGGAAGCAAAAAGCCTTTCTTGGGGTCACCTAAGTCTATGGCAAGGGCAGGAGAGAACCAGTCTGTGGCCTTACGGCAGCAGCTAACAGCTAACATTTAGTGAGGCCTTGCTGGTGCTAGGCTGTTATAAACACTATATGTAAATATCCTTTTGTCGTCACTAAAATTCTATAAAGTAGTTACTATAATTATTCCCACCTAACAGAGAAGGTAAATGAGGTACTAAGACCCCACACAACTTGTCTATTGTCACACAACTAATGAGTGGGGAGCAAGGATTTAAAATCACGGGCTGACTTAGAGCTTAGATTCTTTATACATGGTGGGGCAAAAGTAGGTTACAGTTGTGAGTACCTGAAACACAGTTTATTCCTGTATTATTATTGATTAGTTATTGTATTATTTCCTATACAAGCAACTAACTATAAATGTACTTTTGCCTACCCCTGTACGTATTATTTATCTATTTATTCATTTATTTACTTATTTATTAATTAATTAAATTTATTGGAGGTAACATTGTTTAATAACATTATATTACATTCATTGTTATTCTGCAGTGAGAGAGAGCTAGTTAGACCATGACATACACTACAGATCCCTAATAGACAAGGATGTCTCTCTTCTTGGAGACTGGCGATCCCGTAATTGTAAGGCATCGGAGAGCACTTAGGTTTTCTCTACAGAGAGGTGAGGCTGGAAAATATAATGCTTTGTGTTCGAACAGCCGCAGGGAAGCTGGGAAGCCTTTGGAGCTGTCACAACTAATGAGTGGGGAGCAAGGATTTAAAATCACGGGCTGACTTAGAGCTTAGATTCTTTATACATGGTGGGGCAAAAGTAGGCTTACAGTTGTGAGTACCTGAAACACACAGTTTATTCCTGTATTACTATTGATTAGTTATTGTATTATTTCCCATACAAGCAACTAACTATAAACCTACTTTTGCCTACCCCTGTATGTATTATTTATTTATTTATTCATTTACTTACTTATTAATTAATTAAATTTATTGGAGGTAACATTGTTTAATAACATTATATTACATTCATTGTTATTCTGCAGTGAGAGAGAGCTAGTTAGACCATGACATACACTACAGATCCCTAATAGACAAGGATGTCTCTCTTCTTGGAGACTGGCAATCCCGTAATTGTAAGGCATCGGAGAGCACTTAGGTTTTCTCTACAGAGAGGTGAGGCTGGAAAATACAGTGCTTTGTGTTCGAACAGCAGCAGGAAAGCTGGGAAGCCTTTGGAGCTGTCCAAGGTGCTACCTCCCAATTTCCAAGCATCTTTGTCTGTTGGCACCCGTTACCAATATTTACTAACTTTTACCATAGAAGTCTAGAATTTTATGTAAGTGTTGAAAAGATTACAATAAATAATACTTGTATTTCTACTGTGTTCTAGGCATTTTATTTATTTTAAAAATAATTTATTTTCATGGGCATTTTAGATTTGTTATGTCAGTGTAGCCTCACAACGAATCAATGACCAAGAGGGTATATAGGGAGAAAATGGTGATGGAAGAAAAATAAAATAAAAGGGAAAAAAGAAGAGAGAATCATGTAAACTACTAACTGTGTTACAAGGAATCGTGAAGCAATTACTTGTTAGAAGTAAACTGGGATGTGGAAAGAGGTGACAAGAAAGTCCTTATGCAGCCCAGGTCTTATGATCTAGCTGCAAGGGAGGCTGGTCTTGCCTCTTCAGCTTCTACAGTGGGAGGTGGATCCTGCCTCCCACCAGGTTTCCTAAGAAGGGAATCTGAAGCCATAGGAAGGGCATTTGGATGTTTAGCAGCCAAAACAAAACACAACAAATAAACCAAACCACCAACAAACAATGTCCCCCACACATGCACGGAGGTTACATTTTATATCATGAAATCAGGGTATCTAGAAACACTTTTTAATGTTTATTTTTCAGATATAAATATAGAGTGTCCTAAGAATCAAAGCACTTGCAGTCACAACTAAAAAGGTCAGGAAATTGCCTGGTATTTCATGGCTGGGATTTCTCAAATTGTAGCCTATTACAGACTGAAACAGAGCACCACTTGACCTTTTCCTGTGGCAAGATGTTGTATTATCGGAATTCCCTCTTTTTATGATTTTTTTTGGCCCTTTCACCCTTTCCCAATTATTTGAATTCAGGCCCAAGAGGAAAGAAATGAAGAGAAAAGATATGGTCTGAAATTTCAGGTTAGGGGTGAACCAACTCTCTTTTGAACTTAGAGAGGAAAGAGTTTTTTCTTGCTTATATGAGTAGAAGATGGGATTGGGAACCGGGAAGCTCAAATCCTAATCTTGGGAAAGTCCCTGCCTCCCTGGACCTGAGATTCCTCACTGATGGGGCCCTGGATTGGAGTCAGGAAGACCCAGAGGGAGGTGGTGGCCCTAACAGATTGTGACTATAGCACTACCAGCCCACCCCCAATAGTTCCCCAGCAGAACTATTATAACAGCACTAGAGACCAGATGCATGAAACTCATGCAAGAGTAGGCCTTCCTTCCTCCGGCTGCTGGCACCGGCTTCCCTCGCAGCCTGGGCTTTGTCTGGAAGATCGTCCAGTCTAATCAGCATATTATGCTTTTGTTATTATAGACAAAAACACTCTGAGTGAGATTGGTCCTTGGGCTGATGGTTGTGTCCTATTATAAAATGTTTAAGAAATTAATCGTGTGCCCTATCAGCCTAGGCCTCTTGGTGTATGTGAAGGGAGGGGACTCGGCACCATGAGCAGTTAAACGCCCGGGTTATGACCTCAGACTAATCTCAGTTTGGAGATCAGCTCTACGACTCATGAGTGGAGGAGCCCTAGGAAAGTTCCTAAGCCTCCACACCGTGGTTTCCTTGCACACTCTGATCATGCCCAGCTTACAGGTCCCTTTCAGACTCATTGTAAGAGTTAGATAGATGACAGGGGTAACGCATGTGGCACAGCCTGAAGGAGACTCCACCCGAGGGGCCTTTGACAGACAGGTGGCTGCAGGAAGTGCCTGATGGGGCTGAGCGGTGGACAAGAGGTCAAGTGTGAAGCACCGTCCCCCAGTGGAAAGAGGAATTTGGAATCGTTTCCAGGCAGATGGACTGAAAATGTTCTTAGGATCACTGGCAGGTGAACTCTGAATCTGTGTCTTATTCCTCTTTTGCCTATGGATTCCCCAAAGTCAGCCAAGGGAAGGGCTCAACGTGTCTTTCTCAAACAGAACTGAGTCTGTGAGCGAGACCAGACTTCAGACTTGTATCTGGCAGTTTCCCACTCAAATTCCTACATCGGTTGTTTTTCATTTTCAACCCCAAATGGAACATATCAGGTCTGATTCGTTCCCTTCCTTATTGTACGTGACTAAGAGTGGTGTGTGCGAGATGTTTTTTAAACTCATTGTTAAGTAGCTCCCACGTGTCTACATACATCTGCATCCACACTGCAGGGGAAAGGAAAGAAAAGAAGCAGGGCCTCATTCTACAGGGGGAAGGGAAGTCTAAGTGGGTGCACAAGAAATCCACGTTACCCTAGGAGTGATGTGGCCTTTAGCAAAGAAAAGCAACAAGAGTGTACTGTTTTAAAACAGAGAAAATATCTCTTTAAAATCTAGCTTTTCCAAAAAGGTCAGAGAAGTTTAAGGTTTACTCAAGTGTAAATGTCAATGGGAATAAGTGATACCTGTGAGAAAGTGGGGAGACCACTGACCTTTTATCCAAGAGGAGGCTAGAAATGATGTCGAAGAAGGGCGAGGGGAGGAAAAACACCATAAGGATTTTGAAAAAGGGAAAGAAGCCAGAATCAAGGAAAACCTAATGAACCGAAACCGTTAGTGCCACACACACGATGCTTTTAGTTGCAAAGCTCTACACAATCTGGTTAAATATTTAAAAGGGTGATCTATTAGGTTATTAACTGGTCAACCTGCAGGAGAGGTTTGACTCTCAATGTGAGCCCGGACTTTCTCTTTTAACCTCAGAACCGGGCTTCATGCTCACACATATTTTCCTCTCGTAGGGCCAGGGGAAAATGGGAATTTTCCACATGCACACAAAAGAATCTGCTCACTGGATAACAAACAAACCCCAGAGTTGGTCTCTGCCATGCTCCTTGAAGATGGAAACAAGTTCTTATTCTTGTATTTATCCTTCCAGAATCTATCACGTTGCCTCATTCAAAGGAGGCATTCAGTCAATGTTTGTTGAAGGGAGAAATGAATTGCTTTTTCCTGTCACAGTGGGATTTGGAAGCCATATCCTGGTGATGGGCTCACCCAGTCTTCTTCCTTTTTTTTTTTTTAAAAAAAGTTATTTTTATTGTTGAGAGTATTACAGATGTCCCCCATTTTCTCCCCTTTGCTCTCTCCACCCAGCTTCCGCCCCACCCCAGGCCTTCACCACACTATTGTCTGTGTCCATGGGTTATGCATATATGCATATAAGTTCTTTCGTTCATCTCTTTCTGCCCTCCCTCCCCCCACTTCCCTCTGATATCTGTTAGTCTGTTGCATGCTTCCAGGTCTATGGTCCTATTTTTTCCATCAGTTTATTTTGGTCATTAGATTCCATATGTATGTGAGATCATGTGGTATATGTCTTTCTCTGACTGGCTGATTTCTCTTAGCATAATACTCTCCAGGTCCATCCATGCTGTCTCAAAGGGTACAGCTTCACCCAGTCTTCTTGTTTCTTCCCACCTTTTCGTCTCACACACAAGAGATGTGTGTCCTAATGCAGGACGAGAGAAAGTCCCCAGTACCTTGAACAATCTTCTCTCCATGTTGAAAAAGTCAACCCATGACAAGAAAGCAGTGGTTCATAGCTCCTCTGCCAAGCGATGCAAACTATATTTCATCTGAGTTTCCCTAAACGTCAAACACAGAGACTGAAAATTCAGACTCTGCTCTCTCATGCTGTGGTTTCACACTGTGTGTCTTTACCCTTCTCTCACCCTGATTAAGCAATAAAAACTTGAAGGGCAAAATCTATAATATCTACTTCTCTGTATCCCACACAGTACTGAGCACAAAGCTCTACAAAGTCCTGTGAAGGAAAGGAAAAGATTAACTGCAACTGCTCCAGTGCTGCAGCCCAAACAAACCATGTCAGAGTGACATTTTCCTGCTGAATGCTGGAAATTTTTAGGGTACATATAATTCAAAGGCTTGGCACAAATTGTTTCTGGGATAAGCCAGTTGTATCCAAGATGGTTGAATGTCTGTTCTAAATCTTTGTACTTAATCGTTTCCTTCTGATTCTTCAATCTGAAAGGCTGCTGGACTTGGAAAATATAAAATCGAGGTTCTTGCCCAAGTTTTGTCATTTATTAAAATTTTAAAATAGGGATAATAATATCTCAGATGCTGAGTTGTAAAACTTGAATGAGTTGACAAAAGTACCTCAGAAATTATAAAGTACGATACAGAGGCCTATAGTACTTTACATCTTGAAATTTATCTAAGAAATCCTCCTATTAGATATTGAGTTGATCTGACTTAAAATCCTTGGAGATATTTTCATAGGAGACCTTTGAAAACTATGTCCTGAGTTAGGGTTTGCAGGGGCCCTGCTATGCAATAGTTGGTCGATATTTCACCAACAGGCCTTGGTTTGTGCTCAAAGCTAAATTATCTCATGATAGCTACCATGGGGACAAATAATACAAGGAGTGGGTTTATTGGAGGGTGAGTGTTTTTAAAATCATTTTACCCCACAATCAGTTACAGTGAGAGAGAATATCTTCATCACATTACCTCCATTATAACAAACCATGAGAGCCCTGGCTGGCGTGGCTTAGTGTTTCGAGTGTCAGTCTGCGCACACATGTATCCAGGTTTCAGGTTCGATCCCCGGCCGCATGGGAGGCAACCAATTGATATTTCATCTCTCTCTCTCTTCCCCCCTCCCTTATGCTCTCTCTAAATATATCCTTGGGTGAGGATTAACAACAACAATTAAAAAAAAAACCCACTAGAGAGGAGAAGTATCATTGAGATCAGTTTCATGGTGCGCTCCTCCACCTTCATCGGCAAACTGCATTTCTAATAGTAACGATTATTTTACTCGCCTCAGTGGAAGAAAGGTTATTGAGTATTCTCCAGGTCTCTGGGGGAATCACTATAAAGTGAAGTACTTTACACAGTAGGTAAACCATAACTCTTACTGACCTTCTTGCAGTTAGAAAAGGCACATCCTATTTAAAGACACATCGCTCCCGTTGTCTGGGGACTGATATTTGAGGAAAGTCACCTATC
Organism: Myotis brandtii; assembly: GCF_000412655.1. Classification (NCBI taxonomy): domain Eukaryota; kingdom Metazoa; phylum Chordata; class Mammalia; order Chiroptera; family Vespertilionidae; genus Myotis; species Myotis brandtii. The sequence goes on from NW_005362269.1 coordinate 4,850,313, forward strand.
AGTTATTAAGTAGCTTCTAGACACTTGTCTCCATCATTGGACAGAGAGAAGTCATGTGGCCACTTCTGGTGAGTGGTGACAGATTAAGGAGATACAAAATCTGAAGTGATTGTTTTTATGCGCACGCACTACTAGATGAATTGGACTTACCAGACAGTTTAGAAAAAGGGATTCAGGCACCAGTATGTTTGTTCACTTTCTGAATGTGAGTGTGAGAGGCAGGTGCCTTGGAATTGACATCTGCCTCCAATTTTAACTTCTTCAGTTGGAGAAAGAACATAACTGTGAACCCAACTGTGAGCTCATTGAGGGCAGAGATCTGTAGCTTACCTTTCTGTCTCCTTAGCACCTAACATTTCCTATCCATTTAACAACGATTTTATCCAAACCAACATTTACTGAGGCCACAGCGCAGACAGGAGCGACAGCCCCTGTCATTGATGTCCCTCCTCCTTTCACAGCTGCTGCCATTGACGAGGTGATGGAGGCAGAAATGCCCTTGGTCACGTGTATCGTGGAAGGAACCCCCCAGGGAAAGACCAGGCTGATCTGGCCCAACCACCCCGGTGTCCTCAGTCCAGGAGAATGTGAAATTGGCATCAGGCCCGGCCATATCACAGGAAAGGAAGAATCGGTATCGTGTCCAGATCTGGCACCCTGACCTATGAAGCGGTTCACCGAGCAACGCACGCTGTTGGACTGGGCACTCCTTGTGCATTGGCATCGGGGGCGATCCTTTTCCCGGGACAGATCTTATTGACTGTCTGGACGTCTTTCTGAATGATCGGCCGCAGAAGGCAGCAGCCTGGTTGGTGAAAGCGGTGGGAATGCCGAAGAAAATGCTGCCGAGTTTTTGAAGCAACATAATTCAGGTCCCGCGGCCAAGCCTGTGGAGTCCTCATTGCTGGCTTGATGGCTCCTCCCGCCAGGAGAATGGGCCCGGCCAGCACGATGATTGCGGGAGGAAAAGGTGGGGCAGAGGAGACCACCTCTGCGCTTCAGAGCGCAGCTGGGAGAACCATCTATAAGGAGTGTGAAAAGAAGAAGATGCCGTGAAAGGAAAAGCAAGAAGTGCCCGAAGCCCGGAATGAATCATTGTATAAAGTGAACCAGCAGCACTTGGCTGCTCTTGTCCTCTGTCCGTGGGCCTGCGCCTGTCCCTGGGTTTCCAGGGCGGTGGGAAGCCAACACAGAGACAAGCTTTAGGAAGGTCTGTATTGAGACATTTTCACCTCATTGTGTAACAGGGACAGCCAATGAATCTACCCTTTGATTTGGAAAAAAAAAAAAAAGCAAAGCTGCTGAATGTGTTATCCTTCTGTTAAGTCCCACAACCATGTTCTTCTCGCCATCAATTCTCATTAAAGGTTGGTTGAGCCTAAAGAAAATGCCAGTTTTGCTAATTACTAAAGATATTTAAGGAATAATCTCCATCTTACAATGTTAGATGAAGCATATAAATAGCAGCCAAGATTGATTCATGACCAAAGCAAACTGGAGGCAATCAATCACTGAACTCATTTATTCCAGAGCATTCAATAGAGAAATGTGGTCTAAAATGTGGCAGGTGAGATGGTTTTAGATAATATCCAAAGTGAATATTTAATTTTAATAGTTGTACTTTTTATTTTATAAGAAAAATGTTGGTTTTTCTATTTATGGGAATGATATATTTAAATTTAAAAGTCAAGTTGAGCTCTAACTGGTTTGGCTCAGTGGATAGAGTATTGGCCTGTGGCCTGAAGGATCCTGAGTTCAATGCCGGTCAAGGGCATGTACTTCGGTTGTAGGCTCCCAGCCCTGGTTGGGGGCATGTGGGAGGCAACCAATCGATGTGTCTCTCTCACATCAGTGTTTCTCTCTGTCTCTCCCTCTCCCTTCCATTCGCTCTAATAAAAAATGTCAATGGAAAAAATATCCTCGGGTGAGGATTATAAATAAATAAATAAATAAAATAACAATAGCATAGGTGGTAGAAGAATATGGGAGAAAAACAAAGATGGTCCACAAATGACTAACGTATGCAGCACAGACCAACCAGTTATATGATCACTCATAAGTGAAGATATTTTACTTCTCAGCCTACTCTCAACTTTCATCCAGGGTTTACTATATATCATGCACCAGGCCAAACATTTTACTTGTATCAGCTCTTTTTGTCTTATAACAGTTGTCACCCGAGAACCATTCTTTTCTTATTCTTAAGCTAGAGTCCCAGCTCACGAAATTTGTGCGTGGATGCAGTCCCTAGGCCCAGCCTGCGATCAGGGCCATCTTCCCCAGCTGCCCGCAGTCAGCCCCCCTGCCACCCATCCCCGGTTCCCCGTTCGCCATTGGGTGATCAGAGCCTGCTGACTGGGAAAGGGACCAAGAGGTGGTCAGTGCATCTCATAGTGACTGGTTGAGTGGTCATTCTGCTGTTAGGGTCAATTTGCATATTACCCTTTATTATATAGGATAGAGGCCCTGTGCACAGGGGGGGGCCAGCCAGCCTGCCCTGATGGGGGCCCTGGATTGGGGTGGGGTCTCTGCTGGGGGGTGGGGTCGATCGGGCTGAGGGGCCACAGTCGTTCTAGTCTCTGGTTGTTCTGATTGTTTCGCTGTTTTGGTCACTGGGCTTTTATTATATAGGGTAGCAGAACTCTGATTTTATTGGGGTGGCAATGACTCTCCATTCAAAGACTACATTCCCAGGTTGCTTTGCAACCAGGAATGCCATATGACTCTTTTGACAGAGGAGCTAAAAATGATGAGTGGAGAAGTTGTGTGGCACTTTTCAGACTGGCTACTACATGAAGCTAACTCATATGGAAGGGTGCACATTTGTTTTTCCCTTTTCCTCCCTCTTGCTGTCTGGAATGCCGTTGTGATAGCTGGCACTCCAGTAGCCTTCTTGGAACATGAAGTGAGTTCAAGGATGGATGCCCAGTGCTAGAATGGGGGAATAGAAAGAGAGTAGTACGAGGCCTCGGTGACTATTGAGCTGTATCTCTGCTTGACTGTCCACCTCAGATCTCTTTTTCCTGAGGTAGAAATAAAATTCTATCTTTAAAACTTCCTTTATTTGAGGTTTTTGGTTAAAGCAGCCAAACCACTGATAGAAGGTGAAATATCAATTTGAATATAGGTAACTGTAAACAGAGCTTATGGAAGCTTACACAGAAGTTTATTTTTGTCACATAAAACAGTAAAGATGTGTGTGGCTGTTCAATGGTGCCATTCAGAGACCATGTTCGCCTCTGTTCTTCCACACTTACTATGCTGGCATTCATCCTCATGCTTGGTGCCTCATGGCTGCAAGAGGGCTGCTGTAGCTCCAGCCATTATGTCCACACAGCAGGCAAGAAGAGATGCAAAGTTCTGTCCTCACAAGGTATTGTCTTTTTATTTGGGGAAGGAATTCCTCCCCAGCAGAGTTTTCCCAACATCTCATCATATAGCACTGCTTCTCCTGGATCTGTAGTGGGGTCTGCCCCACTGAAATATATTGGGTTCCATTACTAGGGAAGAAGGAAGTGGGGAGAGACTGGCTAGGCCATGGGCAGTGAGGAAACAAAGCCTCAGAGTTAAGGTGACATGCCAATATTACACAGGGTCTTTGGTCTCCAGGACACAGAAGAACAAGGTTTTGAATGAAGCTCAAACCCTCAAACCTGGGGTCTTAACCACTTTGACAAACTTCTCTCAGAAAGACCTTAAACATCATTGCTTTCCCTTCATCAAGTTTTAGACTCTGTTAGAGATTTTATACAGAATCCAGGTTAAATGGCAGGTAGAGCTAGAGAGACCTGAAAAATCTCTTTCAAATTAAGCTTCCAGTGCTGCTCTGGTAGAACCTTTGAAATGATGAAAATGTCCTATGTTATGCTGTCCAAGATGGTAGTCAGTAGTCACAGCTATTGAGGACCTGAAATATGGCATTATTATATGTCAACTAGAGGCCTGGTGCACGAATTCATGTACCGTGGGGTCACTCGTCCTGGCCTGCAGGACTGGGCTGAAACCAGCTTTCTGACATCCCCTGAGGGGTTCCAGATTGCGAGAGGGCAAAGGCCAGGCTGAGGGACCCCACTGGTGCACAATTGAGGCTGGGGAGGGACACGGGAGGTTAGTCATCTGGGGAGGGACTGTGGGAGGGCTCCAGGGCATGTCCAGCCTGCCCTCAGTTCTGATTGGCCAGACCCCAGCAGCAAGTTAACCTACCGGTTGGAGTGTCTGCCCCCTGGTGATCAGTGCACATCATAGTGACTGGTTGACCAGTTGACTGTCTGCCCCCTGGTGGTCAGTGCATGTCACAGCAAGTGGTTGAGCAACCTTAGCATATCATTAGCATATTATGCTTTGATTGGTTGAACAGCTGACCGGTCGACCAGACACTTAGCATATTAGGCTTTTATTAATAGGATATAATAGGGGCTAAGAAACTGAATTTTTAAATTTTATTTAATTTCAATTAAAACAGCCACATGTAGCTGCAGAACCTCAAAATGTTAGTTCCCAGAATACACCCACTCCCCAAGTGCTAAGAATCAACACCCTCTCTGCCCAAATAGATATTTTTGTTTTTAAGAATTAATGGCCCACTGTTGCTTTTCATGAAGTGGTATTAAAGGCCAGCACAGGTAATTATTTTATTTAAAAAAGTTCAGTGTGGACATAGTCATGTTATAAAAGGATTGAGCTGTGAATAATACTGATTTATGGAGCCCCAAGTTTACGTCACAGTAAGTCAGGCTTGCTTGTCTGAAGTTCCAGGAGGACAGAGCTTTGGGCCAACATAAGAAGAAAGGTCTGGTAAGCAGAGCTGGTCCGCTGTGGCACGGGGTAGCAGCAAGAGGTACTGAGCCTCCCATTAGTCCCTACGCAGGACTGCTCGTACTACCTTCAATACAAAAGCCCATGAAAACTTTCCTGAGCCAGTAATCACTTTGGATCGTTAGTCTCCAGGACACAGCTTAAATGCTTTGCCCTAAGATTGTGTCCAAAGAGATGAAGGTATTTTAGGATATGTCCTGTTCATGGATCTCATCTGGAAGTCTCAAGAAAAGCCAGTAAATCCCATCAGCTTTTCATCTCCCATAATACCAGACTCTGCTCCATTCTGTGTAAGTAATCACTCAGAGCAAAGGAGCATGCTCCAATGCAAATTGAACTCGTAACCGGAATGGGAGCTCAGTTCTAATTTGCAAACATAGTCAGCATTTTTTTTTTTTAAAAAAGGGCTACTGAGATATGTATGTTGATGCCTTGGCAAAGCCCCTCATACAATATGCAAGACCTTAGATGACAAATGATATAGTATGGGAGTTGTTAATGGTGTCTGTGCTTAAAAATACTAATGATTATTCAGGAAACCCAAAAACTAAAGTTGAAAACTTTCTGTGCCCTCTACCTTAAGATTAAGAAACAGATGGCCATCTCTAGAGCTCTCTATTTCCTGTAGTTGTGAGTGAATGCAGCCACAGGAGCCTATTTTATGCTAAAAGCCTCCTCTGCTAGATGTAATCTTTCCACACCTGTGGAAAAATGAATAAAATGAGAAAGACCCACTCGCTCTGACCTTGGCTCTCAGGCGGATGATGCACCGAAAATAGTTTTCTTTTCTCCCTGACGGACGCTAATTCCAAAATGACAGCACTCTAGCCTTTTGACAGTTTCATCCTTAAGGTTTGTGTGGAAAACGAGGATGCCTGACCCCAACCGTGAACTTCCTTGGTGTTGACCTTGGGCCAAGTAGAATGCACGAAAGGGCTTGTTAGATATCAGAGTGAAAAACGGAGAGGGATTTAATATTATTTCAAGATAGTTTATTGTAGAGGCATGGTCCTACTTTATTTTTCAGTGTAAGCACTTCCTAATTCCACACATTTACTCCAGTGATGGACAAGCTTCCTGTTGTTATAAAGGAAAAACAATCTATAGAAAAAAAACATAGCTTTGAGATGGGGAAAAGAGGGAGAGGAGAAATAATAGAAGAGCCACAGGCTTAAAGAAAGAAGACTTCTGGCGGTGTCAAAAACGGACATATGATCCAGGCAACTCACTTCATCCTGCTATGCTTCAGTTTCTCCATCTTTTAAAAAATATATATTTTACTGATTTCAGAGAAGAAGGGAGAGGGAGAGAGAGAAAAAAACACCAATGATGAGAGAGAATCATTGATCGGCTACCTCCTGCACCCACTGACGATTGAGTCTGCAACCCGGGCATGTGCGCTGACCAGGAATCGAACTGTGACCTCTTGGTTCATAGGTGGACACTCTTTCACAGATGGAGAAACTGAGCCACACTGGCCGGGCAGTTTCTCCATCTGTGAGGGAGGAGCTTGTTCTAGATCTGCAACTGTGACTCCAGACCAGCATTATTATTACCACCTGGGGAGCTCGTGCAAGTCTGAGAGCAGCTGTGAGAATCCCATTATAGAGGCTCTGGTCTCAGATCCCAGAGCTAAGCTGCAGGACAAGCCCAATATATCGAGCTTCCTGTTCTCTGAGGTGGCTTCCAGAGGGTAAGTCTACGATTCTAAGGTTCTACCCGATTTCGTACACGGTTCCTGTGTCAGCTTAACACTCTCTGCACCTTAGCAATCGGTTTATGTTTTGAGTGCCAAGGGGCTCTGTAAAAACCTTCCAACGGTGAGCTCGAGGTGTAGGTCTAGAGAAGCTAGTGTTTGCATCAGGAGTATTCAGCGAGTGAGTGAGTGGCGTTGCAGGAAAAGGAATGTTCCCGTTGGCTGTCAACTCCTGCTTGTGGTCTTGGGTTTTTCTGGTCTCACCCCAATGGAGACAGTGTCGCCAAATGTTATGAACAGGGGCTCTGGCTTCAGGCTGCCTGCTTTCAACTTGAGCTCCCTCGCCACCAGCCTTGGGTAAGTGACTTTCTGTTTCAATTTTACCTGTAACTGGGGGACACACAGTGTCTTCTTTGCAGAGCTGTTGTGAGGATTCAGAAGATACAGTTCATGTAAACATGCTCATCATTGTGGCTTGTGTGTAGTAAGCACTCGATAAATGTGAAGAGCATGATGAATGTTAAGCATCGTTAGTCTGCTTCTCAGTATTCGGCAGCTTTCCATTAAGGGTGGGGATGTTTTCCTATAGCAGGTAATGTGTGCAGGGCATGCAAAGGTAACATCTTTGGGAAATTATTTTATATTCAGGGAGTATCTTAGATATGCAATAATGGCCCAGCAGGTCAATGAAGTCAAAGAGAGTAAGGAGTCAGATGGTATCATAATCTCAAAGAGAGGAGCCAGCCGGCACAGCTAGTCCTTTCCACAGTGTTACCTCTCTGAGTACATCTCTCACCTCCCCACAGTGCGGAATCCCACCTTCATTCTCTTGGGTCACGTCCCCAGTTCACTGAGCTCGGACCAGGAGGCTTCCCCTATTAGGTGGGACTCCTGTTACGTGCCCGAGCCACCCCCATAACTTCCCATTTGTAGTGCTTGTTACTGTTGAAATAATGTGTTTGTGGTTTGTCCTCATTTGTCTGTAAGCTCCTCGTGGGCCAGGGCCATGCTTGTTAGTCGTATGTTCATGGATTAGCCCAGTTCTTGGTTTGAATGCAGTCATCAGAATCCGCCTCCTCCCCATGCCACCTCGATGCCTTGGCACAAATGTGTGTTCTGAGGGGTGATGGGTGTGCTGGGTTAGTGAGTGCTCTGCCATTGGGGAGTCCAGGCAGGAAGAGAGATTGCCAGGGGTCTGGGGCAGTCTCCCCCCACCTCTAGCGGCTCCTTCTGTTCACTCTCATGTGAAATAAAATTGTCCAGGTGTGCTAGGAAGTTAAAAAGATTGGTAAGTTCTGGCTGGTGTGGCATAGTTAGTTGGAGCGTCATCTCTTACATGAAAAGGTCGAGGATTCGATTCCTGGTCAGGGCACATACCCAGGTGTGGGTTCGATTCCTAGTTGGGTGTGTGCAGGAGGCGGCTGATCGATGTTTCTCTCTCACATGGGTGTTTCTCTCCCTCTCCCTTCCTCTCTCTCTGATATCAATGAAAACATGTCCTCAGGGGAGGATTAAAACAATTAATAAAAAAAAGGTTGGTAAGTACTACAGTATTTGCTGGGTGGATGGAATAATAACTATGTAGATGGATGGATAAATGGATGTCCCAATCCATGAGGAATAATGCTGATGTGTTGGACAGTGTAATAGAATCAAAGAAGTAGGTGGGACTATCACAGAGCAGACCCACGGCCACTGAAGTAGGACACAAGCTGCGTTGATTGCTAGCTAAGCAAGGGAGACTCCCACCCCTTAGGAAAAGTACTTTAGTTTCCTCAAAAAGAAAGGAGAGCTCAATCTAGTCTGAGAGAGAAGTTTTGTCTAAGTAGGATGCAAGTCTGTGTGTCAAGATCTGATTGGATTCAAAGTGGCCTGTGAGTTCTCTGTCGACATAGGCTGTTATTCAGTTTCCTGTCATTGACCCTGAGAACATAGTCCTCAATCAGGTCCAGGAGGGTTAGTGAGCTCTCGGTCATTCGCAGGCGACACTACCCATGCCTATTCCAGCTACAGGGTGTCCTTGTCACGCCATACCACTGTGAGGAATCCCTCCCTACTAGCTCCAGTGTAACTTGACCAATCATTTCAGCAAAATGGCCAAATGGTGTTGGTTGAAGGAAGGTGATTCTTATTCATTTATTATTCCTCGTTAAGACAATCACAAGAAAACATCGTGTATTGCTTCACTTGTTGCATTAAGAGTCCAGGTTAGGAAAATGGGTTGCAGGGTGTCAAGTGAGTCAAGATTTCAGAGATTTAATATCCAAACAGAACTGGTGTGAAAGGAGGGCAAGACTGTTTCCAAGACCTCCTAGCCCACCATTCTCTGTTTCGTATCTGACATCATTTCCTCAACGCCTAACAGCCTTCAAGGGCCATATATTTGCAAAAGGGCCTTCCTATGGTTTCCAACTCTGCCTAAAGATGTCTGTACTATGTTTGGTCGAGAGGCTGGGGGGTAGCACACCTTATAAGATATATTAAATTTGTTTATTTAGGGTTTTAAGTTTTTGTACTGTAGGTACTTAGGTGCTGGTATAAGTACGGAGTTTGGCTGAGGCCTATTTGATCGTGACGTAAATCATGAAATAATGAATGATAAGACCCCAAAGATATTACATGTGAGGAAATTTCTCCTCCTTCCTCAGGTGCGTTGCCATGGTGACTGCGGGGTGTGTGTATCAGCGACGAGCTCTGGAGGAAATAGGGGGAAATGTTGTAATATTGGGACTCAGAAAAATTTGTGAAATGGCTCCTCTGATGGGCTCGGGCTACCACGTACCCAGTTAAAGTTCACAGGGTTTCCGTCCCGTCTGTGATGGCTTGAGGGGTCATAGCTGTGGCAGAAAGTGGATTCTGGACCTCTTCCCAACAATCACAACAAAAATGAGTAGATTTAGGACAGAATTTTAAACCCATGCTCTTGTGTCGCTCACAGGAGCAGGTACTGAACTCCACATTCAGGGTCATTATTCTGCCCTCTCCCTTCTGCAGAAATGCAGTTCTTGCTGGTGGAGAGAGCCTGACAAAGAATGAGGACAGCTGCCCGTCATCTCCTAGGTGTGGGTCATCAGAGAGGTGAGCCTGCCACATGCAGATAAAACTTTTCTGGCCAGAAACTTAATGGGGGAGGGCGGCGGGGGGCGGGCAGGAAGTATAATAAATAGAGCACAAGTCAATGGAGGAGCAGCAAGAGAACATGATTTTGGGGTGTGTGTTTGTGAACCCAAACAAAGTCAGATGAGAGAATGAATTGAAACGTCTTTCCAGAATGAGAGAAAGCAAAGCAATTCAGAGAAAGAAAGTGACAAAGGCAGAATCGAACCTCCACTTAATAACTTCTTGTTATTATCTAACTTGATTCTTCTTGGAGCTCAAAGTGCTTTCAGCCATTCTGTCTGAAATTGTTTGTTCAATTAAAGAAGTAACATGAAGACTGCTCATCTCCTCGGAGTGCTCAGCCACACACTGAAGGTAGACAAGGGGGAGAATTATTTATAATATTCTGTCAGCCAAGTTGCTAAACTTGTTTACCCTTGGTTTGGTTCTTAGTCAGTGGCTCCACATGTATATGGGGGAGAGGGATCAAACTGGGGAAACAATTTCTTGATTCTTGTCCATTCGTATTGCTGTCCTTCCTTCTCTTTATTCTTCATACTGTTCTCATTCCACTGTCAAAGATCGAAATAACATCACCACTGATTTGACAGATCTGTTTTTATAAATAGTGAGTATAATGATGAGGATGTATTGCTAAGAATATGGTATGTTCTAGTCTCTTCCTAGATACCCTCCACCAATTTATTATTCGATATAGTCTAATCCCCTGAGTTTCTGATTCAGTAAATGAGGATAGAGTCTAATTTGCATTTTAAATAAGCACCCCAAGTAACCCTACTGCAGGTAGTCCAGAAAACATGCTCGAAGACCTATTGGCAGATGTCTGTGCTAGGCCCTGATGTTAGACAATGGTTTGAATCTCGTCTTGGCCACTGTCTGGCTGTGTGACGTTGGGCAAATTACTTGATATCTCTGTGCTTGTTTCCCCTTGTGAAAAAGATGTAATGTTAGTGTCTACCTCAGAGTTGTATTTAATGAAATGATGCAGAAAAACATATTTAGTACAGTGTGTGACACAGAATAAACCCTCAATATGTGACAGTTATGTTGTCATTTTTTTTGCTGTTGATAACGGCCTTGATCATCTCTTCTTTGAGCCTTTTTAGACTAGGATACAAGGAAGGAGAGGGAATGTGACTGGCTTAAGCAAAAGGGGAATATGTTGCTCCAACTCAGCGATTTTCAACCCTTTTCATCTCATGGCACACATAAACTAATTATTAACATTCTGCAGCAGACCAAAAACATATTATATTTTTGCTGATCTGACAATAACAAATAGGTATAATTTTGATTCATTCACACCAGACGGCTATTGTTGTGTTGGCTGTTGATATATATATATATATATATATATATTTATTTATTTTTTGACAGTCTAAGGGAAAAGAGGTCAGTGCCCCTGACTAAGCAGTTAGGTATTGCATGTGCTAACAATTCTTGCAGCACACCAGTGGAAAATCACTGGTCTAAGTAAATGGCACAGATTCTTGGCTGGACCAAACTTTAGACCAGCTCCTGAAGCCCATCTGTGCATCTCCTTGTGAAATCCAGTTTCAGCAACATCTCTGCAAGTCAGTTTAGCAAGAGTGCCCCACCTTCTGCATCTGACCATCCCCGATACCTGATCAGGTTCCTCATCCTGCACCCCACCCCTCCCCCGGCCCAGCCAGTCCTGTTTTCAGCAAGAATCCTCTTAGATGGGTTTAACCAGAATTCCCCTTACCCCTGATTTTCACTTTTACTAATTTTTCCACCCCCTTCCCCATTTGATTCTTGGTTGTAAATCCCTACTTGACCTGCAGTATTCAGAACAGAACTCAGTTCTATACTAAGGTCTCATTTCCCTGTTGCAACAGTTCCCGAATACAATCTGCTTTTACCTCTTCACCCAGGGTCCAGCCCTGGGTTTTCTTTGATGTAAGCTGTGGCAATGGCAGGCGTAGAGGTGGCCTTGGTGACTGGAGATGGGGACGTGTGCACTGTTTAAATTCACTTCTCCTCTTAGTATCTTCCGTGTGGCATCACCTTGCTTCTGTTCCAGATGAGGCCCTTCCTGTGCAGGGAAATGTGCCCTCAGAGAACGCCAGGCTGTTGTTCCCATAGCGCGTGGCCAGAGAAACTGTGACCACCTCTGGCCAGAAAAATGGGAGGAAGGACTGTGATCAGCTCAGCTGAGATCACAGGCCCATGCCCGGACCAGCCTTGGTTGTACCTGGGTCATGTGTATAGCTTCTTATCAGAAGGTGGGGGAGCCATGGTGGGCAAAGACCTTTAGACACTCCCCACCCCTTTGGTCTGCTTCTCTGCATCCTTGTAATTCATACAGCCCAGGCCCCATAGGTATCTCATAGGCTGTTGGGACCCAGCGAGATCCACACAGGCACAGCCCCCGGCCTCACAGAACCTGGAGCCTGGAACAGAAGTCGGCCTTCAGAGCGAGGGGGTGAAAGACATTATGATTGCCCTAATCTTGGCCTTCCTCCTGAAACCCGAGGAAACACTATAACAACACACAGGAGAATGTGAACTGGAAAATGAGAGTTGAATAAATGAATGAACTCAGAGGAGGCATGAATGCATGCTAGGCATAGAAACTTGGAGATTCTTAGAGTCATGCTGGATTCCGCACCCCATCCTCCCCATCACCAGTGATGAAGAATTTATTCTAGCCCTGGCCCACATGGCTCAGTTGCTTGGGCATCGTCCTATGCACCAAGAGGTTGCCGGTTCCATTCCCAGTCAGGGTACATACCCGGGTTGCAAGCTTGATCTCTGGTAGAGGGTGTGTAGGAGGCAGCCTATTGATGTTCCCTCTCACATCAATGTTTCCCTCTCTCCCCCTCTGCCTTTCCTCTCTCTAAACATCAATGAAAAAAATATTTAAAAACATAAAAAAAGAATTTATTCCACAGTCATCAGTGGTTTAGGTGGGTCTGGCTCAGTTAATCTGACTCCTTTGTAGATTTCCTCAGACATTTAGAACCCAAATTCCTTATTTTTATTTCTGCTTTTAAAATGGGATGGGCTCGCACCCGCAGTCACCAGCAAGCGCATCAGATTATTAACAATGCCAGCTAATACTCATCGAGCACTTACTGTTGTAGGTGTGTCATGTGGATTATTTCATTCGATCCTCTCAATGTTCCTGTGAGGTTGGGATGTTATCTTCTTTGCACAGATAAGAAAACAGGTGCAGAGAGCCCAAGGGACTATCGCGTTTGTTAAAGGCACACAGCATGCTTGGCTCAGTGCTGCGGTTTTCATAGTGTTAAGTCTCTGAATTCTTATAGTGATACTAAGCGGTTGGTACTGTTTTTACACCAGGTTAAAGACCAGGCCCTGAGGCTTGGTCATGTCAAGACCTGGCTCACAGGTACATCATGAGTGAGTATCGGAATCTGGTCTTGGACCCAGGATTTCTGACTTGAGATCTCGTTCTCTTAACCACGGAGCTCAGTGCTCATTCCCAGATTCGCTTGTTGAGACAGATCTTTGTAAAGTCCATGCCTTGTCATTGCAAACTCCCTGGAAGGAGACGTTGTTGTTCTATCCATCACCATTTCCTTAGAGGCAAGGAGTGCTGTGTAAGCCTTTCCTCTCTTCCTTTTAGTCCAGGTCACAAACCAGAGCTGCCCTGAACTGGTCACATAGAAGGGACAGCACATACAATATTTAAAATATTCAGGTTCACATTCAATCATTCAAAGTGAAACTGCTGCACATTTTGTGTACCAGGTCATATGCCAGGCAATGAGAATTCTAGGAGGTTTCCTGTTACTCTGTAATTTCTCCCTGCTGGTCTCCTTCACAGCAATGATCATGACTTGTAAATTTTGCTCATTTACTTGTTTATTTGTCCTTATATTAGAACATAAGCCCCAGGAGGTAGAATTGTTCTCTGTTGTGTTCATTTCTATCTCTCCAAAATTCAGGTCAATGCTTGACATGTTTTAGGTGTTTATTAAATATCTATTGAATGAACAAATGAACAAATGAATCAAAGAAAGAGCAAATGAACTAACCACAACAACTTTATTGGGTGATAAATATAGGCTTAACCATTTTGGGGAATATATATATACATACTAGAGGCCCAATGCACAAAATTTGTGCAAGAGTAGGCCTTCCTTCCCCTGGCTGCCGGCACCGGCTTCCCTCTGGCACCCAGGACCTGGGCTTCCCTCACAGCCCGGCTTTGTCCCGAAGGTCATCCAGTTTAATTAGCATATTATGCTTTTATTATTATAGATATACATAGATACATACATATCTATATATATAAAAGTCTAGTATGCTAAGTGTCCAACCGTTCAACTGTTCAACCAGTCGCTATGATGCACACTGACCACCAGGGGGCAGACGCTCCAACTGGTAGGCTACCTTGCTGCTGGGGTCTGGCTGATCAGGACTGGGGGAGGTGGGCTGGACATGCCCTGGAGCCCTCCCGCGGTCCCTCCCTGGCCTCTAAAATATTTCTTCTAATTAATTGCCTTTTAATGTGCATGAATCTGTGCACCAGGCCTCTGGTATACATATATAAATATATATATGAGAGAGACACATTGATTGGTTACCTCCTGCATGCGCCACAGCTGGGGCCAAGGATCGAACCTGAGACCCTTCAGTGCATGAGCTGACACTCTAACCACTGAGCAACACTGGCCAGGGCAATACATGGCCAGGGCAATGTATTGAGCAGAGACCAGAGATCCACACTTTCCCCATTACCCCTTGTGCATCCACGTGTGACTTCTGGCCATGGGAGTAATTGAGTAGAGCCCAGAGATCCACACTTGGCCTGGAATTAAGGAAAGGGAGGCAGTGGCAAATAGCATGAACCAGAAGGTACTGTCCAAACAGTGACTGACCAAGTGGCTTCAATATCGTTTCCTTTCAGCCAGGGCTACAACGTCCCTCCAGTGCAGGAACAACGTGGTTTCTTTATTTTGGGTGTAACTGCCCACCGGGTGCAGGGTGTGGCTGTTTCGTTTCAGGCGGCAAAATCATGCTCAGATAGTGAGGTCGTCTTGCCAGTATTTCATTTAATACAGGCTCACTGCAGGAATTAAAACAATTTCACAAGCCAATAGCATATGGAATAACACCTCTTTTTTATTGTCTAAAGTTTTACATATGACCTCTTTTTATTTTAAATATACTTTATTGATTTCAGAGAGGAAGGGAGAGGGAGCGAGAGATAGAAACATCAATGATGAGAGAGACCCATCAATCGGCTGCTTCCTGCACACCCCCTATTGGGGATCAAGCCTGCAACCTGGGCATGTGCCCTTGGCCAGAATCGAACCTGGGACCCTTCAGTCTGCAGGCCGACGCTCTATCCACTGAGCCAAACCAGCTAGGGCCGGAATAATACCTCTTAATAAGCCAATAAAAATGCTCCAAAGCCATGATAGATGAACTAATCTATTATTCCAGGCCAGGGGAGATGAAAGGCATGAAGTCCAAATTTAGTTTGAGGTGCGTCTTTCACGAGTTGGTACTCAGGGGAGATGGCTTAGTCCACCCAGAGCCGACTTCCACCTGCCAGTGCAAAAAACACAGGAAGTCCCTGGTTTCTACAGCGCATTGTAGGGGAGGGTGAAGCTGGTGTTGCTGGGCACATGACCTCCTGTCAAGGGCCACTGCCAGGCTTCCCCACTGCCCATGTAAGAGTTGTCCCAAAGGCGTTTGGAGAAGCTATTTAGATCAGCAAAGAAACACTTTGCCCAGATCAAAACTCTTGAATGGTCCTCAAACTCTGAGGATTTACGGTCTAAATGTCCCCTTGCCATAGTTGCATCTTCACATGTTTTATATCAATAAATATAAGCAAGCCCCAGAGGTGCTCTGAGCTGCTGAACTACTGAGTGGTTAACCACAGCGGATGAGATGATGCTATCCTGACACACCTTACTTCACGGTTAGAAACAGCTCCATTTGTGTCATAAACAAGTGGGTTTGCAATCCTATGAAACCCAAACACAACAGAAAACGCCCCCTCAGAACAGCCTGGCCACCTTGCCTATTGTCCTGTGGAAGATTGGCAAATGATTTCCCCTGCCCTGGGGCAAAACAAACCCCTCAGGGGCTGCAGCAGACTGTCAGTGAGGGGTATCAAAATGCACTGGTGAAATAGCTACAAAATTATCCTTGATACTGCCTTACGTTAGCATAGGTGGGGAGGTTCCGTGCAAGTTTCCATAGCAGGGTGCCAGGGGAATGTCCTTTGTTTTCACCTGGAAAGAAAGAAAAATGTGTGAATAACCCAGGTCGAGGGTCAGCAGCACTGTCTGTAACGGCCCAGGTAGTGAATATTTTAGATTTTGTGAATGGGTAGTCTTTGTCACACTACCCATTTCTGCCATTGTATAAAAGCAGCCATAGACAGCACACAAAGAAAGGAGTGTTCCTATAATACTGCATTACAAAAACAGAGTCAACCTCTGGCCTGGACAATTCTAGATCCTGGAGAAACAAGCCCTCTCCTATCAGCATGGCTGCTCCACTACTCGGAGGTGGTAGATAAAGCATTTGGAAAACCCCAGTTGGATTTGGAAATAAAAAACCGTTGGGCTTTACAATCTCTGCACACTTCCGCTACTTCGATCAGTGTTGCAGGAGAACACCTGGAGAATTAGATGTATCCAGCTTCGACCTCAAGAATTAAAAAAAAGTAAGAAAAGACTCAAAAAGCATATCCCACCTCCTCTCAGAAGCCAATGTGGAGTTCTCACTATTGAAAGGTGCAGACCTCAGCGACAGAGATCCCAGATCAACGCTTCAGAGGTAAATTCCCTTCAGAAAGGGCTCAGAACTGCATTAAAAATTGGCATGCGTCGTCCGCCTGGCCCTCCCTCCCAGAGGAGCTCACTGGCCCAGCGCCACCTCGCCCCAGAGGCCGGCCCGACCTTGGCCCATCCATCTCCGCTTGATGAAGCCAGGCTCCACAAATCACACGGCTTCTCATCGACTTCCTGTCACAGCCAGGTAAGCGAAGCTCTTCTTTAAGCGGAGAGGCGTGACCCGAAGCTCCTTAGGGCCAGACGCTAAAACGGGGACTCCCCAGGTCAAGAGAGCCCGCGTCGGGCAGAGCGGGCACACACCTGGGGAGGATAAGCATCGATGGCGTCTCTTCTGTGCGCTGGTAGGCTCTTGGGATGCCCAGTGGCTAAGACACCCTTGGCATCCGCTGGCCTGGAGGTGTGCATGGAATTGTACATTAGGAATTCTAGGAAAGAGGGCAGGTGAGTCTGGGCTTGGTGTCAGTTGGTGATGGGAAGCCTCAACACATTGGGCTAACTCCTGCGTGGCCGTCAGTAGTTCCACGTCCGCTGGCCCATGCTACATTACCTAAAGGCCTTTGACTCGGGCAAACGGAGAGCAGCTCTAATGGAATAAAGTATGTCATTGGCTTCTTCCCTGCCAGGCTCACTGACCGGGTATGATTCTCTTCCATATAGCTGGCAAGGGGCTCCCTCTCAGGAGATGTGACCCAGAACTCTCACAGGCATGGTGTTCCCATCCTTCTTCCTGTTGCAATGCCTTTTTTTATTTTCTTGCTCAGAGATACTTTCTCTAGGGCAGTGGTTGGCAAACTGCGGCTCGGCAAACTGCGGCTCGCGAGCCACATGCAGCTCTTTGGCCCCTTGAGTGTGGCTCTTCCACAAAATACCGGCTCTTCCACAAAAATACCGACTTCTGCGCATGGGCCATGAAGTTTCAATCGCACTGTATGTGCGCGCCCGCACGTGGTATTTTGTGGAAGAGCCACGCTGAAGGGGCCAAAGAGTCACATGTGGCTCGCGAGCCGCCGTTTGCCGACCACGGCCTAGGGCAAGGATGCGGCCCACCAGCCTCGAGTTTGACATGCTTGCCAGGGCTTATTTCACTTGAGCAGTTGATACTTCCAGTGACAACTTACACTTTCTCCAGCTTTTTACACTTTCTCAAGCATATTTTTATACTTTCTCAAGTATATTTTTACACTTGCTCAAGTATATTTTAAAAAATCTAATGTTATTTTATTTGTTGCATCTAACCTTTGCAAAAAACATAATGAATAATGAATAATGAAAAAATCATAATGAATCTATCTATTCAAGTGGATGAATTTGTCAAATATTATTTGAATGTCCACTATGCACAGTGCTCTTGAATGTCTGATAAGAAGGCCCAGGTCCACTGGACTGACACGCCAGCATCATCCTCTCCCAGCCACCCCAACCCCTCAATATGTTTATGAACACATAGGCTAATCTTTGACTTTGGCCTGAAATGGAAAGAGACGGTTCCTAAGGGCCCAGCAGGCACCCATGGCCAAGGTCATCCTCCAGTGACCCTGATCACTGGACCGCACGACGCCCACATATTGTGGTCCCCCGCAGCTCCCTGTACCCTCCAGTCCCGGTACGCATCCCGTTTTGTTGTCAGTCTTTTTTCATGCTTGTTTTTCCCACTGGATTATTAGCTCTATGAGGGCAGGGCCCTGTCTCTTACGTTCATTTAATAGTTATAAGCTTCTGAGTAGCTCAGTGTAACTCTCAAATTAGTTCATGAACCAGCTCAGCGTCCAGCACATGCTGGCACTTACTAATTCATGGTCTGGGTCAGAGCTTTCTTAGTCCCAGCTCTAGAGTAGACAAGCAAAACTTACACTGATTGTCTGTCTGTCTGACACTGAGCCAGGTGCTAGGGATTCAACAAGGATGAGAGACAGCCCCTCCTATCAAGGCTGAGGTCATGTGATTGGATCTTGGTAAGGCGGAATGGCATGTTCTGCCATTAGCTTGGGGTGGAATTCCTGCTACACCACGTACTAGCTAATGACCTTGGACAAGTCACCCCATCTGTGCCTCCCTTTTCTAATCTGTGAAGTTGGGATCATTGCAGTGACTATCTCATAGAGCTGTGGTTAGGATCACCCGAAGGAATATACATAAAGTGCTAACACAATGCCTTCCAGAAAGTAAGCAAACTTCATATGTTTAAAAGGTTACCGAGCCTAGCTGGTTTGACTCAGTGGATAGTGTCAGCCTGTGGACTGAAGAGTCCTGGGTTCAATTCCGGCCAAGGGTATCTATCTCGGTTGCAGGCTTGATCCCCTGGTCAGGGTGCGAGCAGGAGGCAACCAATCAATGTGTCTCACATCGATGTTTCTCTCTCTGTGTCACTCCCCCTACCTTCCACTCTCTCTAGAAATCAATGGAAAAATATCCTTGGGTGAGGATTAACAAAAAACACACACACACAGAACAAAACAAAAAAAGCTTACCAAAACTTGGGAAAAGATGAATGCATGTCCCTGCAGTGTTAAGTTGGTTAAGGATCATTTAATTCTGGAGCATGTACCTTTGTTTATCTCGTTATTTATCGTTTCTTAGGAACCAGACTCTGTGAAATTACACAATAACTCGTGGACCTTTGTTCAGTAGACATTCAAACAATTTCTGTTCTCTGAAGGAGATTTACCTCAAAGGTTAAAGTTTTATTACTCCTTAGGGCTCAAACCTGACAAAGGTAGCAAACTTACTTTGTCTGATCTTTCCTGTCTACATAAATCTCTTTTCCTTGAATGACCTTTGAACCACATCACCATTCAGCCGGTTTCTTCATTAATGAGTTAAGTATATCTTTGGCATATGTTCATTTTATATTTGTATGGGAGGGTCATAGTTTTAACTTTTTGAAATGGTATGTTGAGACATTTCATCTATTATTATTATTTGGGTAGGTTATGATCACTATTATTCTTTCATTTTTCTTTTTTTTTTCAAAGTCAGATGATGTAGCAGGAAGAGCATTGGGCTAATTGTCCAGAGTTCTAGGTTTGAAGTCCTGCTCTACTACTTCCTACTTTTCCTGGTGACATTAATCAACCTCAGTTTCTGTTGCTATGGAATGGGGACTACAATACCCCGGTTACTGGGCAGTGTATAACCTTCCAATGTGGCCTGCTAGAGGCTGTCCTCCTGGACTGCTTTCAGCACAGCGATGGACATGCTTAGACAAATCATTCCTCTCCCACCTGGGGCTGATCACAGCCCCTCAAAGCTGTTCTGCCTTTAGGTAACCTTTTTATTTTGTTTTTAAAAGATTTTTAAAAAATTGATTTTTTAGAGAAAGGAAGGGAGAGAGAGAGAGAGGGAGAGAAACATCAATGTGAGAGCTGAACATCTATTGGCTGCCTCCTACATGACCCCTAACAGAGATTGAGCCCACAACCCAGGTATGTGCCCTGACTGGAATCAAACCGGCAACCTTTTGGTGCATGGGACGATGCCCAATGAACTGAGTCACACCAGCCAGGGGTAGGTTACCTTTCCTATAACTTTTTAGTTCTTAGCAGAAGATGTCTCATCATTCTGCACACCGTCTCTGTCTGCTCCCAGGAGAAGTAGTAAAAGCAACATGGGCTGTGTTCGTGCCTCAAAGCCCCACTGTGCAGAGGGGATTGCGTTTTATTATAGGTAATACCAAGGGCTACTATTTAGTGACACTGCACTCAGGCTTTGCATAATCTCAGTGTATCACAAACTCATTTCATCTTTACCCTGACTCCATGAGATAAGCAATAACATACCCATTTTATGGATAAGAAGCTCAGAGGAGACTCAGAGGTGAGGTAACTTGCCTGGGAACACTTAGCTAAACAATCAGTTAAATCCTAGATTCCAACCCATGTCTGACAGCATCAAAGTGTGTATACATTTTCTCTCATTTGTTGAACACTCCGTGTGCAACAGGTACCACGGTGAGCATGTGGAGGGCACACGGTGAGTGAGCGAGAATACTTACCTTAGAAGGGATCACCTTTTAGATGTGGAAGATAAAAAAGACATGAAGTTACCATTTATCCTGTGGCTGCCACGCCACGCGTGAGGTAGGCTGCCTACATAATCTCATTTACTCCTCACCTCAATCTGACAAGGTAGGTGACATCTCTGTTTCATGGATAACGACACATTCCAGGAGATGGAGTCACTTGCCTCAGGTAACACGTCCTTAACGATTCCAGCTTGTATCACTGAAAGCCCCCTGTATCAGACACAGTCATATACACACAGTCGAAGGTAGCAACATTCAACCTTGTGCGAAGGTTATGGCAGCCAGAGTGTGTGATGAGCCCTGCCTGTGTTGCTGGGAAGCTGCCGAGGCCAATTTAGCAAATGTTTATTAAGCATCTTCTGTTTGCCACACACTGAGCGAGCGGCTGAGGAAATAATGACGTGGCCCCTGGACCGGAGCAGCTCGTGGTCTAGTGCGAGGGGCAGATGTGTAAAAAGGCAACTGTAACACAGCGTGGTAAGTGGTGTGCTGTAGGGCGTGACGGGAACTCAGAGACCTAATCAGGTGGGCTGGGGGTGCTGTGGGAGGTTTCCTACGCCAAGCTGCACCCCAAAAAGTCTCTTTCACCTGCCCACTAGAAAGTGTGTCCTCACGGTTGGCTGTCCCTCTGATTTTCTTTTCTTTTTAAAATATTTTAAAATATGTTTTTATTGATTGGAGAGAGAGGAAGGGAGAAGGAGAGAGAGATAGAAACATCAATGATAAGAGAGAATCATTGATCGGCTGCCTACTGCACACCCCACACTGGGAATCGAGCCCACAACCCGGGCATGTGCCCTGACCAGGAATTGAACTGTGACCTCCTGGTTCATAGGTTGATGCTTAACCACTGAGCCATGCCGTCCCTCTGATTTTCAAGGCACACCATCCACTCCAATAAACCACTTATATTTGACTTGAGCATGTTGTCCCTAGGTGAGTAGATTTACCTTCCTAAATTTTATTTTCTAAAGCTAGTTTGAAAAATTAGTTTTCACTGCAAACCAGTGGTGTGCTGAAGTAGCTCAAAAGAATGTTAGTGTGTCAGGGTTAATGTGTCTTAGAATGGAGAAAAGGCCAGTGGATAATGTGCACAATTGTATCTTATGTACCCGGATGATTGCAAGTTAATATTTATTTGTCGTCTCTTCCTTTATCCCTGCTCTACCCTCCAGCTGGGTTGGAAGTTGTTTGAATGTGTAGCTTTGAAGGGTCTTTGTAGCTACTGTGCTTATGAAACTTACAAAATAATCGACATTGAATTTTTCTCTCTCTCTCTTCTATCATATTTGCAGAGTAAAATATTCAAACAACCTAAAGGAAATTTCTCCTTCCATGCTTGGAAGGCAGCTATTGTTACTCTGTGTCCTCAGAAGCCTTTATGTACCCTCTGTAGATAGTATATGCTTATACATGGATATGAGTATGTGTGTGTGTATGCATGTGTGCATGTATGTGTGCTTGTACGTATGTATGTATGCTATATCCCACTTTTGTTTGTTTCTTACATAAACAATAGCATGCTATCATACCATTTTGCACCTTACTCTTTTAATTTAACAATACATTTGGGAGATCATCTGTTCCGTCATAATACCTTTAGACTTGTCTCATCTTTTTAAATGGCTGTTTCATATTTCATTGGCATATTCTACCCAGATTCATTTTTTTTTATTTAAATGTTTTAATTGATTTTAGAGAGGAGAGGAGAGGGAGAGAGAAAGAGAAACATTGATTGGTTGCTTCCTGTACACACCCTGACAGGGGACCCAACCCACAGCTTGGGCATGTACCCTGACCCGGAATTGAACTGGTGACCTTTCAGTGCACGGGATGACGCTCAACCAACTGAGCCACACGGGTCAGGGCTAACCAGATTTGTTTTTGATGTACATTTCAAATGTTCTTGGTTTTTGGCTTTTACAAAATCACTGCAATGAGGCAAGTTTGTACACACAATTTTGCCCAGGTGTGAATATATCTTTTGGATAAATTCCTAAAAGTGGAATTTCCATAGGAAATTTTATGTTCATTTTAAATTTTGCTAGACATGCCTAATTGTTTCCCAAAAGGTGGTACTGATTTATGCTCCTATCAACACCCCTGGAAGATGTCTCTTTCCTCATATGACCTTGGAGAGATTTCGGTCAGCTTCCGGGACATACTGAATGAGGAAAGCAGTGGGGGTTTGTCTGAAAATTTGGATGCAAGTTAGATTCAGAGGACTGTGACGTAATATACACCCCCCCCCCAACAACAACAAAAAACCCACCAGATCAGGTGTGAGCAGTTGAAGTTCAACGTGTTAGGGCTGAAAACCTGCCTCTTTGGGGTTCCAGGCAGAAGAATGCCCATTTTCCCATCCTTGGGGTCCCAGGATGCATTTCGACCTGTGTTTATTGACAGCTGGACACCTCAGGCTTGTGCTTCCTGGAGGCTCTGGCTTGATTCTCCCCAATTATTTTTTCCTCTGGCCACCTCACATGTGGCGCTCAGCACCTTCGCCTGCTTTCCTAGTAGGTGACCTTATCACGCCAGGAGGCAAACATACACTGTACTGATCTGCCAAACTCAATATCCTTTTGCTTAAATGTTAGATGGATTTATGTGATTGCTCTGGGAAGCAGTGATCCAGGGAGGAATTAGTGTTCTGAGAAGACTCCGGTCTTGCTGAAATGGCAACGGGAGGATGTGTGCATTTGCCCAAAGCCATTGGCCACGGTCTAACCCAGCGTTTCTCCTTCGTTCCCCTCCTCAGTTCATTTGGTCATTTGAATCTTGTTTGCATCTGAGCTTTTGAGATACCAGCGCCCAGTAAGGGAAGCCTGGGCAGAGGGTGTCACCAGCCCTACCTTAGGGACTTTCAGTGAGATGAGGGGAGGCCTCAGACAAGGTGACCTTTGACCTGGGCTTCCATGCTGTTAGCAGTGCTAGGGGTATTCTTTTACTTATTTCTGTGGAGAGGATAGCAATTTGAGGAAGAGGAAACGTTCAAAGTTCAAAGTATGGACTATGTACAACGTTGGTGTGGTTATTTGCAAGTAGGACACAACAAGGGAGAAGGTTGTGCGTGTTCTGAGGAAAAGACACAGAGAAAAATGCAATTCACTGCTGCCAGTGTGGTTGTGTGGACACCCAATGAGCGGCCGCAAAGAAGAGGTCCACACCAGAATATCAGTGTTGGTAGAATTCATGAAGTGTCGCACCACTGGGGCTGCTCGTCCGTCCCTCTTTCATCCTCAGTGTGGAATTATTCAGGTATGTCTGAGGTCCCATGTAGCCTGATGAAACTTTGAGAAGACAAATATGTGAAACAAGAGCTTTGATCATCAAAAGGTATCTCAGAGCTGGGAGAGAGATATACCGTCTCAAGAGCACCTGCTTCCTTAGTGAACAGGATAAAACCCGTGGTTTAACTCCTCATTGTCTTCTGGACAGTGACTCCTCAAGCTAAACCACTGGCTTGGATGTGCCTTTTTTTGTAAAACACTCCCCAGTCTCTCAAACATTTTTGGAAGCCCCAACGATCCCCCTCCAACCTCAACATTATGTGAACCTGAACTTGTTACTTTCTGTTTATGTCCATGATGTCATTATGTCCATGTTTATGTCCATGATGTCATTATTTGTTCAGTCTCACGGGGCTTGGTATTTAGAATCCATTAGGCAGGAAAAAGGTACTCCTTTCTTGATAGTGCGAGCAAAGGCATTGAGGGAGGAACCATCCGGGAGGGCTTAGGGAATCATGAGGGGGTGAGCGAGGGTGATAGTGTGAGTGGAATGGAAGATTGAAAGATGGATCAGTGGCTTTGGGTCAGATTGTGACAAGCGGGGCTCAGAAGTCAAGGCTTAATTTTATGGCTGAAAGGAAGCCATGGACATTGTTGGACATTGGCCCGATATGATCGTTTTATTTTAGACCGTTTTATTTTATTTTAGGACCAATGAGAGGAAAGGGAAACCGGAAATGGAGAGACCAGTTAGGTGGCCACTGGAAAAATTCTACTGAAAGATGCTCAGAACTTGAACTAGGGCAGGCGGAATGGACAGGAGGGGAATGTCAGCTCAAGACCTCCCCAGAGAGACAGGGAGCTGAGTGTGTGTTTCTTTCACCATCTATACTCAATAAATGCCTTTGCCACACTGACTAGAGGGAATTGAGGCTGAGAGTGCACTCTGAGATCCCCGAAAACTCAGAAACGAGGGTGGCCAAGTGGGAATTTCTGGCTCAGGCCATAAATTCCCTCCAGAGCTGCAGGACAAGGGCTGACTCAGCAGAGTTCTCAGGCCAAAGTTAGCTAGAGACACCGCCCCCCCTCCCCGCCCCCCAACTGCCTACTCTCCCAGCCTCTGGCCTATCTCTTAATTCTCTCCAGGTCTGTTCTGCGGTGCTAGCCCATAGAGACAGAGCTTCCCCCTCACCCCGCTCCTCTTTTGTTAAAGGCAAGAAAATTGTTTTAATACTGTTTGCAACTCATGCAGAAAAATATTTCCCAGCAGGTGTTTCTGAGCATTAAGCAGGTTTTGCTGCTGTCCCCGCCACACATCACTTTAACAGCCACGCCAGCGGATTGCTTAGTCCACGAATTCTCATCTCCCTTGCTGCCTGCATTAAACTGGGAGGAGAAAATAGGAATCATTAGAGGCCCCTTCCCTTGATTATTATTACTACTTTTTTTTTTTTAAGAACACACTGCATTCTGGAGAAAAGGGAATACGTTGAAGCTCTGGCATAACTATTATGCAAACCAGTACCTTCCCTTTCAGGAGTGTGTATGTCCAAGCTCCTCAGACAAGTCCAACCTGCATCCTGGGAGGAAGCTGAAGGGCAAGGATCACTAAGACTTTATCTTGCTCGAGGCTGTGAAGACTCCTAGCAAAATGGCTGGGCTTTTATGGGGTCCCTGCAGCTATTACTGGGGATGACCCCTTTTCATCTGTCACATCAATATCTGACCAGCCTCTCAGACACTCAGTTGTCATATGAATTAAGTCCTTCTCCCTGCAAGAGACAGAGACCTGTAGCACCCTCACCTGGGAGAGGAGCCAGGTGGCAATAAGGGAAACAGGGATTTCACAGGAAATGCAAGCGACAAAACCATGGTATAATCTGGCTTCTTGGAATCAGGAACCAGATTAAAGATATCTACAGAGACATCAGCAATAGGTGTTGGTGGATCTGCACTCTGGTGGCTCATAATGAACTCAAGTTAGATCTTCTCTTCATCTCGGCTTCTTTGAGTGTATTTCCTTTCATTACTATCGATGTTCCAAACCTGCCAGTTTTTTCCTACCTTGGTTCTTCCGCTCATGGTTTCTGCTTCTTTCTGCTTTTTCTTCTAATGGCTTGGTCATCCTCCCATTGGTTCCCTGTTTTAACTTCCTGAGATTAGCCAGAGGGTTTTATCTTCATGAGAATTCAGGGCCATGAATTGCCAGCTCATGAACTGCCTATCTTGGGACATATATGCCACCCTGGTCCAAGGAGTTGTTGGCAGACAGTGATGAGGGTAGTAGATATGGAATGTGGCTGACCCCTCATTAATGGCTGTGGGCAGGGCAGTTTTCATTAGATGAGGTTGCGGGCATGGACCACACCATGATCCATAAGGAGTCTTTTGTGAATGATATATTTTATGTGTCAATTTGACCCAGCTCAGATAGCTCAGGGCTGCCAAGATAGCTGGTAAAACACCAGTTCTGGGGGTGTCTGTGAAGGTGTCTTTGGAAGATGTTACCATTTGGATCAGTAGACTGAGAAGATATCCCTCATCCCTGTGGGTGGGCCTCGTCTAATCTGTTGAGGGCTTGAACAGAACAGAGAAGGAGGAGGGGCAAATTCTCTGTCCCCCTGCTTGAGCTAAGACATCCATTTCTCATGCCCTCGCGCACCCGTGCTCCTGGTTCTTGGGCTTTCGGACTCACACAGGGACTCACACTATCCACCAGGTGTGCTCAGGCCTTCAACTCAAACTGGATTATAACACTGGCTCTTCTGGTTCTCCAGCCAGCAGATGGCAGATTGTGGGACTTCTCAGCCTCCATAATTGCATGAGCCAGTTCCTATAATAAATCTCCTCTAATCTATATGTACTTACTGGTTCTATTCCTCTGGACAGCACGACAATGCCTCGTTGGGGGTTAAGAAACACATAATATCAAAATCTAAGTGGCATCCAGTGTTAATACTCACAGAGTTACATTTTCCTACTAGAGGCCCGGTGCACGAATTTGTGCACGGGTGGGGTCTGACTGGCCTGCCCCGATCGGGTTGGCTGGGGGGCGGGGCAGCAGGCAGTTGACTGGCCCCAACCCCTGCTCAAACTCCTGGTTGAACTCCTGGTCGAGGGGACAATTTGCATATTAGCCTTTTATTATATAGAATGGTTGTAAGCAACTTTGAGATTTATGAGTTGGGGTTATTTTCCCATATATAGAAACTTGGAAACTGTGGGTTAGGGAAATCAGGGACTTTCCAAAAGTTATGTAGTTTGGTCTTGAATATGGCCAACACTCATTGGTTTTCCAACTTGATCAGGAAGCACCTACCCTTAGCTGAACTAAGCTGAGACTCTATAAAGTTACTTTCCAGTGTAAAATCCTTATCTTCCCATTAATGCTGCTGCTCAGTAGCTATTTGAAATCTGCTTTGAGGTCGCAGAGAAGTCTTTGTGTTTAGTGGACATTTTCCCTCCCATATGAAATACACTAATACTTGCTACTTGGATGGGAAAATTATATGCTTTCATGTATTCTGGATGTCTCGGATCCATAGCTCCTAGGGCTTCCCAGGCAAAAGGAATCCTTGGAAGGTCTGAGAGCTACACTTGCAGCCAACCAGACTGTGCGTCCTTCAGGGGCAGGGATTGTGGAACTGTAGCTAACTTGAGCTGAATCTGGGCTAACCACCCCGAGTGAGCTGAATGAGTCATTCACCATTAACCAAAGCTTAAAGGAGCCTGAAACGCTGCAGATGAAAGCTGAGGGATTCTCTGCTCAGCATGGCCTGGACTTCTTGGCAAGGGAGCGGATGGAAGCTTTCTGCCAAATGTCTATATGCAGCTCTCATCTGGGCCAGGAGAGCTGTTGGAGAGGAGTCAGCCCCTCCTGTTACCCAGGCTGCCCTCCTTGGTGCCAAGTACGTATACCACCTGCAGAGGAGTCCTTGCTGGAGCCCTGCGAGTTAGCAGGCCTTGGCTAACTAGGGATGGGACTGTGATTTGGGAATAACACGTGTCAGATAGTACCCAGTCAAAGCCTCAAGGATCTTTAACCACTGGCTTTTCACTTGTCTCTGCTGTGGGCCCCAAATGTACAAAGGACATGGAGCCCCTCCCTGGTCCACGACACAGGCACTCACACCCACCCTGGGATAGCCTGCACCCTCTTGTCTCATGCATGTGATTTTGAAATGCCCTCTAAGTCTATGCTCTGGGCTCTTGCTGGCAGTCAGAGCAGTGAATTCTGCTCTGAGACTGATGGAGAAAGATAAGGTGATGTGGAAGAGGGAACGGAGAAGGGGGTTGAAAGGACCAAAAAAAAAAAAAAAAAAAAAAAAAAGAAAGAAAAGAGGAGAGGGAACAACAAAAGAATAAGCTATAGGATCAGATGCTTTAGGGTTAGAGACAAGTGCTGCCAGTCACTAGTTGTGTGACCCAGGCAGGTGACACTTTACTTGTACAATAGGCTAAACTCACGTGATTATGGAGACTAAATGAGATAGAAGATGGAATGTTCTGAGCCTGGTACCAGCTGTTGAAATAGAGGCTCTGCAAACAGTAGCTATTGGCATTATTAGAGGATAAAGAGAAGAGGGGTGGGATCTGAGGAGAAGAAAAGGGTGAAAACATTAGGAAAAAGGTGGAAGAAAATGAACGTGATTTCCAACCATCGCCAAGGCCACTGACCCTGTTGGCTCTTAGCCAGGGCAATGAGAGGGACCGACCTTGCCTAGTAGGGGGAGACCTTTGTGTATAAACCTCAGCAGTCATCTTGCACCCCGGACACCTGGAAACAGCAGGAGCCCTTGTTGGCAGAATTATACCTGAAGATTTTAGCAGAATTTTCTATGTTAAGATGAGGAGGCCTTAGGATGCTGTGTCTTTGTTTAAAAATGATTGGGCCTGGCTGGTGTGGCTCAGTGGTTGAGTGTCAACCTATGAACTAGGAGGTCATAGTTAGATTCCTGGTCAGGGCACATGCCCAGGTTGTGGGCTCGACCCTCAGTGGGGGGCATGAAGGAGGCAGCTGATCAATGAGTCTCTCTCATCATTGATGTTTCTGTCTCCCTCTCCTTTCCTCTCTGAAATAAAAAAAATATTATTTAAAATTATGATTGGAAGGATCCATTCTGAAAATGCTTCATTGGCTACTGAACTTGCGAGCAGGGCCCTAGGGTAGTAGACCCCAGTACGTGGCTGCAGAACATCTGAAGTGCCCTGGTATTTATAAGTCTGCAGGTACCTGGGCCCACACTGCACTATTAAATCAGCAGCTCTGGGGGTGGGCGCCCAAATGTTAGCATTCTTAGCAGGTTTCCACGTGATTATTACACACGTTGAAGTTTGAGCACTGCAGTCCTAATAGGGTTCGGAATATTAAGAAACTGACAAAACAATCAAAAAGCATGATTTTACTGAAAATAATGACCTGCAGCTTGGGAGCAGTTATGGCTCAATCCCTTTAAAGGGGGAAAAAAATCAGAAAAGGGCGGGGGAGAATACTTAGCACAGATGAACTATTGAAAGGTTACAAGGAGCTAGATTTTGCTCACTAAGTAAGAAATTGTTCATAATTAGCTTTGTCCCCAGATAGGATATTTTGGAATGTAGTGATTTCCCCATTGTTAGAGGGGCTTGAGGGAACTGGCCAGATTCTGTCTGCTGTCCTAGCTGTGGCCTCGTAAATGGGCAGGTGTCACCCCTTCTCACACCTGGACCAATGGTTCTCAGGCAACAGCTCCAGAATCACCCAGAAATTTGTTAGAAATGCAGGTTCTTGGGCCACACCTAGGCCCACTGAGTCAGACTGATTTGATTATTCTCTAGAAGGGGCCTAGGCATCAGGATTTCTTAGATCTCCCGATGGTTCGGGTACTCAGCCAGGGTTGAGGATCAATGTCTTAGGGCAGTGGTTCTCAAAAGTGAGTGAACATCAGAATATTTGTTAAAACACAGATCTCTGAGCCCCACCCCCAGAGTTTTAGGTTCAGTAGGCCTGGGGTGGCCCCAAGTCCCCAGGAATGACCACAGGGAACTGTTACTTAATCCTTCCCATTGTGTGCCTGCCTCTGTGCACCCCCCACCCCTTCCCCTGCCCCTGGGAGTTTTCTCACGTGGATGTGCTGATCAGTACTCTGCTGAGCGCTCCAAGGGGACTTTGTGCAGAAATCCAGGAAGCTGTCTGTGCCGCTCTTGCCTCTCTGTGCTCCCACCACCTGAGGCTCCCCAGACCCTCAGCTCTGTCTCAGCTCAGGGAGTCCTTCAGGCTCTAGCCTGGGCCCCTCTCTGAGCCGCTGCCTGGAAACTGTCTCAGGACAGTGAGCTGGGGAACCCCCAGGGCGGGCTTCCTTTACTTGTTTTCCGCCTCCCAGGGACCTCTCTCTCATTGCCTCAATTCGGTGTCTTCATAACCATTGTCTTATGTAGTCTATCTTTTGTTTCTGACTAGGAGGGTAAATCTGTTCTCTGTTACTCCATCTTGGGCACAAGCAGCATTCTAATTTACATGAAAAAAAAAAAAAGACGGCTCCTGGCTGTTGAGGGGAAGTGAACAAGAAAAGCCTGGAGACTAGTTAGTGGCTGTTTGTGATCCTCCAGGTGGAGGAGCTGATCATGATGTGACAGAGACAGCAGCAAGGGCAGAGGAGGGGGACAGGAGCGGAGGACCACTTTCTCTTTGCAGGCCTTGCTGAGGGTCCTTGCGGATGTGGGCGTTCTGCGTGGAGTGCTTGAGTTCTCACCCATGGTCCACCAATGGACCCGAGTTATAGCCCGTCATTGCATTACAGACTTCATGGGGGAGAAGCCTTTTGTCCTGCTCTTTGCTTCATGTTTGGAGGAGATAGCTTACAGCATCTATGCCTCCCACAAAGTAGGAATCTACAGGTGTTTGTTACGTGTGTAAATAGCTGCCTCTTCAGGATAGTCTTCCTTGAATCAGGCTGAAACACAACCTGTCTGCCCGTTTCATGCCTCTTAATCACAGACTACCCATTTTATTAGCCACTCATATCTGTTTTGCTTAGAACCCAGCAAGGTTCGCATGGCCTGGGAGTGTGTTAAAAATTCAGGACCCTAGAGCCTAGACCAGGGGTGGGCAAACTTTTTGACTCGAGGGCCACAATGTGTTCTTAAACTGGACCGGAGGGCCGGAACAAAAGCATGGATGGAGTGTTTGTGTGAACTAATATAAATTCAAAGTAAACATCATTACATAAAAGGGTACGGTCTTTTTTTTTATAGTTTTATTCATTTCAAACGGGCTGGATCCGGCCCGCGGGCCGTAGTTTGCCCACGGCTGGCCTAGACCCACTGAGTTAGACTTTGCATCTTAAGGAGACACTGCTCTAGTTACTGTTTATAGCTCATAATATATTTGTCCTCTGTTGCTCTATGCAGCAAGGAGTAGGAGTACCCAGGTAATCTTTATACATATTTTAGTTTGACCTAAACCACTTCTAATGCCTCCTGAGATAAAATTCTACCGGTAGGCTAAAACTCCATCCCAGTACCCGCCCTTCCTCCTCAGCTCCTTATTTTCTGCCCCTCCCTGCCCAGCGAGTGTTTCCCATTTCAGGTCAATATCCTTGCAAATGAGTCTGTCTGTCCGCTTGTCACTTTCTCTCTCCCCAACTGACACTTTAAGGTTTCTCTTCATATCTGAAGTCCACAAGGATTCTCCAAACCCCAGAATTAATAAAAATGGGAGCAAGCATGGAAGTAGGAAAATCTTAGAAGAGAAGAACCAGGGAGAATATTCCGCAGCATACAGAGAAGGTGGACATCACAACCAATTAGAAGCAACAAGGTTCCAAAATGGAGAGAGCACCAACTTGAAAGAACTCGGCGCTCAGGGATTTGAGGATGAATGGCTTTTTTCACGATGAGTAATTAACTCATGCAGTGGGTTCCCAGAGGCAGCTGGGAGGCTGATGGACAGTGACACAGCCTGGGTGTTGCATTCTCAGCGTTTTCCCAAACACAGGGGGAAGTTGCTATGGAAGCCGTCCAGGGGACTACTCTGTTGCAAGTAGCAGAAGGAACTTGAGAACCGGTGACTCTGGACCAGGACGGACATGAATGCTCCTTCAGCTGCCTGATATGCTCCTCTGGGGGCTCCTCCTTGGACACCTACATTTGTACTCACGTTCTGTGGCTAATAAAACATAAGCTTTCACTTGCCCGGTGTGGCTCAGTGATTGAGCAGCGACCTATGAAACAGGAGGTCACGGTTCGATTCCAAGTCAGGGCACATGCCAGGGTTGCTGGTTCCATCCCCAGTGGGGGCATGCAGGAGGCAGCTGATCAGTGTTTCTCTCTCATCATTGATGTTTCTCTCTCACTCTGCCTTTCCCTTCCTCTCTGAAATGAATAAAAAAATACTTAAAGAAATGCTTTCACAGACAGAATTTTTTTTTGATACAATAAGTGTGGCATATGCAGCAGGGGTAATATTATTCTTATCGAAGCATAATCCCTCTGTTTTACTTTTTTTAGCTTAAAAGATGAGAACATGGTGGCTCAGGGAAGTCGATGAACTGCCCTAGGGCTATCTGTAGTCAGTGAGAACCAGAACCGAGGAAGTCTGATCGTGGGTCACCATTTCTATGTACTACCTTGTGGATTTGTTCTTGTTGCTTTATGTGGTGAGGAGTAAAAGTCACAGGAGAAAGAACTCATTTGCATGGGAAGGAATACTGTTAACTCCGAGTTTCTTTTCAACTCTAACATAAGAAGAGGGGGGATATTAAGATTGACTAACATTTTGCTATTGCTGGTCACATGCCAGGTTCCACATTAAGTGTTTCAGACACTTTCCCATGTAATCCTCACAATGACCTAATGAAGTGGGCAGTGATATCTTCATTTTACAAATGAGTAGACTGAGGCAGGGAGAATTATTTGCCCCAAGTTGCATAGATAGAAGTAATGAAGCTGTGATTCATTGCCAGTCACCACCCTCCTTCCCATGCCAGAGTCTGAGCTCTTTTTCCTTAATCCAGCTCCACTCCAAGTGTGGTCTTGGGACCAGCTGAGTCTCTAAACTGTTACCCATCCTTGATGACAGAAGGAGCTTGAGCTAGCATGCAAGTCAACTGTACCATGAAGCCAGATGGCATTTTTAAGTATGTGTGTATGTGAGGGGGAAGGATTCTCTCAAAGAAGGAAGTAGTACATTGATCTATATCCTGACCCAAATTCCTCATCTCCTTGCAGAGGTTTAACCAGTATCTTGGAGATGGGCCCTTTGAATAGCACTTGCCTAAATGTTATTGCCCATAGGTGCCAGAAGCAATTACGTTGTAGATTCCATCTTCATTCTCTCTGGCCTGTACTATTTTCCACTTTGATCTGCAAAGAGAATGCTAAATTACAGGGCTCAACCTAACTATGCTTGATTGAACTGATCCCTGTTTTTCATTCAATGTCTCTTTTGGTGTTTTCTTAAGTTTCTTTATATTCAGGCTGTTTCTACTCATTTGAATCTGTTTCCATATTCATACTCGAGCTGAATCTGTTTTACTCATTTGCACTGTTTTCATTTCAACGTATTAAGAATCATTGAATTGTATCTGAGAATCCAGAGACTACAAATGATTGAAGGAACCATATCTCTGTCATTTTGAACATTTTCCGCAGTATGTTTGGAGGGTACCCAGTTAAGTTCATGGGTTCACAGACTGACTGGAGGCTATGGGAATAAGGTTGGGCTATTCCAGGTTAAATGCCTGGTGGGCAGGATGAACATTTCTACTGAATTGGCTGTTTTATAGGTCCTCTTGTGAATGATGGTGATGAGTGCATGCCCATGGTCCTGTCCACAGGGGTCAGATGGGATCCCTAAGATAAAAAGGAGCTTTTCTACAGAAGATTGCTTGTTTTAATTGTGAGCCAAATAAATTTCAACCCAGATATGAATAAAGCTAGTAAACCAAGCTTACTGGCTGGAAAACCAGATCGCGCCTTGACATTATGATCTGCATGAAATCTAAGGCTCATGCTCCCGATTTAGTTTTTTAATTGTACAATGTTCTCCCTTAGATTAAGTGTGTTCTCGTTGGAACTAGGACTCCACCTGTTTCTTGCAGTCTTTTTTCTGGCTCTGAAGTTTCATGCTTTAAGCGTTTCCTAAAACAATATCTAAATCCTAGAGAAACCCCAGGGCTCCCTTGAAGAGAAAGGCTAGTCCCCATACCTTGCAAGTTGTGGAAGATCATAACCGTTTGTAAAATTGTCCAACTGGAAAACAAAGGAACTGAGCCACTGGTCAATTAAATTCATGGAGACAGAAATAACACCCCATCTCAACATAGGGTCCATATCAGCAGTGTGACATGACTGTTTGGGAGAGTTTTCTGCACTTTACTCTCTGGCTAAGGAGAGTCAGGCTGTGTTGAATATACCGTGACATCCTTCCTCCTGTCCTCCTTCTCAGCACATGTTATCAGTGTCATGAAATAATTATTTAAAAAATTTCGTTCCTCTTCCCAACCAGCTTTTCTGGATGCAGAGGCCACAGATGTCCCATGCTGATGCGCTGGCACTTGGCTTTGTGCTGCTGGCCCAGAGTGGGTGCCCACTCACTGTCTGGTGCCACTATTTAGTGAGCAGAAAGGACAGGACAAGAGACTGAGGGCAGGGACCAGGACAAGCAGTGAGTTTGTGAAAACACACTTTCCCTTCTTATTGCTGGCTTAGAAGGCAAGCGAGCTAAACAAAGGAATTTCATCCTCTTCACACTTGCCATGAAGTTTTCCTGGTGGACTTTCTGAATCGCCTCCTCCTAGTTCAGTGGCCTGAGATTGGCTCTGAAAATGAAAATGCGCTTAATCAGAGGACCACCCACACCCTCATTTTGTGCTTCATGTGCCTTGGAGATTTCTGTCAGTACTTGTCTTTTTCATTACCATCTACCTCCACTGTGATGATGGTGTAACATAGTGTCTTGCAACATGAATTTTCCTTCACTTTCAGTGGCATCTTATTTAAAAAAAAATCGTCAGAAAGGTCTTCATTCGCTCCACTGAGCTATTTCCAGCCAAGAGGTCATGATGTCTTTGGGGGTGGGTGTGGAGGAAGAATAAGATGCACAGTATTGTGATTGAGGATTCATACTCCATTGACACTGGAAGCTTGGACATTTGGTGACGGTGAGGTTTGCTTAGCTCTAGTTCAATGTTATGATTCTGGGTGGGGGCCTTATTTTTTTCTCATCTACTATTTTCATTTTGCCCTTTTTTCCCTTTCTTGCTTGCTGCTAGCACACTTTGTTCTTGGCAGGCTCTGGGACTCTGCCTCTGGCCTCATTTGGACTTTACTTCTTATTCTTTTCCAGTTAAATGGAGGCCCTGAAAACTGGCTTTTTTTCACACCAATGCTTATTTGAGGACACAATTGGTCTTATGGGATGAATGGGGTGAGGACTGACTCAGGGAACAGAGGGGGGATAGGATCAGGAGAGGTCTATGCCATAGGTAGTTGGCATCAGGGGAGGTCTCTGTGTGGGTACGAGGCAGAGATTGGGCATTTAGGTTCTAGGAGGTAGTGATGGCTCAGCTCCAGGGACTGGGACAAAATAATGGGAATGCAGACCTGCAAAGAACTGGATTTGCGGGAGGAAACCAAAGCAGAGATTTGGATAAAGCAAAGGTAGGGAGAATAATCAGGAGCTGAGATTCTAAAACTGGGATATAAGGAAAGTCTTTGTCATGAAGGAAATGGGAAAGAGCTGGATAACTGGACCAAAGAGGAAGGTCAGAGTGGGACCAACACTGATGCTTAATTGGGGAGTAT
The DNA here is from genome assembly GCF_000412655.1 of Myotis brandtii. Taxonomy (NCBI): domain Eukaryota; kingdom Metazoa; phylum Chordata; class Mammalia; order Chiroptera; family Vespertilionidae; genus Myotis; species Myotis brandtii. The sequence goes on from NW_005362269.1 coordinate 4,885,785, forward strand.
GTTTGAGAATTCCACTGTACACCTATGTACCAATGGGCTTCCCTCCTGGAGGCATTGCTCTTAGTTGAGGGGACTAAGGAGTAACAAACCCAGAAATTTCATTATTTGAATTGTATTTATTAGCTCTGGCCTGGTCAATGATGCTTATGTTCACTCAAACCCTGTTCCACTCTAATACCAGGGTAGGGACCTCATTGGTATTTTTCATCTCAATATTGCCAAAATTTGGCACACTGCCTGGAATGCATGAGTTCAACACATATTTGTTGGATTGAACTAACATTCTCTGTGCAATCCCTCCTTGGGAGCTCAAAACTTTGCACTGTGTGTCCTATTCTTGAATTTTGTTAATTACCTTCCATCCCTTAATCAGAGTAACCGACCTTTTGGGAGGTGAGGTTCAGTACTTGATATCCTGGTATCAAACATATCTTGATTTCTCTTGAATTGACCATACTGTTTTTCTCCCAAACTCAGAGTACTCCTTAATATTATAAATAGAGCGATTGAGGTGTAATACAGCTCTAAGCAACCTTCTTGAAGCACCAATACCTGCCTATCCAGAGTCAGAGTGGAGAAGCGGTGGGGTTTGCATAACCCATGAGTAGCTATCCCCTGGCTACATCAGGGGCATGAAGTCCATAACTTCTTGACTTTAGACTTATGACAAGTTCTGGGGTTCAGCGTTGACATATCCATTGTTTCAGAAAATTCCATCTAGATGTAGACAACTCTTCGTAGTAATATAAACAATATTCAAAAATTATAGTACTTAACATTTATTGCACACATTCTAGAAGCCAGATAATCTCATAGGCATTTTATGTGAGTTATCTCATTCACTCTTCAATAGAATTCCTATTAAGTACAACTAACCCCTTTTTACAAATGATGAAATGATATTTAAGAGCATAATGTTAATGCTTTCAACCATTATGCCTGGACTATCTAATTTAGCAAAGTGCCAGCTACCATTATGTCCTGTGGATAAACAAAAAGTAGGTTAAAGCTTGGGTTTTGTGGCTCTCATGGAATCACAATCAGCATTTATGAACTGGTTGTAAACATCATGTAAGAGATGATGTAATAAAGTTCTATAGTGAATGCAACTAAGTGCTAAAATGGATGGTAAATCCTGTGATTCTCAAAATGTGGTCATCAGCATTACCTGGGAACTTGTTGGACATGCAAATTCTCAGACCCACTGAATCAGAAACTTGGGCTGGAGCCCACTACTCCGTTTTAACAAGGTTTCCAGGTGATTCTAATACACACTAAAATGTGGGCATTACTCTCGGGTGTTAAGGGCAGTGTGTTAGTTTCCTACAGCTGCCATAAAAAGTTGCCACAAACTGGGTTGCTTAAAACAACACACTCTCTCACAGTTCAGAAGGCCAGAAGTTCGAAATCAAGGTGTTAGCAGAGTTGGTTGCTCTGGAGGAGTTGGTTCTTTGTGGGAAGATAAATTAGTCTTATGTCTCTTTTCTAGCTTCTGGTGGCTCCTGGCAATCCTTGGCATTCCTTGATGTGTAGCTGCATCCCTCCAATCTTGGCCTCCGTTTCACATGGCTGCTTCTCTCTGTGTCAATCTGTATGCCCTTTTGTCTTCTAATAAAGACACCAATCATTGGCTTTAAGGCCCTTCTTAATCCTGTTATGGTTTTATCTTAACTAATCACATCTTCATAGATCATGTTTCTAACTAGGTCAGATTCTGAGGTTCCAGGTAAAGATGAATTTTGGGGCACACTATTCAACCCACGATAGGTAGTTAAGATGAAGAGAGGTTGAGTGGAACTCTAGGGAAGAGCTTTAGGAATGCCTTTGAGGAATGAACCTGAGTAGATGAAGTAAGTGAAATAGCGGGATTGATGAGGGTCATTGTAGGATCGAAGGTTAGTGAACAAGCATATACTAGTTTGACTGCAGGGGAACATGATGGTGGGGTATGGACAGGGTTGAAACTAAAACATTTATTGATGTAGTAATACTGTCTTAGCAAATAAATACAAACTAGTAACCTATATCTCCTTTAATCTCTAATATAACTCAACAATATTTATGTTTAAAGCTGCTTGCCAACTGATACCCTTTGTAGTAAAAATCATTCATGATATTATTAATTTCCATACTATTTTTAATGCTAGAAATGGTTGGGAGCTTTAATTTGATCACTAGCTGAATAATTCTTCTGTCTGAGTCATGATTCAACATAGAGAATGGCATCATATCCTTCCAGTGACTTTCCCATCAATGTTCATGGTGCTAAATCTCAGCTTCTCCTTAGCTTACACCAATTACATTAAGGATTCTCCAGCTCTTATGATACTGTCTGATGTTTTAAAATGTTCAATATCTTTATTATCAAACATGTCATACGATGTTTATTGGAGTGCCATATTTGATTAGGTCCAACGTAATCGTTCAGGCCAGAAGAGAGGAAACACAGCTCTATCGTAGGAATGCCTGGTTTAACTCTTGGCTCTGTCTCTTAAATTTAACCATTCTGGCCTGGCCAGTGTGGCTCAGTGGTTGAGCATCGACCCATGAACTAGGGGGTGGGCAAACTTTTTGACTCGAGGGCCACAATGGGTTCTTAAACTGGACCGGAGGGCCGGAACAAAAGCATGGATGGAGTGTTTGTGTGAACTAATATAAATTCAAAGTAAACATCATTACATAAAAGGGTACGGTCTTTTTTTTTTTTTTAGTTTTATTCATTTCAAACGGGCTGGATCGGGCCCGCGGGCTGTAGTTTGCCCACGGCTGACTAGGAGGTCAAAGTTCAATTCCTGGTCAGGGCACATGCCTTGGTTGCCTTGCTTGATCCCCAGTAGAGGGCATGCAGGAGGCAGCTGATCCATGACTGCCTCTCATCATTGATGTTTCTATCTCTCTCCCTTTCCCTTCCTCTTTCTGAAATCAATAAAAACATATTTAAAAAAAATTAACCATCCTGTGCCTCGGTTATTTCTTTCTAAAATGCTCCTCAAATATGTCAATATGCAGTTAGCATGTTTCCTGCTATGTACATGATAGCTCTCATTTTAATGAATAGAATTAATGTTGTTAAAGCCCACGATGGGTGAGAATTCAGAAGGTTTTAACTCATTCTGTTAAAAGGAGGTGAAGTTCAATGGCGACATGGTAGAGGGCCTACTCTTGGCATGCCACCTGACCTAAACTGCTCCCTTGGGTTTTGTCTCTTATTTTAGCCTCCTCTTGTTGCTAGAGTGCCTAACAGAATCCACCACACTGATAGAACTCACAGTGCTTGGAACAGCTCTTCTGTTTTCCTTTAAATATCTTACAGTTCAAGTCCCCCAGAAGCCCCTGTTACCACCAGTGGCTACATGAGATCAACCCCAGGGAGAGAGGCTGGTGGTATCTGGTCACAGGCTCAGGGATCTACATGGCTTATGCACATTTGTCCAGCAGGATATCGGGAACAGGGTCAGGGTGAAGGGTGTCCTTTTTTACTGTTGAGATCGTCAACTAAGGCCACACAAGAGGCAGGAGTTTGGGGGCTCAGTGGTAGGAACACTATGAACCAGATTTTTTGCTGGCAGAGGCCTGGAGCAGGTCTCAGAGGTCTCCTGGCTGTGCCAAGCAGCTAACACGTTAGTTGGTGGATTGTTGGAGGGTAGGGAGTGAAGTCTTGGGGAAGAGGCTCTTTACCTTCCACAGAAGTGTTATCATATTTTAACTACTGGAGGAGCTTTTTGGGTGGGTTCTGGTGGCATCTCAGTTCTGGGCCCGAAGGAGATGCTGCTATGCCATTAAGGCAAAGCCAGTTTCTAAAGGCCTTGAGTTCTAGCCTGTGGGGTTGAACTTCCTCCAGCGGGCACTGGGTAGTCACTGTTGGCAGCCCACCTCAGTCTTTGATTCAAGCAAAACAGAGTTCTAAGCCTGGACTTAACTGAAATGAAAAAAATGTAGTCATTCTCACAAGGAAGGATTTTACTTCAAAACATTCTTGTTTGTTTGTTGTTTTGTCTGCTTAATCTGTTGGCACCACTCTTTTGGAGGTTAATATGAGTTAGAGAGAGAGGAGAATGAATGGCAACATTTAAGCTTTTGCAGATGCAAGTCTCTTCATAATGATGGGACTTAACAAATCATTAAAAAAATACAAATGCTTTGTAGGTGGCTTTATTATTTTTTTTTAAAGGAAGTCTAGAGGAAAAAAGTAAGAATGATTCTTAATCTTAAGTAAATATCTGCCCTGTTTTGGAGAAACACTGTCAGTCTTGATGCTGCTAAATTGTCCCCTGTATTCAATGTTCTGGCTCCTTATCTGGATAGTGGGTGTCAACCTAAACACAGAAGTTGCTTGATTGACATCTGCTCTCCTACCTCAGTCACTGGTCTCTGGCTGTGCCCTTGAACATAGGAGCTGTGCTGCCCTGGAAGCCAGATGCTGGATGGGAGCTGGCACTGGAGGGCTGTGCTGTCCTGGAAGCCAGATGCTGGATGGGAGCTGGCACTGGAGGGCTGTGCTGCCCTGGAAGCCAGATGCAGGGGAAGCAGCTGCCTGTGCCACAGGTGCCTGCCCTGTGAGCGCACTGGAACCAGGAAGAAAAACCCCTTCCTGCTCAAGTATGTATAGCATGCCAGCTGGCAAATGAAAAGGAAAGGACCCAACTTAATTTTCACAGAGCAGATAATGAAGGGTGATTTTTGGAGCTGAAGGCAACAAATTTGATACCTGGTATAAATGGTGAAGAAACCAATCCCGAATTCTGAGTATCGGTCGCCATACTCGGTGTTTTGCTCCCCTGGCATGAGGTCTCTGAGTAATCCACAGTGTTCAGCAGCCCCTACTAAATGCTTCCCTTTCCCTTTTCACCCTGCAATTTTAAAAGCCTTCTGCTTGTAAGGTGATATTATTGGAGACTGTATAATCCCTCATGAGAATGAGCCCCAACAGTGACAAAATATGGTCAGAGCCACAATTAATAAGTTGATTAAATCAGGAAAAGAGAGACTTTTTTTTTTGCTGTTTTTATAAATTAGAGAGGATATTGTTTTAGGATGGACTTTGTTAGAGGTACAAACAATAGGGTTCTTTTAGCCCACATGTATTTTTATAATCTAATAATAGCCTTTTAACTTAATGTATGCTATTGTATTTTTTTTGTTTTGCATTGTTTTGAATGACTTAAAGGCATTAAATAAAAAATAGAGGCAAATTAAATGTATTCTTTGGACAATGTGGAGCCAAGGAGGATTTTGAGTGAAATTGTGATGGGATCGAAGAAGTTCTATGGGAAGGTCAGCACAGTACCTGCTCATAGTGAGTGCTTAATAAATGACGGCTACCTGGACTATTGCTGACAAGGCTCTCATCGCTATCATCTGAGTGATGGGTGGTCACCTTCTGAGAGAGGTCACAAGTTGCGCAGGCAGAAATAATCAGAAGCAAAACCAGACTAGTTTTGTTTTCTTGGTAGTGCCAACTAAATATAATTAGATAGAAGAGAGGAAGGAGCACTGGATTCCTTGGTTTAGGCTCTGCATTAAACCTCCAGAGTTCATTTGGGATTCTCCTTAGACCAGAAAGACCTCGTCTATTGGCCCTGATGTAGAGGTGGGAAGAAGGGCATGACTGATTTAATGCCTGGAAATGACGGGGAGATAGACAAATGCCACATGAGGTCAGTGAGCAGCTGTGAGCATCTTTTGCTCTCTTCTCTCTCAAGTAACTTTTGTTGTGCTTCCAAATGGAGTTTTTAAAGTTGGGAAAGTCCATGTGCATTTATTTTTCTACAAGTTTTTATTGGATACCTCCTGTGTATGAGTGCTGCATGAGGTGCCCAGGTGGAGATCCTATAGGTCCTTGATCAGAGTTGGGGGTGTTGAAGGAGTGTCAGGAGACACAGACCGACTTACACTGAGGTGTACATGACAGGCATCCTTGCAGTGCAGCTGGCATCCAAGCCCACCTATCCACGGGAAACACCTCTCCATGCTCCTCTGTGACCTCTTTATGCCCAAATCCAAAGGATGATCATCTGCCTTCCTGTTTCTTGAAATCCTGTCTTTTGTGGGCTTGCGTGGTGTCACTCTTTCTGGGTTTTCCTTCAACATCTTGGGCTTCCTCTTCCCTGTCTTGTTTCTGAAACCTTCCCTCTATATGTTCTTTAACTATTTGTATTTATCATGGACCTCATTTATCCTCAGGCATACACTTTTCTGGGTTGATTTAATCCATTTACCGTGTGTCAATTACCATTTACCTATAAATGATGATACCCAAATTGAACCGTTAAGTCCAGATCATTTTATTCAACTCTAACCCATTTATCTAACTGTTGGTGAATTGGATATCAGGCCTTCAAAATCTCACAGGGATTCCATATTCAGCTCATTCTATATTGCTTCTATCCCAGTTTCTTCTATCTCAGTAAATGATACTACTATCTAAACAGTTGTCCAAGCCAGAAACCTGAGCATCATCCCTGATTCGCATTCCCCACTTTCACCTAGTCAGTGGCTAGTCATGTTGATTCTGTCTCCTTAGTAGCTCTCAAACCAATCTACCTCTTTCTATCATCACAGAACTGGGGGCTACCTTTGTCTTTTGTCTACTTTACCCTAACAGCTGAATTTCTTTTTATTTTTTAAAACATTTTTTTATTGATTTCAGAGAAAGGAAGGGAGAGGGAGAGAAGGATAGAAACATCGATGATGACAGAGAATCATTGATTGGCTGCTTCCTGCACACTCCCTACTGGGGATCGAGCCCACAACACAGGCATGTGCTCTGACCTGGAACCTTCCTGGTTCATAGGTTGACACTTATCCACTGAGTCACACTGGACAGGCATCACAGCTGGATTTCTTAACTCATACTCTTTGCAGAAAGGTTCCACCCTACCCTGGAAAGGTAGGTTTGGGTTGAGGCCTTGATAGCCAGGCTTCCAAGCTCTTTGGGTGATTAGGACTCAAGGAAAATGATGGAATATGTTTGTGAAACGGTTAGAGAAGGATAGAAACATCGATGATGACAGAGAATCATTGATTGGCTGCTTCCTGCACACTCCCTACTGGGGATCGAGCCCACAACACAGGCATGTGCTCTGACCTGGAACCTTCCTGGTTCATAGGTTGACACTTATCCACTGAGTCACACTGGACAGGCATCACAGCTGGATTTCTTAACTCATACTCTTTGCAGAAAGGTTCCACCCTACCCTGGAAAGGTAGGTTTGGGTTGAGGCCTTGATAGCCAGGCTTCCAAGCTCTTTGGGTGATTAGGACTCAAGGAAAATGATGGAATATGTTTGTGAAACGGTTAACGAGTGTTGTAATAATATTAATCAGGCAGTCAGTATTCAGGATGGAGAGGAGGGGGAAGTCTAGAGATGGAGAGAGTGTGTAATGAACAGGCTATTATGTTCGCTGTCTCATAGAGGTGAGTAGGAGGTGGGTAGAGTGGTGGCAAGTGGGGACAGGTGTGAGATAAGGAAGCTCAAAGTAGATACCCTACTTTTTCAGAGTGAAGAAAGAGGGCCTTGTGCTAAGAATAAAGTGATAATGTTGTGCTGAAGGCTTGAAATAAATTGAATGATTTAGAAGAGTTGCAATTGGAATTACAATGTAAAGTCAAAGTCAAGATGTCCGCTGGTCTGATGGTGATTGAGGAGATCCATGCATTGCCAAGAACAGTGAAGACCCAGCTGTTTTCATGGTAGGCCCTTGTCTCTTTCCTGCAGTGTAGTCCTTCCATTCTTTGCACCTACTTCCTAAACTTGGATTGGTCTTATGTACCGTATTCTGCTTGGGGGTGAGAAGAAAGTACCCCCCAAACTGCTAACCCTCTATTTTTCTTTGCATCTCAAGAGCTGAAAAACCTTCTTAAAAAGGTTTGAAAACCAGTGCTGCACCTCTTACTGATCAAATCATCCAAAAGGACAAGTGGTTGCCAGTTGCTATCTTCAAATGAAAGAAGAGTTGAGCAATAGCTTTGTCATTGAACCCCAATTTCAGTGTCCTGTGGTGGCTTGTTATCTTGAATCTTGGTTCTAGTAAGTCTAGAATTAATGGCTTCAAGGGGTCAGAAATGTTGATCATGGGTTCTCTTAATAACTCTGACCTTCCTCAAAACTAGTCTGATTTGCAGAATCTTTAAAACACTTAATTGTCCTTATGCCTCGTGGTACTAGGCGATTGAGTGATGTTAGATTTACAGTTCCTCTTAAGTGATGCTAGATTTCTAGTTTGTCTTAAAGGAATTAGTACGGACTGAGATTTAGATAGTTTATGTCATCCTCCAGATCAATATGTCTTTTACAGTCATGAAGTGCCTCAGTCCTCTCCCTTCGCCATGTTAACACAAAATCTATTATAAGCAGGGGGACAATTATTAGGAGATATAGGAAACATCTTCTATAAATGTAAAACTTTACCCTAATTCAGGACTCTTATCTGGTAGCCACTCTTTTTCTTGTGAATTCTTGACATATTATGTGGTATAGCCTATCTATTAGTGTTAGAAAAGGTGGGATGGGGAGGGGCGGGGGATGAAGCTGGCTTGTGAATGGACACAACCAAGAGTTTGAAGTATCATCAGGACTGACTGATCTTTCTCTCCCCCCCCTCTTTTTCTCTTTCTTTTTGTTCATTTGATTCTCTTCTACATATTGTTTTTCTTCACATGGTATAGGGAAGTTTAGACTTAAACAATCCAAGGTTAGTTACATAGAGGAGAGAGAGAAACCCTTGGTCCCTGCCCTCAGTCCTGCCCTCTCCCCTTCAGTATATAAACATATCAAGGAAGGACTCTCATTGGTCTGTTTGAGTCACATGACTGTGCTCTGGGCCAAGCAAGGATCATGTGCCTCATCCCTTTGTCCAGAGAGCTAGGCATTTCATAAGAAGGGAGAGGAGTCAGAGGATCATAGTGGGAAGACAAGCAGCAGCCTTTACTTGGTGGAAAGGAACATCCACCTTTGTTGTTTAATATTTTACTGCTTCCTTACAGATTCATTTTTCTCCTGAGGAACAGACAAAAGGTACAGGATTCTGCCTAATTAAATGACTGGGGAAAACTAACAGTTTCAAAAGTGGAAATGCTGTCTAAATGGACCGTTCTCTGAATACTGTTTCCTCCCAGTCATCCACTCTGATTTTTAAGCCAAATTGACTAACTTCTCCTTATGGGAAGACAGAGAAATGATTTTTGCCCATTATATTTGACTGAGTGTCATACTCTTCTTTCTTAAGGGAATACTGCAATGAAACATGTATTGTCTTCAGGGCAAACGAATCACCCCAGGTATCTAAATGGGAAATCTCAGGGTTGTAATTGTACTCCATGAATAACAAGGCAGAATTACCTATTTTGAAACTGCTTACTGCTTCACGTTTGATGAGGGCAAGTCCACCCTGGCTTGGATTGTAGGTGAAGTGGTTTAGGCAGATAACAGATGAGTAATGTGATGGTTCCCACGCCAATGGAGGCCAATGCTGTCCTTATAAAGTGATTGAAGGCTGCAGGATTTGCAAGCACTGCCTAAATTTTACAAACCTTGACTCTTTTTTTAAGTCAGATCTGGTTGTCTTCCTGTATCTATAAGAAATACAGAGGTTTAACACTTCTCAGGCTTACAGTGCACTTTAAGATGTCCAGATGCGTCTCACAATCAGTAAGACTGGTTACAACTAGCACAAAACATTGGAAAAGACTTGGTTAGAATTGGTTGTGCATTACTTTGAGCAAACTTTTACTGAGACAAAGATCAGTGATGATGACGATGGTTGACAATGATTTTGAGAGGTTGGTGTAAAAAATTAACACTGCTGTTACTCCTTACTATCTTTTCTTGCTGGTAAGTACCTTAACATGTGTGATCCCTGGGGCAGCCATGAGAATGTGCCCCCTGGACCTCTGGCTGCAGAGAACATAGCTGGCTCATGGCCCCAGCTGCTGTGATCTGAAATCCACCAACACTTCTTGCCAACAACATGCTTCCATGGGTTGTTCCCAGCCAGCTGAGAGTGGCGTGGACACTAAGGAGGCCCATTCCTGGGAGACAGTGGATCCCCTGATGGCCTTGCTAAACTTTCTCAGCCTGTATTTTAGTTTAAGACCTTTCCGCCCAACCGTCCTTCCTTTCCTCTCTTCTTCACTTGGGTGTCATATCTGTCATAGTCTGATATCTCTCCCAGCCTCTCCTCAGTCCTTCCCCATTTTATTTATTTATTTTTAAAAATATGTTTTTATTTCCTTTTAGAGAGAGAGAAAGGGAGAGGGATAGAAATATTGATGAGAGAGAAACTTCATCAATCTACTGCCTCTTGTATGCCCCCCTATTAGGGATAGAGCCCACAACATGGGCTTGCTTGTGCCCTGACTGGGAACTAAACCATGATCTCTTGTTTCCTGGGTCAATGCTCAATCACTGAGCCACACTGGCTGGGCAGTCCTTCTCCATTTTATCTCACAGGTGTTTCTCCTAATAAATTCACTTCTTACAAATTCTGGTAACATGTTTATAATGAAGAGAAACTGCTGTCTCATTATGCAATATTTCCCATCTGAATAAATTTCTTATTATTTAATTCTGATGGCATATACTTCTCAGAGGACCTTGACTAATAATTCCATTTAAACTCCATAACAGTTTTTCAAGGAAGATACTACCCTTTGATGCTGGAGGAGGAAACTGAGGCTCAGAGATGTTGAGGGAACTGAAACTCATGCCTCAAGGAAACTTCTCTAACACACATTTTCTCTGTAAGGCACATCCATCTCCTTGTATGTAGGAACACTAAACAGCACTTCAGCACTAGGCTTGGGGGGGCTGTTTTAAACAGTAAAATCATCAACAAAAATGCAAAAAAATGGGGCACAAAATAGGGTATGAAAAGGGCCCTTGTCTCCAGTAGGAGAGCTGAATCAAGAAACAGAGCATCGCCGGCTGGTGTGGCTCAGTGGTTGAGCATCGACCCATGAGCCAGGAGGTCATGGTTCCATTTCCAGTCAAGGCACATGCCCAGGTTGGGGGCTCAGTCCCCAAATGGGGGATGTGCAGGAGGCAGCCAATATGTAATTCTCTCTCATCATTGATGTTTCTATCTCTCTCCCTCTCTCTCTGAAATCAATAAAAATAATTAAAAAACAAAAGAAATGGAGCATCCCCTTGTCTGACTTCATGTCAGATGTATCCCTTGGGCAACTCAATTTTTTAAAAAATATATTTTATTGATTTTTTACAGAGAGGAAGGGAGAGAGATAGAGAGTTAGAAACATCGATGAGAGAGAAACATCGATCAGCTGCCTCCTGCACACCTCCTACTGGGGATGTGCCCGCAACCCAGGTACATGCCCTTGACCGGAATCGAACCTGGGACCTTTCAGTCCGCAGGCCGACGCTCTATCCACTGAGCCAAAC
>NW_005362269.1:4897328-4965012 GCF_000412655.1 Myotis brandtii
CCCCCAGTGCCTGGATGACACCCAATCAACTGAGCCACACAGGCCATGGTGCAATTGAATATTTTTTGCTTCTCTGAGCATGTCTGGAAATGTCTGCGAAAGGACCATGAGTCCTTTGGGGTTGACTTTGGGGTTACAAGTATATGTGGTGTGTAGGCAAATTCACAAGAAGGAGTCCAAGAAGGAGGATGACTGTACCTCTTTAAGGGCAACAGCTGAGGAGAGTCCCCTTCTGTCTTGGTTGTTCCAAATCTCACAACAGCTCAGCCAAGTCAGCCATTCATTTAGCTCCATTCACTCAGATACTTATTAGGCCATAATATAAAAACCATTGAACAGGTGATTCGGGTGATGGGCCAAGATGCAAATTCACTGATGTGGTCTTGATTTTATACATGAGCTGATGGATGGAATATTCCTTGTTGGATGTCAAGTGGCAAATTATTGGCAGTCTGGGTAAACCCCAGGTCTCTTAAGTATCAGGCCAGTGTTCTCGCAGTAGCTTAATGCTTCTTTAGCTAAGTGGCTGCTGTACACATACTTGGTTGAGGCTACTTGTAATGGGCTCATGTTTATGGCAATTCAATTCCAATAGTTATTGTGGCCTTACTCTGACTATGAGCTCCTTGAAGGCAGGGACTTAGCACAGTGCTTGGCATATGAAAAATTCTCAAAGGCAACAGCATTGAGAAGTCATGAGTCATTTTTAGGTCATTCTGTGATTTCTCTCACTAGAAATAAAACACAATAGTATAAGGTTCTGTGAGATATTGAGAAGTTTAGGCTATGGTTACACTGTTAAGTTTAAGGTCACAGGATCTGGACTTCTGCCTGGTGGTGTGACATTTGAGCCAGACACATTTCCTGTGCCTCAGTTTTCCTCATCTGTACATGGGGATAATTATAGGTGTTACTACATGGATTGGTTTTAAGGATTAAATACGATAGTGTTTGTAAATATGAAAGTTTTAGTTTAATGTCTGAAAATGTATCAAGTATTCAGTAAATATAAGTCATTGATTTTCATATCTCATTGGATTGATCAAATATATGGACTTAGGGAACTATTAAATCACAGGAGAACCCACCATTCAGGGCCTAGAGAACAACTCAGGGAAGAGATGATACAGACTGAGACATTTAGGAAAGGCTTTTTTGAGGAGGAAGCGCTTGATGTGGTTTGGAGGGATAACTGAGATTGTCCTAGTGTAGAGAGGAGTCCAGCGAATGCTAATGGCATGAACAGAGGCATGATGGTGAGACTGCACCAGGCACGGGGGCATGGCAGAGGATGGCTTGCCCATTATGCTGGACAATGAAGGGAATATGCTGGGCAAGGGGGTTGGGACACTGTTAGGCAGAGGCCTAAAGGCCATTCATTAGGCAGGAGACCTGGCCCTGGAGGAAAGGAGATGCTATTGAATAGCTGTAAGCACCACGAGGAAAACTCACAAGTCACTTCCTTTGACCTAAAAGTATACTGTGATTTCCATCTCGTCAAAACTGAAGAGGGTGGTTCTTAAAATGCCCTTGTTTTTGAAGTCTGGATAGGAGTGACCGGCATATTTCAAAGGGATGATTCAGCTATGTTAAGGATTTTATTTTTCTTCCCGCACCTGGAACACTGTGGTTTCACTCTGCAGGCTTAGGAGGAGGTCCAGAAATAGGCTCACAACGTGAATCATCTATTCGGGGCCACCGTTCCCTGTGAAGACACTGATGCTCGAAGCTGTTTTTGAGCTATGGGCATCTTCCTGCTTCTGCTGAGTTTGTGAACAGACTCAGCCTCTCGCTCCCAGGATTCTCACACAGGTATTTCTCAAAGCATCGGAGATGCATCCATCAGCCCCGCTATGGGAATTCTGCTCCAGCCTTGGCTGCTTGCGTGCGGAGCACCGGGGGAGGCATCACTGAAATGGGGGAATCGATCAGGGTTGTTGGAATGTACCTCTCTCATTTCTTTGTGGACTTTATGTACAGATCCTTTTTCATGGTGGCTCTTGCGACCCTTCAAGTCTCTGCCAGTGTCATCTGTCACTGCAGAAGGCTGGTGTGCACATATCTTTTTTTAAAAAATGTTTTTAGGGTTTTGTTTCAAGTCAGAGAGCACAAGTCTGAGAAGTGGATGCCTCCTCTATATCCTTGTGTCCATTCTCCCTGAACTGTGGAATGGGAAGCCTTAAAAGGAAGTGGAGAGGCCTGTTAGTTTATCTCTCTGCCTCCACTAGGGTTAGTTGAGGGAGCCCATGCAACAGGGCTGGGCCATGTGCCCGTTCAGTACCACACCAGCTCTCTGCTCCATGCAGGGGAGGTGTAGGAGGACAACACGTGATTTATACCCTGTGCCCTCGCTCACAGGTGTGTCCTGAAAAAATGTAAATCATTCATTCATTCATTCCTCACCCAGGAATATTTTTTCCATTGACTTATTTGTTTATTTTTTTTGTTAATCCTCACCCTAAGATATTTTCCCATTGAGTGGAAGAGAGAGGGAAAGACAGAGAGAAACATTGATATGAGAGAAATGCATCGATTGGTTGCCTCCTGCATGAGCCCCGACCAGGGCCCAGGCTGGGGAGGAGCCTGTAACCAAGGTACATGCCCTTGAGCAGAATTGAACTCAGGACCCTTTGGTCCGCAGGCTGATCCTCTATCCACTGAGCCAAACTGGATAGGGCTTCATTGACTCTTAGAGTGGAAGGAAGGGCAAGAGACACACAGAGAGAAACATCTATCTGAGAAAAATACATCAATTGGGTGCCTCCCACATATGCCCCAACCAGGGCTAAAGACCGAGCCTGCAGCTGAGGTACATGCCCTTGACAGAAATTGAACCTGAGACCCTTCAATCTGCAGGATGATGTTCCAACCACTGAGCACACCGGCTAGGGAAAGTGTACACCATTTAATTAGATAATCACAGCAGTGGACAGTAAGTGCTTTTGCAGAAGGGAACAGAGCAGAGTGGAAGCCCAACCCCTGTTCCTTTGATATATTATTATTATTATTATTATTACTATTTTTGCAATCATGGTGTTACAAAAACCTGTTTTATTCATTTTTTTCTCTTCCTCAGCACACATTTTTATTCATAATGAGTACAGCATATTTTTATATTAACTAGAAATGTACTCATTTGTCAGTTAATCTATTGTTATTTTTTTTGGCCAATTTTTCCCTTAAATATATTGAGGTATAATTGACAACTAAATAATATATGAGATGTTTTTAATACACATACACATTGTGAAATGTGCCTTTTTTTTTTTTTTAAATGTAGCTGAGCTGGAAAACACATCTGTTTTCTTCATGTTGTTGTTTTAACATTAGAAAGTATGAATGAAATTTAGGTTGCCCTAGAATTTCCCTCACTAATGACAATTTTGTGAATTTGGACAGAATTTTATCTCCCACCACCCCAGGTCACGTTTCCTCCTGATGGTTGAGTGCAAGTGACTTGACAAACATTGTCCCTGTTGAGGGAGGGGGAAGCAAAGCGCAGGTGGATGGGTCTCTGGCCCAGGGCTCCGCAGACAGTGTTAGAAAGAGGGTTGATGAGGATTTGTTAAAACTCTCACGCATGTCACAGGGGAGAGCAGTGCTAAGAAGCCAAGCTTGGGGATCGGAACCACCTCGTTCAGAATTTCTCTTCTGACTTTTACCAGCTCTAGAGCATGTGGGCAATTGCCCAGCTTTTCTAAGAGTTTGTTTTCTCACCTATATGTAGATTAATAACACCTCCTTAGTACATTTACTTTGAGGAATAAATTTTATAAGTAACCCAGCATTTAATCTAAGGAGAGGGCACAGTAAATGCTCAGTTAATAGTAGTTCTTTGTCTTCTGATTCCTGGTTCAGTGTCCTATCTTCTAGACCCTGCCGCCTCTTCTTTTTGCTTGATTGTCACTGCAGCTTGGAGAATGCTTTTATGGCTGCAGGACAGAGGATGGGGGAGCTTTGGTTGGTGGTTTCCAGTCTGCAACCGGCAGCGGAAGCTGGTGATTATGAGTGTACGCCGACCTATTTTTCTTGTGGTATGGCGCTGGCCAAGTCAAAACCTCTGTGAGCTTCAGTTTATTCAGTAAAGATACAGTACTTATCTCAGAGGGTTTAGTAAGGATTAAACGAGATAAAGACTACATAGCCCTATCTGGTTTGGCTCTGTAGATAGAGCGTCGGCCCTCGGACTGAAGGGTCCCAGCTTCGATTCCGGTCAAGGGCACATACCTCGGTTGCAGGTTTGATCCCCAGCCCTGGTCAGGGCACCTGCAGGAAGCAACCAATCGATGTGTCTCTCTTACATCGATGTTTCTCTCTCTATGTCTCCCCCTCCCTTCCACTCTCAAAGTCAATGGAAAAATATCCTCAGGGGAGGATTAACAACAACAACAAAAGACTATAAAGTGCTGGGTATCTGGCTAGGCACATTCTATGTGCTGAGGAAATGGTAGCTGTGATATTAATTTCTTTTACCAATACAATAATTTCTTAACCTCTATTTACCTTTTTTTGACTGCCATGGAAGACAATACTAATTTCCTTCAGGCTTATATACAACAGGGAGCAAGCTTTGGGCCAGTTCTCATGGGTGGCAATAAGAGGAGAGGACACCATCCAAAATTTCCTACGCGGACATGCGAGGGCTGTGCTGTGGTGCATCCTGCCCTTGCCTCCCCGGAGGGCCTGTTAGTGCCTCCTTTGCCCCTTCTCATCCTGGGGGCCCAGCAATGCTCTTTATCCCGGGGAGGAACGGTTCGTAAAAAATATAAATAAATAAAATCACAACATCAAATTCTTCTGTCCTGTGGCATTTTCACCCACCTGCCAGGTGCTACTTGGCATGTGGCTTTGATTGACAAGATGACTAATCCATTGTAATCATATTTTCATAATGAGGCCCTGCGAGGCCTGGCTGGCTGCTCCCGCCCAGGTACACTCCCGGCTGCTGATGAATGTTTCCACCAACTGTCACTCCCCAGGAGGGAGCCGGCGGTCTAGCCCCCACAGCTGTTACCTGGAAGCGCTTTTGTATTCTTCCCCATCTTCCCCTGTTTGTGCGCTTGGCGGCTAGGAATCCTCGCTTGATTAAAAGTTACAATTATTAACTTCAGACCCGAACAGATACCCCAAATGGCTTTAGTTTCTCTATCTTGCTGATCACACACTGCCCAGTCCGCTTCTGCAGTTTCTTCCCTCACATCCTCCCTGCTGGCCTCCCTGTCAAATCCCTGTGGCAAGGGCGAGGGGGAACTTCAAAGGTTGTTTCTGAATAAAAGAACACACGGCGGGACATCAATTATTTACCAGGCAAAGTGTGGGCAGGCACAGGGGCTCTTCCCTGTTTGTCTTGCTGCAGACGGCAAGCAGAGCGCTTCCAAAGGCTGGGCTGTGCCCATGCACACCGGCCACTTTGTCCACTGAGCGTGGGTGAACCCTGGACCCTTCCCCTGCACGCTGGCCCTGCCCTGGTTCAACAAACGGAACCAGGGCCACGGTTGCTCTTTGGGCCCCTGCATTAGGCCAGGCCCCGTGCTCAGGGCTTTCTAGTCTTCATCTTGTTTCCTCAGGCCAGCGGTTCTCAACCTGTGGGTCGCGACCCCTTTGGCGATCGAAAGACCCTTTCACAGGAGTCGCTTAAGACCATCCTGCATATCAGATATTTACATTACGATTCATAACAGTAGCAACATTACAGTTATGAAGTAGCAATGAAAATAATTTTATGGTTGGGTCACAACATGAGGAACCGTATCTAAAGGGCCAGAAGGTTGAGAACCACTGCCTTAGGCAGTAATTACTGGCCTTTTTCTCCTTGTTGCAGATATTTAGGTGACTTGCCCAGGATCCCACAGCTCCAAGGCAGCAGATCCGGGGCTGGAGGTGGGTGAGCTCTCTGCAGAGCTGGTGGTGGTGCCCACCGCTCTCCACTTTCTGTTGAGCGTGAGCTAGGGACCCTAGGAACTGGCAGGACCAGAAGGAGGGGGCAGCATCTCTGAGGAGACGGGAAACAGAAGTCTTCTCGGAGGAGGCAGCCTTGGGGACAGGGCAAGTGCTTAGTCTGGTTTTGGTGACTGGAAAAGTGGAGATGTGTTTTCTCTGAGCTCTGGGCAGGACCAGCGGGGGAAACGGCCAAACGACTAGCCCCGTCCTATACTGGAGGTTGGTTTTTGTCACTGGGCTCAGGTGCCAGCGAATCGAATTGTCATGTGGGCTCTGTCCCCAGACTCCTCATGCTGTGGCTCTGCTGAGGTCATCTCAGGAGTGAAAACCAGAGTATCACACAGCTCTGCTCTCACTTACAAACTCCACTCAACGGTTTTCTTGGATATTCAAGAAATTGTCACCATATCGCCTGCTGCCCAAGCCATCTTTACGTAGGGGACTGGAAGGAAATTACAGGGTTCTCTTATTTGCTAATGTTTACAGAATGCTTGCTGAACGCCAGATGCTCTGCTAAGGGTTTCACATGTATTTTCTCATTTAATCATCCTTCCCCCAGCTCTGGGAGGTAGGCCTGGTTACTCCCATTTTATTGGCGAAGAAACGGAGACTTGGCAAAGTTGAGAAACTTGGAGCCAGAGTTTGAACGCGCATAGAGGATCACACTCTTTGTAGCATGTTGTTGTCATGCATTGTGTGTGCGTGTGTGTGACAGAGAGAGCACACGTGTGCACTGGCTTCATTGATGAAGGGATCTCGTCATTAACGGCTGTATTCGATCTTCCTTTTTCAGAGAAGGCCTTTATTCCTTTCTCCATGCGTACAGTTTGCATCCTTGTAGCAATGGCTTCTACCAGGTGTACCCGTTAATAATGTGAATTTTGTAGTCAAAGAAAACATGATAATTTCAAGAGAAAGATCAAAAGTGCTTATTCAAAATAATGTCTATCACTAGCTACACATTTCCCCCATCTTTCAAGTAATTTGTGGATACCGTCCCAATAGAACTTTTCTTGTTTTGAAGCAAACAATTCAAAGACCCAATTTTCCACTTCTTCGTACGTTTTGAAGTGCTGCTCAGAAAGTGCATGTGCCATTGATCAGAACAAGTGGTAATCTGAAGGAGCAAGGTCTGGTGAATATGGTGGGTGGGTTAATATTTCTCAGGCAAGATCTTTTAACGTGTCTTTAACTGGTTTTGATGTGTGTGATGGTGCATTATCATGAAGCAAAATTACTTTGCCGTGTCTTCTGGCCCATTCTGGTTGTTTTATGATCAAAGCGTGGTTCAAATTGACGACCTGGACGTTTGTCTTTCACATAGAAATCAACACTTTTAAAGTGTTTAAACCAGCGTTCACAAGTATCTTGAGATGGAGCATGTTCAGCAGAAGCTTCTGGAAGTATACGATAACTTTCAGCAGCACTTTTCTTCAAAATTATGAATGAAAACTTCCTGCAAATGTTCTTTTTTTGGCATGAAATTCAACATTTTTAAGTGTAAAAATATCTATGATGTTAACACTTTCAGCAAATTTGACATATGAAGTTTTGAAGCTTGTTGTCAATACAACAAAATAGCATAGATGTCAAATTGCATATATATCAACATATGTGTAACTCCATCTATTGAAAAAAATCCTCATTATTAACTGGTACACCTGGTAAAAGTTGGTAACTCCAAAGCCCTGGGTGAGCACTCCAAGCTGAAGTTTACACATATTTGGGCTTCTAGCGAATGAGAGCTGAACACTGACCTTTGATTAAGCAGGCACAGGGTTGTAAGTAAAGAAAGAAGAGAATTGTACTGTGGATGGAAGGAAAAGCTTCAGTTCCTCACAGTTACTAAGGTCAAAATTCCCCAAAGATCTAATTATATCCCACCGGCTGCCTATGCAAAGCCACATGCAATAGTGAGAATCTTAGTCCCATGGAAAAAACAAAAGTCACTCTCTTCTCAGCAGGGACTACAGAGCTGTGAGTTCAGGCATGGAAGTTACTGAGAAAACATGGATGTTGATATCACCTGAACTTCCTAGTCATGTGGTGAGCCCAGTGGCAACTACTGAGGAAATTAGAATCTTAACCCTGGTTTGGTTTTGAATACAGCATCTACTTGGGACTGTGTTCAAAGTATATGCTCGAACAGAACAATCTCCTTACAGTTTCACATGGTTCCATAATTTAACCATGGAAATTGACATAGCCTTTTTGAGCACCTAAAATGCTACGTCAACCTGGATTGTGCCGACCAGTGTGGCTCAGTTGGTTGAGTATTGTCCTGTGCACCGAAAGGTTGCTGGTTAGATTCCTGGTCAGGGCACATGCCTGGGTTGTGGGTTCAATCCCTGGTCGGGCCATGTACAGAAGGCAACTGATTGATGTTTCTCTCTCTCTCTCTCTTTCTTTCTCTCTCCCCTCTCCCCGCTCTCCCCCCTCCTTCTCTGCCTCCCTCCCTCGCTCTCTCTCCATTCCTCTCTCTAAGCATGTCCTTGAGTGAGGAATGAATGAATGAATGAATGAATAAATAAATAAATAACCTGGACATTTTTTGCATCTCTAGGCTTCTTCAAGGGGAGCCAGTTAGTGTGAATTATCTACCTTTAGGTGCCACTTGTCACCTTCCTAACTTGCACGACTTGCCCCTCGCATTTCTGGATGTATGAGGAGGTGTCTGATGTGCTTGTAAATAATCCCCTCGTGTCTTTTGTTCTTGTCTTCACACTCCTCTGAGAGGTCCATCTTTTGCATTATTGTCAGTGACCTTCATATGAACCCAGCAAATTCAGCAAAAGTCCATCATGAATCTATTATATTTCAGGCAATGTACTGACATTCCGAGTCCCGAGCCTTATGGACATTCTAGTGAGGGGAGTTGTACATTAAACTGACACATCCTTGCAGAAGCAGCTTTCTGTTGAGATGCCAAAAGGTGCAAATTCTCACCGAACGTAGGCCTGTGTTTCCTGCCAAAATGTCCTGTTACCTTGCGAAGTTGCATATCTGTTACCTGTTCCCCAAATCATCTCCATGTATCTCTTAAAACCACTTTCCCACTTCCAAGCCCAGGGTGGATGTGGAGTGGGTGGCAGTCAAGACCGCCAAGATCATCAACAGACAACATATTCCCCTATTTGCCTGATTTTTTTCCTCTGGATCCCTCAGACATATTTTCCAAGGGCCATCCTAAATTTACTGACATGCCTAGAAGTTGGGTCTAAATTATTTTATGTGTACACACACACACACACACACACACACACACACACACATACACACACACTTGTATACATACTTGTGTGTACATATAAAACGTACATATATATGCACATATGTATACATACACATATATACCATTCTCTCTCTCTTTTTCAAGATACTTTTGAGGACCCTCTAAGAAAAGAGACACTGAAAGATTAAGGAACATTCCATTTCAAAGAGGCAACATGAGGCTCTAAATCATTTGTGCTTCTGGGCTCCCAAGTATGGTTAGAGTCAGCCCCTTTGTCATGTAATTCCAGAAGCATGAATGAGCTGTGTATGGAAACTCCCTCGTGCAAGCACTCTGAGTAAAACATGTACTTCAAATACTAGTAGAGGTGTGGGGTTTTCATAGAGACACGTGCCCTGTTCTGTCCAGAAGGCTCTTCCCCAAGATCTTTGCTCAACTGGATCCTCCTCATTGGTTCTCAGCTCCAATGTCACCTCTTCTTTCAGAGAAGCTTTCCTTAGCCCTGAACTTAAACCATTCCCCGACCCACCCTGCAGTCTTAATCCTATAGCTCCGCATCATCTATCATTGTCTGAAATGACCTCATTTTTTTCATTCATCCATCGTCCTTTTGTCCCCTGCACACCCTCCACCCCATTTCACACATTAGAAAGAAAACTCCACAGAGTTCTTGTCAGTTTCATCTCCACCACCTTCAACAGCACCTAGAACATAGTCAGGATATTTGTTCGGTGAGTGAATGGATGGGTGAATGTCCCGCCTCCTATTCTGTTGCTGGATGACTGGAGGGTATTCGGCATGTAGCATCTGTCATCTTAGACCAGTCTCCTCCTGTTTGGGGAGGAAATAGTTGCCTCATTTAGGGCCACGTCTACATTGGCATCGCATTCTGCACCTTGAGCCAGGCCACCAGACGGCCATATTAGTAGCCTGGGGAACTGGCCAGCTCTGTTAGGTTTGCTGTTTCACGCCTCATCTCCTTCCCCGGGAGGAGCAGCGATGTTGGCAGAAAGGGCTTGATAGTTCTTTGCTTTCCAGGAGACAGGGGCTGAATAAGGTGGCTGGGAATTTAGGGGGACTCTGCTCTCAGCTGGAGCCTTGGCACCCCTGTGCACGCGACAGGTGAGCTAGTGACTGGGGCCGTTACAGGGCAGCAATACTCAGGTTCTGTTGTAACTGGAAATGTGTCCTCATGGACCGAAGGCTGTCCTTTCTCAGTGTTTGGGTAACATCAAAAATGTTTTTTACTTTCCTTGCTGTTGTTCATCTTCTGCTTGTTGATCAGGTTCATAGTCCAGACTCCCAGCCGCACTGCCTTACAGAAGGTCTGAAGTCACATTGCGCACTCAAACTTGACATGTTCTGCACGGGTGTGAATAGCAGATGAAATCCCTGGGTTTAGGTTCCCTTCACTTAAGTAATAGAGCAGAAGTAATTTCTGAGCACCTTAGAGCTTAGGTAGCTATTGCATATTCATGATTGCACTGAATCCTTAGAAAAAGCCCGGTGAGGCATATAGTGGTTTCTTTGTACACCATCTTACGGATGAGGACACTGAGATTCAGGAGGATAGCTTTCCAGTGCCAGGCAGCTAGACAGAGGCAGGGCTGGATTTGAAACCCAGGCAACCAGGGTCCAGGGCCAGTCTTCCTTTTATCATGCCTCAGTTGCCTTCAATTCCTCAGTTGAAATGTACAGTTTTAGCTGTTGGCCGGTTAGGAAAGTGCACTTTTTGTAGTCTAATTCTGTAAGGTATTTGAAAGGCACAAGCCCGTAATGAGAAAAGCAACATTTAGGGAGCTTCCTAAGTGGGCTATAGCAGCAACTTGTGTGTTCACATGGGTGTGCCTGTGCGAGTGTGTGTGTGTGTGTGTGTGTGTGTGTGTGTGCACGCGCGCACATGTGAGTGTGTGTAGTGGAGGGATTGCTACTGGGCAGGAGTAGAGGCCAATTGTGGAAAGAAGGTTTCAGATTCAGGAAAATGTAGTGAAAGTTTTCTTGGTGCTATAATTCTCAATAGGCCCCGGCCTTCGACATCTTTGCCATTTCTTTCCTAAAATGTTGTATCCCAGCCTACTGCTAGTTTTATAATGAAATTACATATCTTTGGGGACTGAACAGTTCACAGTTCCATTTAGATTAGCTGAAGTATCTGAATTATATAAAACTATTCTATTAGCCCAAGGAAAACTCACTGTAGATTATACCTTTATGGCCAGTGCTTTTTTTCTTTTCTCTTAAAAATATTTTTATTGATTTCAGAAAGGAAGGGAGGGAGAGAGAGAGATAGAAACATCAATGATGAGAGAGAATCATTCATCAGCTGCCTCCTGCATGCCCCACACTGGGGATCCAACCCACAACACGGACATGTGCCCTGACCAGGAATCAAATCATGACTTTTTTGTCCATAGATCGCCGCTCAACCTTTGAGCCACACCAGCTGGGCTGCTAGTGCTTTTTTCTTTTTGGTAAAAATGTGGAGTGGTCATTATGTGTAAGGCATGTGTTAGATGCTTGCAGATGTAAATATATGTCAGACACAGTACCTACTTCAAGGAGATTGCAACCTAGCAGAAGCATTAATACAAGGAGATAAGTAACAGTCATGCCTGATGGGATGAGTTGTTTTGTAGAAAATTTTCAAGGTGGGGTTTAAGAGGGACATTAGCATCATATCTGATGGGTGGGGAGTTTTTGAAATGGGCCCCAAAATAGGTATATTTACATAATCGGTATGGGAAGGGTATACTAAGTTGACAGAACGAAGTTAACAGAGGCAGGAAAGCTAACAGACATATTCAGAAAATAGTTGATTAATTTGATTGATTGGAATTTCAACTATTCCTAAAAAAGCATTTCTCATGTTGTTGATTTTTTTTTTACTGGAGACCAATTAAACAACACACTTCACAGTCCACCCATTCCACCCACACATATTCATGGGAATTCCATTTATCCATGTGTGCACATGTGTAGCAGCTTTTCAGTGTATGGAAGCCAACTAGTTGAATGGAACACTGAATTAGAGTCCCAGAGACTCTCCAGTGGTGTCAATTACAGCTTACACTGCCTGATTCTGCTCCCCTTAGTGGATTTCAGTAAAAATGTTCACTTATAGGTATAAATAGTCTTTTATGGAATTGATCATAATTAGCTCTTGAGATATGAGAAAAGGATTTGACGTTTTAGATCAGTTCATGGTCCATTGAGGGGTCCTTGGGACCCATAAATAGGCTGTGGACCATACTTTGAGAAACAGCAGCTAAAAGTGATGATGGAGGAAAAACAACTGAGACCATATTGGAGAGACTCTTTCATGCCAGAATCAGGAGTTACACTTCCTTTGTACTTATTGCCATGAAAGGTATTTGAACAGAACAGTAGAATATTTTTTGAGGTTTCATTGAAGAAGGGTGAGGGTGGAGAGCAGGTAACTGGAGAAGAGAAGTGGTGCCCTAGGGAGTGGAAATGAGGAGACAGGCGATAGAAAACTTGCAGAGATAGAATTAACAGACTTGGCAAGTTGAGTGGATGTTAACCTTTAAGGTGGAGGGAGCAGAAGGCTTGGCCACAATGCCTGGGCACTTATGAAAATGGTGCCATGAACACGAACTGGCAAGTTAGAAGGAAAATCTCTTTTGCTAGGAAAGACAATGAATTCTTTTATAAATGGTTGCCGAGAAATTTTAGAATTGCAAAAAGAATTCCAGAAGCTTCTAGGCAATATGTGGAAAGAATTTAAAAACTCTTCTCACCTGAAAAGAATTTAAAATTTTCCAACTAAACTTTGTTGCCATACATTGGTTAAACCTAAGGGAAAGAGGTCATAGAGCCAAATGGTAGCTTTACTAAGATTGGATATGGCTCATGTTAGGTACCAAGAGCATCAGAAGTCAAGACAGGTCAGGGGATACTCCCTTCCATCTGCATTAACCTCCCAGATCAGACTTACCTGTCTATTAGAATTGGTTGCTAAGTGATGAAAGAGCCTGTTGTTAGCTGTGCCATATTCTCCCTACAGCATCACTCTGTTGTAAAAGTCCAGGGGGCGCCATTCGCTTGGATAATTGTGAGTGATGTCCCTTGGACATGTGCCATATGGCAGCCTGGATTCCTGTTGAACTACCACTGCTTTGAATGGCTATGATATGCTTGGGAGTTGTTTTGCATTTGAAGTAAACACGAGAGTTCTGAGAGGACAGTGCCATTAGGGCAGAGTTAGTGCTTGTGCCTCTGCTCCCCTGTGCTTCGTTCCATTCACTTTTATTGTCCTCACTGCATGGTATTGCAGTTTCTCTGTGTGTGGGCCCACTCGACTCCTCAAGGGTAGGGAAGAGCAAATGCTGACGTAGGGGACGTCCCTTTGTGTTTCACCATTGAGGACACAGACTGCATGGAAGAGTGGGGAGAAGAGGTCAGGTTTTCTCAAGTGGTAATTGTGTGAAAGCACAAAGCTGTATCTATGTGTCTGTGTTGGATGATTACGTTTTGACCTAGTAAACCATGGAGGATCCAGGGCTTTGTTACTAGCGACGGAGGAACCACTCAGAGGGAAATGAAAAGCACATCACAGTTTCATGAGCTTAGTTTGATGAGGACTGACACCTAAAAGAACCATCTTTTAACTTTCAAATGCCTTTGAGAAAGTTTGCAATAAAGCTCTTACCACTTATTAATGCCGTAGTGTGAATGAGTGGGTCAAGCCTACAGTCTTGTCTGCTAGCCACCTGAGAGAAGGGCACTGAGGAGATGAGTTGAATGTGTGGGTTGAAGGCCAAGAGGGTTACATATGTGGGGTTTTTGAATTGTCAGCAGAAGGGAGGGAGTTTGTGTTGGCCAAGAAAAGTGGAGCTCAGGAAATGTAGGTGTTGGGTGAGCAAAGGTAATGCTCTCTATTTTATAATTTGGTAAGAGCTCTCCCTGGTGGGTAGCAAATGCTGACAATTTCATTGCTACCAACCAACCCAATTCAAGCCTAATACCAGTTTACTTTTATAAACACCTTGAGGCTGTTTCCTGGAAAAGCCACAGAAAATTTGCCTCTGTTAGATAATGGAAAGGGAGAGCCAAAGGAGATTCATTTGCTCATGAGGAGATCTGAGGGAACCGAAGCTGCCAAAGACTCCTAGCTTAAAGGAAGTTGTCAGATAGGGTCAGGGTAACCAGCTCCTGGGGATTTGTACAAATCCACTGGCCACAGGGTTGATGTCACTGTTTCCTGCCCTGCATTTTGGGATAGGCCATGTAGAACTTGGTGTTTGGCAAGTGGGAAATACATGCAGCTGCGTCTGTAGAAGAGAAGAAAGTATTGAAGGGAGATCAAGCATTTTTCTAGAAGACATGACTTGGGTGAGGCACAAGGACTTTAACCAGGGTGGGACATATGGAAAATGATGATGACTTGGTTGCCACATGGATGGACAGTGAAAGTGAGATTGACAATCTCTTTCTCTAGGCTAGAGAAAATCATGAGGGTGACCTGAGGGAGGAGAGATGAAGCTTTTATTTTTTTAAGCTTCATATCATGAGTTTAATAATAATTTTCCTTGGAAGTGAAATTCTGACCAAGTACCTGTCAAGAGACTTACCTGTACTTGCTCACTCCAACATGGTGGCTTGTATCCTGTAATGGCTAATTTTATGTGTCAACTTGGCTGGGCCCCAATGGCCAGATATTTGCTTAAACATTATTCTGGATATTTCTTTGAGTATTTTTTTTTTATGGATAAGATTGACTTTTAAATCAGGGGACTTTGAGTAAAGTAGATTGTCCTCAAGAATGTGGGTGGGCCTCATCCAATCTGTTGAAGGCCTTAAAGAACAAAACTGACCTCTCCCAAGCAAGAAGGAATTCTGCCAGAAGACAGCCTTTGGACTTGAACTACACCACTGGCTCTCCTGGGTCTCTAGGTGCTGGCCTATCCTGAAGATTTCGGACTTGCCCAACTTCATAATCGTGTGACCCAATCCCTAGAATAAATCTCCCTCCTTCTATATATACACACATCCTATTGGTTCTGGTTCACTAGAGATTCTTTCTGTAATGGTCATCATAGACTAGGTTATATTGTGGTAATCAACAACTTCCAAAATCCAGTGATGTAATACAACAAAAATGTTTCTTACCTTCGCTGCATGTTCAAAGAAGGTTATCTCGGGAGTTCTGCTCATCAGTGACCCAGAGTCCTATCTTGACATGAGAGGACCACGATCATCATGGTAAGGGAGGGGGATATGGCTGCCTCTTAAAGCTGCCACCTGAATGTGAAAAAGGCCACTTCCACCCGTGTTTCTTTGGCTGGTGCCAGTCACATGGCCACCTTTCACTTCAAAAGGGCCTGGGGAAGTAGAGTGCCACTGTGTATCCGGAAGAACAGAACTATTCTCCTGAATATCCCCAAATTGCTTCACTGACCTCTTAAGAGATTGCTGTATGTGTATTTCTACTGGCCTGAGACTTGGGAAGGTGAGAACCTGGAACTGCTGGATAGTGTCCCTGCCTGAGATGGAATTCAACAGGAAGGAGAGTAAAGCTGAGAGGAGAGGAAGTAAGTTCCGATAATATATTGTTGGAGGTCCTGGATCCAGGCATGTCTGAAGCTACTGCTGAGCTTCTGAGTTACATACAATCCACCTTTTTTGGTTTCTTGAGCCAGTTTGCAGTGGGTTTCTGTCACTTGCAATCACAAGTTTCCTCACTAACACAGTGATGCTTAAACCTTCGCTCCCCCCACCCCCCGGCAAATCTTCATTTCTGGGTTCTTAAATACTTCTTTTTCCTTGAGCATCTACTGTACTTTTCTATATTAACACTTGTACTGTTCCTTCTTTTCTTTCATCTAGTAGCACAAATCTTTCTTCTACTCATTAGGTTACTGTCACCTCTACAAAGAATCACTAATCTATGTTTCTCTCCTCTCCTCAGTCAAAATCCACCCTTTCCTTCAATGTCTTTATAGTAATGAACTTTAACTTCTGTGGTAACAGTTGTCATATTCTGTCTTGTACTAGCCAATGCCTATGGAGCACTGACTGTATACTGGCAGCTTTATATTTCCCCCAGATATAAATTCCTTTGTCCTCAAATAACCCTGTGGAGTAGGTACTATTATTCCCATGTTACACATTTAGAAAATCTGCAGTTTAGAAACTGCAATTTGGAAAAACTAAGTGATTTCCCTTAGATCCCACAATGAGGAGCTGGCATTTGGGACCCAGGTGACTGGCCCCTGAACTCACACCTGTCATCTTTATCATTACCCGTAGACCTGGCTTGTCTCCTCCACTTGACTGCATCCTGTCTGCTAGGAATCCGGTAGTGCAATTGGGGATGACACCTAGTTAGTGTGTAGAATCTCACAGCCTGCACTTTGGGTGCTGATTTCACTCCAGCTTCACCTTATGCTTCTTGTCCTCATTTCACTTCTTTCCTGATTTCTTCACCAACTTATTCTAAGTTTTATTTTACCTCATTGTAGCATTTGCATTTTTGGTAAGCCGCCTTACCCCTTTTTAGGTTGGAAAATCATTAAGTACATAAGTAAATGAAAATAAAATTAAGTACTAGACTATACATTCCTTCAGTGTAGGGACCAATGTCATTTATCTTAACAGTTTCTACAGCTGTAGGACTCAGAAAAGTGTATCTTGCATTTACTTGTGGTGACATCTCCAGATTCAGAGGATTGAGAAATAGCAGGCATGCTCTGTGGTTCTGTGGTGTGACTATGCTGAAACCTCTCCAGGGGGCTGACAGGGTGTGTTGGGGGTGGCCCTTGCCCTTTGCTGTACCAGAAAGAATAAAATAAGACATTTCAATGCAGCAGCAAAGGATTCACTTTGCCATCTGCTTTTGGGAGAGCTGAATATTTTTCCTCCAGCGACATTCTGTATTCCTCGTGGAGATTCAAAACAGTGACTGGGAACTATTTTTGAGCCTTCTCATCACCCAGGAACAGCTAGGTGCTGACTGGCAGGAAGGGCTGGAGGTGTCGCTTATTACAGCCTCTCAGGTCTGGGACTTGTTGATGTGCAGGGATAGAATGCAGCCATGCTGTGCCCTCCTCTGAGAATAACTTTCTGTCTTACATTGTTAAGCATTTATTGCTAAAGGCAGACACAACCTGCGTTGAAATGCCTGCGTTGATGCTCATCTACAGCTAGAATGAGGAAAGCAGCCATGTTTGGCCTGCTGGGGGAGAAAGGAGCAGCTCTCCCCAGGGTGGCTGGACAGCAGGAAGGGGAGACGAGCACAGGAAATAGCCTGGCACAATCCTACGCTGTCTTTTTCTCTCAGAGCTCCCTCCATCTTTTTCTCTTCTCTCTGACATGACTCTGCAGTTCTAGCACTTTCCAAAATCCCGCAGCCATTCAATGTCATCTAAAAACATTTTCCGAATGCCCGCTGTGTGCCAGGCATTGTGCTCGTTCCTGGGGCAGTCAGGAGACATAGAAAAGCTGCTCAGATTGAGTAAATTTCTCATTTGGGGCATGATTGTTGCGAGTGTTTTGAGCACAGTTGGCTGACAGGGATCAGTAAACACCAAAATAGCAGTACAGAGTAATTTGCATGGGGAATGTTGACTTATGTATGTATATCTGGGTGAAGAGAGAAGAATATGGTGACCCAGTTAAAAGTTGCTCTCTACACTTGTGTGTTAATATAACCAACTTTTAAAAACCACTCTGTATTTAGCCTTCTGCAGAATAAAGTGTATCAGAAAATAAGCGACTGCCTGATGTTCAGGTACAGTTCTTATAGGCAGAACGAACTGGGTGCACAATTTTGCAGTTCTGTATACAACTCATCAAGGTCTCTTTCTTTCTGTCTCTCTCTGCTTTTTTCTTTATGTTTCTGTCTCTCAATCCCACTCTTTTCTCCATATGTGCCCCAAGATAGGTAAGTCCTTTCAATATTTTTCTCTTCTTTTGAGCTTCCTGTATGAAGGACTAGAGATAATCCCCCATGGCAATGGGTTACAGCCATCCAGACCACCTACTGTACTTAAGACTCAGACCAACAAAGGATGTTCCCTTTGATATGGATAGGGAGGAGCTAGAACACAGTGTGGAAAAACACCTGTTCCCTTTGACTAAAATAAAAAGAGTGTTTGTGGGTGATGAGTTGCAAGTAGATGATTGTAGTATCTAGCCTTCTCAAAGGATGGTATTTAGACTATTAAGACATATCTACATAAGTCTCAATTACTCAACAATCAGGCATTTAAGGCACACTGTTAGATTATTGATCAGTCATAGCTCTGGCAGAAAAAGGATGGATCGCTCCAATAGAGTGATTCAAGTGAGTTTAATAGAGGGAAGAGCTAAGGGAGACCAACAAGGGATGGTCCTACACCTCAGGGGTGCAACAGTTGGGAGATATTTCCACCCTTAGCCTTGAAAGGCCAACGGGAGAGAGGAAGGTGTCACTGGAACCTAGAGAAAGTAGGGGTTGTCCAAAAGGTGCTGTGGGCTGGTTTTTGATAGAGGCTGTAAGAAGGATGCAGAAATTATGCACTCTGACCTCTGATTTCTTGCTGGTGCCTTCCATGGACTCAAGTCCCTAGAAGGTAGAGGCCAAGGGACCCTGTTAATTTTATCAATAAAGATCCTCCCAGAACCCAGAACTGGATGGAGAAGAGTTGAGGGTGGTTCCGGGGGGACAAAGGGGAAAAAAGTAATTTGCCTATAGGGAAGCAAAGCACTATAGCAAACAGGCATTGGATTATAAATGAGGAGATATGAATTTTGATATTGGCTCTGCCATTTACTAGTCAGTTGATTTTGGGAAATCACCTCATCCTTTTGATGAAGTTTTGCCAGCTGTAGCATGGGAAGAAATAGCCCTTGGCTTATGAACCCAAATGAATTATAAGATAGTACTTTTTGAACAATGCATTTTGACGAAAGAGGTCATTATGAAAACCCATCAGCAATACAGTTGGCAATTAATCTAATTAATTTTGTGTGGTGTGGATATAGCTTAGGTCATGGTAAGATTCTCAGATTCTATCTGTGGCTTTGGAACAAAGCAGAAATAGCAAGCCTACATTGACTTCAAATGAGTATTTCCATCTCTGCTGTAATATGCGCTCCACAAGGTACTCATCTTACTTGTGCAACATGAAGAGGATGCCAAATGGAGCCATTAGTAGAGGAGAATTTAAGGGTCAAGGGGACATGCTTCCAGTCTCCTCTGAGCATGCATGGGAGATGGTCTTTGGATTGGGCACCACACATACCTCTTAACTCCATTAAGTCCGAGGAGTACAGAGCTGTGAGTACATGCTCTCTGAGTTTAACATTTTTAGTCAATGGTTGGGCCTCATCTCTAGGAATTAAAAACGTACCTGCGTATTTTCCATACCTCAGTGTGGTAGGTACCTATTAAGATACCTGCTCAGCCTATGACCCCTCTCTGAAAAGAGCCTGAGAAGGCCCTGGCAGCCATGTTGCTACTATGTGACCCGATAGGCAAAGATGATGGGCACCTACCCAATAGTCTCTCACCTCGGAGACCAATTGCCTGCTAGCTTTTTAAGCTTAAGTGAAACGTGGGAGTTGAGCTGCGATCTTCCCCTGCCACCTTCATGAAGGAGCAGAAGAGCCAGTCTACTGAGAGAGAATAGAGCAGCCATACAAGAAGATGAAGTAGCAGAGACATTAGGAAACAATGAGAGAGAGAAGGAGCGTTCGTGTGAAGCATGCATTTGAGGAGGAGGAGGAATCGCCTTGGTTCCTGAAGGTGGTCTATGTTTCAGTTCCTGTGTCGACCACAGTAAGATCCCTTCTTCCCCCAGCTTGGCTGGTTAGAGGGGTTTTCTGTGTCAGTAGCTAGCTGAAGGAACCCTAAGAAACACAGGCTGATGGGTCGTGGACATCCATGGGAATGTGGAAACACCTTCTCTTGGCCCCTTCAAAGCAAGCCTTTCACCCAGAAAATGGAAGGTCATGGCCAGTGGCTCGGAGGGGGCCTCCTCAAAGTTGGGAAGCAGGAAATGCTCCCTGCTGGATACAAAGAAAACCTCCAGCCCAGTGATTCTTCCAATTTCACAATTATGTGAATTACCAATAAGAAGCCTTTCTGCCATAAAACAGTGTGAACTTTTCTACCTCCTGAGCATATTTCCAATCAACAGCTTTGGAGTATCAATTAAGTTCTCCGCACATTACTTCAGCCTCTCTCTTCTAAACATCCACACTTCATGACTTTGTACACTCAGAGCAACAACAGAAATTATCCTGTAATTAAACAAACCAGCCCTATACCTTTCTCTGGCATTTGAGCACACATGTACTTGTCAATTAGAGCAAGGCCTCATGGAGTTTGTGCTTGTTCTAATAGGTCATTTAATCAGTCCATCATTATCCCTAATAATAGTCATAAAAATCCCTGTGTACTTATACACTTTCTGATTACAAAGCACTTTTTTCAATCGACCTTGACAATTGTGCCATGAGGTAGATGCAGCTGAGACCATTCACTGGGTTTTACATTTATTCATCTTAGCAATGATCCCTTCTACTGATAAAGGGCTTATTCTATGCTGGGCCCTATGCCAAGTCTTTTCCAGTAATTTTCTCATTCAAGTCTCCCCAGGCCCAATGAAGTGGAAGTATTACTTGTCACATTCATAGAACAGAAAACCAGAGGTTAAGCAACTTGTCAAAGGTTAGACAGCTGGTTAGTGGTAGGGTCAGAATTTGAAGCCAGGTCTGAAGGACCCATGCTCTTAAACCATTGCTCAACATGGTAACTTATTATTTTACTCCAAGCTGCCATTTTAGTCATCTTGGCCAAGCACATTTTTCATTAATAGTTACTTTTCTGATAACAATAGTCACTTAGTGGTCACCCACTTATCCATAATCCATTTAACAAAATTTTTATTAACCATGTCCTACTGTGTTTGCATGATATGGGTTATTTTTCCCATTTTAACTTGTCAACTCTTACAAAATCCTTTGAGTAAGTTATTATCATGCTCGATTAATAGAAGAAGAAGCCAACCCTCAGAGATATTCTTGCCCCAAATTATTAAGTAATAAGGAATGTTGGATTCGAACCCAGGATTATCTGACTTCAAAGCTTCCCACTGAGAAAACTGGAACTAGGACTGGCTCATCAACTGGATCTCACAGGATTCAAACCAGCTTCTCTGTAGCCTTCTCTCCACTAATTGTAGGGCCTCTCCATCCTTATTTGCTAAATGAGTGATGGGTCATAGCCTGGGAAAAGCTATGTGGACCTTCTTCATAGGCATTCCCTCTTCAGAACAAAATGGAATGGACCAGCAATGAGAAAAATGTATGTCCATTGAGAGTGCCTGAGAAGGGGTTGTTCTTTGGTTGGGAAGGCAGGGTGTGGTGCTGGTGAGGAGAGGAAGTAGGGAGAGATGGCCAGACAACAACTTGGGAGAGAAATGTAGAAAAGTAACAGGAGGACGAGATGGGAAATACAGTGTGTTGAAACATACAGGCTGGTAACTGACAGTGAATTAGTGTGAACCAAAGATTAAGATTTGGGGTGAGGGGCTGGGTCAAGCAAGCAATTTCTTTCATGGTTTCATTGGTGGCTGGAAATGAAAACCTCATCATTATCCAAACACAACACTAACATGAAGGGGTGAAATAATTTATCCTTAAATAACAGGCTGACCTATTCAGAATTGTAATTTTAATGTAAGACTAACCTTTGAAAATAGATCAAGTGATATAAATTATTAAGAAGACATTCATCAGATAGATGGTGTCTGTTAGTAATTTTATGCATGAGGAGTTATCTCCGGGAGTACAGTTGGGGCTGTCTCTGTGCAGGAAAAATGAAGAACCCAGTTACCCTTTTGTGACATGTGCAGCTGATTTTAATCAGTGTTTCTCCTGTCACATGAAATGAAAAGACTGAAATATGATCTCCTCCATGGATATGCACTCTAGGCCTCCCACCTCCTTCCAGCAGCTGCACCAGGAGTTCCGCTGGGTTAGAGAAAATGGAGATACACATTTCAAGCAGTTTTTTTCCCTCCTCAGAGGGCAAAATAAATCGATGGATTAAACCACAAAATATTTATTGAGACTCTTCCAGTTGTCTAGCACTAGGCTGGGTGTTATGAGAGAAAGGGTGGAGGCGGAGGAGTCTAGGACATTTCTCATCCTCAAGATATATAACGTCATAGATTGGAAGGGACCTGAATTAAGTGCAACCCTTCTATTCCCCTTGTAGCTAAGTGAGTTTGGGCAAGTCCCGGAGCCTCAGTTACCTTGCTTATAAAATGGGGATGGTGGTGTTACCTACCTTGTGGGATTGTAGTGAGGAAGTCCTGAAGCTTGTGTCTGGAAAGAACAGCTCACAGAGCCTGACATATATGTAGGTATATAGAGAACTATACAAAATAATTATTATTACTAGTTCTGTTTCATCACTGTCTTAAGATGGGGTAGGAGTTGTTTTTCTTCCCACACCACCATCCAGCACCATTCCCCGAGGTGTCTGGGGCTTACCCTTTCTCTCAGGAAACTGTAGGTTAATGATGAGCCTCCCAAACTGTTGAGAAAGAGCTTGTCCATGGAGGGGAAGTTGGGTGGAGATAAAACAAAGTCTCAGGGCTCAGAGAGGTGACACTCCTGCTGACTGATCAGTGGGAGGTCTCTCAGAGCAAAGACAAGTGGGGAAGTCCCGTGGCATTGGCCGTGAAGGGGCTCACCTAGAAGGAGCTGGGCAGTCAGTGGGTTAGGGCCCCAAGTGCTGGGAGAAGGTCAGTGTTTTCTCAAAGGGAAGATCAACGATTCATCTCATGACAATGATTACACTGATAGCCCTCAGGTGGCTCCTCCACGGTCCAGGCCCATTAATGCAGCGGTTCTCAACCTGTGGGTTGCAACCCCTTTGGCGGTCAAACGACCCTTTCACAGGGGTCGTCTAAGACCATCCTGTATATCAGATATTTACATTATGATTCATAACAGTAGCAACATTACAGTTATGAAGTAGCAACGAAAAAAATTTTATGGTTGGGTCACAACATGAGGAACTGTATTTAAAGGGCCAGAAGGTTGAGAATCACTGCATTAATGCCAAGCTCCACAGACTACCTCTCACCATACCCTCCTCTTCTTTCCTCTTTTCCTCAGTTCACTCAATGCTTATTTAAAGGATCAATATGTGCAGCAATTTCTCTTTCAAAACTTTTTTAGGGCACAAATTTGTCTCTAATACCACATGGTTTAGATGTATGAACATCAAAAGGACTGGCTCTTGTGACTCCAAATGTGTGCCTTAGAAACTCCAGGGCAGGTTCTCTGCTTTTCTGTCCTAGTCCCCAATCCCCAGACCCCACCTCCCCCCACATTCAAGAATTCCTTGGAGTAAATGGTGGTAGTGATGAGTTCTTCTCTGTTTTTATACCTCAAGATATTACCCTGCAAAACTGTTGTCTCCTTTTGTTTCTTCCCTCCTCCTCCTCCTCATTATCATTGTGCCTGCTTTATAAGAAAAGTTAGCAGAGGTTTAGAAAAGTCAATCCTATGTTAGTTGGGTGTTCTAGGACAGAGATGTTGAGTCTGAGTTTGGAGCAGAGCAGTTGGTAACCCTCATGAAAGATACAAGGAGAGGAAGCAGCTTGATCAGGGGAAGCTTCAGACCTGGTGACCATCGGACACCTATGAAAGGCAAAGAGGGGAAAAGCAGGATTTGGGAGAGTGAGAGGCTCAGACCACAGTGCATATCTGACAGGGTTCAGGAGCTCCAGGGCACCAGATTGTCCACTGGTGGACTCCCAGGTTGAAAAGAAATGGTGAGGCCCTGCTACCCTCACCATGTTCAGTCTTCGGCTGGGGCCTTTGCTCGAACGCTGGGGCAGCTCCTTGCAGCTGAGTGGCCAGTCCCTTCTTGCAGAGGGATCCATGCGGCACACCTCTGTGGCTGCTGTACATGCCCATGGCCACCTGAACATCAAAGGAGAACCGGGGCTGGAACCTAGTGTCCTGATTCCTGGCCTAGTGTTCTGTCTTCTCTACGTTGAAATTCACCAGATAATCTGACTACCACCAGATAGTGTGTAATTATGCATTTGATTGCATGGGGTAGGCACCGAGAGCCGCTGAGTTTCAGAGATTAGAATATTTATGTGAATTACTGTACTCAGTATATACTGCTTTGGAGGGTGTTATTTTGAGGCCACCAAAACAAGCAGAAAAGGAGCCACTGTACCCATAACTACAAGTATTTAATTCCCCGGAGTTCTATGATAGGGCCTCATCCCACACTAGGCTCCCTACCTGGGGAGTTTCATATTGTCTGGTCAAGAACAAAGACCTTTGGCCAAGCAGATGCTGTTATGTCCCAAGGTTTGCCGGAATTATTCTCAGGTTTTCTCCCAATCATTTGGGCAGAATCCAAATGATAGTGGATGGTCCTTGAGCAAGAACGACCGTGACTTAATATGTGACTAATGTCTCAGTTTCTCATAAGATCACCTTAAAGGCAGTCGTAAAGGGTTATGCTGGGAAGTGGCCAGGCATGGCAGCGGTGCTGGAGTGTATCTAACCTGCCCATCATTGGCACCTAAAGCTTTACATTAGTCAAATTGAGTCCAAATCAATTGCATTGTCAACATATGGTTGGGAATATTCAGACATACTCACAACTCTGTATTGTAATAAGAATAGTAATAATACAAAAAAAAACTACCTGAAAAACTATTGATGTTTAAGGCCAGATTTTTATATTGCCAACATTTCTCAGGAAGCATTCAGACATGGCTTATGGTGGGGAAGGGCATTATTGCTTTTGCAGTTATATGGAATTTTAAATTTTATTAATAATGCTAATAAAATAATGATGGTTAAGCTTTTTTCTTCTTCTAATGCTGGGTGAGGAACTGTGCTAAGTGTCTTTTCTCATTTAACCCTTGCAATAGCCCTAAGAAGTAGGCAGCTTTTCTCTCATTTTACAGATGAAGAACTGAGGCTTGTGGGGTTAAGAATCTTGCTCAGGGTCCCACTGATGGAATCACAGAGTTGAGGTGGAGATCCAGCTCCTTCTGATTCCAAAGCCCATGCTTTCATCCCCTGTGCTATATACACACGTCGCCATTTAATGGTACCCAACAGGAACATAGTCTCAATGTGTCATTTTACATTTGGTGATGTGAGGTTCAAAGTTAGTTAGTTAGAGAACCTGTCTCTCCTGCTCCTAGCCCCCAGCCATCTGCCTCCTCCATTACTCTGATTAAGCCGAGCCATACTCATGGCTGGAGTGCACCTTCGATGCTCCCTGGGAATCCCAATAGGCCTTTTAGTTCCCTGAAGCCATGGCTACAACCTGGCACAGTCTCCTTGCTTTCACTCCATTTCCAGATTGCCACTTCTTGTTCCTTCATCAAGGAATTTCCCAGCCTCTGGTGCATTGCTAGGAAATTGAACAAAGAGAGAAAATTGCCTAGACAACGCATGCATGTCAAACTGTCCTCCTAGCCAGCATTGATTTTATTTTATTTTTTAATTTCCAAAGCATTCAGGAGGTAGCAGCTGTGTCTCCTCATGCCACCAGTCCAAGATTTTGTGTGATAGACAAAAGTCCACTTTATTTTATTTTATCTTATTTTTATTGTTGTCAGAGAGGAAGGAAGAGGAAGAGAGACATAGAAACGTCAATGATGAGAGAGAACCATTGATCAGCTGCCTCCTGCACGCCCCCTACTGGGGGATCAAGCCTGCAACCAGGGCATGCACCCTGATGGGGAATTGAACCGTGACCTCCTGGTTTGTGGATCAATGCTCAACCACTGAGCCACACTGGCCAGGCCCAGAGCTCACTTTAATTAAGAAGACTTCTAAAATTACCACCCAGTGTTGATCCAAGCTTCCTGTATGCCTACACATAACACAGTTGGTCAGGATCTCTTCCTTCCCCCTCATTTTTCCATGTTAGCAGCCTGGTAGTCTCTTCTGCTCTGCATTATTTTTGTCTGTAATTTTTGGGAAAGAGAAGTACCAGCAGTTGAAGGATGATTTGGGGAGAGACATTTTTTATTGCTTAAATGATTCTTTTCAGGGAGAGAACTGAAGCCAAAAAGGGATCATTGCGAACCTAAAGGAGCTGGAAAAAATTTACGCCCTCTAAGGCATTTTAAGCCTTTGGAACTATTTTGAGTGAAAAGACTTATTTTAGGTTTGCAGAGAGCCCTGTTTTCCTAAGAGGGGAGCTCGGCTCCAGCCAGCGGGTATGGGGATTGGGAGTGCCGGCTCTAGAACCACACGGCCTGGGTTCAAATCCTGCCTCTATCAGCTGGCAGGTGGCTGGACCGCCCTGTGCCTCAATGCCTCAAAAAGGGGGTGGGGTGGGTGGGCAGTACCTGTTAATATTACTTACCTCATGGTATTGGGATGAGGGTTAAATGAGGAACATTTATGTGCTTGTGATTAGGACTTGCTCAGTTGAAAGAGACCAAACCTGACACAAATGAGCACAAGCCAAAAGGCCATGTATTGCTCATCAGAATGAAAGCCCAGGATGAAGGCTGCATTCAGGGCTCCAACAATGTTCTCAGAACCTCGCATGTCTTCACCAAGATGGCAACAGCAGCTCCACCCCCTGTATTGTTTCAGGAAAAAGGTCCTATGTCATTGGCTCTGACCGGTCATCATAGCCATCTCTGATCCAGTATTGAGGTATCAGTTCATATATGATGCTCCAATGGCCTAGGCCTGGGTCATCCAGCTCACCTGAGGCGCTGGGGTTGCATTTAGCTTTGAGAGAACCACAGGGCCTGAAGGTGTGTACATGTAAATACTTAGAGGGGAACTGTGATTGTTTGGTTACCAGGGAAGGTAAGCAAAGCAGAGCATCACCCAATGTGCTTATCACAGTGATTGGCTTACTTATAAATTGCCCATGGAGTGATCGTTGGTGCTATGGTTGTCATTATTGGTTCCATGAGGAAGGAACCTCAAAGCAAGTATCTTTGTGGTACTTAATTAGTGACCACATTCCATATTGGGAACCAAGAGGTTCATATCTCACCCCCGCCAGCTGTTTATCACCCCTCCACCCCCATGCTTTTGCTTCGCTATTTTTTTCCACCCCACGTTACCCTCTTCACTTTCCTGTTAATTATTACAATACAACATACCCTTCAAAGCCCACCCTGTCTGTGACTCTCACCTGCTGTTTCCAGCCCTTTCTCACCTCCCTCATCTCAGACCTCTCAATGCCTGCACATAAGGCATTCCAGGTGTGAAATCTCCTTGAAAAGTATAAAGCACTGTGCCTTCCACCCAATATGCAACTCTAAAATAGTCATTATTATGCAATCATTGTATTATATCACGGTGGTTTAAAATACAGAGTTTTGAGATCAGACCTGCCTCCTTCACTAACTTAATGTTGGAACTTGGTGCATATCACGGAACCTTCCAAGCTTCAGTTTCTTCATCTGTGAAGGGCAGATAACACCACCCATCCCATGAGGTAACGCATGTAAATGTGGACTTAGTGTGCACTCTCACAACCCCCTTCTTCTCATAAGCAACTTGAAAGTAAGGAATATACCCACCCCACCATCTTTGCTTCTTTAAACTTTAGCTATTTATGTTATCCCTAGAGGCCTGATGCATGAAATTCGTGCAAGAGTAGGCCTTCCTTCCCCTGGCTGCCGGCACCGGCTTCCCTCACAGCCCCTGCTTCATCCGGAAGGCCATCTGGAAGGATGTCCGGTCTAATTAGCAGATTACACTTTTATTATTATAGATTTAAGCTGTAACAAGGAGAATCACTGGCTATAAAGAAATATAATACTCAAACTTTACAATTAAATGAAATAGTTGAAAGTTGATGTTTTTTAAGTGTGAAAGTTCTGCCCTGGATGATGTGGCTCAGTTAGTTGGGTGTCATCCTATGCACCAAGAGGTTGCCGGTTCAATTCCTGGTCAGGGCAAATGCCCGGGCTGTGGGCTCAATCCCTGGTGGGAGGCATGTGAGGGGCAGCCAATCAATATTGTGTTCTCACATCGATGTTTCTCTCTCTTTCTCTCTCTAAAAACCAATAAAATTTTTTACAAAAAAGTTCAGTGACTTTATTTTTATTTTTATTTTTTTATATATTTTATTGATTTTTTACAGAGAGGAAGGGAGTGGGACAAAGAGTCAGAAACATCGATGAGAGAGAAACATCGATCAGCTGCCTCCCACACACCCGCCTCTGGGGATGTGCCCGCAACCAAGGTACATGCCCCTGACCGGAATCGAACCTGGGACCTTTCAGTCCGCAGGCCGACGCTCCATCCACTGAGCCAAATTGGTCAGGGCAAGTTCAGTGACTTTTTAAAGTTTCAAGGTCTCTTCTAGATCCAAGATTCTGTGAAACACCAGACCGGGAGGTTTCTGCCACATTGGTTCAATTTTTGTCCTGACACCTCACGCTCTCCCTTCCTTGCCCCTGTGAATGGTGTCCCTGACCCTGCACCTGGGAGGTGGGTGAGAAAAATGTGACAAGTAGCCGAGCGATTTGTCCAGCCTGTGTTGTAGAGCAAAACGAAGAGTGATACATTACAGGAGCTTCAAATGTTCTTTGCCTGGAAATGACATAAATATTAGATTTCGCTGAAAAATGACTTGTACACATGGGAGCCATTAAGAATTCTTGCAAAAGCAGGGAAGCAGAGAGGCCTAACATCCTCTTCATAAAGTCTGGTTTCTGCTGACAGGCCCCAAAGTAAATGCACCTGGATGGATGCTCTCCACCTCTGGGCAGGTTTCAGGAAGCAGCCAGCTGTCTGATGCAGAGATGCAGACGTCTTCCCTCCTCCATGTTAAGTGAGGGCGTGGCGCGGAGGAGAGGGAGCCAGATCGGTAGTCAAAGGACCCAGGACCAGACATTGGACATCCTCACATTTTAGTCAGCGATTTTAAGTTGTGACAGACACAAACCTACCCAAACCAGCTTCTTTCAAGAGAGCAACGTAGGCTAGTGAATTATTTTTTTGAGGTAAAATTCCTAACATAAAATTCACCATTTTCACCATTTGAAAGTGTGCAATCCAGTGGCTTCCAGCTCATTCAGAGTTGTGCAACTATCATCACTATTTAGTTTCAGAACTTTTTTATCCCCCAAAAAGAACCCCTGTGCCAATTAAGCAGATGCTTCCCATTCCTCCTCCTCTCCAGCCACTGGCAACCACTAATCTGCTTTCTGTCTCTGTGGATTTGCCTATTCTGGGAATTTTGTATAAATGAAATCATATAGTATGTGGCCTTTCATGTCTGGCTTACTTCACTTGGCATAATGATTCATCCATGTTCTACTTCATTCCTTTTCATGGCTGACTAATATTCCGTTGTATACATATACCACATTTTTGTTTATCTATTGACTAAAGGCCCACTGCACAAATTCGTGCATGGGTGGGGGGGTCTGGCCGGCCAGGGGGGAAGGATGCAGCAGGTTGGCTGGCTGGCCCTGCCCCCAGTCAGGGTCGCGGACCGTGGGAGGTTGGCCAACCGGCCCCGCCCCTGAAAGGGCCAGTTGGCCAGCCGTAGTGTGCGTCATAGCGACTGGTCGTTCTGGTCATTCCGGTTGCTTGGCTTTTACATATATAGATCAGCTGAGGGACTTTAGGGTGGTTCCCCGTTTTGGCTATTATGAGTGGACTACTGACTTTTGCTTTTCCATGAATGTGGGAGAAATACCTGTCTAGGTGGCTCTACACATCCTTTTAGTCCAGGTAGCCCACAGAATCCCTAGGACAGGTATGGTCATGAGATAGCTGTCTCCTGGACAGAGGACTTGAGACAGACCCTGTGATGTGGGGGTGGGGCAGCTCCTCTAACAGGAGCATGAGGACAGAGCCGGTATGCCTGGCATCTCTGTTACACAGTGATTACGCTTGCCTGTCACTTATTGAATGCCTTCTCAGTGCCTTGTAAGGTAGGTAGCTTTATGCCCATTGTATGAAGGAGCAGTTTGATGCCTGGATCTGTTTCCTGAGTGATGCAAGGTGTATCCTACTGGACCTAATAAATATTAGGAGACTTGTCTAGATTGCTCATGAGAAGCTCTTGTAAGTTGTTAAGAGCTACAGCATCCTGTGCGTACCAGTTGGCCATCCCTCCCCAAGCGCATTAATTATTCTTTTCTCCAGGCCTCCACGGTACTTTGTTTATACCTCGATGACTGCCCCTGCAGCATTGCATTCCCTGGAGTATATTGTTGGCTGGCGTGCAAGCTCCTGGAGGTAAGGAGGGGAGGCAGCCCAGGACCCAGCTGGGGTGCCTGGCACACAGTAGTCGCTTGATGAATAGGGAGCCAATGAATGAGGAAAGAACTCTTGATCCCTTCCACTGCCAGGGGCAAACACCCATGGGCTTATAGTTTCACTTCTCCACCCAAGGAGTGATGCCACCCATCCAGGCAGAAGTGCCTGATGGTTTTCTCCCAGCCCCTGTGTCCTTTTCCTGTTCCCCCCACCCCACCCCCAGCAGGTCTTCCCCATTCAGCACTCCTAGTGCTTTGGAAACCAAATGAATGGGCTGAAAAGCAGTCTTCCTCGGCAGACAGCAGCAGGGTCCAGGAGGTACTGCAAAGAGCCGGCCCTGGCTTCCCAGCCCTGACTGCTGCTGGGCATGAGCCTCACCTTCCCCTGTGCCTGCGCCCAAACCTCTCTCACCTCGCAGGAGCGGTGAGCACGCCTAGGTGATGGCTACCTGGGGCTCCGAGCCTACCAAACGTGGGTATAGCACATTTATGTGTGGTATTTATCCGATTATCTAATGGGCGGCTCTGAAGTCTCCTCTTCTCCCACAGACTCTCCAGACGCCAGTCTTTTTGCAGTTTCACAGTTTGCTTGTTTTGGCAAAGACATGGAAATGGGTCAGCTGGTTTCTGTCCGGCCTGAGTGGGAAGGATCGAGTGTGTCTCTGCAAAGGCTATATTTCTGAAAGCGGGTGTTCAGCGGCCAGCGAGCCTGTGGCTTTGCAAGCAGTGCATTTGGGCCATTACCCTGCACGGGTTCCTACTGTTCAGGCGTTGTCCTGGCCCAGCTCCAGCATGGCTGGGCTGCCTGGTCTTTCCCACGGGCTCTTCTCCCAGAAGGCCCAGCAAGGGTGTGAAATCGACAAGGAGGCAAGGTGAGAATAAACAGCCACAGGCCCTGGGCTTGGGTGTAGGTGCCATGGACACTGTGTGAAGGAGGACCCTGGAAGATAAAGGGGATGGATGGAATACGACAGGGGACTTTCCTGTGTTGTGAAATCTGAGGATGAGGACTCCGAATCTAAGGGATATTGGAGGTGGTACAGTTGAGGCTGTTCTGTCCAATATAATACCCATTAGCCGCTCCTGAGCACTCTAAGGGGGGCTAGTCTGAACATAGATGTGCTGGGAATGTAAGATACACACCAGATTTCCTGGACTTAGAACAGAAAAAGTAAAACAGAAAATCAATTTGTATGGATTTAATGTTAAAATTAATATTCACATGTTGAAATGATGATATTTTTTGATGTATGAGGTACATCAAACACTTTGAAAAATTAATTTTCAAATGTGGCCTTTTTACTTTTTAAGTGTGGCCACTAGACAACATTCAAGTACATATGTGGTTTATTTCATATTTTTATTGGACAGCTCCGGGTTAGAGGTCGAGAGTGTGGGCTCTGGAGACAGACTATGCGAATTTGAACTCTGACTCCACAAATCGCGAACTGTGCGACCTCAAGCAAGTCACTTGACACAGTGGCTTTCAGACCTTCCGCGGAGACCCATGACGGTTGTTTTATTTTACAACACTACTCATTGTGCACACAAACACATACACATACCACAATAGAATTGATGAAGGAATACTTAACCGTGGGGTTTGCCTTCTGATACGATGTGTTCTGTTTCTTCCCTCTCCTTCTCTCTATTCATTGACAACAACATTTATCATGCAACTCCCTGCCGCTACTGAGCCCCTGAGCTGGGGGTAGTAGGTCTGGCAAGATGGTCCAGA
This sequence comes from Myotis brandtii, assembly GCF_000412655.1. Taxonomy (NCBI): domain Eukaryota; kingdom Metazoa; phylum Chordata; class Mammalia; order Chiroptera; family Vespertilionidae; genus Myotis; species Myotis brandtii. Next base: position 4,929,493 of record NW_005362269.1, read on the forward strand.
GACCAGGGCACCACTCACCCAGCAAGGCCGGCTCCGTGTTCTCCATGGACATTGTCCCTCATGCCCACTCTCAAGCCTCAGTTTCTCCATTTGTCAAAAAGAAAAGAAGCTTCAGAGGGCTGTTGTGAGGTCTTGAAACAGTTCAATCTCATGTGTCTTTCATTGCTCTTAGGAGGCCTGTGCCCTGGCAGGCCGTGGGGAGGACAGGAAAGGGGACAGATGTCTACTGTCACAGAGCTAGTCATCTGGGGTGTTTTCATGCCCTGCTCTTCTCCCTGTTGGAGAGGGAAGGGTTATGGGGTGGACAGAGCACATGCCACCTGACACTGCACAGATGGGACCCGCAGAAGCACATTAGTCACCCATACTCACAGCAGGGGGAGGAGGACACTGCACACCATGCGGGGCCATGTGGGGTTGCAGTTATTCCGTGGGCTGGCAAGGACCTGAAACCCACCACTCAGGAATGAACTGTGTCTGGTCCCCTTGGTACAGGGGACCTTATTTGTGTCAGGGGAGCTTGTGGTTAGGTCACTTGAAGCCCTCCCTGTTTTAGATGTCAAGGCAGCACATGATATAGAATCTTAATTTCAGGCCTTCCATCTCACGGTGGGGGAGACGCATGTGACGTGAGCCATTCTAATGCAGTGCAGTTCTGGAGGGGGCATATATCTCCCAGAGCACATCCAACTCCAAGTTCAGGAGGAGCTTGGGGAGAAGATTCCTAGAACTCATGTCATCCAGCCGGGGACCTCATGGGATGAGGATGGAAGGTCAGTCAGAGGACAGGGCCTGGGCCACAGAGAGCTTCACCTGAACAAAAGGTGGTGGTCAGAGCCTCCATCTGCCTCCTAAAGTGACCTTGAGAGGGTGTTCCCCACAGCAGCTGCCCTCAGAGAAGCCCATCCCTTTCCCTTCCTGTTTGTCTCCAACTCATTCCACCTTCTACCCACACCCCATTCATTCTTCAGGCCACTCTCCCTGGATCAGCGGTTCTCAAAGTGCAATCCCAGACCAGCAACATGCGCATCCCCTGGGAGCTTGTCAGAAATGCAAGTTCTAGGGCCTGTTCCAGAGCACGTGATATTCCAGTGTTGAGACCCATGCGACCCCTTTGTACTCAGCTGTTTAGTTAGTGTGGTGGGCAGAGCACAGCCTTTGGCAAGATGGGTTTGGATTCTGAGTTTGGATCCTGTTTCCACCACTTACTGGCTATATGACCTCGAGCGAGTCACCTAATGTTTCTGAACCTCAGTTTACTCATCTGTAAAATGGATATCACGAAAATAGCAACCTCCTCAGGTTGTCTTGGGGATGACATGAAATGACGTAGTAAAGGGTTGAGCACAGTGTCTGGCATTTAGTAAGTGCCCAGTAAATATTAGTGATTTACAATGGATCTTCCAGAGGTTGAATCTCATCTTCATCATCTATTACAGTGGTTCTCAACCTTCTGGCCCTTTAAATACAGTTCCTCATGTTGTGACCCAACCATAAAATTCTTTTCGTTGCTACTTCATAACTGTAATGTTGCTACTGTTATGAATTGTAATGTAAATATCTGATATGCAGGATGGTCTTAGGCGACCCCTGTGAAAGGGTTGTTTGACCGCCAAAGGGGTTGCGACCCACAGGTTGAGAACTGCGGATCTATTAGCTAAGAGGCCTGAGAAAGTTACTTCTTTGGTGCCTCAGGTTCCTCATCTGTGAAATGAGGATAAGAACTGTAGATATTAAGAGTTGTTTTAACGAGACGATGACTGCAAAGTGCTGGCAGGAAGGCAGTACATGTGAAGGTCAGCTGCTACTATTATAATTCACAGTCCTTTAATGGACACTTCTTCTTGGCCCCCTACCATGTCATCACTTGGAAAGTGCCAGCGGAGGCAGAAAGAAATTGGGTCCCACCAGCCCCAAACAGTGAGCCCCCACCTCCTTGGGGAAGGACCTCCGAGCCATTCGTTCTTGCCTTTTCCCTTCCCTCCTAATTTGATGTCTCCATGTCTCCAGAGAGCTCACTCCAGGTCAATCACGACCTTTTCTTACATTCTTAGGCAATAATCTTTTTTGTTGGATTTGCTTTGCAGCTCACTGTTCTCCTCCTCTCATTCCCCGCCTCCCCTTCCTCTGGGCACCGGGAGCTTACAGGATTTCATGCATTTTAATTAGGAAAGAAATCCACTGATAAGGTGGGAACATTTGTCTACCTCAGGCAAACCTGAGAGGCTTCAGGCCCACAGATCCTTGACTCAGTGTGGGGGAGGCCTCACCCACCCATCTCTGAGCTGCCTCTTTCTCCAGAGAAATGATTTTAACGAAGTTGTCCTGCAACTCTGGGGCTGAATATATGGTGTGAGTCTTCATTATGCAAGGCTCGGGTTCCTTTCTGCGTGCTTACTCTGTCATAACCTTACTACCATTAGTATTGCTTTTTAAACTCGCTACTCCTTCCAGAAGGAAAGAGAAGGTGGCTCTCATTTACTGAATGCCTACTATGCACCACGCATTTGTGCTTGACAAATGCTACGTTACTTGATCTTTACCCAAATGTAAGAGGTGGATGATATTAGGCCCATGTTGCAGGTGGAAAGACTGGCACCCAAAGAGGGTGTGGAGAGCAACACGCACTCTTGGACAAACTGTGCAGAAAGTGATATTTTTCGGATCTGTGCCTCCCTCTCTGAGCCCGTCACCTCCAGGTTTTGGTTGTTCTGCCTCCTTTGGCTGCTCAGTAGCCCCCATGTTCCCAGGCCAGCTCACCCCAGCAGAGGGTCATATTTTCTTTCCTTTCTAACTTTTATTTTCATGAAAACTTGCATGTTCTTGATTCCATTCATTCAGCATCAAATCTCTTTCAAAGCTAATCTAATAAGTGAATTCCAGGTAGAGTGATGACAGCTTCATGTGACTGTCTCCCGAACGCTTGGTGCTGTGGTTTTTAAGGTCCTGGGCTGAAGCGATGGGCCTGGGCCACTGGGCCACCATGTGCCAGAGCGGAGACACAATTCTTGCTCTCGGACTTGGAGTGCTGTGGCTTTAATCTGTAGGTGTGGGTACTCTCAGTCTTGGGTGTTGTGGTTCCCATACAGGAATGGTGCTCTCAGGTAGGCAGGGAGGAAAGGAGGTGGGGGTCCAGGTGTCATTGCACCTGTGTGGTTAACTGTCCCATCAGAGCTGCTTGTCCCCCTCTGCCTGCTTTTCCTTTCTAGTACGAGGATGTAGTGATGGTTTTATGTTGCCTAGTTTTTCATAAAATGGGAGACATAAAAAGTACGTCCCCTCTGAGTACACCTACAGTGAGCCTTCAGGCAGCCCTTCCCAGCCATGCTCCACCCACTGCTTTGGAAACTCACCTCCCTTGGGCAGCTCATCGTCACATGTCAAGCTCCCACCCGAGTCCCTAACACGCCACAGCCCTTTGAGTCCTGCCTCCGTGTGCACCTGCATTTGGTTCAGGGGAAGGTGGATTTCTTCCAAGGGGAGGGTGCCCTGGCTTCCCGGTATCCCTTTATGCTGGCTGCTGCTTGCAGATGTCTTTCTAGTAAGTGCAGATTATCTGACACCTGCACCGTATGCTAACCACTAATTAGAGCATAACCAAAATATTGCAGAGCCGTGTGGCTCCCCGAGCTGCAAGCCCCAGCTTAAATGCTCTTTCTGTTGTAATTTCAGCAGTGCGTGCGTGGATTTGATGAAGGCGTTTTATTTAAGTATCACGTCCTAGGCTGGGTCCTAATGCTATTCTGGCCCGCAGCATCTTCAGCCTGCCAAGTCCGAGGAGGGGTCATGCAGGTGAGAATTGCTTCGGATTGTGGAATCCTGATTCAGCTGCAGCTTGGAAAGGGCAGTGACAGGCCTAAGGCCACATGGAGCAGAGGGGAGAGTTCACTCCCTGTCCATGCTTGGGCAGCCCCTGGATTAATCATTACCTCCTCAGGGCACGTCTTTGTCACCCTCTATCTATCCACCATGTGGCCCCCGTCCATCATTCTCTAGCCAACCCTAGTATATTACCTCCCTAGTACTTTGCAAGTCAAAATCACTCATTATTTCCTCTCCCTGTCAGCCTCACCCTCAAGATTTCCCCCTCTGTTTATCCAGTCAACAAATATTTGTTGAGCATGCCCTGTGGGCCAGGCACCATTCTTGGAGTTGGGTGTACAAAAGTGAGCAAACCAGAGAAGGTCTCTGCCTTCCTTGAGCTTACATTATGGTGGAGACGGGGAGAGAAAATAAATAAATTTGTATGTGAGAGAACGGAGAAAAATGAAACAGGTAAGGGGAGAGGGTATGACAGGGATGTAGGCCTCTCTGTTGGCTAGGGTGGTCAGTCAGGGAAACTTCTTCAGAGAGGTGACATTGAGCAGAGAGAGAGTAAGAACAAGGAACATCATATTTGCTTCACTCATTGGTATCCCCAAGTACTAGCCCAATGCCTAGCACAGGAAAGGGGCTCCCTAAATATTTGTGAAATGAAAAAAATGAAGGAATAATAGAATGCATGGAAGAGAATGGAACCTAGATCTGTAGCTGTTCTTACGTTGTTCTAGTGCCCCTGGGGAGGACATCAGGACAGTTTTCTCTGAGAGGCTCCACTGGGTGTGTTTGTACCAGGGCAACATTCTGGGAGGGAGACTAGTGGGAAATGGAACTTTGGTTTCATAGCTGACTGACCTGAATTTGGTTTCCATGGTGATTTACCAAACCTTTGCCTTAGGGTCTTCATCTATGAAACAGAGGCAGTAGTTTGACTACTAAATTCGTGCAGCCTGGATGTGGAAGAAATGATAAATGATTAAATGAGCACATTTGTACACAGATGTGGAAATAAGTAACACCTGAATCGGGACCTTGCATTGTGATATTTAATTTTTATAACAGTGTCACAATATTGGAACCATTAGACATTCCATCTTGCAGATGAGAAAATGGTAGGTCTGAATGGTTAAGTAACTTACTCCAGGTAATAAATTAGTCAGTGGAAGGGCCAGGATTCAAACTCAATACTCTCTGGGTCTAGAGTCTGAGCTTCTAGCATCCTTCAAGTCTGCCCCCCTCCCTCAATCCCTGGAAATGTCTTTATGCTGCCTTACTCTCTGTAGCTCATTCTCTATAGCTCAGATAGAAAGATTCTCTTTACATAGAATTCATCAATAGTGGCAATTAATAATTTACTAATAACATTAACGAAGCGAAGGAACGCTGGCATGGTTTTTCTCCTGGCATCTTGCCTAAGTGCTTCTTCAGCTTATTTGATTTACTAATATAAGTATTTATGGAATGGACAAGGCTCCCCATGACACATCTAGAAAATACAGAGAGCAGATCACTTATCTTCATGCTGCTTAAAAGACTATCATTTGGAAGGATGAAGAGCATGAGGTCTGTTCTCTCACCCCCTTGACCAACCCTTCTAACTCAGTTTCTGGTGAAAGCACACCATCTGCCAGCATTTCCTTTGCTCAAATGTGAAGGTTTTATTGAATGCTCACTTTCCATTCTATCATTATCAATGTGCATTCAATATTTAGATGGTATTTGTCATCATTTTATGAGTTAGATCTCAACTTATCTTGTGATCCAAGAGGAAGACAAATTTTACCCCCATTTGTAGACGAGGAAACCGAGATGGGTAGTGCCTTAGATGAGTGTTTCTTTTTTAAAAATTTTTATTTATTGATGAAAGAGAGAGAGAGACCAAGAGAGCGAGGGAGGAAGGGAGAGAGAGAGAGAGAGAGAGAGAGAGAGAGAGAGACCAAGGGAGGGAAGGAGGGAGGAAGGAAGAGAGAGAAAGAGAAACACTGATTTGTAGTTATTCTTGTTTATGTATTATTCATTGGTTGATTCTTGTATGTGCTCTGACCGGGGAATGAAACCTCAATCTTGGCATATTGGGATGATCTTCTAACTGAGCTACCCGGGCAGGAGACTGTTTCTTGAAGCGTGGTCTGTGGCCTTCGCATAGATGAATTGATTGAACAGCTTATTAAAATAAAGATTCCTGGGCCCTATGCGTACTCGTGGACTCAGACTCGCTGTGGCTAAGGTCCCCCAAGATGCATTTTAAACAAATTCCCCAGATGATTTTAATGGAAGTTTAAGAGTCTCATTTTAGAATTTATGCTAATACATACTTCCAAAGTTTTCAACAGATGATCCCAAAGGCTGACTCTGGAGCATGTCCAGGAAGAGTGACCAGGGCTGTGAGGGGGACTCAGGACGCAAGTGTTTGGCCATCAGTTTAAGGAGGTCACAGTGTTTACCTTAGAGAGCAGAGAAGATTTGGCTTCTTGCATATTTGAAGGCTGCCATATGGGAAGACTCAGGGACAGCAGAGCTAGGACCAATGAGTTGACCTAGGGAACAGAGCTAGGACCAATGAGTTGGTGGAAGTTATAGTGAAGCAAATTTCAGGAACCTGCTAACAGAGTAGCCCAGGACTAGAAAAGGCTGCTTCTGGAGGGCGCGAGTTTTCCACCAGTCACTGGAGATGTACAAGTTGGATATGACTTAGTGGGTTGGATACAGAAACTATTCATGCATAAAACGAAGGTTTGCCATTAACGATTTACTTTCTAGTGCCGACATTTTATTGTTTTATAACTCCTTTCTTCTCTTTTAAAAGGTGGCAATAAAGTGTGTGTGTGTGTGTGTGCCACACGCGCGCCTGTGTGTGTATGCAAGGATATGTGCATGCTTGTGGGTGTGTGCCTTACCGGGAACTATGAGTTACTTAGGGAAGAATTAGAAGTTAATTTATTCATTATTCAATATTTTTGAGTGTCTCTACATGACAATTTCTGTGTCAGGAATTGGTGATTCAGAATTGCCTAAGACACATTTCTCACCCAGAAGAAAGTTTTAGTCTAATAAAATAGACAGACTAATAAACAGGGTGTTATAATGATCTGTGATAAATGTAACGAGAGTAGCAGGTATAGGGCATTTGGGAGTGCTGAGAAGGGGACCTTATTCAGCCTGTGATGTGTATGGGGTGGAGAAGAGGGGTTAGGATAGGATTCCTGGAGGAGATGGGTATAATTTTGACCACTGAGGAGGTCTGGGAAGGTCAAGCAGAGGGAAGAGAATGAGCTAAGGCATTGGAGCAAGAACTGAGAGATGAGTGGAAATGCTGAGGAAGCCTGTGGTTTTAGAGAGAAAAAGCATGAGGCTGTGCAGGTGTGAGATGAGGCTGAGTGTAGAGGTCCCAGATCACCAACGACTCTGTGCTCCATGCTAAGGAAAGTGGCCTCTATCCTGGAGAAGCTAGGGGTGACTTAAAAATGTTAAAGCAGTGGAGTGATAAGGACTGAGTAAGATCACTCTGGTGACATTTGGTTTTATCAGTGTTACCGATGAGCAGACGTTAGGATGGCATTTGTGATCTCATTGGCTCATAATCATGGACACCTTGAAGCAACATCATAAAGGCTGGTGAGCCCAGCCGGTGTGGATCAGTGGTTGAGTGTCCACCTGTGAACCAGGAGGTCATGGTTTGATCCCGGTTAGGAAACATGCTCGGGTTGTGAGTTCGATCCCCAGTAGGGGGCAAGGAGGAGGTAGCCAATCAATGTTTCTATCTCTCTATCCCTCTCCCTTCCTCTCTCTAAAATCAATAATATATATATATTAAAAACAAACGCCGGTGAAACTCAGAAGACACATACTGTTGTCTCACAAACTCTCCTTGTCAGGACTAGCCCTGACTTTCCATTGTGCTTTCCCATCACTACAACTAATGAGCCAGTGTCTCATTAGGGAGGCCGTTGAGTAACCTTGCATGCAGACCTACAGACCAGGAGCGATGTGTTCAGCATGCATATTTTCCTTTTTTTGAGTCTCCATTATTTCACATGGAGGTAGTGGGCTGAAAAATTAACCGGGGGATTTAGAAATACTGCAGGTTTGCTACACTCCACTTGTGCACCTGGGCTCTGTTGGCTTCCTGTTTGTACACAAACATCTCTGTCAACACCAACAGAGGGAACATACGTGTGGTGGCCATTCTCTGTTTTTTTTTGCTTATCAGTAAGTTAGACTTACAAAACAAAACAAAACAAAAAAACATGTCAAAAGACCCACTGTTTCCTGCTTCTTTTCTCTTGTGGAGGTGTGTTGTCATGTTGCTAAGCTACCTCTGCTGAAGGATTCTACTTTGGGGAATGGAAGTTATTTAAAAACATCTAATGAACATCCTACCAAACACTTTCTTTGCAGTTTGGTAAGGGTCTGCAGTGGGCTGAAGAAGGTGGGTAGATGAACTAAAAACCCAGAAGGTCTCAGAGACAAATACCACAGACACATAAACATTCTAATCACAATACATAGTTAAAAATTGAAGTACATCACCAAGGAAAAGAGTCAAATTAGGAAGCTGCAATATTTAGCTAATAAACTGTCCGGTGCTGTCTTGAAAATCTCATAGGATCGATTAAAGAGAAGGAACGGTACTCTTCCTCAAAGAGCAAATGGTGATTACACAAATGCTGGGCCTCTTGCCTCTTTGCTGGACCAGTTCCTGCTGAGATGTTCAGGATTCCTAGAGATTTATTCATTCGCTTACCAAATGTTTATCAAGCTGGACCCTAGGTAACAAGACAGATAAGGCCCTTACCCTCATGGAGTACACTTTCTGCTCCTGCTGCAGCTTCTCTTGCATTTGTCAGGGTTCTGTCTGTGCAAGTGACAGGAACTCACATTATACTGGCATGAGTTAAAAGAGAATAAATTTGCTCTAAAAACTATGAAGCCCAGGAGTGGAAGGTGGATTCGGATATGGCTGGATTCCGTGGCTCGAATGATGTTAGGGAAGCTGTCTTTCCCCTTCACCTCTTGTCTTTGCTTTTCTCCGTGTGTGAGGTCATTCTATCACACCACAGAGAGGATTCTTCCTATAGCCACAGCAGATGGTTTCTCTCAGATCCAGGCTTACACGGTCCCAATGCAGGACTCCTAGAGAAGGAGAACTTCTCCTTCTTAATGCCTATATAGCAACCTTGTAGAGGAATTCTCATTGGCTCTACTCAGACTATGTGCTCATCCCTGGACCAATCAAAGTTGGTTCTGTGCAAGATGCAGACTCTGGAGAGAGAAATGTGTTAGCAACGAACAATAAAACTTTATACCCTGACCAGCTGAGCTAGTCAATGTAGAAACCTCACGAATCCTCTACATCCTATTCTCATAAGGCCTAAACCAGCACCTGCCAGACACAGCCCTTCCTATTGCCTTACTCACACTCAAGTGAAAGCAACTTCCTAGGAAAAGGGTCTACTGGCTTATCAGGGAAAGAAAATCAGGAACTCTTTCCACTGGGAGTCTCAGCCTAGATACAGTGGCCCTACTGGCTTATCAGGGAAAGAAAATCAGGAACTTTTTACTCTTTCCACTGGGAGTCTCAGCCTAGATACAGTGGCTCCATTATGATTTATTGATTAATACCAGGACTAATAAAAGCTAATCAAACTATAAGTCTGGCAAGACACAAATACAAATGGTGTTACCTTCAAGTGACCCATACTCCCTCAACTGCAGTTTGTATCATGAGCCATAGTAGGTGATGGGAAGTTTCCTTAGTCAGCTTACATTTAGTTTCATGTGGGGAGATACATGCAAGAGTTGAACAATGATCTCTAAAACATAATAACTGTATTTGTGGACATCCAATGATGATAAAATAGTGCACTGAATTATTATTATCATCATAGAATAGGACACTAAAGAATAAGGGGCCAACTGAGACTGTTTCTAAGAATTTTCATGGCTTTCTTTGGCTGGAGTTCTGCCTGTGGTCATTAAGGAAGGCTTTCTGGCTCTAGCCAGTTTGGCTCAGTGGGTACAGTGTTGGCCTGTGGACTGAAGGATTCCGGGTTTGATTCCAGTCAAGGGCACATACTCGGATTGTGGGCTTGGCTCCATGTAGGGAGCGTGCAGGAGGCAACCCATCAGTGGTTCTCTCTTATCATTGATGTTTCTATCCGTCTCTCCCTCACCCTTACTCTCTGAAATCAATAAAAATACATTAAAACACAAACAAAGAAATTTCACTAACTTTTAAAAAAAGGTAGGCTTTCTGGAAAAGTGGGTGTTAAAAGATAAACTGAAACCCTGGCCAGTCAGTTGGTTGGGCATTGTCCCATGCACCAAAAGGTTGCTGGTTTGATTTCCAGTCAGGGCTTGATCCCCAGAAGGGGGTTCAATCCCCAGTAGGGGGTGTACAGGAGGCAGCAGATCCATGTTTTGCTTTCACATAGATGTTTTTCTCTCTCCCTTCCTTTCTCTCTAAAAATCAACTAAGGAAAAAAAAAGATGGACTGAAGAGATGATGTGCAGAGGATAGAATTCTTCCCCTGTACTGGTCATGATTCGCTTAGCTTCCTCCCATACAAGCTTTATGATATCATGCTCCTGCCTCTTACTATTAAGAAAGGCCACTGGAGAGACATGAAAGAGACTATCCTCTTCTGCATGTGAAAAAGGAGTTTACAAGTATTGGTGACTAGAGGGGTGTTTGAAACACTTAGCATAATGTATACTCTCCAAACATAAATATTATTAAAGGAAAATGGGATCTTTTGGGGGCCATTCTGGGCCTTTGAGGTTGACATGAAGTAGATAATAATTTCCTTCCAAACTTGTGCAATTGGGATTGCCATAGTTACTTCCTTCAAGAATGACAACCAATGTATGAATATTGCATCTGACCATTTATGAAGCACTGGGCTGCCTCCCTATTACCCCAAACTATCTCCAGGGTAAATATCCCAATGGAAAAATGGGGCTTACAGAGAAATTATCTGTAGAATAATATAGCAGTCTTTCAGACTTTTAAATATTTTTTTCTCAAAGACCCTACATTCTCTGAATCAGATTTTTCATAATCTCCGGGTTTTACCACACCCTCTGAAATTGGAGTCAGGGCTGTGCTGAGAAAGCCTGCTTCCTTGAGCTGTCCCAGCACTGTGCCTCTGATTGTCTGAGCCAATGCTAGGGGTGGGTGTTGGTGGCTGGGGTGAGCGAGAGCTGCCAGGAAGTGACCAGATTTTAGGTGATGCTGCAGCACCCAGGCTTGTTTCTCCAGTCTCGCAGGAGGACGTCTGTTCTGTTGGATTCTGAAACAACGCTGAGCCTCTTGGAGAGAGGCTTCCTTCCCTCTGGGGGGTGTCAGGAGAGAGTCTTGAAATGAGGGTTCCCTTCCTTTGTTTCAGAAAGATGACTTGCAGGTAAATCTGAGAGACACGCCAAGGACAAGTTCAGAGAAGAGACATCCGAGTCTGGACACCATCTTGAAGAAGATGGGAGACCTGGGCCCGCCAGGAATGAGCTATGTCCTTGGGTAAATAAATGGCTTTACCCCTTTGAGTCTTGGTTTCTTCAGGTGTGAAGCAGGATGAATAGTACCCACTTTGCCAGCTTAAACTAAGTAACTGGAATGATAATAATCAAAATTGTTAATATATATTGAGCTTTCTTTGCATCCTCTATTCGCCTTAGGGGTTTAATCCTGTAATCTTTCTGTGTATAGATTTAATGTAACCATTTTCTAGATAAGGAAACTGAGATTTGGAAGAGTTGAATAACTTGTTCAAGATCACATGGCTGGTTCTACATATAAGTGAAATCATATGGCATTTGCCTTTTTCTGTCTGGCTCATTTCACTCAGCACAGTACCCTCTAGGTCCATTCATGTCGCAAATGGCAAGATTTATTTTATGATTGAGTAATATTCCATTGTGTGTGTGTGTGTGTGTATACATACATATCACATCTTCTTTATCCATTTGTCTATTGATGGGCACTTAGGTTGCTTCCATATCTTGGCTATTGTAAATAATGCCGCAATGAACATATGGATGCATATTGAAAAATAAAAATTATTTTAAAACAATGATCACATGGTTGGTAAAGGCAGAGCCACCTTTCCAATGAAGGGAGTTTCACTCCAAAAGTAGTGCTCCTAACCCTACACCACAGTGCCTGGCACAGCGTGCTTGCTTCGTGAATGATAGCAGTGAGCAGTATTTGGGATAAAGGCTGTGGAGAGACTGGTTGGTCATGGAGTGGTGTTGGGTAGGCTTTGGTGTTGGGGTAGAAGGTAGGCAGGGAGACTTCCACCCACCTTCCTACTCCAGGCAGGCCCCTAGTTCACTGCAGTGGCCAGTCTGAGTCAAAGGCTGCCTTTTCTAAAGGCTTTGGGTCTCACTATGGCTTTGTTTGGCTCAGAAAAATGCAGGGGCTTTCTGCAGAGGAACCCATCAGAGGAGAGTTGGTTTCTGAGAAATTAATTGGAATTCCCTTAGCATTCTACTGGCATCAGCCTGAACGTTGTTGATCCCCAGTAGATTATCATTAATCGGGTGAGCGGGGAGAGAGAAACAGTCTCTGATAGCTAATTTATTCCCGTCTCCAGGGTGAAGGGGTGGGAGTGGGCTGAGGTGTCTGGATTTACTTTGAGGGATTTGGGCAGAAAGCCCAGCGGCCGATGGTATGGTGACCTTGATTTAAATAGAGAGATTAACAACTTCTGGTCTCAACAAGGGTTAGGAAGTGAGTTTTCTGAGGCCTGTAATTATTATTACATTTTTCTTCTTCTCAGCTTTGGGTTTTCACTCACCTCCTCACCTCCTCCCTCTCCCATAACAAAATCTTCCAATTAGTGTCTGTTCTCGTCCAATTAGTGTGTTTTTGGGATGCTGGTTTTCCAGTAGCCAGGAGCCATTTTTTTTTTCAATAGTAGATGGGACTTCTGACACCTTATACTCTTCTGTATTCTCTCCACACCTACTCTATTCTACTATCCATCCTTTTGTCCAACATGGCCTCCAGCTTCAGGCTGGGAGGTGATGGTTTTGATACCTAATAGGATGATTATGGGGCTTTGGTGCTGGAAGATTTAGGTGTGAATGCCAGTCTAGTTGTGCGGCCATAAGCAAGTAACTTAACTTCTCTGGGCATTGACATTCTCGTTGGTAAATGGGAATGATCTCAACTGCTGCACAAACTGCAGCACAGATTCGATGTGATCCGGTGTGTTGTGTCCAGACCACGGCAGGTGCTTCATGTCATTTTCTTTCCCTGGACAAAGGAAGGAGGCACTGTCATGCCCGGGTGTGGGTGGGAGTCTTCCCTGCAACCCCGTGTTACCTTGGGACTTAAGGGGAGGCCACAAGCTAACACCTTCTAGGCGCCTGGTCTTTGAAGGCACCCTGCTGTCGTTAGGCCGGCCTGGCTTCAGCTCTGGCTAAGGGCTCCAAGCATTAAGAAATCTTCTCAGCAGAATCAGCAACACCCCGTGAAGCTAACCTGCCAGGCATAATTTGTATCTCTTCCCTCAGTCTCTTTGTCCACTTTACTTCACTCCACAGACACCACTGTAAGGCCCTTGCGTGAGGTCCAGGGGATTCGTGGATGAATCCTCACCAGTGGCCTCTTTTGTATTCCTTTGTTCTACTCCCACTTGCCCCACTGTGCACAGAAGATTAAGGCTTGTGTTTGAGTGATGGGCTCTGAAGTCAGCCTCTTGGGTTTGACATAGTATTTAATTTTGCACATTTCAAAGTGATATAAATACAAGCTAACACCTTCTAGGTGCCTGGTCTTTGAAGGCACCCTGCTGTCGTTAGGCCGGCCTGGCTTCAGCTCTGGCTAAGGGCTCCAAGCATTAAGAAATCTTCTCAGCAGAATCAGCAACACCCCGTGAAGCTAACCTGCCAGGCATAATTTGTATCTCTTCCCTCAGTCTCTTTGTCCACTTTACTTCACTCCACAGACACCACTGTAAGGCCCTTGCGTGAGGTCCAGGGGATTCGTGGATGAATCCTCACCAGTGGCCTCTTTTGTATTCCTTTGTTCTACTCCCACTTGCCCCACTGTGCACAGAAGATTAAGGCTTGTGTTTGAGTGATGGGCTCTGAAGTCAGCCTCTTGGGTTTGACATAGTATTTAATTTTGCACATTTCAAAGTGATATAAATGGAATCATGCTATGTAAATTATTTTGAAGTTTGCTTTTGTTGTTCAACATTATGCTCCTGAGGCTCATTCCTGTTGTATCTTGTAAGTTTAATTCATTTTTCCTACTATATAGTACTCCACAATATGACTATGTCACAAAATACCAACTCTACAATTGATAGACAGGTTATTTCTAATTATTTTTTTGAAAAAATTTTTTTTATTGATTTCAGAGAGGAAGGGAGAGAGAGAAAGAGAAACATCAATGATGAGAGAGAATCATTGATTGGCTGCCTCCTGTACGGCCCCTAGTGAGGATCAAGCCTGCAACCAGGGCATGTGCCCTGACCAGGAATTGAACCCTGACCTCCTGACTCATAGGTTGATGCTCAACCACTGAGCAACACCAGCCAGGCCCAGATTTTTTAAATTACTATTAGCAATGCTGCTATAAATATATATTGAATGATGGTGTACAGGTGAAAGAGCTTCTCAAGAGCAGGTATCTGAAGTAGAAACTTGGAAATTGCTGGGTCATGGGGTATGCCCATTTTCAAATTTATTACATAATGCCAAATAGTTTCTCAAAGTAACTATACAAAATTCACTTCCTCTAGCAGTATATACATATTCCACTACTTCACATTCCTGTTACCACTTGATATTAGTAGACTTCCCTCCCCCCGCTACCCCACCATTCTGGTGTGTGTGTGAAATAGCATCTCAGGATTTCATTTGATTTGCATTTCAATGGTTTGCATTTCTCCGATATCTAGTGAGATTGAGTATCTTTTCATACATTTATTAGGCATTTGGATTTTCTCTTTGTAAAGTGTATGTCTGAACCTTTTGTTCAGTTTTCTGTTTTGTTGTTCATCCTTTCTCTTATTTGTTTTCAGAAGATTTGTATATTTTTATACTAGATTTTTATTGTTGTTACAATTATTGCAAATAGCTTCTTTTCATTTGCAACATATCTTTCCACTCTCTTGATGGAGGGTTCTTCATTTTAATGCAATCTAGTTTATAAGAGATGAAATTGAGGCTTAGTGTCTTTGTGTCTTCTGTAAGGTCTTTTTGTAGGTGGCTGAGACAGATTTAAATCCAGATCTGAGTACAAAAATTGATTTCTTTCTGTCAGATTAGACCATCTCCAGGCAACAGTGTCTAGAAGATGGTTAGACATAGATCAGGAATTCATGAAAATTTTGTTAGATTATTTCCTGGCAGAATGGTTGTCCAAATAAAATAAGGAGTTTTTACAAAAATGGAATTTAGACACATCCATTTCCACCATCTACCAAGTCTAACCCCTTCTTTTTCCCTGTGGTGGTGGGATTTTTGTTAAAGCTCTGTTTATATAGCTCATAAACACCAATGCCAACCAAATCTAGGTAGACTGACTCGTGTGTCTTTGTGTCTGTGTGTAATCCTGACGGATAACACCCCAGATAAAGAGAAATCAAGTTGTCTCTCCAAAGGAGCACAAGAAGATTTGGGCATCTGTTCCTTTTAAACCAAGCATATTTTCATTGTCATAAGACATTTGATATTGAGTTGGCGAGTGGAAATACAAATGCATTAGGAGTGCAGCGTCTCAGTGAATATCTCCTTAATCACCGAGAGTGGGACTTCTTCATTTAAATTTCTGATTAGACATGTTGGGCACAGACAGCAGCACTCTGATCTCATTAGCCCGAGTGATAATGTGCACTAATTACCCCTCTTCCAAAGTCAGGGGTTCATTTATTACCTATGTGAATGAACCCTTTCTTCACCCTCAGCATCAGAGTGAAAAATGAGCTTGGGAAAATGACGGAGGCTCTGGAGAGGAGCAAGAGGCCGATAGTGAGATGGTTTCAGGTTTATGTGGAGGGAACAGTAGAGCCAGGTAATTTGTGCTCATGCCCAGCAAGCTGAAACCTGACTTCTAGATTTTATTGATGACCAAATGATATGTAACGTTTGCCATGTTCTTTCTCTCTAGGAAGTTAGATTCTCCTTGGCCAGTTGACATAGAAATATGATAGCCAAATGCTAAGTCTATGATATAACAACACTAGGGATTTTGGATGATAGAGATATAACTGTCACTCAACTCAGGATATCCGGGACTGCTCTATTCCTGACATCACCTTCTGGCCCTGTGGTGTCTGAGGTTGGGGCCCCAGGATTCGATGAGCAATGTTAGTAAGGCTGTGTGTGGGATGGGGAAGAGAGGGAAGTCGAAATATTTTCTACTCCCTCTCACCATAGGGACCATGGGAAGCAGCCTTGGGATTCACCAATTCTTCCAAAACACTAGGCATCTAGTTCTGATCTCAAAGGAGTCATTTCCAAGTTGGTTTTCGAATACTTCTTCCCCACACAGATTTGGAAGCTTAGAGGTGTTCTAATCTTAAAACAAGAAAAACCAAAGCTCCTAGGAAAGAATTTTTTTGTCTGGCTCACACTCCCAAAAGTGGTCTTTTCATCCTGTGTAGTATATGGTGGGAGTATACATTAATTCATTTTTTTTCAGGGGCAGTTTGTCATATCTATTAAAATTAGATATGCATACCTGTTGACCCAGAAATCCCACATCAGAAACCTATGCTACAGAATATTTGCATAAGATTCAAAGATATATACATATATATTATGTACATCTATATGTAGAAATACATATACACACAGTCTTATACAGATCTACATCTGTGTCACCTACATCTTTAGAGAGATCTTTATTGCAGAATTGTTTTTAATAGGAAAAAATGGAACCAGATCTAATATATACCAGTAGGAGATTGGTTAAATAAATAATGGTGCACAGTGGAGTACGATGCAATGCTAAAAAGAATGCAAAAGGTTTTTGCAGTGGCATGGGGGAGGTGTCCAAAATCCATTCAGTGAGAGAAACTGGCTATAGGACTGTATATAGTGTAGTACCCCATCTGTGTGGAGGAGGATGCATTTATTAGTGTACATGTCAGTGGTTCTTTGTGGTTATCTCCAAGAGAAGGGTGGAATGGAGGCTGGGAGGGAGAGAGGGACAGAGGAACTTCCTCTTATAAGTTATACATTGCAGCATCATTTGAAATCTCACAACAAGCTGACTTTACATTGGTAATCAGCAAAAGCGATAACTATAAAATGCTTGCCATATAGCCCTATTAAAGATGGGGGCCCTCTATCTTGAGGCTAAGTACTGATAGGCTGTCAGAATTGCAAAGCAATTAGAAATCATTGCCTTAAGCACTCGGAATGAGTCGGGCTCAGTGACTGTTAAAAAATAGCATGCCTCTAAGAACAAGACTGACCCAACCACTAGATAATATCCTTAAAGGAGTTGTGTTCATCGCAGATAGAACATATAATGTGTACCAGACACTGTTTAAGGTTAATGTGATCCTGCCACTGTATTTGCAGTCAGAGCCCGTGTCTGCCAGTGTCTCTCTTTGCAGAGCTGGTGACACAGCTCCAGACCTATGTGTGGATTCACAGCATAATGTTGCTTGCACACACTTGATTGCAGCACTAAGATATCCCCTCTTGCCATCTCCTCCTCCATCAAATCACTCTTTTACCCCTTGCTTCCTTCCTCTTTTCCTTCGTTCTCTCTTCATTTCTCCCTTTAGCAAACCTTTTCCTAGCCTGTGCCATGCACTGAACTGGGACAGCACTAATTGAGTCACAAATTTGTCAGAATTTCTGCTCCAAGCAGTGAGTTCATGGTCTACTAGGGCAAATGACCATGAAAACATTGGATGATAAATTCTTATAAGGAAGAGGACTTAGGGCCAGATTGAATTTGGTGGCCAACAGGGTGGACTCTTGGCTCTGCTCCAAATGTGTGGCCTTGGCAAGTTACCATCTGTAAAGCCATTGCTTCATAGATAATTTGGAAATAGTAGTATTTATCTCCCAATAGTACAGATGTGAAATAAAGCATGTGGTGCCTTTCTCCTCTCCTCTTTCCTTCCCCTTTGTCTTCCTTCCTTCTTTTCTTTTCTTTTTGTTTTAAACTTATCGATGAAAGAACATCCAACCTATAAAAAAGTTTGATAAGAGTTTATTTGAGCCAAAATTTGAGGACATTCCTGGAAGCAAAATCTCAGCAGATTGGAGAAATGCTCTGGAGCAGTGATTCCCAAAGTGGGTGCTACCGCCCCCCCGGTGGGCGCTGCAGCGATCCGGGGGCTGCTATTAAAATTTTTAAAAAATTAATTTCCAGGGGCTGAGTAATATTTTTTTCTGGAAAGGGGGCGGTAGGCCAAATAAGTTTGGGAACAACTGCTCTGGAGAATGGCAGTTAGAATTAAAGAAGATGTTAAGGAGGGCTAATTGAAATCCATTGGTTCTATATTAAGGAACCAGGAGAAAGCAAAGCTGGGAAATCTCTTGGACTGGATAAAAAACAAAATGGAGAAACATACATTTTTTTTTACATTGGTGTGTACAGGATAGTTAATAATTAACATCTACAGCACACAGAGATGGTATGTGGGGAATAAGATGACAGTGTAGGCTTCAATGTAGGGTCTCGTGCTCTGGTCCTGGCAGTCATGCCTTGGAGGGGTAGGAAAAGAAAATTACTCTGACATTTCAAAGGCATGTTATCCTAGATGCATAAAAATAATGGGCACAGCTCACCTAAGGTAAAGACTGACCTTTGCTAAGGAAGCGATAGGCCTGGGATGTGACTACCTGCCAAGGTTGCCCAATTAGGAATTCATGTTCACACCATCCTTTGCGGTTATGTTTGGTCCCTGAGGTTATCAGGTCTGCCATGTGGCACCCCTGAGCTTGTCAGGTGTATTGCATAACTCCTTTTTCCTTTGAGAGTATGCTTATTAAAGCTGGGGTCAGTGAAACAAGGAAGGGCTTAGGATAGGAGAAGTAGCAGGAGAGAGCCTAGGTGGGGCTGCTTTGGCTCCATAAAAACATTATGAGAAAGAAGCAAGCCATGGTGGGGCTGCTGTTAGCTCACTGGAGAGTCAGAGAAAAGAAGACCTTGGAGACAGGTTCAGGGGTTATCCCCGGACGAGTTGCGACTGCCCATTGCTCCCCTGGTTGCAAGTCTCGTGGGGTCCTTAGAGTTTAGGAGATGCATGCCTGTGGGGGAATAAAAAGGCACGGGTGTGCTCCCCAGAGGGAGAGCATGCCCACATAGCCCCATTTTCATTGAAAAATTTAATATGAATAATGGTGATAAAATGATGTATAAAGTGCCATGGATGCAGGAGAGACAGAGAGGATGCTTGGATCCATGTGTGAAGTGAGTGGCATCCTCCCTGGTCCTCCCCTCCTCCTCTTTGGGAGCCCCACTCCTCCCTGTGTATTCTCCTCTCTTCATGTGAACTCTCAGGAAATGCTTTGATATGAGCTCTTTCCTCTTTAATGTGAATTGAAATCACTACATTTCCTCTCGCATGCATTTTTGCATACTAGCCCCATCAGTCATTGTGGAGTAAGTTATTTTCACCCTCTTTGAGGAGTTTCAGGCCTCATAGAGTGGGAAGAATTGGCTTCTCCCCTCACCCTTTTCCCAGGGAAGAGCCTTGCCCACCCACTGAAGTCCCATCTGCTAGGCAACTGCCTACTGTGCTTTGGGGATGAGCCTGACTCTGCCTTTAAACTTCCAAGGTCAGCAGAAGCTATGTCTTGCAGGCATGTCTCTGAAAGACACATGTAAAAAAATCCACTAAATCATGGCCCAAATCAGCCTTTTCATTAAAATGTAGTAGGGTGAGTACTCTACAAGGAGAGGAGGCAGGTAAATGATTAAGAAGGCGGCTGCTGTCACTCACGCTCTACTCAGCTCACATTCAATATCCCACCCATTCATCACCACCATTGGCTACACTTCCTTCCTCCCATTGGAATCTAGTTTTACAATTGGGGTCAGCAAAGCTCCCCCCAAGAAGTCACTGCTTGGGGACTCACCATCAAGATTTATTTTAAGAGGAGAGAAGACACACTGTTTGTTATTTCTTCAGTCAAGGACTGAAAGTCAAGTTGATTGATGCCCACAATGAAACTGTGGAGAAAGTATAATGTGTTCTGAGGTGGTTATCAGCATGGGTTCTTGTGTCAAATTGCCCCTGTTTGAATCCTGGCTTTGCTACTTTTCTTAATCCTTCTGTGCCTTAGTTTTCGTCTTGAACATGGAAATAATAACAGTAATCTAGTCAAAGGGTTGATAGGAGGATTAAAGGAATTAATATGCAGAATACTTAGCATGGTACCTGGAACTTGGTAAGTGCTTACTAAATATTATTTAAAAAAATAATTTAAAAATTAAAAATATTTGCAGGTAGAGCCTATGTTGACGTTGGACCAAATCTTAGGGTCTGTAGATTCCCAAGTGAGGCTTGGAAACAATTGCTGAGACACATGACTAGCCATTATTAACAAGAAAGGCAAATTCCCAGGCTTTTCAGCTCATCAATCAATACACATCTGTCCAATGCTCACTATGTGCTCATCACTCCTCTAGGCACCAGAATGGTGAACCATCAGACAAGGCTCTTGCCATGTACTGGTTGTATGACCTCAGGTGTGTTCTTTGCCTTCTCTGTGCTTTGCTTTCCTTAAGATGGGACTCTTCATAATAGCTACTTCATAAAGTGCTAGCTATGTTAGTAGTTATCTATTACTTGGAAAATTAGATAGTGACAGAGCGTACATCACTCTGGCTGAATCGAATTACATATAGAAACAAACACGCCAACTAGAGTATGGTGGGGAAGATATTTTTTGTACTAACTCTTAGGCTTCCTTGGACCAATTTATTCTCTAACTGCAATGTCCCATATCTTAATAATTAATTACTTGGCATAGTTAGCCCCCCATCCCTGAAAAGCACCAAGGTCTACCTCAGCATCCTGTGGTCGTTGCATCACCCAAACTCCTTTGCCAATTATGACTGTTAAACCATTTCTGATGCTGGAAAGGTTTCATTTGGAAATGTTGAGATGACTTGAGCTTTGATCTTGGGTCCCGGGATAAGAAGCAAGCCAGACCTTTATTCTTCCCTACCTTCTTTACCTGTTGCAGGCTGTTTTGTGCATCCTTACCCTCCATCGTCAACATTGCTATAATTACATATTGTATGCCTCTATACATAGACACCTAACTCACAGATCTTGAGTCCCTGTGTGCTCCTCTAGGCAGCTCTCTGCCTCCATGTCAAAGATTCCTCCCAGACAGCCTGAAAAAAAGTTCCCCTGAGCTTTGATCTTGAGTCCCGGGATAAGAAGCAAGCCAGACCTTTATTCTTCCCTACCTTCTTTACCTGTTGCAGGCTGTTTTGTGCATCCTTACCCTCCATCGTTGGCTTTAGTTCCTCTGCCTCTGTGCTCTCCTAGCAGTTGGCTTGTACCGTTAAAATAGTATGTGCACCATCTTGCCTTTGACTGTATTACTTGCTAACTTTCCTTTTTTTGCCTCGCCCGTTCTTTTTAACATTTATAACACAAAAACTCATATTTACTGAGTGTTCACTGTGCCTAGTGCTTTAGACGCATTGTCCTCTATCATTATCACCTCCATGATCTTTCTAAGAAAGATTAAGTACATTGGTGAAATTCACAAAACCAGTGGCAGGCGGAGTCAGGAAGGAATGCAAAACCCATGCCCTTAATGACCAAACTCTGTATACTATGAACTCAGGGATGGGGGACCACGTTGTACCTTCTTATGGCTTCCATAGCTTTGGGCACAGGTTTTTGTACAATCAAGAAAATTTGCTGAAGAAAGTTGATTCCCAGCCCAGGTCCTATTCAGAATCTAGGGCATAGCTCTCCCTTCATAAACTTAACTCTGTATCCAGAAATATTGTTTTAGGGCTGATTCTTTGTAAGAATTTTTGTAAGCTTCTGAATGGCTCTTGTAGGTGCCAGCATTTATGTTGTTTTAGATTATATTTTCACAGCTTCTGGTTAGCCTAGCCTCATTTCTTGTTCCATTAGAAAGGCCAAATGCTTAGAGTTTAAGCTTTATTGGCCAAAACATCTCAGTTCCAGCTGTTCTTCCCTTTGTATACAAGTGCATTCATACAAAAGCTAGTGGTCATGCTTACAAGAATAAGAGGAGACATTTGAAAATGAGGACTAATGAAAAGTGGAAAGAACTAAGAGAGAAACACTTAGGATCAGCTGGGTTGTTTGATCCCCTCTAGTTTCAGATGCAAAAACCAAGAATCAGAAAAGAAAATAGACTCTGAGGTCTGTGGAGGAGCCGCAGTTCATATTAGACGGGTCTTAATAATCAGGGTTCCTTTTGTCACACCAGGCTGATGCTTTGTGGATTGTGATTGAGAATCATTGTTTTTTATGTCTTTGATTCATAGCAAGTTAAAAAAAAAAGGAAAGAAAAGAAAAAACTTTAAACCTTTCTCTTTTTAATATAGTTTTTCAAAATAGCATTGTGTTCATCTCTACTCAAGAATATGGAAGTCTGTGAATCTCATCTATTCAAGCAACAGTGGCTTTGTGGCTGTGCATAACATGCTAAGAGCTCTTACGTTTTTTATTTTTCAAGTGAAGAAAACATTTCTTTGGTTCAATGGATTGGGAATAGTTCGTCTGATGAATTTGGTTGTATTTAATATGTGAGAGTTTTCTTTTAGAGGGGAGCGAGGGGAAAATGTTAGTTGTGTTTCTGGATTCTGTGTGGAACCCTCACCTAACTGCCCTGCTTATGTGTGCGCTGAACCGGGAGTCAGGAAGCCCAGCTCTGGCCCTGTGCCCTGTGGTGGTGTTTCCGGGTACCTTCCTCTTCTCATCTCAGGAGGGTCGACCGGAGTAGGTCTGAAAATTCTTCTAACTCTAAATTTTTAATGTCTACTTGTACTTTCTGAAGGTAATAGTAAAAAAACAACAACAATTTAAATCAGAGGCAGAGGAATTCTATGAGTAGGCCCTAAGGTGGAGTAATCAGTTGCCTATTTGGGGGAAATTGCAGAGGTGATGAGAATGTTCCCTGTCTGAGGCAGCTGTTCTCCTTATGCTTAAAAACCCCACTCCTGGTGCTTGATTTGATGTTATGACCTTTTCTTCTGTAAAGGGAGGAAATTGTTTTATCCTCTACCCTCTTAAGTTCAGTGCAATGTGCCCTGCAAATTAAACTGACCAAAAAACCCCACAAAACACCACAGATACACAGGATAAAGTATACACATTTTATTTGAAATTAATACTTTATTTTAAGACAGAGAGGAAGGGAGAAGGAGAGAGAGAGAGAGAGAGACATACACATTTTATTTGAAATTAATACTTTTTTTTTTTTAGGCAGAGAGGAAGGGAGAGGGAGAGAGAGAGTGAGAGAGAAACATCGAAAGTTAAATGTCAGTCAACTGCCTCCTGTACACCCCCACCGGGGATCGTGCTGCAACCTGGGCATGTGCCCTAAAATGGGAATCGAACCAGCAACCTTCAGTGTATGGGATGGCGGCCAACCAACTGAGCCACACCAGGCAGGGCAATGTTAATAATTTTTTAACATGGTGCATGGGCTTCATAGAAAAGTGAAAACCCCTAAGAAGTGTTTAAACCTTAAAAATTTATGCCCTGTTTTTAGACAGAAAGGGAGAGAGTAGAGAGCTTTTCCTGCATCTGCTGTTTCTCAAATTCCTTCAGCTCGAAATCATCCTTATGTCAAAGTGGCATATTTGGGAGTGGCATATTCTGATCCTCTCTACTTCCTCTTTTTAAAACCCGGGTGTTCTTGCCAACTAGCCTCATTCTCCTCAAATGTTTTCTTCAATTTCTCTATAGTGCTTTTTTTGAGGTTTTGGAGCAGGAGGTGAGTGGTTAAGTTCCTGGCATTGGGTGGATGGGAGGCTGGCTGTCAAGCCCCCTGTTTTTGCTCTAGTCCTCCACCCCATCCTCTGCTATACCTAGTTCCCCTCAGCTATCTCTGAACATTTTATGGATTTCAGCTTCCCTGTCTCTGCTCTGTTATTTATCATCTCTTCTTCTGTTATTCTTTCTCTTTCTCTCACTGTTATGTGGTTGAACTTAAAAATTGTTACTGTTTTAATGGCGTCTCAGGATGTTAAAGCAATAACTATTAGTAGATTTTACCCAAACAACTCCTGAGCATGGAGAAAAAGATTAACTACAATTTGTATTAGGTGTAAAGCCTGATTTTAAAATCTTATTAACTTAAAAATAAACATTCCTCTAAATATTTGTATACTGCTTACATAATTGACAAATCAATACTTATGAATTTAGTAAATGAAGCTTCCCCAAGTATTTAAACATTGGATGCCAACTTATTTAATAAACTCTCTAGGAGTTTATTACAATTACAAGTTTGATATATTAGGATATCTTAAATGTTGTAAGTACCTAAGATGTAGAAGATAGTATGCACATTTAAAAAATGATTATGAAACTAACTGGTTATTATACTATGATTAAAAATCCAATCTAAAGTATGATTATTGTGGATTTAAATTTGAATTTCATTATCTCTGTTCTTATTTCATTCAAAGGTTACCTTCTTAAGCTTGTGGTAATTTTGCTGGATGTTATTTAACATTTTCCTAGGGTTATAGTCATATTTACCAACCTCAAAAGAAAAAAAAATTTGAGATCAGTAGAAGTTTTAGAATCTGTGTTGGTATCTAGTGGTTAGGATATGGGCCTTGGTTATAAAGTCCAAGATAATTCAAAGAGACACTCATCATTAGGCTAACTTCCCCTTTATAATCAGGATTTATTTGTTAGGCCATAATTTATACCTTTTTATATGGATTTAAAAATAAATTTGAATCTGCTGTCTTTCTCAGAAGTGGTATACTCTTTAAGTTTTGCTTGGCCACCATGATCATCCCTCTGTTCTGCCATCAGGATATATAGTCTTGGTAGGTTAAAATGATTGGAAATGTATGTCTACCTTATCAGGACCTCATTATAATTAATAGGGTCAGCTTGAGGTATAATTTTCCAGGCGATAAGGACTTGAGTCTGCTTAGTTTCCCTTAGTCTTTGGAGCACAGCTAATTTTTCATCTTGGAGCACTCTGCTGGACCTTCTTTTAATTAGTTACTGTGTATGATCATTGGTGCTAATGAAAAGCAGAAATCTCCTTCTACTTGGTTGTTAGGAATGACTGTTGGTGCTGATTGCCCTTCCTGAAATAGTCTCCATCTCTTTGGGGACCATTTTCCTTACATTTTTTTTTGGGGGGGGGGGAATTCACATGCTTTTAAAAACGTGAGTATGTGTATGTACACAAATTCTGTACCCAAATTGGATTTTGCACCCAGTTCCAATGTGGGAGCTATGGTTTCCCTAACCATCAAGCAATTCTTGGACACTAGCTGGGTGTCCTCAATTCAACTCAATTCTGAAGATGGCATCAGATACCACAGGTTAAGGGCTCAGTTCCACAAGATTGACCCTCAACACCTCCAGCCCCTTCAGATACATTTGCAAGCTCAGGTTATCACCTGTGCTTCTGAGCGACCACCTATAGATGGGAGGTTCCAACAACCCCTTCCTTGGGTTTGATTAAGTAGATAGAGCAGCTTACAGAACTCAGAGAAACTTTTTACTTACTTGATTACTGTGGTTTTTTAAAAATAAAAAATATCAAACTCAGGAACAGCCAGATGGAACACAGATCTCAGAGAAACTTTTTACTTACTTGATTACTGTGGGTTTGTTTTTTAAATAAAAAATATCAAACTCAGGAACAGCCAGATGGAAGATATGCATAGGGCAAGGTATTGGGAAAGGGCATGAAGCTTTCATGCTTTTTCCAAATGTGCAACTCTTCGAGCAGCTCCACATGTTCACTAATCTGGACCCCACCTTTTGTTTTTTGTTGTTTTTTTAAAAATACTTTTTATTGATTTTTTTTACAGAGAGGTAGGGAGAGGGATAGAGAGTTAGAAACATCGATGAGAGAGAAACATCGATCAGCTGTCTCCTGGGGATGTGCCCGCAACCAATGTATATGCCCTTGACCGGAATCGAACCTGGGCCACTTCAGTCCGCACGCTGATGCTCTATCCATTGAGCCAAACCGGTTAGGGCCCACCTTTTGGGTTTTTATGAAGGATTTATTACATAGTCATGATTGATTAAAACATTGACCATTGGTGATTGGTTCATACTCCAGCCCCTCTCCTCTCTTGGGAGGTCATGGGTGGGACCGAAAGTTTCAACCTTCTAATCACATGGTTAGTTCCCCTGGCAACCAGCTCCCATCTTTATGTCCAACAGACCGATTACAACTAATGACATTGAAATAGTAATAAATAAACTTCCAACAAACAAAAGTCTTGGAGCGATGGCTTCACAATTGAATTTTACCAAACAATTGTGATAGCATGGGTGGACCTAAAGGATATTGTGCTAAGTGAAATAAGTCAGTCAGAGAAAGACAAATACCATATAATTTTACTTATATGTGGAATCTAAACAACAATATAAATGAACAAGCAACACAGAAACAGACTCATAGATACAAAGAACAGACTGATAGTAACCAAAGATGGGGGTTGGGGAACTGGGTGAAAAAGGTGATGGCATTGAGAAGAACAGATTGGTAGTTACAAAATAGTCATGGGGATGTAAGGTACAGCATAAAAAATATAGTCAATAATATTGTAATAACTATGTATGGTGCCAGTTTGGTACTAGAAATATCAGGGGGAGCACTTTGTAAGATAAATGATTGTCTAACCATTATGCTTCACACCTGAAACTAATACAAGGTAATATTGAATGTAAACTGTAATTTAAAAAAATGAAAAATAAAATGAATTAGCAAAAAAAAAATCTCTTTTCACAAAGCAGCATATTCATCAGGTAAGACTCATTCAATTTAGAAGAACACTTGATGCCAGATCAGAACTGCTGTATCACATACACACACACACATCTAAGTACATATGTACCTACAAAAAAATAAATCACAATACCACATGTATATATGCTTTTTAACTCAAAAAGCAATAAAAAAGAAAACAATATATATTATACACTGCTACTTATTAAAATTGATAAAAAAATAGTATGCTCCATTTATTCCTGTTTTATACACTCCACAATCTCCCGTGTGTGCCATGATGCTGTCAAGCCATTTGGAGGCTCACAACTTTTCAATTAACTGAGATTATCATTCCCTTTCCAATTGGGCAGTGGGACACGCTTTAAGCTGACTCGTGTGTGTGTGTGTGTGTGTGTGTGTGTGTCTTTTACCATGTATGCTTTCTAGAAGAAATATGTGATCCAGCCCCTCCTGATTTTTTTTCTATCCAAGATGTAGGCTCTCGCCCTTTAAGGAGCAGTGTAAGGAGTTCTGGCTCCTTTCAGTAAGTGAGAGCCCTGGAGAGCTGGGCTTTATGCATTTACTTGAATGATGGTGGTGAGCAAAAGCATTACCCCTCGGGCCATGTTGGTGACAGGACTCAAAAGCTGTGTGTTTATAAGCTTCTAAGTTCACACTGAATTTTCCCAATTTAGCATATGTCGTTCTACTTTATTTTTTATAATGTGAGATTTCAAAGGCCATCAAGACTTCCTTTACAATGAAAATGGTGTATATGCATCTGCCATCTTGAGCCACAAAGCCCTCTGTGCATGGTTTTGAATTTGCATTGTGATCATTTTGAACAGAAAATCGTGTATCTTTTTTATGTCATTTAAATCTGCAAGATTTTTTCGTTTTTATTACAAATTCCCATAAACATGATTGTAATAGCTATAAAAAACCCTCCACTGTTTAGAGAGACCGTAAAGCAAACATTTCCCTTTCATTGAACATTTAGCTGTTACCTTTTATTGTTATTATTATTTGCTCTGATAAATATGACATTGATGAATTTCTTTGTGGGTCAAGGTCTTTTGTATTAAGTATCGTTTATCGTTTCCCAAGGGAGGAATTCTTACAATGTGAATTCCTGGATCGAAGGGTGTGAACATTTTAAGAACTCTTCATATGAAAACAAGGATGGTAAATATAACACCTAGTTCACAGGGATGTTGTGAGGATGAAATGAGTCAATGTGTGAAGCTCTTAGGATAGTTTCTGGCACAGAGTAAGTATTCGATCAATGTTGGCCGTGTTTGTTGTTGCTGAACTGCTTTCCACAGTGGTCCTACCCACTGCACTCCTGTGAGCAGTATTGGAGAGAGCCAGGGGGGGTGGCTTCTGAGCTCGGAAGCTTTCCAGGAAGTCCGGGGTTTCCCTGTGAACAAATACTTCCCCAGCTGGCCGGTGAAGATAGCTGCTGGTGTGTTGGCTGCTCACCGAGAGGGGCCGAGAGTTCCCATTTAAAACCGCTGGAGTCTGACTTGCTCTGTGCTCCCTATAATGATGGGTGATGATAGAAGTCATCCCCGGGGCCACAGACATGCATGGCTTGGTGCAGCACACGGAGGAAGTGGTTTCCTGAATTTCCTCCAGGCAGCTGAAGCTGCGAGAGGCTGTGTGCTCCTCTAGGCAGCTCTCTGCCTCCATGTCAAAGATTCCTCCCAGACAGCCTGAAAAAAAGGAGGGAGAATGTATCTCAGCTCTCCAGGCCAGAGCTGTCCTAAGGGAGGTAGGAAGTTAAAAACAATGAACAAGACCAATGCTTCCCTCAAGGACTTTATGATTCTGTAGACATCATAGTACAGAGAGGATGGGGTCATAGACTGTTTTGGCTCCTTCTCGATCCTCTTTGCAATCTGGTATACCCATCCCCCAGTAGCTGCAAGTGTTGTGGCTGCTGGAACCTTACCTAGAGCCTTGCCCTTGGCCGAGTCCATCCCAGGAGGTTACATTCCCCATCCTGCCCCCCTCCCAGGATCAGCCAATGCCTGGCTGATACAGCGTCAGGGACAGTACTCTGTGGTTTGATTTATGCTTCAGAGTACATCCTATTCCCCCTCCCACTCAACCCCAGGCTGGACCTTATTGGATACCACATTCCTGCTTAGCAACTTTCCTTCCTTGCATCCATCCCCTCACCCCCATCCCAGCATGCCCTGGATAAATTCAGTGTACCTGAAGCTCTCTGTTTTTAGGGAATCTGACCTGAGACTAGGAGATAAGATTGGCTGGCAAAGTAGACTGTTTCTATAGGTTAAACACAGATATAGGGGGGAGATGAGGGTACTTCCTGGAGGTGCTAAACTTTGAGTTATGTGTCGATGTATAGAGGCATACAATATGTAATTATAGCACACTGAGTATATTTATTAAAATAAGATTATATATATGTAAAAGCCTAAGTGATCATCTGACCGGTAGCTATCATGCACACTGACCACCAGGGGGCAGACGCTCAACACAGGAGCAGAAACCACAGGCATGGAAACATGGAACAGACTGATGAATCTCAGAGGGAAGGGGAAAGGGGAGAGAGCAGGAAGAGATTAATCAAAGATCTTATATGTATACTAGAGGCCCGGTGCATAGATTCGTGCATCGGTGGGGTTCCTCAGCCTAGCCTCCACCCTCTCAAAATCCAGGATCCCTCGGGGGATGTTGGAGAGCCGGTTTTGGCCCAATCTCTGCAGTTCAGGCCGCGGGACCCCACTGGTGCATGAATCTGTGCACCGGGCCCCTAGTTTCATATAATGATGAGTGTTAGGAAGAAAACATAATGTGATGATTTAGGGAGATGTGATGATTTAGAATAAATACTTTAAACTTTCATTTCTCTGCTTAATGGGGCCTATACAGCACTCTGGTACTCTGGCTGATATCCTGGTACCAACTCTACAAATCCAGTTGCCATTCATATAACAGGTAGGCACTGAGCATTTACTGGGTGTCAGGCATTGCATAGTGCACTGAGATAAGAAAAGGATCAAGTTGGTTCCCCCCTTTATTGATGGAGTCCTGGGTAAAACAGAGGTAATGACATCTAGCTGTGTGGTCATCTGCCTCTGCTCCTCTCCCACCCTCCCTGAAGCTTTTTCAGCTCCTGTTGAATAAAGAGGAAACATGTTTAATGGCTTTATTTATCTGTTCTCCTGTTATTGGGAGGAGAAAAGCCCCCAGTGTGAAGATTTCTATAAAGACTTAACAATTTTATTATGACATAAAAGAGTCATCGTGTTTTATCAAAGTCCTCCTGCCTCTGTTACCTACACTTTAGAAGAGGGGATCAAAAACTCCAGAGCTTCATGCTGTTCTCCCTCCGATGGAAGAGTGATGAGAAATATTTTAAAATAAGTTACACAGTGTTTGATGGATAATAAACCCAGAGCCCTGAGATGTATAAAGTATACAATTCAATAGAATCTGTTTTTTCAAAAGCAGCTGTTAGAAAAACACACACACACCAGACAATAGTAGTGTCACACACAGTTGAAATTTTGCTCCATATCTTAGAGGAGGAAATCAATATTTCCCAGGAACTGAAGGTCTTCCCTCCCAGGAGATAGAAAAGGGACAGTGGTAAGTGAGCTCTGGTAGTTACAAAGTATATTTGTTCTAAAATTATTTAAGAAAAAAATGTTAAACCATATGTAATTGATATATTAAATAGGTATGACTCATAGAGCACAAATCAAAAAACAACTTTACTCTGTCCACTCTCCTACCCCTTCCCTTCCTAACACTCATCATTATATGAAACTAGAGGCCCGGTGCACAGATTCATGCACCAGTGGGGTCCCTCAGCCTGAACTGCGGAGATTGGGCCAAAATTGGCTCTCCAACATCCCCCGAGGGATCCCGGATTGCAAGAGGGCAGAGGCTAGGCCAAGGAACCCCACTGATGCATGAATCCATGCACTGGGCCTCTAGTATGCATATAAGATCTTTGATTAATCTCTTCCCACTCTCCCCCCTTTCCCCTTCCCTCTGAGATTCATCAGTCTGTTCCATGTTTCCATGCCTGTGGTTTCTGCTCCTGTGTTGAGCATCTGCCCCCTGGTGGTCAGTGCGCATCATAGCTACCAGTCAGACGGTCTGCTCTTGATATGTGTTTGAAGCTGACTTTCACTTGGGTTTAAGTGAACAATCACAGGTGGCCAATAGTGGGTTCTTCAGAGGCCCCCCTATCCTGGGGTAGATAAGTTGTCTGCATTCTCTGCAAAGCAGGTGTTGCTTGTTCATCTGCTGGCCTTTTGTATCTCCCTTTTTATTCCCAGGGACTACATGGTGGACCTATTCTCTAATATCTTTTACCCCTTCAGATAGTACTCTAAGCCAGGGTTTAGGGAAAAATAAAGTTCAGTTCTCTCCCTCTTCCCTGTGGCTCATGTTTAGGACCCAAGAGACCTTTCTTTATGCATAATTGCCCTCTGCCTTTTGAGGATGGGTGGATGGATCCCAATGCAGATGGGTATCTCTGCCCTGATACCTCAGGTTCATAGCCAAAGCCTCTAGATTCCTTAGTTATGAGGCTGACGTTGGTCCCTGGTCTTCCTAGATCTCCAGGAAACTCATATCAATCTCTCATGGGGCAGCTAGGTGGTAAGGGGGAACAAGGGGATAAAAAATGTCATCAATTTCTGATGTTTTCTTTTTAAAATATATTTTTATTGATTTCAGAGAGGAAGGGAGAGGGATAGAGAGAAACATCAATGATGAGAGAGAATCATTGATCAGCTGCACACCCCACACTGGGGATAGATCATGCAACTTAGCCATGTGCCCTGACCGGGAATTGAACTGTGACCTCCTGGTTCAAAGGTCGACGCTCAACCACTGAGTGACGCCAACTGGGCATGATGATATTTTCACAAAAAATTCTTTCTCCAGCCTCCTACCTAACCAGCTGAATTTTTAGCCAAAGCATAAGTAGCTTAGGGTTCAGATAGAGGTGAAAATGGCTCTTCTCTAAAACCAGGTCTGATGGTAAGAAATGCAGAAATAGGCTCACTGATAGCATGGGAGTGATAGGGCCCTAAAAGCATAGAAGCCAGATGGATGCTGTTATTATGAGTGACAGGGTCAGAGGGGCAGTGAAGAGATCCTGATGCTCAGAGAGCTGTGATTTGCTTAAGGGAACACAGAGTCCCTGGAGGTAAGTTAGATGGGCTGCCAACAAGTGTGCTACCCGGTCCACAAGGCTGTCAACAAAAGAAACCTGAGGAGGCTGAGGACAGGTGTCCCAGTAAAGCCTTGATCATTTGACCGGCGTTCAGATCTGTTCTAGTTTTCAGACTCAGAGCCCACTGACTGAAGAGGAGGCTGGGTCTCCAAAAGGAAGGACACTGCAGCCCATGGCAAGTACACAGACGAATGATCCCCCCAGTGCTCTCCAGAGAGACCTCTAGCCACTTAGTCTGATAACTGTGCACTGGGGTAAGGTGAATGCCAAACTTTTGAGGATCACTGGACACAGGGCTCACCTTGACCTTGATATCAAGAGACATGTATCTAAATTGATAGAGTAGAGGCATATGGGATTCAGGTAATTAAAAATGTTTTGGCCAAAGTCCAGTTAACAGTGTGTCCATTTGGACAACAAATCCATCTGATGGATTTAAAAGGCAAAATTGGAGATTACCATACTTAGTAATTGTCACAAAACCTACATGGGCTCCTTAGCCTAGGGCAGTGGTCGGCAAACTGTGGCTCGGCAAACCGCGGCTCGCAAGCCACATGCGGCTCTTTGGCCCCTTGAGTGTGGCTTTTCCACAAAATACTGACTTCTGTGCATGGGCCACGAAGTTTCAGTCGCACTGTACGTGCGCGCCCGCATGTGGTATTTTGTGGAAGGGCCATACTCAAGGGGCCAAAGAGCCGCATGTGGCTCACGAGCTGCGGTTTGCCGACCACGAGCCTAAGGGATTAGGTCTACTATAGTTCAGAAGACCAAGTGGAAGCTTTATAACTGCAAACCCACCCCCATCCCCAGCCCAAAACAAAGTAAATCAAAGATAAAATTATATTCCTGCACAGTAAGGAGGATGGCTGACACTGGTGTCACTTTTATGCATCTAAGTGGCGGTCCTCATAAAATCTCCAATTAGTTCCCCAGTCTAACTCCTGAAGAAACCCGACATGCCCTGGAGGTTTAAAAAAGATCTTCACAAAATGAACCACTTAGAAGCCTTGACTGTGGCTGCTGTTCCAGATGTGGTATCTCCTCTAGAGCAGATTGACATGACCTCAGCCTGGGGCCACTGAGGCAAATGGCAAAACATCTTTTTCCTATTCCAATCCAAAAAGAGAATCAGAAACAGTTCATATTCACAAGCCGTGGTCAGCAATAGACAGTTACAGTTTTGCCCGAGAGCGGTGTTAAAACTGTCCTGCCCTCTGAAGGGATTTGGACCATCTGGCCATCACATTAATTTACTGCATTGATTTTATTATGCTAATCAAGCACGACGAGCAAGAAGTGACTAATATGCTGGCAGCTTTGGTAAGACGCGTAATCTCCACCAAATGGGTGATCAACCCTATAAAGATTCAGGGACCTGAATAGCAATAAAATATTTAGGGCTCCAGTGGTAAGGGCAACCCACACCACCCCCTCCAATGTAAAAGAAAAATCATTGTATTTTGTACTTTCCACCCCCTAAAAAGAAAACCAAATGTCTGGTAGGCTTCTTTTGGTTCTGAAACTACCTATCCCATAGCTGAGAATATTGCTCCAGCCCATTACCAAATGATGCAAAAGGCTGCCAGCTTTGAGTGGGGCCCAGAGCAGGACCCCACAGAGCTCTGGAGCAGGACCAGGCTAGAGGGCAAGCAACCTGCTATTTGGACCATACAACATGGCAGACTGTCACAAACACTGTGGCTGTGAGAATAGTCTTTCCCTCAAGTCACTCGATGTCCTGATCCCCAGATAAAATCAGGGGTACCTGATCGAGGGTGGGACCCTAGGTGGTCACTTGGACCTCTAGCTTTCTGACACCAAGTAACAACAGTGAGCCAACATAGGTGACTATGCTGTCAACGTAGCTTTTATTACTTGTAGGTTTAATCCAAATTACACACATCGGAACACATACGTACATGTATTGGAGGGTTAGAGAACCATAAATCCAAGAGTCTCAAATGTCCTCCTATCTGGGCTCTTCGCAGAGTGGTAGTTACTGGTCACGAGAGTCACAGAAGCCTCGGTGTCCAGGAGTCCAAGTCTAGAACACATACACACAAGTATTGGGGGTTAAAGAACCATAACTCCAAGAGTCTCAAATGTCCTCCTATCTGGGCTCTTCTCAGAGTGGTAGTTACTGGTCACAAGAGTCACAGAAGCCTCGGTGTCCAGGAGTCCAAGTCTTGCAAGGAAGATTGCTGAACTAGCTGGAGACAGCATGGCCCCAGAATAATCAATGGCTACCACGCCAGACACATGAGCTGTCAGCATGGTTCATTCACAGGAGGGCAAATAGCAAGTGTTCTTAGTTTCACTTCTATCCTTATGGATGTGTCTCCCTTCCCCTGCACTTGTTAAATTAGCTTGTGGTCTCTGAGATTAGCCCTCGACGTCCAAATCAAAGTATTTGGCAACGTCTTGGTCATTGATATCTCTTGAACCTGTGGGTTGCCTCTCTCTGACTGGCAGCCCAGGACTTGGCTATTAGCCCAGACTTATATGTGTGTAGATGATAAGGTTCAAACGCAAGTTGGAGTTAGTTATACTAACTCTGCTCTTTACAAGGACCATAGGGTTTTAGAGCTATCAGCAATGGGAAGCAATGCCTTATGGAGCTTATGTCAAGCCTCAGTGGGAGAAGCACAACACAGGTTCTGTGGGGTTCTGGAACAAGAATGCTATACCAATATACACCTTTTGAAAAACAACTCCTGCCACATTACTGGAGCCTGGTAGATATGGAGCTCCACGGGTTACCAGGATATCATGTGTCCAGGACTGCCCATCATTAGCCGTCATAGTCCCCAAGTAATAATGTTGAGAGTGACCAGCAGTGCAATGTAAGATGGAAGGGATATAGCTGGGATTGAGCACAAGTAGGACTAGAGGGAACAGTAAGGTTCATAAGCAGGTAGCCCAAATACCTGTGTCATCCACGAGGGCCCCTTCCTCAGCTTAGACCTCCGGCTGCATGAGGCACCCTTTACGACTAAGCTGTGGGAGAGGAAGAAAGGCAAACTCTGTTTATGGGAGGGTTGACATGGTGTGCGACAGCTGCATTGCAGTCTCGAAAGTGGGATCGGACAGTGACAAAGACTAATCCTCTCAATGGGTGCAGCTCCGGCAGTGTATCTGATCGCCTATTTGGTGTGTAAGGAGAAGAGGCCAAAGGTTAAAATAGATATGAATTTACGGGCAGTAACAAATGGCCCCATGCCCACGGGGTGGAGGGGGATAAGTTTTCCTTGGTGTCTGTCTTTACCCCATCCTTCTTTCTTGCTCCTTTCCCCTTTTCATTAGAATAGTACTTGGAGCATATAAGTCCTCTTTCATTCAAACATCTATTCATGCTTATTTTGTGCCAGGCATCGTCCTAAGTGCTGTGAGGAATACTAAAGGGAAACATAAGCCATCATCTATCTTTCTTTCTCTCTCTCTTTCTTTCTCTCTCTCTTTCTCTCTCTCTTTCTTTCTTTCTTTCTTTCTTTCTTTCTTTCTTTCTTTCTTTCTTTCTTTCTTTCTTTCTTTCTTTCTTTCTTTCCCTTCCTTCCTTCCTTCCTTCCTTCCTT
>NW_005362269.1:4965100-4966704 GCF_000412655.1 Myotis brandtii
CTTTCTTTCTTTCTTTCTTTCTTTCTTTCTTTCTTTCTTTCTTTCTTTCTTTCTTTCTTTCTTTCTCTTCCTTCCTTCCTTCCTTCCTTCCTTCCTTCCTTCCTTCCTTCCTTCCTTCCTTCCTTTCTTTCTTTCTTTCTTTCTTTCTTTCTTTCTTTCTTTCTTTCTCTCATCCTCTTCACTCACTCACTTACTGGTCACTTGGAGTCACAGAAGACTCAGTGTTCAGGGGTCCGAGGCTTCCCATGCATCTGGCACTATCCTAAGTGCTTCACATGTGCACGATCTCCTTGCGTCCTCAGAGAAGATGCAGGAAGAATTGGTAGTGCTGTGAGATGAAGTTCAGTTAAACAGATGCTCAGGTAACTCATCTAAGATTTTATATCCAGTAAGTGGGCAGATGCATTGTTTTTGACAAAAGACTTAATGCCATTATCCTATGAGGTTTAACACCTGAAATGAGGTCAGCCAATAATACTGTTAACATAAATAAGTTTTATTTTCTTACTTAAATTCTTTTTATTCATTTTAATGTTGATGTGGGTCAAATGCTTGAAATTGCATTTAAATTCTCTGTTGTGCTGAGGGCTCATCATGCTATGGTACCCTCCACTGGTCATTTCTTATGTCATATTCTCCCTGGAAGATGGGTCCAAATGGATTCTCTTTGAGCACTGCAACCTGATGCTTTCCCGTTTTGTTATAAGAAAGACAAAAACTTTTAAAAATCTTTCAATTGTGTTTAATATACAATATTATATTAGTTTTAGGTGTACAACATAGTAATTAGACATTTATATAACTTACAAAATGATCACCCGGTAAGTCTAAAAGTCTTTTTTTTTTTAAAATCATTCCAGCAAGTTCCTGGGAAAGTAGCAGTGTAGCAGCCACATAGCAGTGTGATTGACACGTGGAGAGGTCAAATTGCTTGCCCAAGGTAATTCTGCAGGTGAGGGATGATGCCAACACATGACCTATAAATCCACTCTGTGCCCTTAGCTGTAACCACTGGATCAAAGAGTCACCTTAGAATCAGGGGCACCTATGCACAGCTCAGTGTGGCAGGTACATTGTATACTGTTGGAATTTAAGACTCTAACCATGTGATCTGCAGGTTCTCTGTGTTGCCTCTTCATGGTGGTAACTCGGCATTTTTGCTTAGTTTTATTTTCTTATTTGTATTCTGTTTATTTATTTTAATGTTGTCTCCATCATCTTGGTAATCTACACTAATAAAAGAGAAACATGGTAATTAGCGTACGACCGCTACCCTTTTCATTGGCTAATCAGTGAGTATATGCAAATTAACTGTCAGCCAAGATGGCGGCCGGCAGCCAGGCACTGAAGGGAGCAGGAGGCTTGCTTGCTGCAGACTCCAACGTTCCCCGCCTCACTTGCCAGCCTCTCAGTTGCAACTCTAAGCAACTATATACTATGTTGCAAATAAGAAGCTAAACAAAACCCCAGAAAAGGGCTTCCATTCAGCCGGGCTCGGACCGCAACATTGTATCTATGTTTTCAGCAGCAAGGCCTCAGAGCTAAAGCTGGCCCAGAAAAAAAAAAAAAAAAGAGAAGAAAACAAGGAGCGGTTGGAAGCTTTA
>NW_005362269.1:4967612-5028240 GCF_000412655.1 Myotis brandtii
CCGAGGGGTCCCAGACTGCGAGAGGGCACAGGCCGGGCTGGGGGACCCCCCTCCCCCCGCCCCCCGAGTGCACAAATTTTTGTGCACCGGGCCTCTAGTAATACAATATTGGACAACTCAAAGGAATAGCATTGATAGTACTATATGAACAGAAGTTCTACTGAAAGTGCCTTAAATCAACCCATGATGTCCTCCTTGTGACACAAATCTCAGGGGATGTTGATTATCTAAGCTGCCAGCAGTTGTGAGAATTTACTTAAAATAAAATGATTTTGCATAATTAGTTGACCACAAAAATTACCTAATTCATTGGCACATGTTAAGAGATGACTTTATAAGCTGGGGGATGTGTGTTGCTCAGAAATTAGACAATGAATTAACAGGCTCATGCTCCAATGTCTAAAATCTCCTCCCATTCAGAAATAGACTGACAACCATAGAAAATCATAAAGGTTCTCTGAAGGTATATGTCTTAGAGACTTGGTCAATTGCTTTCTTCCTTTTTTAACTTCTCAGGATTAGGGTAAGGTGGGTGAGGTAATTGCCTCAGGAACAAAGTGGAAGGGGATGCCAAAAAACTTAGGAATCAAGATAAATAATATCTTAATACAATATTAAAAAAATAAAAATTAGGGCAAAAATCCTGGATGAGCAAAATGTCAACAATTAAAATAAAGTTAGGATTTGATCCTGATTTGTATGAGTCATCTCAGTTGCCTCCCGTGATCTTGGCCTGTCTACTTATCAGAATACTTAGCTGTATTCCACCTAGACTTTCAGCCACATGTGGAAGAAATCATCTTTGCCCTTTTCACCATGGTATTTTCTGGGCATGGCATCCTGGACATGTTCAGTATGTCTTTCTTCCATCAGTGGATGGAAAAATATTGTTCCATGGAAGGAGTACTGGGCTGTGAGTCTTGACACTGGTAGACCATGCCACATACTCACTATATGGTCTTAATTAAGTCATTTCTCTGTAGACATCATCTTGGAAAAGAGGGGATTGAACAATATGAGTCTTGTGGGTCTTTCCTGCATTAATCTTCTAAGATTCTTAACTGGTATTAGGGCAAGCTATCATCAGGGGGATTCATCCACCCAATCATCCAGCAAAATCTATCACATGCCATCAAAGTGCCAAACAATGGACTAAATGCTGGAGAAAGGAAGATCAGAAGCAAGGGTCCCTGCCTTCAGTGAGCTCACAGTGCAGCAGGAAGGCAGGCATGTGGCACCCATGGGGGACATGAAGAGGTTTGCTCTGGTAGAGTCTAAGAGTGCAGAAGGAACATTAGGGAGGAGTGCCTGAGTCTCCCAGGGACAGTTCCTATTTTTGAAGAAAATTTGAGCAGTGACAGGATGAGCAGCAGTTTGCCAGCCAGGAGTGAAGGGGTGGAGACTTTTCAGCTTAGGGGAAAGCATGTGTGAGCCTGGGTGTGTTCTTCTTCCCCTTTCCCGGAGACTAGCATATGGAAGGCAATGCACGCTAAGAATAGAAAGGGCCTTTTAAAATTAAACTCAAGGGTAAAGGAGGAGACAGAGATTCTTTAGTAAGTAAAGGAGTCATACTACCTGGTGTTCATCTTTGCAGTACAAAGTTTTGATTGTCTTTAAAGCAGTACATCCTGAGGGAAGCACCTTCTTATTTTGAAGGTCTCTGTGCCCTCTCTTTGCTCTCATCATCTAAAACCTTTCCCCAGCCCAGCTGGCGTGGCTCAGCTGTTGAGTGTCGACCCAGGAACCAAGAGATTGTTGGTTCAAGTCCCGGTCAGGGTGTATGCTGGGATTGCGAGCTGTGACTGATGATGTTCCTCTCTCATTGATGTTTCTATCTCTCTATCCCTCTTCCTTCCCCCTCCCCCTCTCTAAAAATCAATAAAAAACACATTTTTAAAATAAAAAAATAAAAGCTTTTCCTTCCCAGTGGAGAGAATGATGGCTACATCTTGGCTGGAGGGGGGACATAAGAAAAAGCAGGACTTGGATAAGGTAGAGAGGTGTGTGTGTGTGTGTGTGTGTGTGTGTGTGTGTGTGTGTGTGTGTGTTCATACATTTTAAAGTGTCATGAGAGAGTGTAGCTTGCATGATTAGAGAGGTATAAGGTAGAATAATTGAATTTATTCATAATGAAAAGGAGTATCGCCATTGTTTGGAGAAAAGGAGAAGCAGGCTATGAGAAGTGATCTGATTGGCTCAAAGAGCCAGAAGTATAGATATAGCTAGTCAGACAAAGATTAGATGGAGGAGGATTTTAAACATATTTCTTTATACTGGAAAAGTTCCCTTGGTGGTGGTTAAATTTTATGATATATAAGTCATTTTATTTATTGTCTTAATAGTACATCAGCAGATAGCCCTTGTAGTAGCACACTAGAGTAAGAGGCCAAAAGTAGAAAAATGAGGGAGCAGAGCACGTGAACACTGTCAGACTGGCTTGTTAATGACTGTGATCCAGAATGATCCCATATGTAGCAGTTAACCAGCTTACAAATTCACATCTCAGTGAAAAGAAAAAAACAAAACTGAGCCCCAGACCAAAAAGAAACTCCCTTCCAGGGCTCCTGAAATTGATACCTTCATTTCAGGGTTTCCCTCTGGGC
Source organism: Myotis brandtii (assembly GCF_000412655.1). Classification (NCBI taxonomy): domain Eukaryota; kingdom Metazoa; phylum Chordata; class Mammalia; order Chiroptera; family Vespertilionidae; genus Myotis; species Myotis brandtii. The sequence continues at coordinate 4,970,216 of NW_005362269.1, forward strand.
AGCTCCTCTCCTTGGAGAGCTGATGTTGAATTGAAAAATAAGGTCTCCATCCATTTAGAGCAGGGGTGGGGAACCTTTTTTTCTGCCAAGGGCCATTTGGATATTTATAACATCACTCGCAGGCCATACAAAATTCTCAACTTAAAAATTAGCCTGCTATCTTTGGTCAAACATTTAATTAACTCACAATGCCTTGGCAGGGCCAGTCCAAATGATTTTTGTGGGCCATATATGGTGCGTGGGCCAGATGTTCCCCACGCCTGATTTAGAGTCTTCACTGTCTGACAATTATATCGGAATACCTCCATTTTTTTTTCCTGAGAGTATTTGAGGTTGATGAGTTCTGGTGACTGTGACCTGAACCTTCACAGGCCAAAGAGGAAGTCCACAGAAGCAGATGTTCACTCCCTGTCTCCCTCTTCTTGGTTTCACAAAGGAAACATCCTTTGCTAAATGTCCGGTGATGTTTGGTGATGGTCTGATTGCTTTCTTCTTTCTCTGGGAGCCCACTGAGCAGCTGGGCAACTCAGGTACCATTGTTTAGATCATCTCCTGGGCTCCAGGTAATATCTCTTTCCTTTTGTCCTGCCTTTTTCAGCAATGATAATGAGTCTGGCTCCGTGCTGGGTAAACACATCCTGTAATAGCATTTATACCCAGCTACAAATTGTATTGGCTCAAATACAAAGCAACGTTAAATATACACCTCTTCCTCCTGTCTTGAACTGAGAATTATAATGTACCAAATCAAAGAGGACAAAGACGCTTTATCTTATGGGCCAACTTTAATGAACTGCTGCTTGGATTTTTCTTCTAAATACAAATGGATGATAACGTACCCACTTTCTAAGTTACCAAATTGATAGTGAAGCAGTTCTTTCCACCACCTTTAAACTCTGCAAACACATACCTCACCTTTTTTTTTGACCCAAGAGCCTATTAGTGCAATGACTGTTTTTAGCCATTCTTCTAGTTAGAGAGTTCTAAATGGGAATCATATATCTTGGTTTCTATGTTTGGTTCTATAACTCAAGCTGAAAAAGACCTTCCCCTTGACACACTTAAATTTTCCCTTCCGGAAGCTATGCGTGATGACAGTCCGTGTATGGAGGATGACTGAGTGGCCAAGAACAAATCTTATGTCAAGAGGACCCCTGGGAGACCACAACATTAAAAATGTTCTGCCAGCCCCTTCAATATATCCAAATTCTGTTTTGTTATTGAATTTAACAAGTCATGCATTTCAAACAAAAGAATGCACATTAAAGCCTTTTTAAAAAAACATTTTTCCTTTTGCTCTGAAAATCAGAATGCAGGGTTTATTAAATCCCTCTTTGGGATACTGATCCTCTCCAGCTAACAAGCTAGGTAGACCGTTTGTCTGCGTTCTTGGATGAACAATCAGAGATGCTCAACACCTGTGTTTTTAGACACCTATGCTTCAGATATTGCAAGGCAGTTTGGGAGGTCATCTGGACTATCTTCCCCTCCTCCTCTGTGGAAATCACCTTCACCTTCATCGTCATCTAATAGCAAAACTAATTTACTCATGAACAGAGGAGTAAATGGAAAGTGAAACAAGTTTCAAACTGCCAGGTGTGAGTTGGGCAAATCCGTCTGTTAGTTTTGGTAATGTAATTTCCCCACTATGCACAGTTCTCCTTCAGCATTTGGACATTGAATAAAGGCCCATCTTCCAGCTGAGTTACCATGCCCCAAGAGGTCAGTTTCGTAGTCTGATCTGTGACAGAGAGGGTCTCCTTGGATTGCTTTGTTTGTAAATGTTAACCTGGTAGATTGCAGATCTGGGCTACCTGGTGCGTATGCGCACATCTGGCATAAGCTCACCTGTTTTCTAGTGAGAAAAAAATGGTGCTACAGACTCCAAACTACACTCCTTGATGCTGTGGGGTCTGAGTTGCCATATGTAAAGAGAGACAGAGCCTGGGAAAATCTGAGCAGAAATTTCATGTGTTATGGAATTTGACCAACTTACATATGCCCTAAACAAGTAAAGAAATAGACTTTCAAACATCACAAGCTCCATTCCCCATATAGTCTTCAGCTAAAAGATATCCCATGCAAATAGGGATCCATGATTAAGCAAGTATTGTTCAAAGGGCACTGGTGAAAATTTGGCCATGTTAAGATGACCTAATGGCTAAGGGACCCCAAAATGCAAGAATCTTATTTTGCCAATCTCAACATTCACTGTGGGGTTACTAAAGAGACCTCTTCTACTAGAGGCAAAGAAAATGGAGATCAAAACTACTCCCATTGAAGCTAGTTCACTTTACCCCCATGGGAGCAGGTTCTAGGCCTAGCCTGGCAAAGGCCTCTATCCCTTCTATTTCCAATCTTATCATCAGTTGGCATATTAAGTCAGGAAGAGACAGGAGGTTGGGAGCAAGACGGTTGGGATTGTTCCTAGCCCCATATCTTCAAAGTGTGGTCCATAGAACAGCATCAGCTGAATGTTTGTTAGAAAGGCGGAATCTGGGGTCCTGTCCAAGACCTACCTAATTAGAATCTGTCTTTTAAACAAGATATCCATCTGATTTGTATGCATGTTCATATGGGAGAAGCTCTGTCCTAGAGGTCAGGCCTTGGGTCTGCTCACTCACTCCTGGGTCTAGCTGTGACTTTAATAACACTGATCCTGCCTTACACTAATCAGGGACCAATCTTTGCCCAGATCCGAGCAATCAGGTTAGGACTCTCTACTATGGGGAAGAACTGAGGAGAAAAGGCAGGACGAGACAGCTGAGACCTCCTCCCAGCTGCATGTGGAAAATGCTGGTTCTAAAAAAGTAAAATTGATTTCTTTACTGCAGGGTTTTCTCAGCATGTTTGTCTTAGTCTGTTCATGCTACTATAAGAAATACCATAGAGTGGATGGCTTAAACAACAGACATTTATTTTCTCATGGTTCTGGTGGCTGGAAGTCTAAGATCAGGGTGCCAGCATGGTTGGTTTCCGGTGAGAGCTCTCTTCCTCTTCTTCTCTTCCTGGCTTCCAGTTGACCACCTTCATGTTGGGGGTGGGAGGGAGAGGGAGGGGGGCGGAGAGAGAGAGAGAGAGAGAGAGAGAGAGAGAGAGAGCGCTCCCTGGTATCTCTTCTTGTAAGAGCATTAATCCCATCATAAAGGCTCCACCCTCATGTCCTCATCTAACCCTAATTACCTCCTAAAGGTCCCTGTCTCCAAATACCATCATGTTTGGGGGTAGGACTTCAACATAAAATTTTTTTGAGGGGACACAGTTTAGTCCATAGCAATGCTAATGTGTATTGTGATTTTCATATTTTTAAAATTTTTATTTATTTATTTATTATATAATAGTTATATTTATTGCTTGTAATATAAGCATTTTTTGGGTTTGTGTCCATTGGGCTATGCATATCCTATATAATAAAAGCCTAATATGCAAATCAACCAAACAGCAGAATGACTGGTGGAATGACTGGTTGTTATGGTGCACACTGACCACCAGGGGGCAGATGCTCAATACAGAGCTGCCCCCAGCCTGCAGGCCCCAGGCCAGCCAAGGCGGGTGCCAGAAGCGGGGGCCCCCTATTGCCCTGCATTGCCCCGCAGAGGGAGGTGACCAGGGGCCAGGGCCTGCTGGCGAGTGGCAACAGGCCGGCCAAGGCAGGTGCCAGTGGGGTTCCCCCCCCCCCAATCGCCCCACCAGTCGCACCACAGATCGACTCTGATCACTGACCTGGCCTAGGGACCCTGCCCGTGCACAAATTTTGTGCACTAGGCCTCTAGTATGTATATAAGTTCCCTGGTTAATCTCTCCCCCCAACTCCAACCTCCCACTCCTGCCTTCCCTCTGAAATTTGTCAGTCTGTTTCATGCTTCTGTGTGTCTGGAACTATTTTGTTCATCAAAGTGTGATCATATCATATTTATCTTTCTCCAACTGGCTTGTCTCACTTCACATAATACTCTCCAGGGCCATCCATGATGTTGCAAATGGTAAGGAATCTTTCTTTTTCATAGCCGCATAGGATTCCATTGTGTAAATGTGCCACAGCTTTTTTATCCACTTATCTGCTGATGGGTACTTGGGCTATTTCCAAATCTTAGCTATTATAAATTGTGCTGCTATGTACATAGGGGTGCATATGTTCTTTCTTATTGGTGTTTTGAGTTTCTTAGGATAAATTCCTAGAAGTGGAATCACTGGGTCAAAGGGGAGTTCCATTTTTAATTTTTTTGAGGAAACTCTATACTGTTTTCCACAGTGACTGTACCAGTCTGCATTCCTACCAGCAATGTACTAGGGTTACCTTTTCTCTATATCCTTGCCAGCACAAACTGAAATGCTGATATCAGCAGATCACCATAATTCTTGTATAGGCAGCTTATGTGGGAAGTCAAATTATATTTACAAAAGAAATTCTGAAATACTCAATGGGAGATGTCTATTCTGTTTTCCACAGTGACTGTACCAGTCTGCATTCCTACCAGCAATGTACTAGGGTTACCTTTTCTCTATATCCTTGCCAGCACAAACTGAAATGCTGATATCAGCAGATCACCATAATTCTTGTATAGGCAGCTTATGTGGGAAGTCAAATTATATTTACAAAAGAAATTCTGAAATACTCAATGGGAGATGCAAAGTGGTCCAAGCTTATTTGTTGAAATATTCTGATGGACTGAAAAGTCCACTCATTTCCCAAGCAAGGGAATCATTCTGTTGGCTTGTGTTTGGGAAGGGTCTGCAAGGTCAGCAGTTGGGGAATTGCATGGACCAGTGGTGGACAAATCACTTTCATGTCCAGCGGAACCCACCTTTCTCCCATACATACACAGGGAATTGAATTTATGGGAGTTTCCAAGGATAATGTAATAGGGTTCAATGCCCAGCATGATTGCTATTTTTCCTTTGTGTTTTCTAGTCTTAAGAGAGGAGGACCTTTGCTCTCCCACCTAACTCACTTTATTGGCCAATTCTTTGGCCTAAGTAGGAGAAAATTATAGCCTGAGAGGTACCCTCTGATGGCATTTTCTTTTAGAGGGTCTCCGACAGGAAGGAGGGTGAGGAAATTCAATAGGCTCACCAACATGGCTCTCCTCCATACTCTTCCCTTTTTTGAGGGGCACACACCACTGCTGGAGACAAAATGATCCTCAAGTATTGAGGTGAATCATGCCATTTTCCTCCTTCCCTTCTTATCATGTAATCCTCCCTCCAGAAGTACAGAACATCAATCATATAAATATCTCTTCATATTCTCGTTTCCATGAATTGAACTAAGTGTGGGGTAAGACAGGGATTGGCTAGCTTTTTCTGTGAAAGGCCAGATAGAAAACATTTTTGGCTTTGGTGGGCCATGTAGTCCATCACAAATTCTCAGCTCTGCAACCATAGACGATACATAACTGAACGAATGTGGCTGTGCTCCAGTAAACCTTATGGGCCTGGAAACTTGATCATTTTTATGTGTGACAAAATATTCTTCTTTGGATTTTAAAAAACCATTTAGAGATATAAAACCATTCATGACCAGGACAGAAAACAGATGGTGGGCTGTAGTGCTGATTCTTGGTCTAAGGCAGTGGTCGGCAAACTCATTAGTCAACAAAGCCAAATATCAACAGTACAATGATTGAAATTTCTTTTGAGAGCCAAATTTTTTAAACTTAAACTATATAGGTAGGTACATTGTTATTAACTTAATTAGGGTACTCCTAAGGCTTAGGAAGAGCCACACTCAAGGGGCCAAAGAGCCGCATGTGGCTCACGAGTCGCAGTTTGCCAACCACGGGTCTAAGGAATCAGCTGGGTTGCTTCTCGGTTTAGTGACAGGAACAATAGGACACATCACTTCATGTTTTATCCTTGGTATCGGAAGGTGAGATCATTTAGCAGATAGCAGCATGGGCTTTGTACTGAGACACAACTAGTTTCAGAGCTGAGTTTTCATTCATAGTGGGGCAAATTGCCTAATCTCTCTGAGCACACATTTCTTTATCTGTAAAATCCATATTCCTATACCTCATGGGATTAAATGATACAACATATATGAGACATTTAACATAGTGTCTACCATCTGATATTAATATAATCAACAAGCAATCATACCTGTGTTTTCCACTTCTGATTCTTCTACTTGCTTTTACCTGGGGCATGTCAGTCACCGCTCCGAGCCTCAGTTATATTTTCAATGACGGGGTTTTCAAAACTATTGTCAACCCAAGATCTAACTATGCCTGTGATTCTTTCTGCTTGTAACATAACTTCTTGCGCTGTAAATGTATTCAGGATGACTCGTATTTAAAAATATATGTCTTCCAAGAGTAGACTTTGGGTTTTGGAGAAGACAGCTTTTTGTGAGAAACAGGGCAGAAGAGACACAAATTTTCATTCTTGGGATTTGTGTTGAACAGAGGCATCGACCTCCTTGCCGCTTTTCTTCCTGGGTCAGATGACAGTTAACACGAAACAAAATTTTTTGGTTTCCCAGGGGACAGGTGCCATTATGTTAAACAGAATCTAGGCTCACTGAGCCCCTTGGTACCTCACCTATGATATTGGGATGTTTATGGAACTCAATTTAAAGAGCCCCGGTGAAAAAAGACCCACAAAATGGGGGAAAAAAAGGGCCTGGAAATGCAGATAGCGTATCTTCCCCAGCTAAGCGAACTGTGCCATCCAATTATTTCCAATTACAATTGCGTTTCTTTCTTTAATGTTTTCTATGCTGATACCCAAGTTGCTAATGAAGCAGGCCCCCGCTTTATGATGCCCATTGTTGCAACTTGCTGGGCTTAATTGCTTTGTCTCCATAACAGACAGACATTCGGAACAATTAGACAATAATAAGGAAGCAAGATGGGGAAATGGCTTAGATTCTTTCATTTTAATTATGCTGAGAGTGCACCCCACGGTTCTGAATCAATGCTGAAGTGCTATTTTTGATAGCATTCAATAATATCCAACTAGAGCTTATAAATTTATATTTCTAGTGCAAAAGAACCCCCTCCTCTATTTCAACTGATGGTTGCTTTTTGCAGAAAAGTCATACATTTGCACAATGCATGTTTCACCTTCAGTTTCCTTCACAACAGTCCTGTTACTCTACATTGCTCCTGTTTTATACAGAGAGAAAATGGAGTGTCTAAGCTAGTTCAAGTTCACACAGCATCGTGGGCGCTGGTTGCCCAAATACTTACAAGAATGCTTCTTGAAATTCACGTTTGCTAAAATGTCTTTTGAAGATGCCAAAATATAAATATGAAGTCCAGATTTCAGTCTCTTCTGAGTGCTGAGAAATATGAGGGCCTGCATGACCTGGTCCCTACGTCCTCTCCAACTTCTTGTGATCTATTTCCCTTCTTGTCTACTGTCTCCAGCACCCTGGTCCCATGAGCAGCGCAAGTTCAGTCTTACTTAATGGCCTCCTCTGATCTAGCTTGGCTGGTTCACCTTCACCCTTCAATCTCAGCTCTAATGCCACCTCCCCAGGAAAGCCTGCCCTGCTCCTTTCATCTATTTTTCTCCTGCTTTCACATCTCTTTCCTTCCCATTCTTGTCTGTCTTTGGATTTAGCTTTTTTTCTTCCAGGGCACAAGTTTTAAAGCATATTTCCTTCCCTATTTGTTAAACACCCTATTGCCATCAGGGCAGGGATGAAGTGGGTTATATTAACCAGGAAATTGATCAGTGTGTAAGCTAGTAGGTATTCAATAAATATTAAATGAATGAGTGAATAAGTGAGTGGATGCATTTTCTTTTTTATTATGCAATCTCAGGGTAGCTGTGGTCTACTGATAATCTTTCAAACCTTCCAGTTGGAACTTGGAACACTGGCCTCCTCCAGAAACTGTGGACTCCTTGAGGGGAGGAATTTTGGCTTTTGGTCTTTGTATCCCAGTGTTTAACTTTGTATCTCTATAGGGTTGTGAATCAGCAAATTTCAGTGAAAGATGTAAAAAAAAAATTCCCAAAGAGCATGGGCTTTGCAGTCTGTGTTCTGTGTGATGACAGTGGTTTAAGACATCGACAGACTTAAAAATAATGCTGTTTACTTCCAGGGGTGGTACATGTTCTTACTTATTTCCTTAAAACAATCAAATCCATACTAACTTTCTATTTCTTACCTGGGATTAATGATACTTAAATGTTGATATGTACACTCATTTTATTTTGCTTTCCTAAGAAATGTAGTATAACTGTAGAAGATGTAAGAACTCAGAAATTATATAAAAAGAAACAAAAATCACCCATTATTCCACAACTTGGAAATAACCTTGTTCTGTTTCTTACAGATTTCAAACACACACACACACACACACACACACACACACACACAATTTAATTACTTACAAATAACCAAAATGAAATTGAATATCTTTGTGTCTTTGTCATTCACTTAATATTATATCAAGAGCATTTCATGTCATTGACATTTTTTGAAAATAGTTTTTGATGATTGTATTATATACCAATGAAAAGATGAGTTATAAGTACTTCCCTGATATTAAATATCAAGCTTTTTCATGCTATTTTTGGCTCTAATAATTAATTGTGCTACGTATATCCATGCTTCCAAGTATCTGTTTATGTCTCTGAATATTTTCTTAAGAGAGAGTCCTATGAATGGACTCACTGGGTCAAAGAGTAGGAATAATTTAAGACACTTGTCCAGGTACCCAAATTGCTTTCCAGGAAGTTGTGCAAAATCATATTTCCACCAGAAGGGTTTGATAATGTTTACTTCCTCCCTCCCTAACTAGCAATGAATATTTTGCCTCCTCTCCTATGAGCTTTCTGTTTATTGATTTTGCCCCTTTTTGTATGGAAGTTAGTATTTTTCATATGGGTTTATTTGATCTTTTATATACTGAAGACTTTTTTATTTTTGCCATGTTTATGGAAAAATTAGCTTTTTCAAAGTAGTATTTCCCTAAAATAATATTCATTAATTGAAAGTGTGCAATTTAATGGGTTTTGACAAATATATTGAGTCATGTACCACTACTACAGCCAAGCTATATGACACTATGATCATCTCAGAAGCTTTCCTGTGGCCCCTGATAGTCCATCCATTTACTCCACCTCCCGTGCCTGACAATCCACTGCTCTGCTTTTGTCGCTTTAATTTGCCTTTTCCAGAATTTTGTGTAAATGGAATTCTACATTAAGCAATTTTTATAACTGGTTTCTTTCAGTGAGCATAGTGAGTTCATCCATATTTTTATGTACATCAAATGTTTGTTCTTTTCATTGTTGAGTAGTATTCCCTTTTATGGCCATGCCACAACTTGTTCACCCATTCACCAGTTGGTCGGCATTGGAGTTGTTTCCAGCTTTGGGCTATAAGAAGAAAGTTCCTATGCAGCATGGCAGAGGTTTCCACTTCTTTTTTTAAAAATTATTTATTGTTTGAAGTATTACATGTAGTATCACATGTCTCCTTTTTCTCCCATTGAACTCTGTTGGCCCCCACCCCAGGCTTCCACTTCTGAGCAACATGGAGGTCGTGCCACTGGATCTATCCTCCCATCTGAAGCAATCATAATAAAAAAACTAGACAAATATATAAAACACTGGATTTTCAAGATGTTGCATATGAGATAATGTTGCAGTGATTTCTGAGGGTGGAAGAAGAGAACAAAGAACAGATGTTACAAATAGAAAACAATCTATCATCTAACTATAGCATATCAGATGCAAATGGTCTAAATATTCCAATTAAAAGGCAAAGAAAAATTGAATGTAAAAAGCAAGAATTAGTTGTATGCTACTTATAAGGAACCTGATTTAAATATAAATCCACACATAGATTAAAATGGAAAAAGATAGAAAATAGTACACTATTGTGCACTCATAAGAAAGCTGGAGTGGCTGTGTTAATGTCAAAGTGGACTTCAGGGCAAAGAATGTTAGCAGGGATATAGAAGGTAATTTTATAATATAAGGGGGGTCAGTTCATCAAGTGAACATAGTTCTACATGTTTATATACCTAACTAGAGGCCTGGTGCATGAAATTTGTGCATGGTGGGAGGAGGGTTGTCCCTCAGCCCAGCCTGCACCCTCTCCAATCTGGGACTGCTGGCTCCCAACTGCTCACCTGCCTGCCTGCCTGATTGCCCCTAACCACTTCTGCCTGTCAGCCTGATCACCCTCTAACGACTCCCCTGCCAGCCTGATCGACGTCTAACTGCTCCCCTGCCGGCCCAATTGTCCCTAACTGCCCTCCCCTGCTGGCCTGGTTGCCCCTAACTGTCCTCCCCTGCAGCCCTGGTCACTCCCAACTGCCCTCCCCTGCTGGCCCGGTCACCCCTAACTGCTCTCCTTTGCCAGCCTGATCGCCCCTAACTGCCCTCCCCTGCCGGCCTGGTCACCCCCAACTGCTCTCCCCTGCAGGCCTGGTCACCCCTGACTGCTCTCCTTTGCCAGCCTGATCACCCCTAACTGCCCTCCCCGGCCGGCCTGTTTCCCCCCAACTGTCCTCCCCTGCAGGCCTGGTCCCCCCAACTGCCCTCCCCTGCCGGCCATCTTGCGGTGGCCATTCTGTGTCCACATGGGGGCGGCCATCTGTGTGTTGCAGTGATGGCCAATTTGCATATTACCTCTTTATTATATAGGATAGCAGAGCTTAAAAATACATGGAACAAAAAGCATTAGGACTGCAAGGAGCAACAGACAACTACACAATTATAATTTGAGATTTAAATATTTTTCTCAATAGTTGGCAGAACAATTAAACAGAAATAAGAATAGAGAAGTCCTTTTTTTAAATCCTCACCCAAGGAATGAGGATATTCTTTCCATTGATTTCTAGAGAGAATGAAAGGGCAGGGGAGTGGGAGAGAGAGAGAGAAACATTGATGTGAGAGAGTCACATGGATTGGTTGCCTTTCACATGCACCCTGACCCAGGTTGGGATCAAACCTGCAACTCAGGTACGTTATGTCCTTGACTGGGAATTGAACCTGCAACCCTCTGGTGCGCAAGCCAATGTTCTAACCATTGAGCACACCAGCAAGGGCAGAAGTCTTAAGCAATACTCTCAACCATCTTGACCTGATTGATATTTATAGAATGCTCCACACCACAACAGCAAAATACACACCTTTTTTTCCCCTTAGGGCACACAACATTTACCAAGTTAGACCTTCTTCTGGGACACTAAACAAGTCTTAATACGTTTAAAAGGATTACAATGATACAAAGTATGCTTTTAACCACAATAGAATTAAATAGAAATCAATAACAGAAAGATCTCTGAAAAATTCCCCAATATTTGCAAACAGTGTAAAATACTTTAAAATAACCCATGGGTCAGAAAGAAATCTAAAGGAAAATGAGGAAGTATTTTGTATTAAAAAAAGAATGAAAGCAATATGCATTACCATAATGGGTAGGATGCTGCTCAAGGAGTACTTAGAAGGTATTTATAGCACTGAATGACTTTATTAGAAAGGAAGAGAGGTCTTAAATCAATTATGTGACTAGAAAAAAGGACCAAATGAAATCCCAAGTAAGCAGAGGAAAGGAAATAATAAAGAGCAGAGAAGAAATCAGTGAAATAGAAAAACAAGAGAGAAAATCAATGAAACTAATATCTAGTTCTTTGAGAGACCTTGTTGTTTGATGATGTTGGGAGAATCTCTAGTTTTAGAAGAGCTTTATAAAAAAGTATTATGAATGGGTGTTAAATTGTCTTATCTGCTTCATGTCATTTTTCTTTTTTAGACTGTCAATATGGTCAGTAGTAGTAATTTAGTTTCAAATGTCAAAAATATTACATTTTTTGGGCAGCTTTACTGGTTATGAATTTTCTCAGCAGTTGTTTGTCTAAATAAGTATTTAATCTTCATTATAAAAAGACTAGAGGCCCAATGCATGAATTTCATGCAAGAGTAGGCCTTCCTTCCCCTGGCTGCTGGCACCGGCTTCCCTCTGGCACCCTGGACCTGGGTTTCCCTCACAGCCCCAGCTTCGTCCAGAAGGTTGTCCAGAAGGACGTCCGGTCTAATTAGCATAATATGCTTTTATTATTATAGATGTTAGTTGAAACTATTGTGGTAATCATTTTGCAGTATATGTAAATCAAACTATTATGCCATATGCCTTAAACTTATACAGTGATGTATGTCAATGATTTCTCAATAAAACTTAAAAACAAGGTATCTTCATTTGGTAAAAAAAATTTGAGGTTAGCAATTCTCCCCTTCCCCCTAACCCCCACCAGTACTTTAATAATGCCTATCCCTGCTGCCTTTAAGATAGCTTTTATGGTTATATCTTCAAGTTCAAAGGATCTTTTCTTCTATTGTGTCTAATCTGCTATTAATCCTGTTTGGTTCATTTGTTTCATTGCTGGCATTGCATATTTCATTCCTAGATGTTTATTTTGTCTTTTTTTGTTGTTTTTTTTTACATTTTCCCTTTCTCTCCTTATTATGCTCCAGTGTCATCTTCCTGCTTGAACACATAGACAATATTTATTACAGCTCTTATATTATCTTTGTTTGCTAGTTTCATTATCTCTGTCATTTCTGGGTCTGTTTCTTTGGACTGATTTTTCTCCTGGTTATGGGTTATATGCTTCTTTGCATGCTCAGTAATTTTTAATTGGATGTCAGACATTATGAATTTTATGTTATTGATTTCTGGGTTTTAAATCTCATCTCTATTTTCTCAAATGCATGAGACCACCATGCTCTGTTTGGCTTTTCCTTCCTTGTGCTATAGCTTAGAAATGTTTTTTCCTTCCCTGTACTATAGCTTAGAAATTGCCTCGAGGCAGTACGTTTACGATTGTAGGGCTCACTCACCTTGGTTGTTATCTCAGAAATCCACTGCCTATCGTTCAGTGGATTTCTGAAAAATCCACTGAAAACTGGTTTTATATATTTGGTCCAATTTTCTAGTGGCTTAGGAGAGAAGGGAAAATCTTGTCCCTGTTACCTCATCTTGGTTAGAAGTGGAACTTTCAGTCTTTTAATTTATATATATTTATATACATATTTAATAAAGAAATTTAATTTTTATGGTTGTTGTCAATTGATATTTTCTTTTGTGATCCCTTAAATTTATGTTAAGAATTAATTTTTCTACTCATATATTTAATAAAGGCCTATATTTTTTCTGGATTAGAAATAATTGATTTTGTTTTAATATATCTGAAATTTACATTGGCATCTGTCCTGAAATGATATTCTAAGGGATTCAAAGCTATTGGCTATTTATTATTGGGACATCTTTTTTCCATGGTTTTATGATATTTTCTTCACTACCTATTTTTCTTATTATGATTACTCATAAGTAGCTTATAGTTTATAGTTTATTTTATCACTCTTATAAATGGAATACTTAAAAAACTCTATCTTCAAGTTTGTTATTACTAGTATATATAAAATCTATTAATTATAAGTATTTATCTAGTATCTATATACTTTGCTAAACTTTATTCCTAAGTCTGATAGCTGGTTATTTTGGGTGTAATAGGTGGACAATAATATCATTAGCAAATTATTACTTTCTATCCCTTTATCATGTTTTAGGATTCATAGTACTTTTCATTCTCTGAAATGATATATAATTGTACTAGTACTTTATTATTTATTTCACACTTTACAGTGTATGCTTATTTGTTTGTTTATGCTTTTGGCTAGAACTATTGAACAGAGGACTTTTTTTCCCTTCTGTGCTTTTTATGGAATGACTGTTAGTGATAAATATAATTCCTCCATTTTTCCCTGTAGTGGTCATGGGCTTGTCCTGAGCCATTCTTAACAGCCCCATCTCTCAGCCAGCTGTTGTTTGTCCCCAAGGGCTATTGAATTTTAGACCAAGAGAACTGAAAATTACTTAGAAGCAATTTAATTCAACTCTTTTAATTTATAAATGGAGAAAGTAAGACTCAGCATGATGATAATGGTGCTGGCATGAGAAGTGACTTGCCCCAATCACAGATATAAATAATCAAAGAGCTGATAAGAATTTTGGTCTCCTAACTTCCCATTTGGTACTGCTGTGAATGAATTAATCTGAATTATATATTGTGAAATACTATTGATTTGATTGGTGACCAGTCCATAAACATAAAATAATGAACTGTGCAAAGAGCCTTTATTTTAAAACTAGAGGCCCGGTGCACGGATTCATGTACTGGTGGGGTCCCTTGGCCTGGCCTGCAGGGATCAGGTCAAAATGGGCAGTCCAACATCTCCCAAAGCAGTGGTTCTCAACCTTCCTAATGCCACGACCCTTTAATACAGTTCTTCATGTTGTGGTGACCCCCACCCATAAAATTATTTTCATTGCTACTTCATAACTGTAATTTTGCTACTGTTATGAATCGTAATGTAAATATCTGATATGCAGGATGTATTTTCATTGTTACAAATTGAACATAATTAAAGCATAGTGATTAATCACAAAAACAATATGTAATTATATATGTGTTTTCCGATGGTCTTAGGAACCACTGCCCCAAAGGGTCCCAGAGTGCAAGAGGGCACTCTGCAAAGTTGCTGTTGCTCGGCAGCTCCTGCATGGAGTGTCTGCCCCCTGGTGGTTAGTGCACATCATAGCTACCAGCCGGTCGGCCAGTCGGCTGGTCAGCTGGTTGCTTAGGCATATATATATATATTCAAGAACAATCATGATGTTGAATGTTCACAGAGTGATGTAAGCAAGCCAAGTCAACCAGACTTGTTCCACTAGCTTAAAACTGAAATTTGTATGGGGTTACCAAAATTTTCCTGCCTATAAAACCCCTGGGAAAATAAACATTAAGATAAAGATCTCAGTGGGGTAAGAATATGGGTGATTTTTATTTTTTGTTTGGACATCTTTTATAATGTCCACAATAGTATGACACATTTAATATAAGAAAAAATATTAGTTTTAAAAGTTATGCTGATGGCATTAAAGAGCCTAGATAACAGAGGACAAAACAAGAGGACCATAATGTATGGCCTAATTATGTTAAAGAAGTGCATAATATCCACCTTAAATTCCTCATGAGAAACATGTGATTACTTGTGTATCTCTTAGAAATGATAACTAATTTTTCTCATGATCTTATTTGAGGTTAAAATGTGCCTATTGATTTATGTTTTAAAAGGCATGCTCTGAACAAAGCTCTTCTTGAAGGTGAAGGTTTCTTTATGCCACAGGTACTCAGTTTAGATTGGCGAGCCTGTCAGAAGTAATCATTTTAAAACAAGATCATAACATATTATGGTAATTCTATGCAAATTTTTAAGTTAGTGGAAGCAGTGAGGTTGACTTGTTTATTTTTCATATCACCAAGAGAAATGTCAGCTCAGAATGTTTCTGAAAGTATGGATTGGGAAAGACATTTAAGCACTCAGGAATGTATTTGTGACTTTAGGACAAGGTGAAGAAAGTTACAGATGTATTATCCATACACAGTGTTCCTATTGCAGCTGAAAGTATGGTAACTGGGAAGGGCATTTGGGTCAGAGATTAAGTTTTGGATGAAAGGAAAAGCTTCATTTTCAATAGCATTTTGGATATGGACCCTACTTGTTATCTCTCCCAACCAGCATAAATCAATCAATTGGCGTGAACTTTCCTTTGAAAATTTCCCCAAAGGCTGCTGACATTGCTGCATGGAAGAAAACTCCGGAAGGAGAAATATAAGGAAATCAACAATGCAGAATAAACTATAGCACGGGAAGACTGTGGTCCTAGGGAACACACAGTGTGAAAAATGGTGAGGTCAAGGTGACCCATGGGACCTGGGAAGACTTTCAGAGTAGGTGGAAGTTGAGCTAGGCTTTGGTGGATGGAGAGAACTTTCACAGGTTGAAAATATGGGATGGGTCATCCAGGGTAGATGAAATGAGTGTACTTATCATAGTTGACCTTCTGGTTTCTGGCCCACACTGACTTGTCATGGAAGCTATCCCCTTCACCAAGAGAAGGCATAATTCCATGACTTCCGACAGCCCTGCGTTCTTCAGAATGTGTGTAGAGTGTCCAGTTCTTCATCTTGTCTCCTGTCTGCTAGAGCAATGCTACTTGGCTTTGGAATCTGCTCCCATGTTCCAGGCTAATGTTATTTGCCTTATTTTTGAAACACTATTTCTGATATTCTCTGCCACCAGCCCTAAGTCGTTTCCATGGCTGCCTTCTAGATACTTTCCTCCTCACCTGCACAACTTTCCTCTCTTTTTGCCTTGCTCCCAGGTACTCTGTTACCATTACCTTCTTTCAGATTTTTCCAACTTCAGGATTAACTGTGAACTTAACCCTCTAGAACTGTAATTGTTACTTTTCTGAGCATTCTGTAGACTTCTGTCTTCCTAATACATGTACATATGGCTCAACTTTGCAGGATGTTCTTCATAACCCCACAGTCCTCTATGCATTTATATAACTCTCATACTAGTAGGTTTTATTTTCTCTTTTTGAAACATATGTTCTCAACAGAAGGAAGAGGAAGAAGTATGTGTTTTTTTGTTAACAAGGTAAAACTGATTCATCACTGGTTTCCTGATCATGACAACTCATACTCAGTCATGTGGTTGATAGCTTTAAGAATATTAATTTCAGACCATGGACTATTTCTTAAAGTTGTGGAAATGGAAGATTTTTTAAAACTTTGGTTGCTACTTTTTATTTTTTAACTTTGGAAGGATGAGTAATTTCTTCTTTAAAAATTTAAACTTGCAGCTCTGATGCTGTTAGAATTGGGCGTAGGCCTGTTATTGGAGGCAATTTGTATAACCCAAGATTTCAGCTTAAAGATCCCAGTGGTAGAATAGTTGCTCCCTAAGTGAAGACTATAAAAGTGCTGAACATCAAGTCACTTGGCTAAGAAATTGAATCAAATCCTAAGGAATCCCAAATATCAGCTTTGGAACAATGACAATAAAATGATGAATTATCCTATATAATAAAAGCCTAATATGCAAATCAACCGAATGGCAGAATGATTGGTGGAACAACCAGTTGCTATGACGCGCACTGACCACCAGGGGGGCAGACGCTCAACGCAGGAGCTGCCCCCAGCCAGCAGGCCCCAGGCTGGCCAAGGTGGGTGCCAGCGGGGGGCCCCCCAACGCCCTGCTGGTTACCCCACAGATCGGCCCTGATTGCCGGCCAGGCCTAGGGACCCTACCCATGCACGAATTTTGTGCACTGGGCCTCTAGTTGAGAATAATAATAAAGACACACAACCTTGGACCAGTCTGGAAGTATATGAAATAGTGTCTCTCTAAGTTCGAAGGAACAGTGTGCTCTTCCGAAAAAAAAAAAATGTAAGAACATGTAAGTGGCTTTGCTTAACTTTTTAAATGAAAAGGAGAACTTCTTAGCAATTGCAAAGAACAAGATGTTCTATTTTTCTTTCCTTTTGTTTTTTTTTTTTTAGAAAGAATAAAACATTTCTAACGAATTCAAGAGCAGCAAGAGTTCACATTATTTTCTTTCTCTTCAACTTTGCCTTTTGTCAGCATGAGAAGTTTGTCATAGTCTTTTCCATATACTCCAAAGGGTAGTGACCCAGCCTGGGACTGACAATTTTCCCAGCAGGAGGTACAGGATGGAATGTGTATAGGATGGGATGTCAGCCTGCCTCCTGGGCTGTGGACCACCTGAGGTTCTGGTTACAGAAAGAGTATCTTAAAATCACAAGCTGTGTTAGCATTCTGGAAATGCTAGAGAGGAGCACAATGGCTTGTTTTGAAATTCATGGCAGTGTAACCAACTGGGATCTGAACAGAAACCCACTTTCTTCTTCCCTGGCTGGATTGGCTCAGGTCAAACTGCATTTCTAGGGTCTCAGGTGATGTCAGAGGTAGGAGGTGCTCAACTCTCCTACAGTGGACAAAACATACCATCAGTAGTCCAGAGGTCTGAGCTGAAGTCTCAACACTGTCATTACTGGCATACTGCAGATGGCTAAGTGACCTAATCCTTCTGGGACCCAGGGTTAGCAGCTGTGAATTAGGGTTTTTAATGATCTTTACCTCAAAGAATTGTTAGACCTATTACCTGGACTCCTATAGTGTTGAAAACAGTTGTTCTGAAAGCTTTTTTATGGAGTGACCTTGCTCTAAGGGTGAGCATAGCTGGGCTGGCGCGGCTCAGTGGTTGAGCATTGACCTATGAACCAGGAGGTCACGGTGCACATGCCTGGGTTGCAGGATCAACCCCCAGTAGGGGGCATGCAAGAGGCAGCCAATCAATTATTCTTTCTCATCATTGATGTTTCTATCTCTCTCTCCCTTCCTCTCTGAAATCAATAAAAATAATTTTTTTTAAAAAGAGAGAGTATAAACAATAAGGTTTACATCATGGGATAATGGATACATACCATGTGAAGGGTAGCAGAACAGGTCACCCCAAAACATCTGTGGCATGAGGATTATTTTGAGCTGAAGGCAATTGAAAAAAAGCAGATACAAGAAAAACTTTCTACCCTCCCCTCTATTTGCCTAAAAGCAGGACATAAATTTGTAAAGGTGTCCCACCTCCCCTCGCTACCAGGAAGGACAGAAGTTAATTACTGGAGACAACTCTAGACCCTTATCACCCCAGAGACAGCACCCGAGAAATGTACATAATAAACCTTGCTATAATTAGCCCTTATCTACCATTAGTTTCCCCATATATTTGCTTTCTCACAATTTGCTGCCCCAAGAACCTCAAAGTCTTTTTTCTTTGTCTTGTCATTTCTCTAAAAATTTATTGCTCTTTTGTTATAAGATGCTATATAAGCCTGAGTTCTGTCTACCCTTTGAGTTCCCCGTCACCAGGTGCTTGCATATGTAAGCAGGATGCACGTATTAATAAACTTCTGTTTGTTGTTTTCTTGTTAATATGTCTTTTGTCACTCTAATTTATAGGGCCCCAGCCAGAGAATCCAAGATGGGTAGAGGAGAAAGAGTTTTTCCCTCCCCTTCATATGCATACTTTCATCTCTGTACCCCACACTACGCCTGTGGAAGCCATCACTGATCCATCACAGCAGTCATTCCTGTTGAAACTAGATGTTTCAGAGTATACCCTAGGAAGTTACCACTCACTTGTTGGAATTTTCAAGAGAAAGAAAATATAATTGGCTTTCCTGACCTGATTATCTAGGACAATGGTCAGAAATAAGGCCCAGATCCAAGGTAGTAGCTGTGGAATTGGACCCTCTGAACTTGTTGACAAGACGCTCAACCTTCCGGAAATGACCTACCATGACACAGAAGTGTTTAGTAAAAACGAATTGTATACTCATCTGTTTTTTTAATTTTCATTGAGAAATGAAAGAATAAAGAGAAACCCTCAGTCATCACTAGGCACAGATTTGCTGTAGTGGCCAGAAGCCCTGAAAAATGACATTTCATTTCTATTTCATCTCTCTTCCTCCCATCGTGTTTGGATACAGTGACATTGTGCTTTGGGAAGAGCAGGGTCCCAGCATGGCCACCTCTCTTGGCTGTATCTGGAGGGAGCGTGTGATAAGCAGCGGCTCCTGATGTGGTGGGAAAGCCCCAGGAGAGGCTGGGGTTCTGACTGGTCAACAGCCTTGTGCCCATTTGGCCAGTACATGCTGGAGAGCCGTGTGCATTCTCTCTGAGCTCTCTCTTGCCTGCCAAGGGTCTGGGCAGAGGAACAAGGGGCAAGGATTCACAGGCTGGTTGGAGGGTGTCCTGTGGCCATTCATTTCCCCATTTCCAAACTGCTTAAATGTTGGAAAGCCAATGTGGAATCAGAGGTAATGCTTTGGGGCTCAAAGAGGATCCCATTTCTTTCCCTCTACAATCTGACATCTGCCTTGAAATAGCCTCAACTTCACCCTGCCAGGCACCGCCCAGACCTGTGGCGGTGTGGGTTAGGGGTGCCTGCAGCCGCTCTGTCTTTGTTTTGACCATGCTTCTCCAGCTTCATTTTGCAACTGTGGCCTCACGTCCAGATTCAGAGGGTTCAGTGAATTGTCCTGGAATCCTGTTTTTGCAGGGAGAAGCTATTTGGATCTTGGTGGTGGGTGGGCGAGGGCGGAATGCAGTTTGGAGCAGCTGCAAATTGTACATGGCCATCAGCTGTTCTTTGTAAGGAATCGCCTGGAGACATTGTGTGCCTCTACAGACTCCTGTGGGGCACAATTTGTCTGAAAGATAGAGTTTCAGCAGGTAGGGCATTTGAAGTTTACATTCTTATTTCTACCTGTTTTAACTCTTTAGGCAGAGCTGGCTTTTGGCAGAGGAGCCACCCTTTCCTTGTTTACCCAGAAATCTGCCTGCCATAGGTCCATCAACCTACGCAAAAGCTCCCACATTGGGACCTCATTGCTTTGGGTGAACATAGCTCCCTTGAAAAACAGAACTGGAGAGGTGATGAAAAAGAAACGCTGTGGTCAAATGATCTTGATTTCTCCATCCGTGTGTTGTGGGATCTTGGCCATTTCCTATATCTGAGCTCCCCTATTCCCACATGCAGAAGGTAGGGACCGATTTCTAAGTTCTCTGTATGTTCAAGGCTTTCTCCTTCTTGAAGTCCTTCCTGATCATTTCATCTCTCAATCGTCTGTTCTCCTTTGGAGTCTGTATCATGTCATCTAGTCTTTGGTCCTTTGCATGATCCTGCACTGCATTCTACATTTTCAACGTATGTAAGTAGTAGTGCCTGGACTACTGACGAGCTCTTTGAAGGCAGAGAATATTTTTTTTATGCCCTTTAACACATCATTGACTAATTTGGGGCTGATAAAGGTACATGGCTAGAATTATTCATTTAAATAGTCTATGTAAGAAGACTATAATAATCCGATAATTCTGACTCTCCTCTGAGATAAACATAGACAAGTCTCCGTTTTCCACATTAATAACAATGGTGGTATCTATGCGGCAACAGCTCTTGACAGTTTCCAAAGGATTTTGACATTCATTACCTCATTTTAACCTCTCAAAAGCTCTGTGAAGTAGCTAGATGCTACCAACACGGTTATCTTCATTTCATACAAGATGCAATTTGAATTCCACTTATTTAATATCATACAATTAGTATTTAGTAATAAATAAGGGTCTGGAATCCAGGTATGCTGATTTCAATGCTTTTTCTGTTATTCTAGACTTTAGTTGCTTTGGTATTTCTTTGTTTCTGCTGTTCTGATTGGTTTATTTCTACTACTCTGTCTTCCAGGTTATGGACCTGTTTTTCTGTGTTAGCAAATCTAATTAATTCCTTCTGATGTGTTTTCCTTTTCTTTTCTGCCCCGATGCCAGACAATCCAGTTCCTCCTCTTTTGTGTCTGTGTCCCCCAGAGCCTTGCCCTGGTGTTGGAGCTCAGAGGAAGTGGAACTTTGTAAGTTCAGTTCATGGTGCCAGTCTTTTAAGCGGAACATCTGGGTCTCCAGCAGCCCCAATCTGCACTGGTTTTTACATCCTGTAGTTATAAGGACTTATCTTCCCAGCTCTGGGAGCCTGGGCTGGGCTTCTGGTGTGGGGCTGGGACCCCTTGCTCCTCACCAGCAGCCTCCGCAGAGATGATTTCCCTCCGAGTGAAAAAAAGTGGCACGTGTGGGTGCCGGACCAGCCTGTTCCACACCTCCGCACCTCCTACCAGTCTCAGTGTGCTTTCTTCTTTACTTCTCTAGTTGTAGGACTTCCATTCAGCCAGCTTGCTAGTGGTTCTGGATGATGGTTGTTCTGTACTTCGTTGTAATTTTGATGTGGTTGTGGGAGGTGGCGAGTACAGGCGTCTACCTACGCCACCATCTTGGTTCCCCCTTCTTTTCTTCTGATGTGTTTTTCAGTTCAGTTCTTGTACTTTTGGTTCTGCTCAGTTCTTTTCTACACTTTCTTACTCTTTGGCGAAGTTCTCCCTAAGAACCTCTGTTCCATTCTCAAGTTTGGTGACCATCCTTATGATTGTTTCTTTGAATTTTTTATTAGGCAAATTACTATTTCCGTTTCCTTAGGAGTCCCCCTAATCCTCCCCCCCCCACCCCCGAGATTTTTCTTGTTCCTTCATCTGGGAGATATTCTTCTGTCTTTTCATTTTGTTTGCCTTTCTGTGTTTGTTTGTATTAATCAGACAAAACAGGTATCTCACCCGGTCTTGGAGAAGTGGCTTATGTAGAAGCAGGCTTTGTGTAAGCTGCGTGTGCAGGGAGGAGCCCAGCAAGCGCTTAAAGTATCTAGGCTTTGGCCGGTCCGAGCCAGACTAGCTCCAGGTGGGCAGGCCAGGTGTGTGCAATGCCCTGTTGGTTCTGCTTGCTCCCTTTGTTTGGGAGCTGAAATGGGCTTAGGAGACGTACCCTAGAAACACACTGCAGTGACCTGGGTAGAGCTGCTGCCCAACCTGTGGAGGTGGAGGGGGATGTAAAGAGTGGTACTCCCCGGCCTATGACCCCCGGGGAGCTCCCAGGACCCCCAGTCTTCTGCACAGTCTGTCTCTGGCTGGTTGCAGTGAAAGCGGCCCCGTGTAGTGGAGCCTCTCTGCAGCCCCGCGTGCTGGGTGGTTATGGGAAGCGGGTTGGAGCTGAGCATGCGCTTCTGGCACGTGGGGCTCTGCCTGGGGGAGGGGCAGGGCTGCACAGGGAGGCCAGGAGCGTGCAGTGACGGCCTGTGGACCCTGCTTATTTCCTTTATTCGGAGGCAGAAGGCGCCAAAGAATGTAGCTGGAAAGGCGCTGGGAGATCCTGCAGGTAGGCCAGGGCCCGAATGGAGCTCCCGCCCATCCAAGTGGAAGGGAATCCCGGTAAACAATGGTGCTCACCCGCTCCTCCGGCCTGGACTGTTCCCACAGGTGCCGGGGGCTCCCTGGGCTTCCCAGCCTTCTCTAGTCAGCTTCTTTCTCTTCTTTGTTGTCAGAGGTGTGCATTCAGCGCTCTTTGCCGGACTGTCGTCATTGCTACCTATGTGCGTGCATATTTGATTTTGCTCATGGGAGGGGAGAGTTCAGCGGCCTCCTACACCAGCCCTGTCATGGACTCCACTTTGGTATTTCTTTTGAATGATAAAGGCCAATTACATGGCCCGGGCCGGCGTCGCTCAGTGGTTGTGCCTGGTTCGATTCCCAGTCAGGGCATATGCCTGGGTTGTGGGCTCAATCCCCAGTGTGGGGGTTGCCTATCAATGATTCTCTCTCATCATTAATGTTTCTATCTCTCTCTCTTCTCTCCCTTCGTCTCTGAAATCAATAAAAAATATTTTTTTGAAAAAGACCAATTACATGGGTTGCAATGCAGGGACTACAATACAGAATGTGGATTCAAAAGGGGAAGTATTGGTCTAGGGTTAGGGACTCAGGTTCTGGACTCTTATTAAAGATTTGGGATTAAATCTCCAATCTAGATGTTGTCAATTGTTACCTGTGTGACCTTGCACAGTTTAATTAAACTACCCAGTCCAGGGTGTTTTATCATTAAAATGAAGATTACAACAGTACCTACTCCAAAGAATTCTGAGGTTTAAATAAAGCACATGGATAACTTACATGGCCGGGCACATAGGGGTGTTTCCTAGCTGTTAGCTGCCGTGAGCATTGCCACATGGCATTAGATCGGCAGGCAGAGCAGCCTCGGGTAGTTATGCTGTGAAAGACACTGGTTCTTCTTCTGCTATCACATTTTTGATTCTTTGAATTGTCCTGAATTGGCTTAATCAGGTTTTTATAGAGCTGCTGCTGTTGACTAGCGCGAGCCACTATGGAACGCAGATTTATGTATGACGTTGAGAACTAATGGAAGATTTTCATGGTGAATTCATTCCTAGACTTGCCTATTCCAGGGTTTCCCAAACTACCTCTGCTAAAGGACCACATTTTGAAAAAAATGATCTCCAGTTGTTGCAGATGGATGCTTTTGTAAAACACAACAATATTGTGTTTCCAACAATGTTAATTGCTACACTTTTTTAAGTGCTTGTCTGTTTCTGTTTTGTTGTTACTGGAGAGTGACCCCCCATGGAGAGGCACTGCTCTATCCAGAGCCCTTCCAAGCCAGCTTCTCTGCAGCCAAGATATGAGTTGGTCTGACCTCAAAGTGCTCCCTAAACCCAGAAACTAAGATCAGTTTGCAGGGTAGTGTTGAGTAGAAAATGCTTTGCTATTCCATTGAGTTCAAGAAAAGTTCTGAGATGCTGCTTTTCTGATAACGCAGGTGTGCTCAGCTTGGAAGTTTAATTACCTGAGAGTAAAATAAACGATTTCAATTCAGTAACGCCATCCAATTTACCCAGTAAAATCCCTAATAAGTAGGGAATGGAGGATGAAGATGAGAACTCAGAGTTGGATTAGACTGTAGTGATTTTCTGAAGGATGAGCTGCCCCAGGAAGCATCAAGCTTGATTACGTAGTCTCTAATTTGGAAAGTGGAGGTGATAAGAAGTTAGCAAAATGATGGGAGAGTCACTAATGAGAAGCCAGATGAGGCCAACAATATTGGGAAGGACAAGGGAATGTCAGTATCAGCCTCTAGGACTCTAGGACAGTGGTTCTCAACCTTGGCTGCACATTAGAATCACCTGGGAATCTTTTTAAAATCCTGATTTTCTGGGCCTCATCCTCCGGAAATTCTGTTTCTTTGTTACTAATGTTGTGGCCCCACCCCATAGCAAATAAACAGAATTTCCGGAGGATGAGGCCTAGAAATCAGGATTTTAAAAAGATTCCCAGGTGATTCTAATGTGCTGCCAAGGTTGAGAACCACTGCTGTAGGATTTAGGAAGATGGTGGGTAGGTGGTCTTTTTCTTCTTAGCCTTCGGCATCAAGCAGTTTTTATTTGTTCAGCCATTCATCCATTCAACAAATATTTCTTTAGTACCTCCTTAGCTTTTTTTTAAAATGCATTAAAAATACAGCAATAAACAAAACACCCACTTTACAGCCTATTGGGGAAAACAGGCAATTAAACATGCATTTGCAGCCAAGAGTGATATTATGGGAGCACATATTCAGGAAGTCTAATCTGGTCCCTGAGGTCAGAGAAAAGTTTTCTTCAGAGGAGTTATCCAGGTTATGGGCAAGAAGTTTCTAGGCAGAAGAAACAGCATATGCGAAGATGCTGAGGTGTGAGAGAGCTTGGTCCATTTAGAGACCTGAAACATGCTCAAGTTGGCTGAGAAATAAGGTGGGGTGGGGGGTGAGAGGAACAGGGATTTTGAGATGAGGCAGAAGATACAAGAAAGGATGTGTGAAGAACCTTGTGAACCATGGGCTTGTTCCATTATCCTAAACACAGTCAGAACCAGGAAAGGGCTTGGAACAGGAGGACAGAGTGGTAGATAAGATTTGTATTGGAGAAGTGTTATTTTGGCTTCTGTGTGGAGAATTGGTTGGAACCTGGGAGTCCCAGTAGGTGACCACTGATGAGATCTGGGCTATGGCCTCGGTTAAGGTGGTAGTGGTGGAGGTAGAAAGCAAGGGATTGAGGATAAGGAGGCAAGACTTTCAATTTATGGAATACAGGGCATGTGGGGAAGATGGCATTCAGGTCTCGTCTCTGGGTTGGGCTACTGGGTGAATGGTGATGCTGTTTATAGAAGGGGACCCAGAAGTAAGTGTGTGTGTGTGTGTGTGTGTGTGTGTGTGCGCGCGCACTTTTAGGGACCTTCACAACCTGCACGCATGAGCGACTCAGCTTATATGCTTCCACCGCGAGTGATTGGGCTCCCTGACAAACTCTTATCTCCTGGACAGTCTTCGCTGTCCTTGCCTGCCCTCTCGCACAAGAGTTATTAAAATGGGAGCGTGGCTCACGGTGATGGATGGCCTGACGCCGATCATTCCCTACCTCTCCTGCTCACGGTAAATATTTACTTTTTGTTACACGGGAACAATGAGGTTTCACACAGGAGATGGATGTTGAGTGTATATATAATATTATGCTTGTCTGACTCCTTTGAACACCCAACTCTATTTCCCCGGCTTACCTGGGGAAGGGGGGAGGTGCCGGAACACAAGGTGACGAGTTTGACTTTTCAGAGGTTGCTCCGGAGATTTGCAAGCTGGGTGGATTTCTTGGTTTGTTTTTTGTTTATTTGCTTTGTTTATTTTTATTTTCTCACTGAAGGGCTAAAGGCATGGTCTCTCTCTGAGACTTAAGGTCTGGTCAGGAGCCATCAGTTACATGTGTATCAACAGTTCTCCTCTTTACCTAATAATGTTCCTGAAATTTATTCACATTTTAAACATAGATACACAATTTAGCTTTGCCCTGAGCAATAATGTCACCCAAATCATGGATGCAATATGCTCATTTTACTAATACATATTGCCATATGTATGCATTAAACTATTAAAATACAAGATGCTCCTCGTTTCCTTGTGACTGTGGCCTGCTAGGACGAGGTGACAGCCGATTTGTGCACAGCTCTCAGCCTTGCCACCTCCTCGCTC
Source organism: Myotis brandtii (assembly GCF_000412655.1). Lineage (NCBI taxonomy): Eukaryota > Metazoa > Chordata > Mammalia > Chiroptera > Vespertilionidae > Myotis > Myotis brandtii. The sequence goes on from NW_005362269.1 coordinate 4,996,556, forward strand.
TGTGACCCTGCGCTTGTCACGACTTTCGGGGCCTCCTCCTCTCCATCTGCAAAACGAGGCGGGCTCCTAACACACCATCTTTCTACTCTGTCCTCTCTTTCCATTTCGAGGAAATAGTTATAAGAAGGAAAAAAATGTTCATGTAGGCAGGCAGGTTAATGTAAACATTTTTCTCACTTACGTAACGACAGTTTCCAATCTCTACCTGGGAAGCTGGTTGGTAGTTCTTGTCATTCATCTATTCTTGCTGCTCAGGAAATACATGAGGACAGATGAAGCCGCTGAAAGGTTCTGTAATGTAGTTAGAATGGAGTCCAGCTGATGGGTGGTCGGGGGAGGAAGAGCAGCAGTGAGTGAGCTACTGAATCGCACACTCTGCATGCTAGTGGCGCCACCCCAACTTTTAGCTCATTCATCTTGTATTTCCCTCCCCCCTTCTCTCTCTCTTCATCACCCTCCCCTTTCCTCTCTCCTTTCCCTCTCTTTGTTTCTCAGCTAATGTTCCATTACTTATGGCCACCTGAAACCATGCACTTCTGTTTCTGTAGACCCAAATGACAAGCCAGGTACTAACTGCTTCCCCCATAGCATATGGCTGTATTTTTTTTCTGTCATCTTTCTTAAGAAGTATCATTTCGGAGAAGGATGCCTTTAACCAAAGGCACTACGTCTGCAGGGTTGAGCTGAGGGGAACTCTGGCAAGAGGAGGATTGGTTTTGACCCCTTAATTCTCCCCCCCCCCCGTTCTTTTCCCCTTCCCTCCTGGATGGGGATGCTGGCTCTCCCAGCATGGCCCTGGGGGCCCATCTCTACACAGCTTGCCTGTTCTCTGTCCCCAGTTCTGCCACAGCAAGAAGGGCCTGTGAAATCATCTCAGCTGAGTCCCTTATTTTGTACTACATGGGGCAACTGAGATTCAGGAAGGGGAAGGACTTGCCTCAGTTTACCATAGTTCCATTTAGAGGCAGGAAGGGGACTAGCATTTTGATCTTGAGACTCCTAGAAACTTTGGCCACCTCATGGCTTTTGCCAAACATGTCCTGGCTCAGGTACTCTACCCCGACAGGTAGGACCCCGTGTTTGTACACTTCAATCACTGCTGGGAATGCTCCCTCTGAGGACTCTCGCACTTGTATTTTTGTTAATACATTGGATAGAGATTGTGCTTAATGCCTGCTTTTCCTGTGGTTTTTAAGCACCAGGAAGGCAGGGACGGGTCGCTCTTTTCACAGGTCATCCGAGTTCTGTAATAACGTAGTAATAGCAGTGAACTGCAGGGTAATAACAGTGAACTCTCAGTGGGCACTTACTGTGGGTCAGGCTGTGTTCTGAATATCCTATGAGTATTAATTTATTTAATTCCCACAATCCAGAGAGATAGGTACTGTGGTAACCATTCCTGCTCACCGAATAGGGAAGCGAGATGTGAAAGGCTAATTAACTTGTTAGAGGTCACACAGCTAGTAATTGGCGGATCTGGGGTTCAAACTTGGGCAGCCTCATGCCAGAGGACACAGCTTACCCTGGGCCGCCTCTCACACAGAAGATACACAACAAATACGTATTCACTTGGTGCTTTTCCTTGACTGTGCTGTCCAGAGAACACTCTTCCTTCCAATATCCCTGGAGACCAGGTGTTTGCGCGACTCTTACAGAGGAGCAAGGACATTTGGCTTTGGATCAGGGGTTCTCTAACTTGAGTGCGCTTATGATTTTTCTGGGGTGCTTGTTAAGGCAGACCCCTACGCCCTATCTTGGGCCCGTTATCTGAGTCACTGGCAGCAGGACCTGGCGATCTGAGTTGTGCCAATGCATGTAGCCTGGGCAGGACAATGTAGAGAACTAGCCTTTTAAAAGTTCTTCATTAAGCAGGTCAATCTAAGCAATGGTTTCTGTTTGGTGGAAATTGGAAGCTGGTACAACAATTTCTACCTTTTCTGCTTCTCGTGTTTAGGGAGTGGATTTTGGCTCATTAAATAACAAAGCCTAGTACCCAGGACCTCTCATGGGCCGGGGGCAAAACCAACAGGGTAGGCAGCACCTGGGTAATTGGTTGTGACTGAACCTGGAGCTTCTGCATTGAGGGCATCATTAGCCTCCCTCTGATGCTAAAGCAACAGGCGGCTTCTCCTCTGGGAAGCACTGCAGTACGGTGTGTGGTTGTCAGAGGGCTCAGCAGTGTTTTTGAGATACCGGAGGTGATTCTATTTGACTTAGGGCAGGAGGTGTCAGTGAGATAAGACAGCGTGATAGGGACCTGCCCTTTCCTATTTAGAGTCTGTGTTTTGGATGCACTGCACTGGAACACAAGTCTTCCCCCAGCTAGGGAGAGGCTCATCCAAAAGCACCGGATGGCTGGTCCCTTGTTATATGTGCACAGGGGTGGTCCTGTTGCTTTAGTCTACAAATACTCTCACAACTGTTCTCCTGTTTCTCCTACTCCTAGTGCAGTGGTTCTCAACCTTCTGGCCCTTTAAATACAGTTCCTCACGTTGTGACCCAACCATAAAATTATTTTCGTTGCTACTTCATAACTGTAATGTTGCTACTGTTATGAATTGTAATGTAAATATCTGATATGCAGGATGGTCTTAGGCGACCCCTGTGAAAGGGTCGTTCGACCGCCAAAGGGGTTGCGACCCACAGGTTGAGAACCGCTGTCCTAGTGGATATTTCCTCATCCACTACCCACCCATGCACCCATCATTTAACCGTCAAACACTGGCTGAGCACCTAGTATACGAGGCACTATTTCAGGCCCTAGAGACTCTAGCGGTGAACCCAGCAAGCGGCCACTCTCATGGAGTTCCCACTGCAATGCAGATTCCTGGTCCCTTCTGTTGCCTGTCATCCTATTTTCCAGTCACTTCTCAGTAACTGGTAAATACTTTCTTGTCCTTTTTATTTTTTTGTTTTTTCAAGATAAATAGGCAAGAATTCCACTCTCTTGCTCAGACATTTTTTTTAAAAGATATTTTTATTGATTTTTTACAGAGAAGAGGGGAGAGGGATAGAGAGCCAGAAACATCAATGAGAGAGAAACATCGATCAGCCGCCTCCTGCACACCCCCCACGGGGGATGTGCCCGCAACCAAGGCACATGCCCTTGACCGGAATCGAACCTGGGACCCTTCAGTCCGCAGGCCGACGCTCTATCCACTGAGCCAAGCCGGTCAGGGCTCAGACATTTTATATACATGTGGGTGTGCATATACATATACATATACATGTGTGTACATATACATATGTATAACATGCATATATAACAAAGGCCATCATTTACTTTTTCAACAAACGTTTTTGGGTTCCTACTATGGGCGAGTCACTAAGTGAGGAAAGACAGTTGTGGGCTCAAGGCATCTCTTCTCATTTCCCCAGCATGGGCCACATGCCTACTTTTCAGGGCACACATACGAGAAGCAACTGCCGGCTGGTTCCTGCCTACCTGTGCCCCTTTTTGCATGTCATTTGTTAGATAGAGTCATGGAAAGAGAAACGATTCCATTATGTTCTCAACTAAAAAACAGATTATTAACCCCTGTGAAACGCCATGTCCCATGTAAATGTCAGTAACTCTTATCATCTTAGAAGGTCCTGAAAACCAACAAGGCCAACTGCAGCTATCAGCTCGATGTGGATGTGAAAGTTCTTACCACATCCACCAACATTCCCAGCTACAAAACACAGCATTTTTGGGAGATTTATTGGCAACAAATTAGCTTAGATTTATTGCAGATTATTGATTTCAGCATTCAAAGGTTAATGAGGTTTGTGCCTTCATTCTGCACTTCTGCTCTGGGGAGAATAATGAGCTTGCCTGAAGATACAAACCATTCCATTAAAATAAACAGATGACTGTAACGTGCACCCTGGCTGCATTCTGATACTCCCCCCGCCTCATCCTTTCTCTTTCTTTTTCTTTTCCAACATATTCTGATTTCTCAGATGATTTTCCTTTCTGCATGTGAAGAGATGATCGAGGTGATCCCAGGCACCACTGTTACAAATCATGGGTGATTCCCTCATGGACCCTTGCATGGTACGGAAGTGGAACTAACCTCTACTATCTCTCAAGATTCTTTTCTTTTGATACATCTACGGATATCTCAGTGTCTCAGTGTAGAAATGCTGCTCAATTAGAAACCCCAGACCAACGGGGAGATCCAACCATATTATTAAAAGCAAGAGATACTGAGTTTCCAATACTGGCTGCTACCCTTTTGACCAGGACATGGCTTAAGTAATTTCAAAACATTATTTCTCTTTGACCATGGCAGATTTTCTGTCTTAATGATCTAATTGTAAGTAGCTTTGCTTCCATTTTTATCTGCATGCTGACATAGACTTTGAACAGACCACAAACTTTACTTAGTTCATTTATTTCATTCTAGATAAGGTCGTAAACCATCCAGAGAGCTCAGGGTCTGTACTCTTTTCAAGGTCTTGTGGGAATGAAGAATGCCACAGTCTGGGTGAGCAGGAAATAGCTTCTCTCCTGTCTGTATCTGACACAAACCCTAAATGAATGCAAGCCTGGCTCTTATGGAAAGCCACATGGGGAGAACACTGAAAATTGGTTTCTCAACAGTAACTTTGGGTCCATCCAAAGACAAATTACATCTTTGCTCAACTATCTTTGTTAGTTTCTCTTTGGTTTAACCCTTCTAGGGGCACAGATGAATACCAAGTTCAGATTTTAGTCATGGACAGTTGGGGCTTGGAGGAAACTTAACATTTTATTTTGGGTCTCTCCTTATTTGGCTTCTGGGGAAATGGAGTGTAGCAGGGAAGTCTCAGATCCACGACTGTGCAAATCCAGCTGCTTTCTATCTAGGAGCCCATGGTACATAAAGACTTATTAGAGGAGTCCAGGTCAGAGGTACCATCTGTGTTTGCAGACAAACGGCGCTCTATACCTTCTGAATGCAGCGTGTTTTCTTGGACTGCCTCTAGACCATTTCAGGACAGGCAGTAAGAAACGCTTTCAGCCCCACCTGCTCTGCCATTGTCAGTCTCACCTCTGTAAACACCAGCAACTTATTTTCAGTGGCTTCTCTCCTTCGGCTCTGAGACCCAAGTGATGAAGGGCATTGCTGTTTGGGCTCTTTCTCCGTCCATCAGCGTTTTGATTAAAGTCACTCAGAGGCCCTTTTCTGTGAGTGGAACAGATTGAAGTCCTCACTTACCAGGCTCAGTCCTTGAAGGGGCCAGAGTGAACCATTTCTGCTGGATTCATGCTTTACTTCGCAGCTCTGACAAAGGGCAGAATGCAATTTTCTGCTGAAATGACACCTGATTACAGATCAGCACAGCACTGCCCACTGGGCCCGTTCCTTCCTCGCTTATATGCCTTAGGTTGTGTGACATCAGAAAGAAGCGGGCAGCTGAGGAGAAGGGCAGTTTCACCCTTGATGCCTAAAATCTCAGCTGAATAAGTTGAAAATCCTAAATTACTTATGAGTCTGCAGGCATAGCTCAGGCAGAGGCTATAGCTTTGGGGGTTCATCCGTGCCCTCCATTTTCCATAAAATGAGAGGGTAAGAGAAGTTTTCAGGTTGTAGATGTAACCTTGCTTTTATGTGCCTTTACTTAGTTTATGTATTCTCCTGAAATCTTGTAAGATTAACATGTGTAAATGATGGATGGGACAATTTTATATTGTCAACAATCTGTTGAGGTGATATGAGAGAAGAGAGACTTAGAGAGGTTTTAAAAGATCTTTAATTTCCATGTGTTTGAAGGTACATCTTTTGTCTTTCTGTTATTAATTTCTATTTCTATTCCATTATGGTCAGAAAACATATTCTGTATGATTTAAACTTGTTAAATATTTTTTTATCCTTATGTTTATTGATTTTAGAGAGAAAGAGAAGAGTGGGGGGAGAGAGAGAAAGAAATATAATTTGGTTGCTTCCCATACATGCCCCAATTGCAACCGAGGTATATATGTATGAGCCCTGACCAGGAATTAAACCTGCAACCTTTTGGTACATGGGACAATGCTCCAACTAACTTAGCCAAGCAACCATGGCTGTTAAAATTTGTTTTATTATCCAGGGTATGATCTTCCTTGGAGAATATTCTATGGAAACTTGAAAAGAATGTGTATTCTGTGCCTGGGAAGAATATCCTATAGATGTCATTTAGATCCTGTTGGTTGACTGTGTCATTGAATTCTTCTAAATCCTTACTAATTTCCTAATTGCTGAAAGCAGGGTATAGAATTTCCCAACTATAATTAGGAATTTACCTATTTACTTTTAGTTCTGTCAGTTTTTGCTTCACATTTGTTTTTGCAACTCTGCTGTTTTGTACATCCACATTTAGCATTGCTGCGTCATCTTCTGGATTGGCCTTTTAACCCTTATGTAATGTCCCTCTCAACCTCTTGTAATTTCCTAATCTGAGTCTACTTTGTCTTAAATTAATATAGCCATACTTAATTTTTTAAATCAATGTTTAAATGCTATTTCTTTCTTCTGTCATTTTGCTTTCAATATATGTCATAAGTTTGAAATGGGTTTCTCTTAGGCAATATAATTGAGTCATGATTTTTAATCCATTCTGGCATCCTCTGCCTTTTAATGAGTGTACTCAGAGCATTTACAGTTAAAGTAATTATTGATATGTTAGGACTCGAGTATGCACTTTTGTTTTCTCTGTTTCGTATTCTTGTTTCTCTCTCATTTTAAAAACACTTTCCTGTGGGTTCCTTGAAGGTAGTAATGGAAGTTCTACCCAGTGAAAATAGACAAGGAAAAAAAGATAAAAGACATATAGATTGAAAAGGAAGAAACAAAACTGTCTCTTTTTGGAGATGGCACAATTGTGATAACACCACATATTGACAGGGAGGTAGAGAAACTAGATTACTTGTACATTGCTGGTGGGAATGTAAAATGGTTCAGTCATTCTAGAAAATTGTTTGGCAGTTTCCTTTAAAACTAAAAATGAACTTTCCATATGATTCAGCAATTACACTTGTGAGCATTTATCCCAGATAAAACTATATTTACAAGGAAGTTGTACATGAATGTTCATAGCAGCTTTATTCAGCCCCAAACTGAAAACTACCTAAATGTGTTTCAATGGTTGAATAGTTAAACTCTGTTTTTCTCACCCCATGGAATACTACTCAGAAATAAAAAGAAATGAACTATGGATGCACACAATAACTCAACATGCATTGGATGAATCTAAAGGGAATCATGCTCAGTAAAAAAAAAAAAAAAAGCCAATTACAAAGGGCTATATACAGTATGATTTCCTTTATATAACACTAGAGGCCCAGTGCACGACATTCGTGCACTGGAGGGGGTGGTCCCCTTCAGCCTGGCCTGTGCCTTCTTGCAGTCTGGGGCCCCTTGGGGGATGTCTGCCTGCCAGCACCACCCCTGCGCTCACCAGCTGTGAGCCTGCTTCTGGCTGAGCAGCGTTCCCCCTGTGGATCACCAGGGGGCAGCTCCTGCATTAAGCATCTGCCCCTGGTGGTCAGTGAACATTATAGCAACTGGTCGTTCTGCCGTTCAGTTGATTTGCATGTGGATCACCAGCGGGCAGCTCCTGCGTTAAGCATCTGCCCCTGGTGGTCAGTGAACATTATAGCAACTGGTCGTTCTGCCGTTCAGTTGATTTGCAGTTCTGCCCTTCAGTTGATTTGCATATTTGGGTTTTATCATATAGGATTCTCAAAGTAATAAAATTATAGAGATAGAAAAAAAAGATTAGTATTTGCCATGAGTAAAGGATGAGATATATGTGGCTATAAAGGGGGAGCACAAGGAGCTTTGTGGTGATTATATCTTGATTTTAGTAGTAGTTACACAAAGCTATACATGTGACTATATTGCATAGAACTACACACACACACACACACACACACACACACACACAAATGAGTGCATATATCTGAATAAGGTACGTTACCTGGTTTTGATACTGTGCTATGGTTATGTAAGATGTTAACACTTGGGGGTGGGAGTGGACTGAGTGAACGGTACATAGGTCCTTCTATACATTCCTTTGCAACTTCCTCTGAATCTATAATTATTTCAAAGTCAAAAATTAAGGAATATAGTTTGCTATGACTATATAAATGTTTACACACATGTCTGTGCAAACCTTTCAGTTTGTTTTATTCTTCTTCATTTCCTATCCATTTCAGAACAATTGGAGAAACAGATGGGTTCTAGGAGATAAAATGGTACATATGATACCTTTCAGAATCCATTTTTAAGGATATAGTAAACAGAGAGAGGCTGGCTGAACAAGCTGCGGCCATGGACTTGAGACGGTTTATGAAAAGACTGTAGTGAGTGGGATGCTTCCCAAATTTTAAGGTGCATTAAAGTGGAGCTTAATGGACCCTACTCTGAGAGATTCTAATTCTAGTCTCTGAAGGGTATGGATCACAAATCTATGTTTTTTTTTCTTTCTTTATTGATTAAGGTATTACATATGTGTTTTTATTCTTATATGCATGCATACAAGTCCTTTGGTTGATCTCTTCCCCTTGCCCCCATCCTCCCCTACCTTCCCTCAGAGGTTTGACTGTCTGATTGATGCTTCTCCATCTCTGTTTTTGTTCATCAGTTTATGTTGTTCATTATATTCCACAAATGAGTGAGATCATGTGATATTTATCTTTCTCTGACTGACTTATTTCGCTTAGCATAATGCTCTCCAGGTCCATCCCTGCTGTTGCAAATGGTAGGAGTTCCTTCCTTTTTACAGTACCGTGGTATTCCATTGTGTAGATGTACCACAGTTTTTTAATCCACTCATCTGCTGATGAGCACTTAAGAAATCTATGTCTTAAACAAAGATCCAGGTAGTTCTGATGCCTGTGATTCTCCAACCAGTACAGAACGTATGGATGTAGTAGATTTAAATCTTACCTCTGTCCTTAGTTACTGAGTAAACTTGGGCAAGTTCTGAGCCTCATTTTTCTTATCCATAAGTTAGGAGTAATACCCTTATAGGGTTAGTGTGAACTGATGCTCAAGAAAAAACTGAGATATCATAGCTATCATAATCATAATCATAATCATTAATGATATCAGCACATTCTCAATAAAAATTTCTTCCCCAGAGATATGTTGGTAGCATTGCACTAAGATGTATCTAATATGTTATTATTTAGCACCACCAGAACTTTTAAAAAGTTGGGTTTGATGCCTTGTAGACATCTGAGGAGGCTTCTCCGGGATCGTCACTGGAGAGAGTGATGCCGTGGGCTTGAGTCCGCGCCCTTGGTCAGGAGTAAGGGAAGTTGTCACTGCCTGAGGCCCAGTGGGAAGTGCATTCAGTTCAGTGTTGGGTGATTGAGTGATGGCTTCACAGACAAAGAAGCTGCTCTTGGGGGAAGTCTACAAAAGGCCCTGCCTTCCTCTTTGTTGGCTTCCGAGGCTTCTAGAAGTTCCAGAATTATGTGTTATCAGCTTGAAAAGCACAGAGAAGGTAGAGCATCTTTCCCAATAGTTCCAGAAAAAGTCCTTTCATTGGTTTGGTTTGGTTTGGTTTTCTCTCATTTGGATTATGATTCATTCCTGAGTCACTCACAGGCCTCAGATGAACACAGCACTTCTCTACATTTCAAGCAAATCTGTGATCTTAGACATGAAACTCTATAGCTTTGAGGCAGTTAGTCATCATCATTGGCCAACCTGAGCCAGGCTTTGGAAAAAACAAGTTGGATCTTTGAAGCCACAGCGTTGGATCTAGTTGGCACAGTAAGATATTTTGCTTATTAAGTAGTTCCCATTAATGGAGTGTCCAGAACTATCCATTTTCCCCCCCTAATTGAAAGTTTTAATTAAGTTTAAATTAGACAACATGCCTATAAAATGGGAGAATTAAAATAGGACAAATAAAAGGAAACCTACAGAGGAAATTAAACTAGGAAAATGCATATTGGGCAGGATCACGTGGGTGAGCTGGGATTAAATGGCTCATCTTCGAGAAGGACCTTGGTTCCTTGCTGTAAGTAAATGACCTTCTCCAGTGAACTAAATGGTATCCTAATGGCCTAAAAGGCTTAATGCACCTCCCCAATTTATTCCTCGCTGATTAGTAGGTCCGCTGAGCATAATGTACGTCCCTATATACACAGAGTAAATAACTAAAAGATGAGAATGTAGAAAGAGTTATTAAACTTTAAACCAACATAAAGATTTATGTCATATACTTTTGCTTTTTCACAATGTGTTTTCTGACAGACTTGATTTTAAAGACTATGAAACACTCCCAGCTTATTGTTCTAAGGCCTTTCCAGAACTATAAATGATTGGATAATGACCTAAGTCACCCGAGCATGATGTTGGAAAGAACTTTGCTCAGGTACAATTTCAGGGGGCTCAGCTAAAGCAAGCTCATTATAAGTATCAATGATTAGATTTTTGTGATTTTTCCTTATGACCCATAGTAGCACACATCAGTCACTGTGAGTCAGAACAAATAGCAAAAGCAAACACTCTCCCATTCATCAAGCAAGCATATTTGTTTTCTGGACTTTTGGAGAACAGTTCCTGGGTGCTAAGTCAGCCATATTGAGTGCTGATTGAGAGAGAATGACTGGTCCACTTGGCAAGGCCCACTTTATCCCCTTTTTGCCAATCACACAGAGGAGTATTTGAAAGGCATTGGCAGTATTTATTTCTCTTGATGGATTCATTCAGGGCTGGCAAGAGAAAATGTTTCTGGGTTGCCAGTGCTTGCAGTGCAGAACTCTGAGGGTGTGCATATAATTCCAGAACAATCCTTTGGAAGTATTGGGCCTTATTGGGTTGATTTTAAATATTAAAATGAAGACAAGGGTTTCTGTTTGCACTTAGTGTTTGGTAGAAAGGTAATTGTGGGCTCGGTCCCCAGTGGGGGGGAGTGCGAGAGGCGGCCGATCGGTGATTCTCTCTCATCATTGATGTTTCTCTCTCTCTCCCTCTCCCTTCCTCTCTGAAATCAATAAAAATATATTTTAAAAAAGGTAAACAACTTAATTATTTTACCAAAATGCATTTATTTACTCAACAAATATTTATTAGTGCTATTATATGGTGGGCATGGTGCTAGGTCTAGAGATTACTGTACTGGGATAAAATTGAACATAATTTCTTTACTCATGAAGCTTACTGTTTAGTGAAAGAGATAAAAATACACAAATAAATACATTATTTCTAATTGTGATAAGTGCAATAATGCAAACAAATGGGACACAGCGGAGAAGAGAAAAGGAACATGAAATTGATGAAGATGGGGTGGGGAATACATGTACATTTGGGCAAGAAGAAATGACTTATATCCTAAAGGAATTTTAATTATTCACGGTTATATAATTCTGTGTTCAAGTATATACAGGCCTTAGGCAACCAAAGAAGTTTGACATAGAATTACTCAACATTGGTTATATTGTATGAACATTTTGAACTGCTATTTAATAATCATGGAAATTACCTAAATGGATTAAGAAGGCCCAAGTATACTTTAAAAATTGAAATGAAATACTTCCATTTGCTTAAAAAAATAACCTGATCAAGAATGAAATTTGTTTTTCTCCCTGTATTCTTGTTAAATGTAGTTTAAATATCTTTGATCTGCAGATAAAAATTATTTTTGGGGTATTTAGGAAGTTCAGTAGCTTATATCATTGCACACTTAGTGTTTATGTTCTATCAGTCATAATTATCATCATCATCATCATCATCATCATCACAATACAATTTATTTTGCAAGAATTTATTGAGCAACATCTTAGCTTAGGCTGCCATAGCAGAGTACCATATATGGGATGCCTTAAACAACAGAAACTTCTTTTCCCACAGTTTCCTAGGCTAGAAGTATAAGATCAAGGTGCCATCAGTGTTGATTTCTGATGAGGTCTCTTTTCTGGGCTTATCGACAGCCGCCTTCTTGCTAAATGGCCTTTGTTCTGTGCATGCACTGAGGGCAGAAAACAGATTATAGCACTTGTCCAGAAGCTTTGGGGTTAACATCAAGGTTAGCAAGAACAATGCTATGAACAAGGTCCTCATTTGGAATCTTGGAACAGATTATATATAGTGGACAAAGAGAGATAATGAGCTGCAAAAATGGAAATAGACTGTATTATTTTCTTCTTAAAGAATAACTTCGTGTTTCTATCCCACATTTGGAAGTGCCTCATCTAATATAAAAATTCATGAGTGAAGGGATTCCTTTTGTAACAGTTGTTATGGCCAAAAGAACAGATGTTACAGTGCTTTCTCCCTAATTATTTCAAGCCAATCATTCAGTTACCGAATCCAGTCCTTGCCATTAGAGACAATTTGAAAAGGAACGGATGAGCAAACGCCTGGGTATTTGGGGCTGTTAGGCAATCTGGATCTTTCCACTTTCCAAAAACATTCCCAAACTGCCAGTCTTCCCCACATACCAGAAGCATAGTTTTTAAATATTATTTTTCCTGTCGGATACCTTCCCTGACTCCTCTTTTGGGGTTTCTTGACTAAGTTCATGATCACAAACTGGGCTGTGCTTTGTGCATAATCACAAGCTATTCCAGGCCCTCACAATTTGTTCCTGTTGCTCAGCACATCTTGCCTTCCTAGGAGAACCCCAGCCAGGGCCCAGAAGCATCGAAAAAACGGTTCTGTTACTACACTCAGACATCCCATGTAAAATATTATAGCTGTGATTCCTCCAGGTCTGGGCAGAGTTTGGCTAGTACAGTATAAGTCACGGATGCAAATCTCCAGGTTGGCTGTTAGTGATCCAAGTAGCAAAGATGGCGGTCTCCCCATCCTTACTTTGCCCTCTTGTTTACAACGATCACAGATTCCATTGTGAACCAGCGTTAAAAAGGGGGAAACCAAGGAGCAGGTCACCTAAGGATGTTCAACTGAAATCAAATGGCACGAGAGCTGGCATAGAGATAGGTGGAGAGGAAAGGAAGGGGAATCCCTGAAGAAAACACTAGAAAGGGAAGCAGCTGTGCTGCGGTCGCCCAGCACATTAGGGCTCAATCCTTGTTGAACCAGATGCCCCACCTACATCCTATTTCCTCATATTTTCTCATGCTCTTCATTACTCCCCTGATACCTGTAAACATCATTTGAATTTGTTTTACAAGGCATACATTTCCTTGTCTTAAAAAACATTAGTTAATTTTAGAAATGATTTAAAATAGAGAAGAATGGAGATTATTACAACATACCTAACACCTAGCTTTATCAGATCTTATTATCATTGCAAATCTTCATCAGCTCTGTTTCTTTTAACTAAAGACATTAAATATTTCAGATGCAAATGGGGAGTCTCTCTGTACCCCTCTCTCTCCTTTTCCTCTATATCCCTAATAGGAATAATAACTATTGTAGGTTCATTGTTTATCATGCACATTATTATACTTTTTTAAAGATATCCAGATATCCATAAATATTCTGTGATATTGCTTTGTAGATTTTAAAACTTTATATAAGTGATATTGCACCATGTATATCCTTCTGAATTGGCTTTTATTCTCTAAATATTTTTTGAAAGAAATTCACGCTGATACAAGCAGCTCTAATTTGGTCATTTTCATTGCGGGAGAGCATCAAGTGAATAAACTTCCATACATTTTGCAGTTTTCCTCCTGATAAAAATTCAGGTTGTTTCAGGATTTTTAAAAAATATATTTTTATTGATTTCAGAGAGGAAGAGAGAGGGAGAGAGAGAGAGAGAAACATAAATGATGAGAGGGAATTATTGATTGTCTGCCTCCTGCGCATCCCCTACTGGGGATCGAGCCTGCAACCCTAGCATATGCCCTTGACTAGAATTGAACCTGGGACCCTTCAATTCACAGGTCGACGCTCTATCCATTGAGCCAAGCCGGCTAGGGTTTTTGCTGTAATGAACTTTTCAATAGCCAGCCTTGTACCTTTCTCCTCCCATACACATCCAAGTGTTTCTGTTGACTGTATGTCTAGGACAATGTGTTCGTTTCTTTGGGCTGCCCAGCAAATCGCCACAAACTGGGTGGCTCAGGACAACAGAACTCTTTTCTCTTTGCCAGCGCAGAAGCCAAAACCAGGCCATCACCTCCTCCAGAGGCTCCAGTGGAGAGTCCATATTTTGCCCCTTCTAACTTCTGGTGGCTGTTGGCATTTGTTGGAGGCTGTTCCCTCGGTCTCTATCTTCATCTGGCTGCCTTTTCGGTGTCTCTCCCCTTCTGTCTGTGCCTTCTCTTCTTATGAAGACACTTGTCATTGGATTTGGGGCATACCCGGATAATCCAGGATGTTCTCATTTTGAAATCCTTAAATTAATTACATATGCAAAGACCATTTCCCCAAATAAGTTCACATGAGTAGACTCCAGGTAGACAAATCTTTTGAGGGCCATCATTCAAGCCACTACAGTTTCCCCACCTTACCGCTATTGACATTTTGAGTCGGATAATTCTTTGTGGGTAGGGATGACCTGTCACTGTAGGACGTTTAGCAGCTCTACCCACTGGACTGCAGTATTTCCACCCCCCCACCCCCTTGCAACCTCATATGTGATAACCAAAAATGTCTTCAGACATTGCTAAGTGTCCCCTGGGGTGTGAGCCACTCCTTTCTTTGTTGAGAACCACTGACCTCGTTGCTGCATTGTAGGGTAAGAGTATTTTCAACTTTATTGGTCTCTTATTGTCAGTGGCACCAATTTAAACTCCTGTCGGCAGCACATGACAGCCCCCAGACCTCTGCAGCATTGGCAGTACTAGGTGTTGTCAAACTTGAACTTTTTCTATAAATTTGTTTCTATCTTTTGTTTTAATTTCCATCTTCCTAACTACCACTGTGGTTGAGCATCATTTCATTCATCTGTTGTCCATTCGTTTTTCTTGGCCCAAGAGTGAGGAGATATGTATTTTTTTATAGATAGTGGGGGAGGGGGGAAGAGAGAGAAAGAAACACTGATGTGAAAGAGATATATCGATTGGTTGCCCCTCCCACATGGGTGGAGACCAAGCCCTTGAGCAGAAATCAAACCTGAGACCCACTGGCATATATGCCAATGCTCTAACCATTGAGCAATGCTGGCCAGGTCATGAGTTGCTTCTTGATACCTTGTCTAATTTTTTCCTGTTATCTTTTCCTTTTTTAATAATAGGAGCTCTTTTTATATTCTGGAAACTAGTCTTTTTTTCAGTTGTGACATTACTAATGTCTTCTCATCTGTCGGTTCCTTTATTTTATTCATGGTATCCTTTGTAATACCAAACTTCTAAATTATAATGTTGTCAGTTTATCAGTTCTTTTTTATGGTTTGTGCTCTTTGGCTCTTTTAATGTCTCTTTTAAGTGTAAGGAGGCAGTCATGCTTCTTGAGCAAAAGACTGCAAAGACTAATCATGTCTGAAAGAATTTAGTGCTGTGGGAGGCATCGTGATATAGTGAAAAGGCGCAGAACTCTATGTGGGAGACTGTAGTCCCAGCCTGCTCTAGCGGCAACTGTGTGTTTTAGAGAAGTAACTCAACTGCTTTGTCTTTCCAAGTGCTTGTCTGAAGGGCAAGAGGATTTGAGTCTTTGCAAGATCCTAGTCAATTTAAAAATTTTACACACTGGTGAGTTCTCTAAGGGATGCAACTTACATCTCAGCTAGAGAAATAAGGATATTTTTCTCATTGATTTTTAGAGAGTGGAAGGGAGGGGAGAGGAGGAGGAGGGGGAGAGGGAGGGGGAAGGGAAGGGGTGTGAGTGGATAACAAATCTGTGGTACATTTACAAAATGGAATACTTCTCAGCCATAAAAACGAAGGAAAACTTACCTTTTGTGACAGCAGGGATGGATTTGGAGAATATTATGCTAAGTAAAAATTCAAGTCTTGCAGGACAGAGAGAAACATCGAAGTGAGAGAGAGATAATCAATTGGTTGCCTCCTGCTTGCGCCCGGACTGGGCCAGGGATTGAACCTGCAACCCAGGTACATGCCTTTGACCTAGAATTGAACCTGAGACCCTTCGGTCCTCGGGCCAGTGCTCTAACCATTGAGAAAAACTGGCTAGTGCTAGAGAAATCATCTTAACAATCTTCTAGATTATTGGTAAAACGACTTGGACTATAGCCAGGAAAACACACAAAAAGGGAAACATAAAGATTACACAAATCAATGATGAAATGTCAGCTTAAAGCATACACTTTCTCTTTTACTCTTAAATATCTTGGACAAAGACTATGATTAAACCCAACTGATAGCTTTTGTGATATCAAACTATCTCAGATATAATGCATGCACAAACTTTTTAGCACAAATATTTAACTTGTATTACTCTTCCTCATAATTAATTCTTATAATTGCCATTGTTGGTTAGCATGGTGATGCTGTTTTGAGCACTCTTGGAGAGTCTTTATCCCCTCCTTCCCAGGGACATGTCACTAAACTTGTTTCAACTTAATGGTTGTTGTGATTTTTCTTTCAAGCTAGATACTGCAGCATATGATGATACCTTCACCTAACTCGGGAATCACCTGAGATCCTCGGAGATATCATGCAGCCTTACCTGCAAATGAATTCTTGGACATTTTTATGGTTAAAATCTTTCTTGTTTGGCAAAATTAGTTTAATATTTTTACTTATTTCCCCCCACCCAAAGTTTTCATTTTGTAAACTCTCTCCAAAAAAAGGTTTTTATTCATCTTAGTCAAAATAATACTCATTAGAATATTACTTTATACTCATTATAAGATCAAGCCAATAATACTGTTAACTAATAAAATTCAATAACATTGAGTGGTAGAACCTTTAACTGTTATACATTTAGTTTATGCACTGAATAAAATGGGGAGCTTTCATTTGTGCAATTGTGGATGTGAACTGAGACCCTCAGCTTTTGATCAGTCAGCAGTGACATATGCCAATATCTCCCTAGTTTGGAAGTTGGGCTTCATATCACATTAAACAGAGGTGACACTTCTGGCCAACAGTGTGACAGATGACCTTTCTGGTGATCATGACACCTAATAGATCATTTAACATGAGGAGTTCTGACACATGACCAAACTTCTTAAGCATTAGAAAAAACATCATGCAAGTCAATGCCATGCTGAAATCTGCTGTCATCTCCAATGAGTGTCCACAACTGTCATTGGCAGCTTTGAGAACTGTTGCCAATGATGTTGAAGACAGAGTTAAGCCACATTCCTGTAGATTGGTCCAAATCTATCTCAGGGGAAGAAAATGATACCTAGAAGAGAAATCAAGGAATGCCAAAGAGCATTTTTATTTCTTCTTGAACTTACAATACAATTGTTAGACTTTTGTTGTTGCAAGTGGAGATTCTAACTAGCAAATAAAATTACTGGTGTTTGAAACAAAGGCACGTTCAGTAAAACTGTTGAATGAACAGATAACAAGATGACTCTGATTATTGCTTTGACTCTGTATAGTAATAAACATCTTACCTATTGATTCAGAGTGACCCATTTAATAAATAGTTATTGCATGCCAGCATTATGCCAAGACCTGGGCTAGGCACCAGGCCTTCAGGGGTGAGCACAGACCCTGTCCTGCACTCCTGGGACAATCAAATGCAGGGGTATGTGTATAACTATTAATTCAATAATCTTACAAAGAAATCTCTTTTGTAGCACTTAGCATAGTTGTGATTTCAGGAGGAGACGATGGTTAAGTTGTGAGCTGAGGATGAATAGAAGTTACACAGTAAGAGAAACATGAGGAATATTTTGGGCAGAAGACAGTGTGTGCCAGGGGCTCCTGAGGAAAGAGAAGTGGGTGCTTTCTCATGCTGAGAGAAGAGCAACGTGGCCTGGTACTGCATGAGGCTGGAGGAGGTACACAGGTGCCAGACTCAGCAGAGCCTTGTGTGCCATATTCCAGTGCTGTGTTTTTACCCCTAGGAAAACAGGAAGCCATCAAGAAATTTAAGCTGGAGGATGACTTGATCAGATTTTAGTTCCAAAAAAGATCATTCTGCCATAATAAAGAGTGGGGATGGGAGGGGTCGAAGCAGGTGGGGGTGGACTAGTTAGGAGAGTCTCCCAGTAGTTTTATGAGATGAAGGTTTTTTGAATTAGAGTAGTTAAATAGGGAGGCGGAGATAGTAAGAAGAATGTAATAGGATTCAGGAGTGAATTGGAAACAGATATTTAAAAAGTAAAAAGACTTAGTAGTGGATTGAAAATGCAGGGAAAGAAAAGGGAGCTGTTAAGGATGACCAGCATCACGATTCTAGCCTGCATAACTGAATGGCTGATGATGCCATGCATTGAAGCTGGGAACACTGGCAGAGGCCACGCATCTTTAGGGAGGACGGTTATGTATGAGTTTGATTTGGGAATAGAGTTTTCAACACTTGAGTAGATGGCTCTAGAGTTCATAAGAGAAGTCTAGACTAGAGATACAAAGATAAAATTGAGAGTCATCTGTGTACAAATAGATGGTAATTGAAAGTAAGTTACTGTGGTAGACAGAGTAATGGCTTGTAAACTAAATGTCCCCTGGTGGGGCAAAATGCCCCTGGTTGAAAATCACTGTTTTGTATAGAAAATATAGAATCCCTGAGTTTGATTTTGTCCAAGTATTTTTTCTAAAGTGCAGAAAGCCATCAAATGAGTGGTACATTACATGATTGGATCCTCAAAGCTCATGTCTTGATGCACCTGATTTTTTGGGTACTTACTCTGAAGTGATACAAAGTGATTTTATATAAATGGTATCATGCATGCTCTCATATAAGGATCCAAAAGGCCCAGCCTGAGTGGCTCAGGAGTTGAGCATCAAACTATGAACCAGGAGATCACGGTTTGACTCCGGGTCAGGGCACATGCCCGGGTTGTGGGCTCGATTCCCCAGTGTGGGGAGTGCAGGAGGCAGCCAATTAATTATTCTCTCTCATCATTGATGTTTCCATCTCTCTCTTCCTCTCCCGTCCTCTCTGAAATAAATAAAAATATATTTTAAAAAAAGAATCTAAAAGGGTGAGCCTAGAATGGACTCCAGATATAGTCAAAACTTGTTCTAATTCTGCTTGTGCCATTTAATCTATATTGGTGACCAAACAATAATTGAGCAATGTGTTCTAAGAAGTTGCTCTTGCCTCAGTATCACCTGCCTATAAAGATTCAAATGGCATTAGCTCTTCAAAGTAGGTGCCCATCAAATCATGCTGAAGTCTTTATTTTTTAAAATGACAAAAAGTGTCCACATGCTAACATGGTTGATGTGGTGTTTCAGAAATTTAATAGGAAGTGCAGTCCAAACATTGTTTCTAAGCTTTGAAGACAAAGGTGGCTTTTTGGGATCGGTGCTCATGCTGAGTCTCAGGGGTACGAAGGCTCTGTTTCTCTTACCACCCTTCTTAAGTTCTTTCTGTTGGATTGGCTCTTTAAGTTTTCCTACGATGCTGAATTATGTGGAATCTGATTTATTTTATTGCCTTATTAATGCACTGTGTAGTTCGGGGAGAAGGATATGAAGAAGGCCTTGTAAAGTAAATTAAAAGCAAACTTTCATGCTTGATCACACGTGTAAAAGTGGAAATAATTCAACAATGCGACATATACTTTATTAGGGGTCAGTGTTCCCATTGTGGTTATTAAATTTTTTAGTATTTTAATAAAAGTGCTTTCCTCCCAACCTAGTTTTTCCATCTTTCTGAGGGTGCTTTAAAGTTATAGTTCATGCAGGACATTTTGCTAAGAAAAATAAGCCAGACACAGAAAGACAAATACTATATGCTTCCACTTACTTGTGGAATTTTAAAAAGTTGAACTTCAGAAGCAGAGAGTAGAATGGTGCTTGCTGGGGGCTGGGAGGCTGGGGAAAATGGGGACAGGTTAATCAAAGGGTACAGTGTTCAGTTATGCAAGATGAATAAGTTCTGGAGATCTAATGTACTGAGTGTTGACTACAGTTAACATTACTTTACTGTATAGTTGACATTTGCTAAGAGAGCAGATTTTAAGTGTTCTCAATATACACATGCAATGGTAACTGTGTGAGGTGGTCAATATGTAAACCAGCTTGATTGTGGTAATCCACAATGTATATTAAAACATCATTTTATATCTTTTTTTTGTTTGTTGATCCTCACCCAATGATATTTTTTCCATTGAATTTTATTATTTTTTAATATATTTTTATTGATTTCAGAGAAGAAGGGAGAGGGAGAGAGAGATAGAAACATCAATGATGAGAGCGAATCATTGATGGGCTGTCTCCTGCATACCCCCTACTGGGGTTGAGCCTGCAACCCAGGCATATTCCCTGATGGGGAATCAAACCATGATCTCCTGGTTCATGGGTCGACACTTAACCACTGAGCCACACTGGCCAGGCTAAACTTTATTTTTTAGAGCAGTTATAGGTTTGCAGCAAATTGAGAAGAAAGTAAAGAGAGTTTCCATATATCCCCTTCACCAACTCGTGCACTATACCCCTCACCAGAGTGGTACATTTGTTACCATCCATGCAACTGCAGTGACACATCAATGTCACCCCAAATCCATTGTTTACATTAGGGTTCACTCTTGGTGGTATGCATTCTGTGGGTTTTGACAAATACAAGGTGGAGCAAAAGTGGGTTTACAGTTGTTCGTATGGAAAAAGACATGCAGGTTATGGTCATTACAATAGCTTTATCAACTCTGTGTTTCACGTACTCACAACTGTAAACTTACTTTTGCCCCACCTTGTATATAATGATACATATCTACCATTATAGTACCATACAGACATTTCCTTGAATTCCACCTATTCATTCCCCCTTCCCACCAGCTCCTGGCAACCCCTGATCTTTTTACTGTCTCTATAATTTTACCTTTTCAGAATGTTATATAGTTGGAGCTTTTCAGATAGTCTTCTTTCACTTAGTATTATGCATTTGATGTACCTCCATGTCTTTGTGGCTTGATGACTCATTTCTTTTTAGTGTTGAATATTCCATCATCTGGATGTACCACAGCTTACTTATTCATCCACTGACTGAAGGATTTCTTGGTTGCTTCCAAATTTTAGCAATCTATAATAATAAATGTGTAATATGCTAATTAGACCAGACAGCTGAACGACCTTCCAGACGTCATTCCGGACGTCCTTCCAGATGAAGCCGCAGTGGTTGGGGCTGAGACAGAGGCAGTTAGGGGTGATCAGGAAGGCAGGCCAGCAGTTAGGGGCAATCAGGCAGGCAGGCAGAGTGGTTAGGGGCGATCAGGCAGGCATAGGCAGACAGGGAGAGGCGGTTAGGGATGATCAGGCAGGCAGGCAGGCAGGCCAGCAGTTAGGAGCCAGCAGTCCCGAATTGCAAGAGGGATGTCTGACTGCCGGTTTAGGCCCAATCCCTCTGTGCATGAATTCCATGCACCGGACCTCTAGTTATAAATAAAGTAGCCATAAACATTGCATGTAGGTTATTATGTTGACATAGTTTTCAACTCACTTGGGCAAATACAAAGGAGCATGATTGTTGGACCATATGGTAAGAGTATGTTTAGTTTTTTGCAAGAACTGTCTGTCTTCCAAAGAGGCTGTAACATTTTGTATTCTCCTCATCAGTGAATGAGAGTTTCCTTTACTCCACATCCTGGCCAGTATTTGGTGTTGTCGGTGTTTTGAATTTTTGCCATTTTAATAGATGTGTAGCAATATCTCATTGTTTTAACTTGCAATTCTCCAATATGCTGAACATCTTTTTATAGAAATATCATCTGCATATCTTCTTTGGTGAAGTGTCAGTTCAGATTTTTGGTCCTTTTTTTGTGAGAGTGAGAGGGAGAGAGAGAGAAACATTGATGTGAGAAACATTGATCGGTTACCTCCCATATGCACCCCAAACAGGGATAGAACCTTGGAATCTGTAACCTAGGTATGTGCCCTGACTGGGAATCAGACCTGCAAACTTTGGTGTGTGAGATGATGCAACTGAGCCACCCAGCCAGGACAGATCATTGGTCCATTTTTAAATCAGGTTGTTTATTTCGTTATTGTTGAGTTTTAAGAGTTCTTTGTATATTTTGGTTAACAGCCCTTTATCAGGAATATTCTTTTCAAATATTTTCCTCCATTCTGTGGCTTGTCTTCTCATGCTTTTAAGTGTTTTCATTTTTAAAAATAACTTTTTGCTCATTTGAAAGCCTGATAGAGATTTAAGGAGGAATGTAACCCATAGACTTTTAGGGTGTTAATATTGAATTTAGCAGAGATGTTAGCAGGTCGAAGCCTTTCTGGATTCTTTAAATGCTTTTCCCATAGTGATACAAAATGGGTTTCCTCCAGTTGCAAAAGAATTGCAACATGAGAGACCATGGATTTAGTTTGAGAATACCACATTTGTGAGACCTAAAGTTACTTAATCCTTAGAAAAATGTGCTCAGCTTCTCATTTAAGAAAAATAATTAAAACAAACTGGAGGTGTTCATGCTCATATCTGTTGGATTTAGAAGTTTCCCATGGGACAAAGTTATGCTTTAATGAAGAATTAGTTTAAGCTGGGTGGATTAAATTGCTAAAATTCATCTCCATAGTAATTTAGCAAGGGAAAAAATTAAGATATTGGCCACAGTTGCTTTTAATTTTTTCTGAGCTGAAGATCTGTGTGAATACCCGTGGGAAGGGTAACATTCATTCCAGTTGATCATTTAGCCATTAAATACCAAGCTTGCACATAGTGGGTCCTCTACTCAAGGGCTTTTGCTTATGAGTTACATTTCAGTGTGAATGAGGTGATCTCATGATTCCCTACAAATGTTCAGCGACTTCATATTTTCTTGCCTTAGTTATGTTGTGTCTTCTACATTCTAAGAACCAGTCTAAGTTTTGAGGGGAACATAGGTTGCATAACATGATTTCTGGCCTTAAGGAGTTTTACAAACGAATGGAAAGACAACTATATGGAACTTTCTATGACCCAAAAAATGGTCCATCTTCCCTAAATTACTTGAGAGAAAAGAATTCTAACTTGTTGCCACTTCCTAATGTTGTGCAGTTTGACTTTAAACAGTGTCATTTAACTTACAGGAACTGTCAAACTGTGATGGTTAGTTTTATGTGCCTGCTTGGGGTATCCAGATATTTGGTTAAACATTATTTTGGGGTGTGTCTATGAGGCTGTTTTCAGATGAGATTATCATTTGCATCAGTAGACTGAGGAAAGCAGATTGTTGTCCCCAATGTGAGTGGGGCCTCATCCAATTTGTTGAGGGCCTGAATAGAACAAAAAGGGGGAGGAAGGGTGAACTTGCTCTCTCTCATCACTGTATGAGCTGGGTCATTGGTGTCCTCCTACCCTTGGACTGAAATTTACCCCATCAGTTCTCCTGGTTCTCAGGTCTTTGGATTCAGACAGGATATATGTATATATACATATCTCAGATTGGCCTAATACAGGAACCAAAGAACTTAAATTTAAATGACAATTTACATTATAAAAGACACTCAGAAAAAAGAGAAAACCTTTGCATCATACGGTCTCAAATTTGGCAGTGACATATGTTTCCCTGTTTCTCATCATCCTGCTGTATCATTTCATCTAAGGAGGTAAAATTGGGCCATCAAAAATCACTCAGATTGTATTTATCAGTACCTACCAGGTCAATGTATTGTAACATGCATAACTCTAAATGGTCAGTAATGACCATGTCAGGAAAGAACTGTAGGAAAAAAAATCGATATTCCTGTTGAGGTTTTTTCAATAGTACTTAACGATTTTATGCATCTGCTCTGTAGACATGAAGAAGGCTCAATTAAAACCCATCACAGAGTAAGCAAACACTGCCGAAGAAAGAAAAAAATCTATATCAAAACCACACAAGATAAATATGACTGGCAGATTGAACCTTGGTTGCAGTGGCCAGGTAGCTAATGTTTGTTGGAAAATTACAGACCTGATCATGGAGGGACCGTGTCTCTGTGTCCTCATTTGTAAAATATTGTCATTGAAATACCTCCCAAGATTGTGGTGAAGATTTAATGAGGTAACTCGGTGAAGCTCTTAGAATAACACCTCGCATATAAGAAACTCTCTATGCACATTTTACAGAATAAAGTCTAGGAGGATTTCAGAGACCACCTTATAGAGTCAGTTCCTCTGAATTTTATTTTCAGGCTTCACTCTGTCTCTTTAGGCGACATTCATTGGTTGAAAACAAAGGCCTTTAAAAGTGAAAATGTTCTGATGGGACCACAGTGGGCCTCTTCAGCCACAACCCCTCCCCCGCCACTCCTCAATAAGTAAGGTTCTTTGAAAATAGGACAGAAGCTGCCATGGTGTTGGGAGGGTAAGTGTCCATGGCAAGCCGTTGGAGGGGAGAGTTTGAGACAGGTGGGGTATTTCCACAGGCCCAGGCTTTATGAATCCATGGGGAGCTGCTCCGAGCTTTTCTGAGTAACTCCTGGGAAGTGATGCTGGAATGGAGAGCTGAGCTTAGAGCTCCAACCTTCTCCCAGTCCCTGAGAGATACTATCTGTGGGGCTGAGTATCAGAGGAAGCTTTTCCCACTGGAAACCCAGGGAAATGGCCCGGGGAGCTGACCAAGAGTCTAGATTGTACAGTCCATTTAATAATAGGGATGTTTAGGACCATAGGTAACACCTGATCACATTTCTCCATCTTATAGATGGGGTGTCTGAGGCCTAGATTGGTAAATTGACTTGCCCAAGGTTACCCAACATAGTCTGTGGCAAAGCTGAGATGGAAATCCAGATCTCCTGACTCCACATTCTGTGCTTTGAGGGTACACATGTGAAAGAAAGAGAGGGGAAGAGACTGAGAAACAGAGGATTAGGGGAGAGGAGTCGGATTGACTCCTAATATATTATACTAAAGTTTTACATCATAAAGAATAATAGTTAAGCCTCTCATTTATGAAATGCTTACTATGTGATTAGCACCTTGTGTACATAGCTCAGTAATCTGTATAACAACATCATGAGTTAGGCACGATTGGTTTCTCCATTTTACAGATGATGGAACTAAGGCATGGAGTTTAGCAAATTGTATCGTATCATGTGGCTACTAAGTGACAGAGCCGAGACTAGAATAATGGATGTTGGCAAATCATTTTTCAGATGACATTAAGGCCATTTCAAAAGAGTCTTGGAGCCCTGACCAGTTTGGCTCAGTGGATAGAGCGTTGGCCTGCGGACTGAGGGTCCCGGGTTCGATTCCAGTCAAGGGCATGTACCTTGGTTGTGGGCACATCCCCAGTGTAGGGTGTGTAGGAGGCAGCTGATCAATGTTTCTCTCTCATCGATGTTTCTAACTCTCTATCCCTCTCCCTTCCTCTCTGTAAAAAATCAATAAAATATATTTTTTAAAAAAAGAGTCTTGGATAGAACCTTGGTTACTTTCCCATTCTGGGCTTTAGCTCACACGTTATTAAAGTATAACAGACCATCTCTAAGATCCCTGCATGAATTATTGTTCTATTAATCCATTTCTTTCTTGTGTTTTGACTGCACAGAAGTAGCTCCTTATTCTCTCAATTTTGAGAACAAGTATGCAAGGTTTTAAATTTCTGATAAAATGAGGGTTAAGCAATGTGGTAGCTAATGTTAACAGCTCTTGCTGATTCATTCTGGGATGGTCATCTGCCTCCCAGGACTGCCTTCTTTGGTCTCCTTCCACCCCATTATTTCAGCTTTGACGGGTGTTGATATTACCATGTTCCCTCTTAAATGTCTTGGTGCCTCTATTTTTTCTAGATTAAATGAGGTTTTAACATGGCTTATGGGGTGATTCTTTGTCATTAAAATAACAAATGAATTGAAATCAGCCTTCTGTCTTTTTTGGAATCCACCACCATTAGCAGACCATAATCCAGCTGGTGACAGAGCGATAGAGAGCCACAAGGCTATCAAAATGCGGGGAAAATATAAAATTTCCTATGATTTGACAGTGAGACTGAAGTTTCAGAAAATAAACTCAAATTCATGGCTGGATAGTTTGATTTTCTAGAATAGGTCCTTTTAAATGTGCACTGGATTTGAATGAAGGCCTTAGTAGGATGTCCTGAAAGCCATTCTGACCTTGATGTTCTTGACTGTATCACTGGTTGAGAGGCCAGAACAGTAATGGACACTATGTGTTTATTCTTCAAAAACTCTAAACTGTGGAAATAAGTTAGTTCTAAAAATTTAGAAGCAACAGGGTTTTAAGCATTAGGAAAAAAGGTGCAAGTTAAATCAGAACACGGCCTTCCCTTAGGCTGAGATGCTAATCTGATGCTAGGAATTCTGTTTCAAGTTTGCAGAGCTGTCCAGGGCAGGCAGGAATTGAAATCTTGGGTCCAGGGGGGCTGGACTCCTCTGCCTGGAGCAGATCCTCACCAAAGGAAGGGAGATAAATATCAAAGCAAGAGAACAATTCCACTTCCTATTCTGGATCCCCTTATGAGAAAAGCAATTGAGAGAGTGAGATTGGTACTATTATGAGAAAAATGAAGTGTCTTTCAACAAACTGCCAGTGGAACCTTTTAAAATGAATGGCTTCAGTAAAGATGTGGAATTCAGCTCAATTAACTAATGACAACAACAAAGACCACAGGAAGTGACCTGATCCTTGAACTGAGGAGAGTTGAGCTGGAGGTTAGATATGGCCAGTTGCATAGTGAAATGAGTTATGTACAGAAGTGGGTTAGCTACTCCTTTCAGAGTGGAAACAGAGAAACCTCAAACTTCAGAAGCTTCAAACGACTTTCTCACCTCAGTTTTCAGTGACTAGTTTTGTGACTTGGGCAAGCCTCTTCTCTTTAGGGGTATCCATTTCTCTACCTTTAAAAGGGGGGATTTAGCTGGCTCATCTTCTGAGCTTTCTTTCACTTCTCATATTCCATATTTTTAGATTGGCTCCTATGTATGTTTGCTAGCAGAAATAGAGGCAATAATACAGTTAACTTATATAATTTTCAGGCAGTGGAATCTTTGCCAACCACTCAAGTTCATAGTTCTCTCCCTCATCCCTGGACCCCAGAATGTTTGTGGCTCTTATCCTTTATTTGACACCTATCAATGCTCTGAACAGTTGTTGTTAGCCCCTTGAAAGGCAAGAATTGTACCTTATTCCATTTTGCATGCTGAATGCTTAGCGTAGTAATTGCATGTAGTTAGTATCTATCACCACTATTACGAACATCAATAATAATAAATGACAATATCAGCAGTAATAGTTACTATTTATTTAGTGTTTACTATGTGATAAGCAGTGTGCAAGGCACCTCATGTACATCAACTTATTTAGGCCTCATTAGATGAGAAACAGAGAGACTGAGTAACTTTCCTGAGGTCACACAGCTAGTAAGTGGCAGAGCCAGGATTTGACATGTAACCCAAGTATACATGTTTTTAAAGCCATGATCTTGCACGTAACCCAAGTATACATGTTTTTAAAGCCATGATCTTGCCCACTACAGTATGCTGCCTTTCTTCAAAATTTGTTAAATAATTAATAAATCATCCTTAACACTTCCTATTAGAAATCTTAGAGACTCTTGGTTTGACTATCAAGTTTGTGGATTTTTCTGATGGTACTATAAAGACATTTTAAGTGGGAGATGGTAGTGATGGGTGTGTTTTGGAAGGAAACGTTAGTATGTATACTTTTGGGGACTTTCTGAAAAGTTGTAAGTGAAAAAACAAATACATTTTCTCCATCCTTTACCTTGTTTGTGTCTAGTTTTGTTATACTTTCTTATGCAAAGTATCATTTTTTTAATCTTTGTTTCTATAATCACATTAATCTATTTTTATGGTTTGAGAGATTTTGGGTTCTATTATTCTTTGAGTATATTCCATATTTTTTCTTTATGGGTAGAATGCATGAAAATAGCATGGTTAGGTTACATCTTAAAAATATGGCTTTCTCGTGTCACTTTCTTAAGAATAAAAAAAAAAATTCAGTTCCTCCCTCCCTCCCTTTCTTTCTTTCTTTCTTTCTTTCTTTCTTTCTTTCTTTCTTTCTTTCTTTCTTTCTTTCTTTCTTTCTTTCTTTCTTCTTTCTCTTGTTAATCCTTACCCGAGGACTTTTAGAGAGAATAGAAGAGAGGGGAAAAGACAGAGAGAAACATTGATGTGAGAGAAACACATCTATTGGTTGCCTCCTGCATGAGTCCCAGCCAGGGCCAGTGCCAGGGAGGAGCCTGCAACCAAGGTACGTGCCTTTGACGGGAATGAAACCCAGGACTCTTTGGTCTGCAGATCGACGCTCTTTCCACTGAACCAAAAGGGCTAGGTCAGTTTGTGTTTTTAGATTGTCCAGTATTGGTCTAAAATCACCTATCAAATTTTGTTTTCCACTATTGTGCTTAAAGGCCTGTAATTCAGTCATTTTTATTATCATCTGCCTGTACATGTACTTGGCTTATATGCTTTCCTTGCCTTGAATCTGCCCACCATTCTAAAACCCATATAACATTCAGTGTTTTGATTGACATCCACATTATCCATGAAGATTACTCAGGCTGTAACCTGGATAAATTTCCTTTATTTGAAGATTTGTACCATTCATGGATTAAAACAAGCATTTCCCAAGTTGTGCTGAAGAACACAAGTCTGGAAAAAAGTGTTCAGCTGTCAAAGTGATTTGGGAAATTTCAGTGTCTATAGTAAATCATTTGTGAAATTATACTTCTTACTATGAGTTTTCTTGAGGGCAGAGAGTACATGGAATTCATTTTATCCACTTAGTGGCTAGAACAGTGTTTGGCATATAGGCATTGAACAAATGTAGAATAAATTCATGATTGGTGAGCACTTTAGACCTTTATTATGTACTAGACTTTATCTCCTTTAGGTATGATATTTGAAATCTTATTTCATCTGGGAAATGGAAATCTTTTTAAGGATAGCATTCATGTCTTGTACATTGCTATTTTTCATAGCATTTAGTTCAGGACTTGTCATGTAGATGGTAATAAGTAGAAACTCATTGGGTTGCTGACCTTGACTGCTGTGTGTGTAGGCATAGTGCAATGTTATTTTGACAGGTTGAGTATGGTATAACATCTTTGATTATTATTCCATCTTCTAGGATTCACAGGATTCACTGCAGTGGCTACTCCAATATTGCATTTGGCTGAATATTTGGTGGTCATTTCCCTAACCTATTGGAAAATTGTATTCATTATATTTCTCTTCTTATAAGTCTATTAAGCTTGGGCATATATGACCAATGTGAGAAAAATCGAGCATCAAATAGGCCTTTCAACCTAGCTTTGTATAAACCAGTGAATGTCTTTATACTTCCAAAATCATTCTACAGAAAGGATTTATAAATCAGAAATTAAGTTTTCTAAGGCAGAAACTCAATAATTGAAACGAATTCCAAGGCATTTGATCAATTGCAGATACGTCGATCATGCTAGGAATTTTTGGCAGAGAGATTTGTCTCACAGCCCCTGACCAACAGTGCCAATCCCAAAGATTATGCCCTGTTAAACTTGAAACAGAGAGTTTTCTATAGAAATTCATGTATTTAAAGCTAGTGTTCTTAGATTCATGTTCCTCTGGATATGTGTTGTATGTAGTTTCAGAATATGATGCAATATATTTCTAGTCTGAGATTCATTATTTACTTGTCTTATTTATAGTTACCTGCTATAATTAATTCCCACAAATCCTAATGATTATAATGTAATAATTATTCTAATGATTCAAAAAAACCTTCCCACTAAATTGGCTTCTATAAATTCATAATGATTATTATGGCCTAAAGAGCTCCAGGAAGGTGGGCATTTTTAGGCAAATAGGCTAGGTAACTGTAATTGTTAAAGCACAGAGAACTAACCAGAGCACAGGTTCCAGAAGACAAAAGCAATGTCAACCAGGTGAACTCTCCAGTTCTTTCTCCAGAATAGAAAGCACAGGTGCAATCTCACATAGTGGGCCGGCCACCTTGTAATAACTGCCTTTTGGAAACTTCGTGGGAGCATACTTTATTTTCATATATATAAGAAAAGTTTCCAGCTTTCCTCCGAGTTATACTTCTTATGAAGGGTCTCTGATGCAGACACCTCTATTTTCAACCCAAAGAACAATAAAAAATGGCGCACACAAACCTTACCCCGGCACGCATCGAAGACTTCTTTCTTCAGTCATGGTATCCTACCCAATGGACATCCATGGCACCTCCCACTTTTGCTTTTTTAACTAAATGTTCAAGACTTTTGTAACATATTTGTTATAATATAAACTATTAATTGGCAGCTCTCTAGGGTTTTGAGCTACATGTCCCTCTGATAGCAAGGTTTATGAATAGTTGACAACATAGGTCCTAGGGAATGTTGATATTTTTAAAAATTGGCACCGTTTATTTTCATCTAGGAGCTTCAGTGTTCCATTTCTGCAGAGGTTTTTGAGGGATTTGACCCAACCAGCACACTCATCCAAGGACAAACAGTGTGGTGTCGGTTGAACACTGAGCGTGTCTTTGCTCCCTTTGACAAAACGTGTCCAGTGCTCTGGGCAAACAGGCTTCACAGCAAAGGAAAACAAGCCTGGAGACAGAACAGTCTCTCTGGGAGCTCTTGGCTTCTGAGGACATGACATTAATGAGGAGACCATGGACAGCAGCTATTGCTACAAAGCAGCACTAGTTAATTTCTCCAGCTTCCTGAGATTCTTGCAGATCATAAACACACTTATTATTGCAAGCATCATATGACAGCTTATTTTTTTCTTTGTGGGGAGTGTGTATGTGTGTGTGTTTGGGGGGGGGAATGAGGAGAGGGGCTACTGTTTTAGTCCAAGCTGCTATAACAGAGTACTGTAGACTGGGTGGCTTATAAACTAAAATTTATTTCTCACCATTTTGGAGGCTGGGAAGTCCAAGATCAAGGCTCTGGCAGATTCCACATCTGGTGAGGACCTGTTTTCCTGGTTTATAGATGTCCATATTCTCTCTGTTTCCTTACATCAGGGAAGAGGCAAGGGAGCTCTCTGGGGTTTCTTTTATAAGGGCACTGATCCAATTCACAATGGCTTTACCTTCATGACCTAATCACATCCCAAAGGCTCCACTTCCTAACACCATCACAGTGGGGATAAGGGTTTAAACAAATGGATTATAGAGGACACAAAACTGCAATCCATAGCAGCTGTGCAGTGCACAACAGCTCAAACAGAGCAATACTTGGATAGAACTGTATAATTACAGAGTATTTTCACTTATGTTTTAACGTTTGTTTCTAATGCCAGCTTTGCATCCAGGGTACTTCAAGATAAGCCCAAACTCCTCCATTTAGTTTCAGAGGCTTGTCTGCTCTGGCCCCTACTTGCCTTATCAGCATTTTCTTTATTAGATTCTACCCTCCAGCCAAACTAAACTCTTGCTATTTGCTAAATCACAAATGGTTTCTTGCCTTTCAGCCTTTGAATATCTGTTCCCTCTATTATAAACCCTTTTGTGGCTAACTCCCATTCAAGAAGCCTATCCTAGCTCCTACTAGAGAAGGCATTCTTCCTGTGATCATCCATACCAGCCTGTGTATTGCCTGTTATAGCACCTTCATTCTAGAGTCACTGTCTGCTTGTCTGTCTTTTTCACTAGACTGAAACTCCTGGAGGGCAGGAATCATGTCTTATTCATCTCTATAGACTCAGGGCCTGGCACACACCTATTAACTGTAACCGGACAATCAATGGGTCCGAGTTGCCCGTCACTACTTGAACCAATTCAGCAGAGACCGGGTTGAGTCATATATGAGCATTTGTCCCAATACTTCTGGCAGTA
>NW_005362269.1:5028252-5047691 GCF_000412655.1 Myotis brandtii
AAAAAATGTCCCCCCCCCCCCCCCCCCCCCGCAACCATATGCTTATATTGGGTAGAAGGACAAAGATTATATGGGGAAGTAGGCAAAAGGGTATGCCAAATGGGCAGTTTACAGGTATTACAAGGGCTGGAGATTTGCAAAGGCCTGCGGGTATGCAAAGGCTGGGGGTCTTCAAAGGGCTGGTGGCTCTGGTTTCGTCAACAAGGTTGTTAATCTTTCCATGATAATAGGCAGCTCCTGAATGAGGAGAATGGGCCATGTTTCCAGGTGAGCTCCCATGTCCCATGTGCAACTCCCAGCCAGGTTAGAATGTGCCTTCTTTAATCAGAACAAAACTGTCACGATTAACTGAGCATGATTAATATTTCTTACAATTATAGCTGGTCCCCAATATTCTATTTTTGCACTTAACATAACTAATTCTTGATTAATTTGTGGTGTTAGATAGGGCAGCTGTCATTATTTCCATCTTATAGATAAGTGAATTAAAGTTCAAAAAAGAATAAAAGATCTGTTTAATATAGGTACTCTTACTATCCCTTTTTATCAGTGAGGGATTTGCATTTCAGAGAGATTCATTACATAGTCAATGTCACACAGCTTGATGAAGAGTCTCTGATTCTTGTTCTTGTCTTCCATTTAGTCTCTTTCTTCCTCTTAGGCATTTGGATGAAATATTCAGGTTCTCTTCCACTGTGCTGCATCAAGCAGCAACCAATTATAGAAAGAAAAAGATAGTAAATCAATTGGTTGTTTTGCCTGCAAGTTGTCAAATATTGGTTTGATTGATGGCTTTCACTCAATTGATACATCAAGTTCAAATTCATTTTATCTAGAGTACTATTGATTCTGTAGACTTAATTATACCCTTTCTCTCACACAGTATTCTAGACCCCAAGTAACTTAGCTGAATTTCAGTTTGCAGACGCAGAATATAAGGGCCCTAGAATGTATGGGGAGTGGTCCCAAACTTTCACGATAGCACCAAGGAAGATAACAGTATGTTTTCCTCCCCACACTTCTTGGTAAAAATCACTGTCAGATGCAAAACATTGATGTGGGTGGTCTTAGTCTGACCAAGATTGGCAGTTTGTTTACTTGTGATGGATTTATGTTCTGATGAGTTGTGTACAGAATCAGACTTGACAGGCCCCTCCCCCTCCCTCCTCGGGGGCTCCCCTAGCACTTAGCACACATCACTCACAGAGCCTTAATCAAACAGTGGGCTGGTAAGTTGAGAATGTGCAGCGTCTGGTCTGCCCTTTTCCCAAAAGATGAGGGGCTTCTTATGGACAAGGAACACATCAAATTCATCACTACGCCCCAAGCTTGAGACCCTTTTTTGAGCTCATATATGTGCTGAATACATGAGTAGATTTGGCATTGGCAGGACAGATCGGCCTGGAAAGGCCTTTCTCTTGCCATGGCATTTCTCATTTCTACTTTAATTATGTGGAGTGGGCAGGGTTTGCAAGTGTTCTTTCTCCAGCCTGAAGCACCCTACCTCTTTTAGATGGTAGCGTTTCTTTTTATGGCACCTAAATGGTGTTCTAAGACTATAACTACTGTGAAATCAGAGTCCTGTCTTTACATGATGGAGTGGCATTTCTTGAGGCTGTCCCCACTGCTTTGTAAGATCACTATCAGCTGAGCATGATGGCTTCTTATTGCTCACATGATCGGGTGCCCTGCTTTCTGCTGAAGCTGTATTTTTTTTAAGCAGCTTTGTTGAGGTGTAATTAACATACAATAAACCGTGCTTATATAAAGTATACAGTTTGGTAAGGTTTGAATTATGTTTAAAACTGTTCAACAATCATCACAAGCAAAATAGTCAACAGGCCTATCACCCTCGAAAGTTTCTTATGCCCTTTATAGCCTCTACCCCTCAGCTTTCCCTGCCCCCGCTCCCCATTGCCAGGCAAACATAGATCTTCCTGTCACAAAATTATGTCTTTCTTCACTTTAGGTAAATGGAAACACAAAAGGTGTATATCTCTTTGCCTGGTTTCTATCGCTCAGCATAAATTATTTGGGGATTTTTCTCTGTAATTGTATGGGGCAATAATTTACTTATTCACTTTTATTGCTCAATAGTGTTCTACTATACAGATATACCACAATTTGTTTATTCATTCAATGATTGATAGTTGGTTTGTTCCCAGTTTTTGGCTATTATGAATAAAGTTGCTGTAAACATATGGATGTATGGTTTCATTGCTTTGAGTAAATACCTAGAAATGAAACGGCTAGATTATATAGTAAGTGTAAAGGGTTGAAATTTATCTCCCAATAAAGATTTGCCAGTGTTTTGACCCTTACTACCTCAGAATGTGACCTATTGGAGGTAAGCAAGTTAAAATGAGGTCATTAAGGGCACCCTCATTCAATACAACTGATGTCCTTAGAAAAGGGGAAATTTGGACACAGAGACATGCACACAGGACGGATGCCATGTGAAGATGAAGGCAGACTGGGGTGATGCTTTAGCCAGTGAATGCTAAAGACTGCCAGCACCCGCCGGAAGCCAGGGGAGAGGCAGGGTACAGATTACCCCTCACAGCCCCAGGGAACCAACCCTGCCTACACCTTAATCTCAGACCTCTAGCCTCCAGAACTGAGGCAATACATTCTGTTGCTTCAGATACTTGATTTGTGGTACTTTGGTATAGCAGCCCTAACAAGTTTATACTGTAAGAAAAAGTTTTAACTTTTAAACAAATGGCCCAACTGTTTTCCAAAGAGATCATACCATTTTACACCAGTGTGAGTGTGTAAGAGTTCTAGTTCCTGCACATGCTCCCCAACACTTGGTGTGGTGAGTCTTTCTAAGTTTAGCCATTCTAGTAGGAATGTAGGTGGTATTTCAGTGTGGTTTTAACCTGCTTTCCTAGGAACCAGTGGTGCTGGGGATCTTTCCAAATGCTTATTTTCCATCCATATGTTTTCTTTGATGAAGTATCTTTCAAATCCTTCACCAAGCTGAGTTATTTGTTTTCTGATTATTGCCTTTAACAGATCTTTTTATTTTTTACATATAAATTCTTTATCTGATATGTGATTTCAAAATATTTTCTCCCCATCTGTATCTTATATTTTTCTAACAGTTCATGTTGAGAAATGGAGATATTTAAGTTTGAGTACATTCAATTTGTCAATTTATTTTTTGTAGATCCAGTTTTTAGTGCCATAACTAAAATAGTGTTGCCTAACATAAAGTTAGTTTCATCTATATTTTCTTCTAGAAGTTTTCTAAAATCTGGGAGTTTTATATCACATTTAGGTATAGAATTCATTTTGAATTCATTTTTATATATGGTATGAGGTATAAATTGCATTTCTTTTTCTCCTCTTTTTTTCTTGTTTGTCTGTTGATATTTAATTGTTCCAGTGCTATCTGGTATTTGTTGAAAAGATTATCTTTTCTCCATTAAGTTGTTTTTGGATCTTTGTCAAAAATCAATTGATCATGTATGTGTGGTTCAATTTCTTGAATCTATTGTGTTCTGTTGCTTTATCTATCTCTATACCAATACCTCACTATATTGATTACTATACTCAGTGGATCTCAATTGGGGTGATTTTGTTCCCCAGGGGCATTTGGTGATGTATGGAAACACTTTTGGTTGTCAGAACTGGGAGATGGGTGCTAATTGTATAATTAGTGTAAGTTCTCTAATTTTGTTCTTGTTTTTCAAAGTTGGCTTGACTACTCTGGGTCCTTTGCATTTCAAGATAAATTTTAGAATCAGCATATAAGTTCCCCCCAAAATCCTGCTGAGATTTTGTTTGAGACTGTGTTAAAATCTGTATACCAAGATGAGAAGAATCGATAAAGTAATAACTTTGAATGTTCCCATCCATAAATACTGCATGTTTCTCCATTTATTTCTCCATTTATTTAGGTCTTACTTTCTCTTAGCAAGGTTTTATAGTTTTTCAATATACAGGTTGGTATATATTTTATCAAATTTATCTCTAGGTCGTTTATTTATTTTTGTTGCTATTGTAATGGGTATTGTTTTATAATGAGTGAAGTTTTGAAGAAGAGACATCTATTTTTTTCATGACCTTGGATTCCAGTTAGCACATTATCTATTCTATTGGGTTTTGTAACCTCAGGCCACAATATTGGGATTCGTGGGATTTCAAGTGACATGTGATAGGAACCCATGTTCCTTTCAACTGAGGGAAGGCTCAGACCTCTTTGAACAAAGGAAGAGCTGCAGACCAGGGTCCAGAGCTCAGGACGTGGTGCCGTTAG
The DNA here is from genome assembly GCF_000412655.1 of Myotis brandtii. Lineage (NCBI taxonomy): Eukaryota > Metazoa > Chordata > Mammalia > Chiroptera > Vespertilionidae > Myotis > Myotis brandtii. The sequence goes on from NW_005362269.1 coordinate 5,032,517, forward strand.
GTTCACTTTCTCTTTGCATCTCAAATTTTCTCCAAGGCACTGGCTTCATTTCCTCATGGCCTTCCATGCTGTGTGGCCGTGTGCCCTTGCAGGGCCACATCCTCTCAGCTTCATGAAGAGAGCAACAAGGAGATTCTTCTCTGTTAGCCCCTTTAGACATTCCTGGGAAACGCCCTGATTTTAGGTAGGGTCACAAATCTAACCCTGGACCAAGGCATGCCACACCGTGACCAGCTTTCTCAGGGTTATATTCCATGTTTGTGGGTCTCCTGCTCGAACAAGATAGTATTAGGGGAACCGAAACGCAAGTTCTGGACCAAGGCAGCAGCCATTGTAACTGGAAACTTAAACCCCCCATATCTAAGTGTGCTCAAGAATGGAACAGAAAAGCCCGGGCAGGCGCCATCATTTTCTCTGGGAAGATGTTGGTAGTGACCTTCTCAGTGTTTTTCTCTGTGTGTTGTTTCCGCTCTCATGGACCAAGGGCCTGTTTGGAAAACATGTCTTCATCTCTCTTTCCCTTCCTCCATCCAAACCACCCACATTTCGTTCTACCCCCTTGCCTTCCAAACTCAGCACAATTAAAAACGAGGTTAGGAAGATCACATCCAAAAAGGATAAAGAAGAGTTACTGCAAGGAGACAGCCTTTTGAACAGGGAGAAGTGGCGAGGGAGCCATCTTTTAGTTTATCGTGAACACCCGTCCTGAAAAGTATGTTTCACTTCTCTCAGCCTTACATTCCCTCCTGCCATCTGGGAATAATATATATTTGTTGGCAATTTTTCTCTGGAGGCTTCTGCCTTTATTAGGCTTCAAGTTTAAACTAGGACTAAATTCTGGTGATGACATTCGATGTCACCTCCCCTTTTCTTCCTCCCATCCCTCCTCCCCCCACCCCCAGTGGCAGCAAATTAACTTCAGGTTAGAAAGATCTCTAGGGATGGATCAAGGAGGTGTTTTCTGACAAACCCAGCTTTTGCAGCCCTGAGTGAGCATGGGAGGGCTAGTGTGTGGGAGTTTCACTTCTTTTCCTTGTGGGAATAGCTATCTCTATACTTACGTAAGGGTTCAGGCTGCCATTCGCTGTGTCTTAAGCTACAGAATTGTTCCTGGAATAGTGATTATGATGCATAAAAATTTCTCTTTTGGAGAGGAAAGAGTAAGTATCTGTTACTCTGTAATCTCTTTCCATTTTTCATTCTCTCATACCTTCTCCAGGTCCTAATAGTAGCAAAGGTGAAGGAGATGAAGAAAGTCATAGAACAATCATCACCACTACCATATATTAAGCACCTAGCATGTGCCAGATCTGTTCTGAGGATTCCACCCTGTTGTTTCATTTAATCCTCACAGAAAATTGTCTCCATTTTCCAGATGAGGAAAACCCAAAGGTTGTTTTTTTTTTACCTTTATTTATTTACTTATTTATTTTAAAAAGAGAGAGAGAGAGAGAGAGAGAGAGAGATTTGTTGTTCCACTTATTTATGCATTCATTGATTTATTCTTGTATGTGCCATGACTGGGGATTGAACCCACAACCTTGGCATATCAGGAGGATGCTCTAACCAACTGAGCTATCAGGCTGGGGCCAGGGAACCTAAGGTTTAAAGCGATTAGGTAACTTGCTATAGTCATTTAGCTTGTTATTATTGGAGCAAGCATTTGAAGCTAGATCTGGTTCACCCCAAAACCTTTTAGCCATTATGACACCTGCCTCTCGTTGAATCTCTAGTGAAGGAAGGGCTTTTAGAGGTCATGTAATAGTCCCCTACTGTTGGAGAAATGAGCAGACACTTAAATTGTGTGGTTTACCTTTAGTTGACTCAATCAATTTTTACTGGTGAGAAAACTGAATCAAAAATCCCTAGATAATATGTGGGAAATAAGGATTCCTGGGTTTCACCCTAGAGATTTAGATTCTGAAAGTCCTCGGGTCAGGGGAGGAGTTGGACACACAGAAATCTGGACATTTGTTGAGTCTGCAGTGCTCCTGACACAGATACAGGTGATCCTTAGATTCTACTTGAGAAATGTTAGCCTTTTCAAGCTATGAGGTCATGGTTCTGAATTCATTCTCTGTAGGGCCCAATTTGCATTTGTTTTGCCTTAAAAGTTTGTGTGTGTGTGTGTGTGTAAGGTGAAGGGATGGAAAGAGAAGGAAGACCATGGAAATGTCTTACTGGGATGGACTGAGTAAGCAGCCATCTATTTTTCTTTTAGCCCAAGGACTATAGTCAACATGCAGCCTACGTATTCATACCTCTTGCTTTGAAAAGTCTCAAAGGTGCTGCCTAGCACTGGTCATTTCTGGGCCATAGACTGCTGTTCAGCTTTAGCCAGCCCTCTCAGCATGTACTGGGGAGATGAAATAAGGGAGCAACACAAAGTCATTACCATTCTAGCTGAAAAGCAGCACAAAACGCCTTCCTCAGGGGCATCGGGAATACTGCCCTGCAGTGTGTGGCACAGGAAGCCTGATGCTTCTCTGTCCCTCCTGCAGAAGCCATACAACAGCTGCCTGGCTGCCCCTCTTCCACTCTGCATAGAGAACCAAAGTCATCTTTTTACAAATGTGGAACAAAGAAAACCTCTCTGTGTTAGAGGCCCATCTAGAATGCAAGCTCCAGGAAGACAGAGATTTTGTTTTTTTATGATGATGATGTATTCTCCGTGCCTAGAATAGTGCTCAATACATGGTAGATATTCAGTACACCTGATAGATGTTGACTGGAAGAATGACTGAAGGAATGAACTCCCCAATGACTTTCATCACGCTTAGAATAAAATCTAGGTATCTTAAGATGGCCTTCAAGGCCCTTCCTACCCTTCATCTTCAGCTTTGTCTTCCTTTCAATCCTCTGAAACCATCAATAGTCTTCCTGCCTCTGGGCTTCTCTGCTGCTGTTCCTTCTGTGAGGAATTCCCTGTTCTTCACTCTGACCTGAAAGGTACCTTCTCATCATTCAGGTCTCAGCTTGGTTATCTCTTCCTCAGGGAGGCCTTCCGTGCCTTTTCCCTTACATCTAAATTAGGTTCTCCTGTTTTTCCTCATAGCATTTTTTCTTCTCCCTTTCTGGCCCTGAACACAAACTATTTTTACTTGATTTTTCATTAGGTCATTGTCCATCTCTCCCACTGGCAGACTGGCTCAGGGAGGGCAAGACCTTGTTTGTTGAACTCTCTTCTGTATGCTCAGCGCTTAGCAGAGGTCCAGGCACAGAGAAGACCCTGCATAAATATACATCGAGTGAACAGATACATTTAAGCTGCAGAAAATTCAACTAAATAATTTAAGGCACAGGTAGGAATACTGGGTATCCTGCATTCGTGAAAATGAAGCCAAACACCAGCTAACCCAGATTTGCTAAAAGGAAAAGGGCGAGTGAGCCTGTCACTGTTGGAGGATGTCAAAAATGATGGAGTTGGTGCAGACATGACAGCTGACCTGTCCTGCTGGTAATTAGTAGCCTGAGGCTAAGCTAGTAGCGAGAGTGGGTGGGAAACAGCACTTAACCACCCAATTAAAGGCAGTGCGAGCTTAAATTTAGAAGCTGTCTGTGGCCGTGCATAGAGACCACACTGAGGAGGCAGGCAGATGCACAGCTCTTGCTCTGAGGGCCATCCTTGCATGTTGGAGAGATCATTAAAAGCGCTGTGACTCTGCACATTTGGAAATGATGTTCAGTGGCTCTCCTGTCCTTAGCAGCGAATGACACAATGAATTACGGTCTGGGCCACTGCATAGGTGATTCCAGGTCAGAAAGTACGCAATGAAAGTTATTATCTATTGGAACAAAGTAGGTCCTCTGAAATATATGGTAAAGTGTGAATGACTGCTAGTCCTTCCATAGTTCTCCAGTCTTGAATCCAATACATTTCAAAATGACAATGTTTTTTGATGGCACGAGAGAAGCTATTCCTTATTGGGGAACTTTATGTTAAATCGGAATATTCAGCTGACTCCAGTCTAGATTGATCATGGGAGCAGCAAGGACTTGTGGCCAATAAATGATTACTGAGTGTCAGAGATGACCAATCCCCGTGTCTCTGTATTCTGAGGCCATGTCTGTGGTTACCTCACTGCTGAGGCTCTATCTGTGGATTTTTTTCTTGATTAAAAAGAAATGAGCTCCTTCCCCCCTGGATGATGAGAAGTCAGGCTATCATGGAGACAGATGTATATGGTTCATGGGCTGTCCTAGAGTTTCTCTAGCCTTAGATATTGTGAATGACTCCAGGTAAGAAAGCTCAATTATGAAATCACCCAGCAGTAGACACCATGTTTAGGGTGCCAGGAGAGAAAAAGTGTTTTCTAAACCTATAGCACGTGTTGGTGGAAGCCAGAAATGGAGCCTTCTTCCTCCTGACCTCTTGGTGGTGCCCCACCATCCCATATCACCTCCCTATACAGGCTCAGAAGCACTCTGCACTTGACTGTAAGCTGGCCTCTGAGTGCAGCAACTTTTAATGGAATTAATGGGCAGGAACACCAGTTAAAGCAGATTTTTGGCTATGCTGGCATGCCAGCCTGCCATATTTTTATAGGCACCCAAATTAAGAGTTTATTTATGTCCTCAATTTGCTATAAATGGAATCAACAACAGACCATTGAGGACCTGGAGTTCCACAGATGCCAGCAGAGGCAGCCACATCATTCATATCTGACGTTTATTTGAGTCACTGAGTGTGGGCACTGATAAAGAGTTCACTGTAGGTTGATTTTCCATCATCATCGTCATTGTTACTATAATTGCTATTCATCAAAGTTTGAGAGATTTGAAAAAATTGTGAAATGTGGTCATACTCTGAGGTGCCGTGCCCCTTCCTCTCCCCTGCTTCTCTGAGGAAAAGATTTGGAAACCCACACTCACTTCTGAATAAAAATAAAGCAGATGTTTGATGTCCTCCCAAGAAACGGTAAAAGGAAATACCTTTTGGAATGAATGGCTTTTGAGTCTTCTCTCCCCACTGGCTAAACCACATTCAAATAAGCAGGCTTCCAGTGTCTTTCATCACAAGATGCATCAATTGGGAATAGTTATGTAATGGAAGATATTTATAACGAACACGATTGAAGGTTTCACGTTACAATGTTATTGAGAATAGTCCTGGAACATTTTTTAAAATTATTGCTTTCGTTGCTGAAAAATGGTTTTGAAACGCCCCTTTGACGCTTGTTAGAGCAACGAGAAGGCTTGATCCTGAGTGGGAGCCTGACTCCCATCATTAGCCTCTTCCTTTTACCTGAGACAAGACACCCTTCTTCTCCTGCTCTGATGTTTCTCTTCTCAAGCATGGAGACTTCATAATTCTCAAGATGCCTTTGAACTTGAGAATTCTTTGATTCTACTAATTGCTTTTAGAGTCAGTTTAAAGGCACAAAGAAAACATGTGCTGGTATCTTTAGAGCGGTGATGCAGGTAATTTATAGCAGTGATTTGCAGACTTTAGTGCACTTGACCTCATTTGAGGTGCTTGCAAAAAAGACATATTATAAGGTCTCATCCCCAGAGATCCTAGTTTGGTAGGTTTGTGGCCAAAATCTTCACTTAAACTGACCCTTCAGGGATCTATGGTATGTATGCGTGTGTGTTTCAAATGAGGGGAAGCAGGTGAGACTATGAGAACCTTTAGAAGGATAGCATTATTGGAAAAACTCCCCTTTCCATGATAGCTTCTTTTCTTAAGTAAACTCAACTGCCTGATCTCAGGAAAAGATTCAGAACTACGTTAAGCCGATGTTCCTTGATCTGTGTGGGCTCAGAGGCAGAGCAGTTGCTGGCACAATAGACAAGTGCCAAATGATTCGGAAGAGTCCTGGCTTCTGAAGAGGATGGGATCAGAGTCGGTGGACTTCATGTTCTTTCCCAGCACTGCTGCTTACTGACTTGGCTTCGGTCAAGGGCCCCTGAAGCAATCCTCTCACTTACTAATCAGGGTCAGCTCTGTGCTACACCCGGCTACCCCTTCAGGAAAGAAAAACTTACACTATCACTTCTGAACGTGCTCCCCATAGGTGGCCCTCAGTGTGGAACCCTCTTTAGGGCTGGCCTCAGCTGAGGAAGACTTCAGGCTTTGCCCAAAGCCTGCCTCCTTCTAGGCCGTGGTCGGCAAACTGCAGCTCGCAAGCCACATGTGGCTTTTTGGCCCCTTGAGTGTGGCTCTTCCACAAAATACCATGTGCGGGCACACGTACAATGTGATTGAAATGTCGTGGCCCATGCGCAGAAGTTGGTTTTCGGCCTGGGCGAGTCTGTTTTGAAGAAGTAATGTTGATATTTGGCTCTGTTGACTAATGGGTTTGCCGACCACTGTCTAGGGCAGCCTGCAATGATGACTTGTCGCTGTGGGGGTGTAAAGGCCCAGCCTCCTTGCCCCAGTCAGTGACATTCTGAGGAGCCAGCCTGGTCCAGAGCTCTCTGTGGGGCTGACTGAGGCCTTTGTTGTGACTAGTGACATTTTTACCTTCTCTCTCTGTCAACCCTGTTTCCTTCTCCTCCCTTCCACAGGTGTAGATCTCATGATCTGTCCTAGGAAGCCCAGTCTGGGACAGCAGTAGTAATGGTACTAGCCATGTATGGCAGTTACCATGTATGGCATGCTTACTGTAGATCAGGCAAAATGTCAAGTCTTGTACAAAGATTATCTGCTTTTTCTTCAAAACTATCCTCCTGTAAGGTAGGCATTCACATCTCATTTTATAGATGAAGAATAGCTTTCTTTATGAAGATAGAAAACAATATATGTAGACATGCTTTGAATGTTACAAAAGAGTGTTACTTCTTTGTCTAAATTTCAACTGAAAAGACCTTTTTAAAGCCCTCGAGATGCAAGCCTTCTAACTGGTTCCCAGTGGGAGAGAGGGACAGCTCTCCTCTCTTGTCCTCTGTCACCTGCCCCATTCATCCAACTCAAAGGGAGCCCAAGAGGCCTCTTCTGCCCTATCACCTATCTATAGCTCCTTAAAAATGCTCTGTGGGTTGTAACATCATTGTCTATTCTTTTATAAATGTGCATTGCATATAGTTTTGGTGGTACTTTTTCAAAACCAAGAAAATACCTTTGCAAAGGAAGAAAACCAACTCCCTCTCTCTGTCCCTCTCTCTTTTTCCCTCCCCCCCCCCCCCCCCCCCTCTCTCTCTCTCTCTCTCTCTCTCTCTCTCTCTCTCTCCCTGTCTCCCTCTTTCTCTCTCTGAGTCCTCAGGTTTCATGTCCCACATCACAGCACTTTTATTTACCCACCCATTGCACATTCTCTGGCGTCTGCCAGGTATGAGGAAATGAGCCTCACACAGGGATGACTAAAGGGAAGTCCTTGCTCGCAAAAAGGCTTTGCTTCCAGTGTTCTGTCCTAGACCTTGGGGCGACATGGATTCCAGGTTCTGCATTGGGGACCACTGGCTTAGGCTGCAGTGGATTCCTGTGTCATAAGACTTCATGCCCCAGTTCCTCGGTGCATTCAGGGATGGCAACAAATTCCTCTTCCCTATGGCCTAAAGCCTGAAGTTCTTTATACATATTTTGAAAGACTAACCTAACTATACAAAGATAGAGAACCCCAAGCTTAAGCTAAACATACTTCTTGACTGAGAATATCCATCTTGGTATAGGCTTAAACCTCCATTAAGTTTTCTATCATTTTCCACCAAATTCAGTCACATCCAACCAACCTAAGAAAGTAGAGTTCTTGGTTAAAAATAATTTTGTAAAATTGCTTTTCAAATCCACCACCTGCAAGCTCTCTGCCAATAACTGTTTATTTTTTTTCAAGAATCAATTGCACTCTGAACAAAAGACTTGTCCATTTCAGTCAATATACCATTCATTGCACACAGATAATGTTTATTGTAGCGACTTAAGGGACCAGAGTCAGTTTCTTTCATGGGGTTACCTGGAGTCCATCCAAATAGTATGGGTTTGGAGCATCATCTCCCAGATGGGATTTTCTGCCTTCCCGCAGTCCTAAGATAAAGGTGAGTACTCTGGGTGACATTTGCTGACTCAGCCTCGGGCTCCTAGTTAATACTGCCCAGCGATTCCCACAGGGAATCATCTTTGGTGTGCACAGTGAAGTTATTCTCAGGACAAAGGGAAGCCTGGGAAAGTTTGGATACTGGGAAAGTAATTATATTGTGAAAGAACCATGGAAGGTGTGAGGACTTAAAAATCATCATCATATGAATCCCCCAAACTTGAACATTCATTGATTCATTCAACAGATACCTATTCAGTCCCTGCTGTGTTACAATCACCGTTCTAGGCATAGAAAGGGATGCTGCCTTTCTGAAGCCTGCAGTCCATTGTGGGAATCAGAGAAGTAATATACTAACAAAGCAATATATAATTGTGGGATGGATATGATGGAACAAATGGGAAAGCGTTCAGTTGTAATGGTGAGTGCAGACTGGGTTGTCATCCAAGGCTGTTCACAGGAGATGGTATTTTAACAATGGCCTGGGAGGAGGGAGAGGAGGGAGCCGGTTGAAGAGCAGGAGTGCTCTCTGGGCAGTGTCCTGCATGTGTGGAACATGAAAGCCCCAGAGGGGGCCAATGTGGATGGAGTCCAGGAGATGGCATGGAGATGAAGTTGGAGATGTAGGTGGGCAGGTGCTACAGAGCATATGGTCGGCCCCCATGGAGAATTTGAGCTTATTCTAGGTAGTAGAGGTGAGAGGCATAATCTGATATGGCCTGCGCCATATCTCAATTCACAAATTAAGGCTGTGTTTCAAGAGTGCTCATCTGTAGCTTTCTTGCACACACTCTCAAGGAGGTGACACTGGTGTAAATTACCTGCGTATTGTTTTGAGCTTCCTGGAAGAAAACTTGTCTGTGATACATCATATGGTGAAAAGTTGCCTCCTAAATATGCCCCAAAGGCTCATCATGATCGGAATATTATTTCTTCTCAAGCCACATCTCTTTGTACACCCCAGTCTCATGGTTCTTGCCCTACTCAGACTGAACTACTGTGGTTTCCCAATGTACTAAGCTACGCCTTCCCCTGGGCCTTTGCGCATGCCATTCCATTAGTCTGTAAAACTCTTCTGTCATCATTTCTTGGTCAGTTCCTTCCTACCCTTCAGGTGTTTGTTGTTGTTGTTGTTGTTATTGTTATTGTTCAGAGGCCAAGTCTGTTGGGAAGCCTTTCCTGCCTTCCCAACCCTGAGTCAGGTGTGCTTCTCTATGCTCTTAATCCTCCTTGGGTTTACTTCTCTCATTCTCTTCATCACTGCTTCCTGAGTTGCCTGTTTAAATATTTACCCTCCTCGCCCACCTTGGTGTATGAGCTCCATGAGGTATACAGACTTCAGCTGGTGACTGTTGAAGTCACCAGTGCATTTCTATGTATCATACCTGCCTGGTACATTAGAAATCTCTAACTCCATGTGGAATGAATAAATGAGACAATAGCTCCATCCCAATTTCACACACACACACACACACACACACACACACACACATTTCAAGTGAAGACAAGCAGCATCTTTAGCATAAAACACAATACCACCCTCCTTAACAGGAAGAATCTCAGAGCCACTGCCAGGAAATCTCTGTGTGTATAAGAAATGGATCTACATCATTTGTGAAACTGGACTTATCTGAGGCGGGTTAAAGGTTTGGTCCATAGGGCTCAACAGTAATAAATCTATATTTCTTGGAGGCTTAAGATAGGATGTTTATTAAGCTACTTGCTGTTCGATAAGGCAAGATTGGATTTGGGGGGTCTTACTGGAAGAACCCTCATTGTAAGCTCCTGGGGACAGGGTTTATTTGCCCAAGGAACGCGTAACACTGTGTTAATCTCCGATGATTTTAGAAAGGTGAAAGCTATAGACAGGTGTTCGATCCACTAATCCATCTCCCATGGTTTACTATTGATTGAGTTTGGGTTGTAGTGGAAACTTTACTGCCCTTCCACAAAATTATTTTTCTAAGTCCTGGAGAGTATTGTGCCTCTTCGCAGTCACCTGTCAGAGTGGTGGTTGCTCTGGCCTCAGTGCATCTTCTACCTTTTCTGTGTGTGTGAGGAAAAAGAGAGACCCAGAGTGTGAATCCAGAAACCAGGAGAAAAAGAGTCTGAAATGGATAAGGGCTTATTGTAAACAATGGCTCTTTCGACTCTTCACAATGGCTTTTGTTTCTCAGGGAGTGCTATTATTTATGTTAGGATTAATAGAAAGAAATACATTCTTTTTACTTGTGAGTTCTGTAGCATACTACTGGGTTCCAGGATTGATGTGTGGGAATTAGAATTAAGAATATATTGTATTGCCGAAACCGGTTTGGCTCAGTGGATGGAGCGTCGGCCTGCGGACTGAAGGGTCCCAGGTTCGATTCCGGTCAAGGGCATGTGCCTGGGTTGCGGGCACATCCCCAGTGGGAGATGTGCAGGAGGCAGCTGATCGATGTTTCTCTCTCATCGATGTTTCTGGCTCTCTGTCTCTCTCCCTTCCTCTCTGTGAAAAATCAATAAAATATATTTTAAAAAAAGAGAATATATTGTATTTAAAAGGCACCAGCTATTGCCCCCGGCTCAGCAGTTGAACGGCAACCCAGGAACCAAGAGGTCCCCAGTCAGGGCATATACCTGGATTGTGGGCTTGAACCCCAGTAAGGAGTATGTAGGAGGCAGCTGATTGATGATGTTTATCTCTCATTGATGTTTCTATCTCTCTATATCTCTTTCTCTCTCTCTCAAATATAAAATATTAAAAAAATAAAAGGCACCAATTGATTTTATGTGAAAGCAGCTACCTTATCACAATGATGAAGACTCGCTCTCCAGGCAGTTTGGACCTTTAATGTGCCAGGGTTACTTAAAGAAGGTAGAGACCAGTGAACACAAGCCGTTCTATTATTTCGCAAGGAAATTGGGCAATATTCAGTTATAAGCCCGACTCAGGGAGAGGTACTTAAACACTTTACACAGCACTAATTTATATTACTTTCACCAATCTCCTTCAAGAGCACCACTCCCATCTCCATGACAATACACATAATAAACAAAATGAGTGGAGAGGTTGCCGATGCCTTCTTCATTTGAAGTCTTATCTGTGCTTGTTTTGGGATGTTACCAATAGGCCAGCATCCTCAGAGTCCCATTTTTATCATTTTCCCCTTTTAGGTTCTTTCTGAGGACACCAGAAGTGTCTCTATTCTGAGAGAACTCTAGACTTTAGCCAGATGTTTAGAAGCTTTCTAATATATTTGGTTTGGAATAACAAGGACATCATCATGTGCACCCAGTGCCTTTTAGCTTTGGGGGGAAATGGTCTGAAGTCCGGCATGGAATGTGATTGTGGACAGACTAAAACATTTTGTGCTCATTTCAGTTTACTCCATGCTAGACTGTTATGCAGCCTATGATTAATATTAGGCCTCAAGCCCCCGGTTTGGCTCAGTGGATAGAGCGTCGGCCTGCGGACTCAAGGGTCCCAGGTTTGATTCCGGTCAAGGGCATGTACCTTGGTTATGGGCACATCCCCAGTAGGGAGTGTGCAGGAGGCAGCTGATCGATGTGTCTCTCTCATTGATGTTTCTAACTCTCTATCCCCCTCCCTTCCTCTCTGTAAAAAATCAATAAAATATATTTTCAAAAAATTAAAAAAATATATTAGGCCTCAATTGTTTCAGGTTTTTGTAACCTTAATTAATCATTATTTCTCAACAGAATCATAAAAACTTAAGAACTCTAAGGAAAGAACCTCTGACTCAGTCCCTCTAGCAGAGTAAATGTGAGGCCCAGAGAGTAACTCTCTCACTCTATGTATCCTATGGTCTTGTCAGAGGAAATGCATGATGCTTAATTTGAAGGTTTCTGTCTTCTCAGAATTATCTGGGATTTCAGTGCAATTTTTTTTTTAATTAACAACAATGACAACAACAACAAAAATGCAAGCCCCAATCAGGTACTCATTGTCTTGGTTAATGAGTGTCTTCTTTCCAAGTCAAGATGTTTATTTACATGGTGTTTATGCTTTTCTTTCACTGTATTCACCAGATATAGTGACATCTACTGTTAGGAATATCCTGACACATAAGTTACTGAATGCTGGGCTAGACTCATGGTTTTAGACTCTCTGGCAAACCACTCTGACCCAGCCAGGCAGAATCTAATTTCCCCTTTATCCACAAATGCTGTACCAGCAAGTAGGGAAGAGACATCTCCAAGAATCCTGAGATTTGATTAATAGAAATTGTGTTATAACTTGTGATTAGATTCCTGGGCTAGGTCACAAAAGCTTATTTAATTTACAATTTTTGTTGCTGTTAGGGTTCTTCATGTGTAATAAAAAGAAAATATTAATCAGACTTGCCTTAAAGAAGGGGACTATTTATTGGCATAGATCTAACTTCAGTGACAGCGTGATCTAGGGGTTAACTTGACAGACCAGAACCTAATCTTTCTCTCTTCTTCTCCTGGCTCTGCTTCATCTTTTTGGACTTCGTTCTTACACACTCTCTCTCTTCTCCAAAGGAGGCAGGTTGATTGCAGCAGATCTAGCCTACATTCTTGTTCAAATGGAAGAGCAATGTCTCTTTTGTTTTTATTTTATTTTTTAAAAATTTATCTTTATTATTGAAAGTATTACAGATGTTCTCCCCCCCCCACACTGACCCCTTCTAGCCTGCACCTGCTCCCTGCTTTAGGCCTTCACCACACCATTGTCTGTGTCCATGGGTTATGCATATATGCATATAAGTTCTTTGGTTAATCTCTTCCCACCCATCTACCCACTGTGCCTTCCCTCTGAGATTCAACAGTGTGTTCCATGTTTCTCTATCACACCACGGCATACTATGCAGCAGTAAAAAAATAGGATCTCTTACCCTTTAAGACAGCATGGGAGGGACCTGGAGACTATTATGCTGAGTGAAATAAGCCAGGCAGAAAAAGACAAGTGTCACATGATCTCACTCATATGTGGAATCGAAGGAACAAAATAAAACTGAGGAACAAAAAAGATCCAGAGGCAATCTCTCTTTTGAAATATAGTGAGTTGACTGGCTGGATGGATTATAGGTTTCGTCCTTGGAGTTTGGAGGGAATACATACTCAAAGCACATAACATGGGAGTAAAATCTACAATAATAAAAGGGTAATGTGCTAATTAGACTGGACGTCATTCCGGACGAAGCCGGGGCCAGAGGGAAGCTGGTGTTGGCAGCCAGGAGAAGGAAGTCCTACTCTTGCACAAATTTCATGCATCGGACATATTTCATGCATCAGGCCTCTAGTAAGGAGATAAAGTTTCAAAAGGAAATCAAAGTAAAATCACTGAATAAGAAGAAATGGCTAATAGCCAAAAAATATCTACTCTGCTTGGCCAAAGGAATTTCAAAGTTATTTTTGTTTTGTTTTGTTTCAAGACTAAGTTCTTGTGTAGCTTTCTATTGATGTATAACTAGTATGAAATTGACTGGAAACCAAACACTGTGATGCTTCCCTGTATCTATCCCATCTCTTTCAATTGTGAGTCTTTGGGTATCTTGAATTGACTTAGAAAAACAAAACAGTTTGACCATTAGAATCTTAGGAATTGTCTTCTCAAAAGTGTGTTTATCACACACACTAGCAGCATTACAATCACCTGAGAACTTCTTAGAAATGCAGAATTTCAGAGCCGACCCAGACCTACTGAATCAGAACCTGCATTGTAACTCATATTCACACTGAAGCTTTTTAAGCTTTTTCATGACTCTTCTATAAGTTTTTTTCCTTTATTTCTGATTTTAAGCAATTAGATTATGTTGTAATGTACCATAATGTAGTTATTTTCCTATTTCTTGAGCTTGGAGTTCATAGACCTTCTTAGATCAGCATATTTGAAAAAATTTTAGCTATTATTTCTTCAAATATTTTTTCAATGTTCCTCTTCCTCCTTTATCAAGAACACATATATATGTATAAAGTTGTGCTACAACTCACTAATGCGAAGTTCTTTTTTTTGTGCAAATTTTTTGTTTCATTTTTGATACTTTTTATTTCTATGTCTTCAAATTCACATCTTTTATTTTTTTAAATATATTTTTATTGATTTCAGAGAGGAAGGGAGAGAGAGAGAGAGAGAGAGAGAGAGAGAGAGAGAGAGAGAAACATCAGTGATGAGAGAGAATCATTGATTGGTGTCTCCTGCATGATCTGGGATCAAGCCAGCAACCTGGGCATATGCCTTGACTAGGAATCAAACCGTAATCTTCTGATTCTTAGGTTGACGCTCAACCACTGAACCACCACGGCTGCGCATGAATGTTTTCTTCACCAGTGTCTCTAAACCACTGTTAATTCTATCAAGTATATTTTTTTTATCTGAGTCATTGCATTTTTCACCTCTAGAGGCTTAATTTGGATTGATTTTAATGTATTTTTCCACATCTGTCTTTAACATGCTTATGCTTTCCTCTGCCTTCTTCATTATATGGAATAGATTTATAATAAGTGTTTTAATTTTCTTGAGTGCTAATTCTATCATCTGTGTTATTTCTAAGTGTATTTTCATTGGTTGATTTTTTAAAATTCTCATCATGGGTGCTATTTTTCTGCATATTTACCTACCTGGATTTTTTATTAGATGTTGGACATTGTAGATTTTACCTTGTTGGTAGAATTTTTATATTCCTTTAAATATTTCTGTACTTTGTTCTGGGATATGACATAATTTATTTTGAAACAGTTTGATTCTTTCAAGACTTGCTTTTAATAAACTTTGCAAGGTGGGACAGGAATAGTAGCCTTTAATCTAGGGCTAATTTTGTTCTATGTCCTCAGAATCAATGCCTTTCTGAGAACTCTATCTGATGTCACACGTATTACAAGAATTTTCCCTCTCTGGCTGGTGGAAACATAAACTACACCCAGCATGTGTGAACTCTGGGGATTATCCCATTTCCTTTCTCTGGGTTCTGGTAGTTTTCTTGCACATATGCACTGATCAGCACTCAGCTGAAAATTGGAGAGAAAATCTCTGTAGCTCTCTAGAGCTCTGTCTCTCTGGCAGCCCTCTTCTCTCCAGTATTCTGCTCTGCAAAACCTTAGCCACCTTGGTCTCTTAAATTCCCAACTAAGTTTTCTCAACTGGACTTCGTTTGTATTCCCCTTTCCAACACTGTGGGCCTCTCACCTCTTTCCAGGTCTGATTGCCAGGGCACTCACCTAGTTGGTTTACCTTC
>NW_005362269.1:5048747-5105036 GCF_000412655.1 Myotis brandtii
TTGTTTTCTTTCCCCACATGGTCTTCATCTAATTCTGTTCATGACTGGCTCCTCCTACTGACTTTAAGTCTTTGAAGAGCTCAAAGACTCTTGGGCCAATTTGGGCAGAGCACAGGGACTGGATTTACTCTCCTGCTTTAAAAACTTTAAGAGCTCAGAGACCCCTCAGTGAAGCCTTCCTGACCTCACTACCTTTCCTGTACTGTCTATCAAAGGGGTTTGTATAATTTCCTTAATTATTACAAACACATTATGATTTGGAACTTTATTGGTTTGTCTGTTTCCTATAGAAATGTTAGCTTAATGAGGATAGGTACCTTATCCATCTTACTCACAGTCATACCCTGATGCCTAGAATACTGGTTGGCACAGGGCAGCTACTTGCTGGGTATTGCTGAATGAAAGAACCATAAGACCGCCTTTGGTGCAAAAAATATTTAAGCTAATTTAATTGATATTAAACAGTTTGTTTTTTGCACCAATTTATGTCAGACTTGATTGCCTAAGACTAATCTAAATTACTGGTACATAAATTAATTAAATTTCTATCTTTTGCACTCTTACTATTCAGCTTAGTTAATGTATATGCAATTTTAATATGTTTTGGTGTGTGTTTTTCTCATAGTTCATTAAATATGTTTAGGGTATACCAGAGCCAAGAATCTATGATGAAAAACATGACATTCTTCTTTCGGAAGTAGATTCTACTTATGTCCCTGGTTCTGGAAACAAGTTGGAATGGGATACTAGAATTTTAGGAGACTTCAAAAGCATGAAGGAACACATAAATATATGAGCATGTATTTTTCAAATATACATACACAGGCATATATTACCACATTCCCAACCATCAAAGATATGTGTGTAACTTTCATATAAAGTCACATGACATACTTAAGGGAAAAAAACATAACTTCCCTTTGATGCCTTTAGCAGAAATAAAGCATATAATCAGTTATTTGTAAAGATGATATTTTCAAAATTTACACTGTGAACTACTGCGGGGCTTGTCAGAGCATAACAGCATGGTGGGGATTCCCAGAACCTAGAAATTGATTTAGGGCCAAGTTTTATTTAGTTTTCAGACATCTGCTTTCTTCCTGACATGTGCTTTTCATGGGGCTGTAAAGAAGACTGAACTTAGTGGGGTGGAAGGCTGAATAGCCCTGTTCTAGGGCCTCTCCTGCTATTTTGGGCATGTGTTGATTTCAATTCAAATGATTCCCCATTTGTGGTTGCCTATTAGAGCAAAGATTCAACAGGGTCTTTTGGTAACCATGGAAGCCACTAGCTCTAGAATAAGTTATTTTTAGATTGCTTCACTGAATAAATTTTTCTTACTTCCCGAGAGGAAAATAATGTAACATTATCTTTATAACATAAGACCACAGTTATGGCAACAAAAAAAGTGATGTTGAGAAGAGATCTTAAATTGCCTTATTGTACTGATAACCCAAATTTTGGTCCAAATGAAACTTGGGAAATTACACTAATGAGTAGGTACTTAGGAAAAAGTGGGAGTTATCCAAGAGCCCTCATCGGGTCTTCAAGTTTTAGAATCTTAGTTCTATCATTTCTTAATTTTTTTCCTACTAATCTGAGGCGCAAGGGGAAGCCTTAGGTAAATCCTGCTAGTAATTCAATCGAAGAAACTAAGAAAGCAGTTATACCTGTGACTCTTGGGTCAATTAGGGCATAGTGACATTTCTGTTGGTTGTTCAGTTCAGACTTGGGTCTCTCTTTCAGCCCAAGTTTAAGAAGAAGAAGAAAAAGCGACTGTGATGAGCTAGCATTTCTAAGCAATAAGCTCTTGCTTCAGTGCTAGCTTTGAAAATCTGCGTTGCTAGAAAATTCTAAAAACACTAATTATGAGTTCTCCCCTGACCAAAGGACAAATCTTATATTGCTTCTGGAAATGTTATTAATGTTATTTATAGAATTTATGAAGCGACCCAAGGGTACATTCATGGCCATTGGAAGATGCTTAGAAGAAGCAGGAGATCAGATTCCTTTCTAATTAGGTCAGCCAACACTAGAAAGTGATTACCTTCATAGTATTTTTAATTTTACCTGAATAGTCTTTTTAACAGGACTTAGAAACAATGGACTGTTAGACCTATAAAGAACCTTTAGCATAGGCCCTCATTTCTCAAAATGAGAGGTAGCCACAGCAAGTTAATGCCTCCCATTTCTCTTGGTGTTCTTCATGTCATTGATGAGTCTAATAGCATGTCAGAGGGGCTCAGTTAACATTAGTAGAATTCTACTTACACATAAAATGAAGCTCAAATCATTTTCATAGACGCCAAGGCCCTAGGTGGCCTGACTCCTGTCGATGACTCCTGTCTTATCTCCTTCTACACTTTGCCTTGTTCACCATGCTTCAGTAGACCAACCTTTTTTTCCTTTCCTGAAAATATCAAATTTGTTCTTTGCACTTTCTGATGACTCTGCCTGCCTGATTTTGAATGGCTGGTCCTCATCTATTCTGGGCAGAATTTTAAGAAGGCCTCCCAGACCCCCACCCTCTAGTGTTCAAGCCCTGTATTATCCCCTCCCCTTGACTGGGTGGAGTCAGTGAATATGATGCTGCCTTACATCTATGATAATGTTACTAATGATTTGACAGTGAGTTAATCAAAAGAGAAACTCCTAGGTGGGCCTGACCTAATCAAGTGAGTCCTTTAAAAGAAGGTAAAGTGTCAGAGAGATGCTTTCCCATTGGACTATTAGAAAGCAAGTTGTGTCCTAGCTGGTGTGTTCAGTGGTTAGAGCAGCCGTGGGCAAACTACGGCCCACGGAATGCTTTCCCATTGGACTATTAGAAAGCAAGTTGTGCCCTGGCTGGTGGGTTCAGTGGTTAGAGCCTTAGCCTGTGACCAAATGGTTAAGGGTTGGATTATGATCAAGGATACCTACCTCGCCCTAACCAGTTTGGCTCAGTGTATAGAGCGTTGGCCTGCAGACTGAAGGGTCCCAGGTTCGATTCTGGTAAAGGGCATGTACCTTGGCTGTGGGCACATCCCCAGTAGGGGGTGTGCAGGAGGCAGCCGATCGATGTTTCTAACTCTCTATCCCTCTCCCTCCTTTCTTTAAAAATCAATAAAATTTATTTTTTTAAAAAAAAGGATACCTACCTGGGTTTCAGTTCGATCCCTGCCCCCAGTTGGGGTGTCTGTGGGAGGCAACCAAGCAATGTTTCTCTCTCCCCTCTGTTTTTCTGTTCCCCTTCCCCCCTCTCTTCCAATCTCTCTAAAAATCAATGGAAAAATTTTCTCACTCTTCAGGTGGGGATTAAAAATATTACAGTAGATTGTAAAAAGAGGGGACCATGCAGCAAGACCCTAAGGATAATGTCTAAGAGCTGAGAGTTGTCCCCAGCTAACAACTAGCAAGAAAACAGGGGCCACAATAATACAGCCATAAGGAAATAAATCTGGCTGATAACCAGTGAGCTTCACAGAGAACTCCAAACCTCCGATGAGATCACAACCTCTTCTGGTGGCTTTGGTTTTAGCTTGTGAGACCTTGAACAGAGGACTTAGCTAATTCCTACCTGGACTCCTCACAGAAACTCTGAGACAGTGAATTTGTGGCAACTTGTTATGCAGCAGTAGAAAACTGATACATCATCTCTCCTTTCTTAGCTCGTGTCACTGCCTCAGAGAGGCCTTTCCTAAGCACTCTATTGCTAGGCACTCCCCTGCCCCCCATTACCCTGTCTTATTCTCTTGGTTGCACTTCACAGAATCTAAAGTCACCTTATTTGCTTACTGGCCAGGTGATGGTTGTATTCCCCAGCACCTACTGTGTTGTTGTACACACAGTAGGCACTCAATAAATATTCCTTAAATGAAATCACTGAATCTAAATTAAGTTGTTATCAGCTGCCGATGACTAAACTTCTAAATGATTCCCTGGACCACCAGGTGGCAGATAATTTAGAGAATAAAGTAAATCGAAGAACCTTGGCCTGGTGACAGAACGTCAATTCTCTCATGGCAGTGTCGCCATCCAGACTTTAATCTAAAACCATCTGCCTTTATTTTTCTTAACCTGGTCAGTTGGACAGCACATCTGCCATTGCTCATGTTGCTGTAGCCAAATTATATGATTAACTCTTATAAAACAGGAGCTTAGACGCAGAATGGATTGACACCGTCATCAACTGTACGACCAGCCACAGAGTGTGATCTTGACTACTCACTTCCATTGCTGTGATTTTTATTTTTCCTGTGTGGTTTCGCTTTGGGGGGTGTAGATCTGGTTAATTTGTTCTCTAGCTTTTAGTTGTTGATTTCCTTTCTTGATGGCTTTGGAGCAGGTGTTCTTATGCTTTTAGAGAATGGATTATTGTCATAATGTATCTCTCATCATAACTTTGCTAACCTGACACACTCACTATAACATGTACCCAGAGGACTGAGTACCTGGCTGATCTGGGAGCCAGTTTTGCATGCAAGCATTTCAACCCACATAGAGAATTTTATTAGAATGTGTAGGGGAAGAAAAGAATAACTTTTCCTCTACCCTTTGAGTTCTTGGCTGAGACCCCATGTAGTAAAAGATTAATGAAAGAAATACAGCAGACATTTATTAACATGTATATCTTACGTATACATGGGAGACACTCAGAAAAATTGATTAGCTTCCAGAGATGGCCCAAGCCACCATCTCAAATAATATCTTCAGCTAAAGACAAAATAAAGATGTTGGGGGTTGGGAAGGCCAGTTATGGGAGGTTACCAGGAAAAGCACAGTAAATAAGGGATAGGTTTGTTATACAGTCAGTGCCTTTTCCACTAATAGAGTTCCTTGTGATTTATTTATTTATTTTTAATTTATTTTTCTTGTTGAAAGTATTACAAATGCCCCCCTTTTTTGCTCCCTTGACCCTCTCCACTCTGCTTTGTTTCTTCTCCCCAGGCCTTCCCCACACTATTGCACTATTGTCTGTCCTAGGCTATGCATATATGCATATAAGTTAATTGGTTAAACTCTCCCTGACCCCACCCTGAGATACTTCAGTCTGTTGCATGCTTCAATATCTCTGGATCTTTTTTGTTCATCAGTTTATTTTGTTCATTAAATTCCACATATAATGAAATCATGTAATGTTTGTCTTTCTATGACTGGCTTATTTTGCGTAGCATAAATACTCTCCAAGTCCATCCATGCTGTCTCAAAGGATAAGAGCACCTTCTTTTTTGCAGCTGCATAGTATTCCATTGTGTAAATGTACCACAGCTTTTTTAGCCACTCATCTACTGATGAGTACTTGGGCTGTTTCCAGATCTTAGCTATTGTAAATTGTACTACTATGAACATAGGGGTATATATATTCTTTCTGGATTGGTGTTTCTGGCTTCTTAGGATATATTCCTAGAAGTGGGATCACTGGGTCAAATGGCAGTTCCTTTTTTAATTTTTTGAGGGAACTCCACACTATTTTCCATAATGGTTATACTAGTCTGCATTCCCACCAACAGTGTACTAAGGTCCCTTTTTCTCCACGTAGAGTTCCTTGTGATTTGGAGTCATCCTTCTTACCTCGATGCAGAGGGAAGCACACTTAAAAATGGAGATTTCCTTTATCAGTGTAAACTTTCCTTACTGAAGGGTAACTTCTCTGTTTTCAGAGCTTCTCCTGTGTAGGCTGTTTCTAAAAAAAAAAAAATCAGCTCAAAATAATCTTTAAGCCAAAGAGATGTATTCTGGGTTGATACATTCCAGTTCCCTTCGAATGTAAGAGTCACAAACACAGAGATCTCATATGGGTTTTTTTTGGTGGTGGTTGTTGCCTTGATCCCTTGGAATGGAGCCAGCCATACAACAGGTACTCAAAAAAGAGTTTTGAAGAAACGAATAAATACATGAATAAAATATCTCACCAAGTCATGGCAGATCTGCTCTGTAGGATGCCTCCAGTGGGAAATTACCCTCTTCCATTTGGAGAAGCTAATCACTCAGGTCCCATTCGGCTGTCATCTCCTTGGATGATGGCTATTAAAATGGTCATTTATATGTCTCCCTTTATTAAACATCAACCCTGTGCCTGATATGGTATGAAGTGCTGAGGACACAAAGGTAGATAAGACTCCTGCCCCAAGTAAATTGAGTTTTGTGGTTCTTATCTATTACCACCTGCTTTCAGGATTGGGACATAATGTAATTCCAATAAAGAGGCAAAGGTTCATTGAAGTGTAGACCCAGGGAATTCTGAAGATGGTCTTAGTGAGTGTCTGGGTTTGTACTATTTATATCCGTTTCCATGGTTTTATTAGTTAAGGTAATGCTAGCTGCTGAAACAGATAAGCCTCAGTGGCTTAACATAATAGAAATGTATTTCTTGCTCATTTAATTTCCAAAATGGATATTTCAGAGCAATTGGCAGTTTCATCTAAAGTTAAGATTTAGGAATCCAGGTCCCTTCTATTTTATAGATTTGCCATCTTCTAATGTTGCTGCTTAAAGGGAGAGGATGACCTCCTGGATCAGGCCTGGAAATGCCACAAATCATTCTGCCCATGATCCGCTGACCAGAGCTCAGCCACGTGGTCACACCTAACTGCAAGGGAGATGCAATGATGTGTAAATGTACACTTGCAGTCCATTTATGTTCACTAGAGCATAAGGGAAGAGATGATTTTTATGTATCAAGCTAAAAGAATATTAATATTTTTTTTTCTTTAAAAAGATTATCCTGGTATTTTTTCTTTTAGTTAAAAATTCTTTACTTCCAGGATTTAGGTATTTTGAATGGATTTTTTAAAGGGGGAAA
Organism: Myotis brandtii; assembly: GCF_000412655.1. NCBI lineage: Eukaryota > Metazoa > Chordata > Mammalia > Chiroptera > Vespertilionidae > Myotis > Myotis brandtii. Next base: position 5,055,529 of record NW_005362269.1, read on the forward strand.
CATCATTATATTAATAAATCAAAATGCAGAAAATTGTCAGCCTTTTGGAGAAAAAAAATTTTCAGATACTTTTAAAAATGTAGTGACTTTAGTGAAGGAAATGTAGTAAAGGCATGTTCCAGGAAAAGAAGAAACGAGGTTTGGTGAATAGCCAGCAAGCCTGTCAAACCGATTCTCTGGTATTAAGCAAATTCCCTGAAGTCCTATCCATGTGGAGGGATAAAGAGCCAGGAGTCAGAATAATTGGGCTTTGTTTGTTTTCCTGTTGCTTGTCAGCCCGTTGACTTTTTCCAGGTACTTATACTCTCTGGGCCTCTGCAGATTTATGCAAAATGGGGACAAGACACAGACATCACATATTTGCCATATCTTTGTTTGGAGATTGAATAACATAATGACTGTGAAAGTATGTCGTGAAGTGCAAATTGCAATGTAAATGCAAGGTGATACCTTTTGTCTCCTCCTCCTCACCCTCACCATTAGGATCATGGAATATTAGGTTGGCATCAGCTTTATCTTGAACCACTGTCTGTCATCTTCCCTTGTCGTATTGAAATCCTTGCTGCCATTAATAAGTCATGCCATGCCAATGCCATGCATTAACCCTTGACAGACTTATTGAGAACCTAATAATAAACAACCATTGTTACTATTTTTGAGCTCTGACTCAATGGCTGGCACTAGCCTATGCGTGCATTTTACCCATATGATGTCACATTTGACCTTCCCTCACAAATCTAGGAGGCAGATTCTGTTATCCCCTATTAACAGGTGGCAAAAACAAAGCTCACAGAGGTGAAACCAGTTGTTTGAAGTCACATAGCTCAACACCACAGTCTGACTCCAAAGACCGTGTTTGTGGCTACTGTACTCTGTTGATTCATCACGTGGCTGTTATATACAAGGCACCGAGGGCTTCCGTGAACAAGAAAACATGATTCCTGACTCAAAGGAGCTTTCATGCTCTGCACACATCATTGCTTGTGTCTGTAATGCTCTCCCTACAGCACCCCTTTCTACTTTCTCAGCGTAGTTAAGTTCTTCTTACCCTGAAGACTGAGGTCAGACCTCACCTTCTCCAGCCTCACCTGACTGCTCATGGAGTTCCTTAATGGTGTCTCATATGTGCTTGTGAGCAGAGGCAGTATTGCCTGTTGGTGAAAGTCCTAGGTTTAGATACAGACTTGGCTCAAATTCTGGCTCCATCACTGCAAAACACTGTGATTTGGGGTAAGTTACTTCATTTCTCTGGGTCTTAGTTTTTGTATGTATAAAATAGGATTATTATAAGGATGAAATCCAATAAGAAATGTTGAATAGTTTGGCACTTGCGTGTGCTTAGTTAACTTAGTTGACGCTTATTAACCACCATTATGAAGACTAGTGACCATGTAACATGCTCATTTCTTCCTCCCGCCTGCTGTGAATGACAGGATGTTGACTTGTAATCTTCTTTCAATTTCAATAGCTTAGAATTTGAACTGAAAGGCCAACCAACATCTCTGAACCCAGAAGACTGGTAACTTGAACTAAACATAGAGAAGGCCTGTGATTGACCAAAGCTACCAGTTTTTTAAAAAAATATTTTTAATTGATTTCAGAGAGGAAGAGAGAGAGAGAGAGAGAGAGAGAGAGAGACATCAGTGATGAGAGAGAATCATTGATTGGCTGCCTCCTACACGCCCCCTACTGGGGATCAAACCTGCAAGCCAGGCATGTGCCCTGACTGGGAACCTAACCATGACCTCCTGGTTCATGGTCAATGCTCAACCACTGAGCCACACCTGCAGGGCAAAGCCTCCAGTTTTGATGATAATGTATAGCTTAATGAACACACTCAGCTCCATACCCTTCCCACAGAAACACAGAGTTGATTTGTGATTTTAATCAGATCAGCCTCTGCTGATGTGCAGTGAGGAATAATTTGCTGGGGATTGTTGCAGAGAACTCCACTACTCTCAGCCAAGAGGGGGGTCCTTCTTCTAGCATTTCAATTCCCTTGCTGAGGTAGCTCTCCTTTCCTTTCCTCTCCTTTGTTGCTCAGAAGTTGAACTTGATGGATCTCAGAAGGAAGCATAGTTGTCTCTTCCTTTGCATCTTTTCTCCCAGGCTCAGGCATGTTTACAGTGTCCAGGGGAGAATGAGGACATGTCTAGGTAACCAATTAGCCACAACAGAGCACTGGAAGACGTATAGAACACATACAAGTTTCAGTGGGTTAAAGGTCAGTGTCCAATAAATTGGTCTGCGCAAGACTCTCCCAGGGTTTGGAGTGCTGCAGAGTTTAATATTGGAGCTCCTAGGGTCTTTCAAAGGAAGCAGCAGGTGTCCAGAATGTCAGTCTTTGTTCCACTCCAAAGGCATATGAGCTCTTGGCTCCAAAAAATCTCTGGCATGACCACTGGAAGCTTTGGTTCTCTCCTTTCTTCCCTGTTGCGCTTAGAAGCCTGGCCTCTGTTTGTAAGCTACACAGATACATAACTTCACTTCCATCAGAGCCAGAAAATTTAGAAGAAGAAAATAAAAACTTGGTTGCTGTTATCTAAAATTTAAAAATATATGCCATAGGGAATGTGGCAACTTTAAAATGCAGCTGCATGTTCTTTGATATTTCTCCTATTGGAAGGTCAGATCTGTGGCCCCTCTCCTTAAATCAGGGCAGGTCTATGACAGATTCAACCTATAAAAAGTGATGCTAATGACTTCCAAGGATAGGTCATAAAAGACCATGCAGTTTCCACCTTGTTCAACTGGAACACTTGGCTTGTAGAGCCCAAGCCCCTGTGGAAGAATTTTGACTGCCACCATATAGTGAGGAAGCTGAGGCCCCATGGAGAAGCTTCCTGATGATCCAGTCAACAGTTTGAGCTGAAACTAGCTTCTCAGTCATCTCAGCACAGGTACCAAATATGTGAGTGTGGAAGCTTCTAGCACAGCGGTTCTCAACCTGTGGGTCGCGACCCCTTTGGTGGTCGAATGACCCTTTCACAGGGGTCGCCTAAGACCATCCTGCCTATCAGATATTTACATTACGATTCATAACAGTAGCAACATTACAGTTATGAAGTAGCAACAAAAATAATTTTATGGTTGGGTCACAACATGAGGAACTGTATTTAAAGGGCCAGAAGGTTGAGAACCACTGTTCTAGAGGATTCCAGCCCCCAGTGGTTGGAGCCATTTCTAAACTTTTGAGTCACCCCTAGTCATCCATGTCTCCCCAATAGAGGCCCAGAAACTGAAGAGCAGAGGTAAGCTGGTCCTATTGTTTCCTGTCCAAATTCCTCATCTGCAGAAACCATGAGCATAATAAAATGGTTGTTGCTTTATATCACTATGTTTTGGAATCATTTGTTAATGGATAGCTGAAACAATGGGTTTCATGGAACCATCCCCAGGTGCCAAGTAAGAGGAGTTGGCCAACTGCAGACTCAGCTAATGAAAGACTACAGGAATCATGGGATTAGTAGTTTCAGAATTATAATGGATCCTGTGTGTCATCTAGTAAATCACAGCCTTGCAGTAGCCACAAGTCTGATTTTCCATTTAACATCTTTAAACAGATACCTTACTCTTTGCTTACCTGCTTCCAATGATGAAGAACTCAGAACTGCAGGAAGCATTCTCTTTTGCAGAAGTACATTGGGATACACTGAGGAAAGATGTGTCCATTGCTACATAAGAGATAGTTGGTGACAACAAACACTGCAGCTTAAGAGAAAGGGACTGTGAGGAAAGGCTCCACTTATACAAGTTGTAGCCCATGAAAAAATGGCGAACACTGTGACATCTGCTGTTTGGACTACTCAGCTGGAATTTGTCACATGCTGCTTCCTGCTCCTCTCTCTCTCCCTTCTCCTCTTCTACCCCTCCTCCTCCTTGTTTTTTCTTCTTCTTCAGGCTTTTGTGATGTGTAGAAGGCTTCTCTTTCCAATATTCATGATATGATATTGGATTCTAGTGGTTAAGGATAGGGAGAAATCAAAGCTAATCAGAGTGGCAGTCTTAAGAAACATAAAGACTGGTGTATAGGCTCCAAGAATGTCTAAGGCTGGAAGGGAAGTCAGATTTCTCCACAAGTTGAAGGTAAAGAAACAGTGCAATGCTGCTACAGAAAATGCTAATCTATTCTTCCATAGACAGCAGGGTAGAGAGTTTATAGGTGCCAGTTGTTAAATCGTCTAGTCTAGCCAATAAGTCAAATGCCACTTACAGAATTTTCTTCAAATCTGGGAGCCCTTAAGAGGAATACGAAACAGTGCAATGCTGCTACAGAAAATGCTAGTTTATTCTTCCATAGACAGCAGGGTAAAGAGTTTATAGGTACCAGTTGTTAAATCGTCTAGTCAATAAGTCAAATGCCATTTAAAGAATTTTCTTCAAATCTGGGAGCCCTTAAGAGGAATAGTGACAACCCAGAAATGTTTCAGATGTCTTTGTTGACAAGGTAGAGAGGAGCCTAGAAACCATGTCACATAGGATTTAATGAAAGGGTCTGGGCATATTTAGCAGAAAGAGGAAAATAATATGGAATGATACCATAAAGCCTCAAATACTTCAAGGGTTCTAAGCAGAAAAATAAATGAGCTTCCACCAACTGTATTTTTGATAACTTAGTCCAATTTTCCGTCGTTTCCTTGACCCCTCAGGCTTTTTGCTGGTTTCTCTGATTCCCTTCTTGCCTCCTTCAATCAGGGCTCCACAAAGGCAGATAGAAGCATGTAAAACTGCAGTCCGATCACAGCACTCCCTTATTTCATACCCTCCAAACTTCTCATTGGACTGAGAATAGAATTCACCATGTTCTACAGACCTGGAGACTCCATTTCATAAACAAATACTCTAAATCACCTCCCGTTACTCTCTCATATTGAAGTTTACAGAGAATATAATCTGTCTGGTCACTAATTAAAGAAAATAGAAATGACCCAATTTTATACAATAACAAAATAGAAGTGATTTTTAAATAATGCAATATGAATTTCTATATGTACATGTACAGGTACAATTCCACTAGATGACATAGGAAATAAATGCCTATATCTACAGGTGAAGTCACCAGGGATATGTAAGCAACAAATGAAGACTGAGACATGTTTTTGTTTTGACTAGTGACATTATATCCTGAGAGGTTCTTGGTAATGTTCAGGACAAAAAAGTAGAGTCTTCCTTCAGTTCATAAGGTATTTGTGTTTCTGGAAAATTCAGGAGTTATTAGATCTTCATTTAAAAAAAAATGTGTTGCCAGGTAAAATGGATTTAGGTTCTAGGCTGAGATAATTATAAGCAATGTCTTACCTAAATGAATGTCCATTGGAACATGAGAAAGTCATGTAGGTTGAACGACAACTCTTTGATGTATGAACTATCCCAAGTGTACAGGAAACCCAGCATTCCTGGCCTGTGCCCTCTCAATGCCAGGAAGGATTTCTGTCATTGCCACTAACAAAGAACACTCCAACAGTGTTCCAGAAATGCCCATGGCTCACATGAACTCCTGCTCCATGATATCTGGCTCCTGCCTTCTTCTCTAATTAATTCCCCTATCACTCTTCCATCCACCACATCTCCACATTCAATGCCTTTTTTCACTCAAAACAGCCAGTAGGTGAATTTGCCTTTTCTACACCTTGGATGGTTGTGCCACCAACTCTTTGCCTGGCTTGATTCTTGTCATTCAGGTCTCAGCTTGAATGTTACCTTCTCGGGAAAGCACTCCTAGACCACCTTGGCTCCAGTCGCATCCCTGTCTGCTATCCTCTTACCCTGTTATACCTTCTTATAGCATATTTGTATCTTTGCAGCACTTACTGCCTGAGAAAAGAAATGTTTTATTTATTCATACCCTCGTTGTTTATTCTCTTTTCCCATTAAAATATATGCCCAGGAGGGCAGATACTCTTCTCTGCTATCAGCTATATTTTCAGTGCCTAGAAAAATGTCTGGCATATAATAGGTGCCTAATAAATATATTTATTTCATTAGCTAGTAACTCCTCCTGTGCTCCCTTCAAAACATACCCCAAACTCTTTAACATGGCACTTGATGTCTCTGAACATTGTGTCCAGTTTATTCCCCTATCCCTTTCCCCTTTCGTTCACCACTCTTTTCTGTCATTTCTCAAATATGCCATGACATTTAATGTTTCACTCCTTTCCACATTGTGTTTCCTCTGCCTGAAGTTCAGTTGTGATGGGGCTCCCTCACTTCCCTGCTCCCTCATGACCCCTGGAGGGTTACACACCCGTCCTCTGGGTGTGGCCCTGCGACTGTGCTTATACCCCGGAACTGCCTTTGTTTGTACAGGCTTCTTTCTCTCTAACTACCACTTCTGAGTCATCTTTACATGCCCGGTGGTCAATCTGAAGGCTGAGTCAGTATAAGTTACGGGATTCAGTTTTATTAGGTCAGGGCTGCAGTGTCACTTCAGCTTGTTGAGGACATTTGGAATCTCGGTCCTGTCATCCATGTCATGGAATATTTTCCCCAGTATCGTATCCACTCTAAACTTGATAAATATGCCCCCGTGGTGGAGACTTCACTGGGACACATAAAAGTAGGTTAATCCCTTGGAATTGAAATAACAAAATGATTTTAAGGTTGTTTTGTTATTAATAATAATATTTCTTGAGCATGGTGCTCCAGGCACACTTTAAGTGCTTTCTAAGCATTTTCTCATTGAAGCCTTCAGCAACTCAAATGTTGAGAGTTCCTAAGATTAACCCCCTTTTCTAAACTTAGAGTGGACTTCACCAGGTCTCAGCTGGAAAGTAAAAGAATATGATTAACCTTGATATCTGACCCTAGAGCCCAAGCTTTCAACCATTAGGCTAGGTCTTTCCTATGCCCTTTCTACACATCTGTATTTCTTAGACTCAACCACCCCTGAATCTAGCCTAAGTAGAGTTAATAGAATTGTGTTAAAGTTAATTCTATTTTGTCAGGGTAAAGAATATTTCAGTTCTTCCTTTCCCCAAACAAGGCCTTTTTGTTGTAGTTGTTGTTGTTAATTATTACTTTTCCCCCTCCTTTCTCTCTGTCTGGGCAGCTCAGTTTATTAGGGGTCATTGTGGATGCAACCAAGGTAACGACAGTTGTGTCTATCCCCTGCTCCTCATATTAGTGGCTCTGAATCAGCGGCCACTCCCTTTGCAGTGGACCTGCCCTTCTCCATCACTTTTCCCCCATCAGCTGAGATTTTGCCATAGCCAGTGAACTTTTAATCACTCTGAATAGCTAATCACCATAATTCCTCACTGTCCAAAGCTGCAAGTTCATCATGCAAATGGACCCGGTGTCCCTGTTAATCACAGTAATCGCTCACCACTGTTGGCTGTGAAAAGTAGTGACTACTCCCCTCATCACTCAGGGCGCTTGCCATCGGAGGCAGGCTGGGCGGATGTCATGAATCACCCAACAACACAGGCTGTGGACCGGGCTAGCAATGGGATGTCTACCAGAACTGCAAGTTTCACATCTCTGCGTATGATTGTGATTTTCCTGACTTGGCAAGTCGGTCGGGACGGGCCCTCCATTGCTCACATCTTCACCCCCACCGTTTCTGATGTGAATCTTCCATAGCAGGGCTCCTTCGCAGGCTTCTCTTTCTCGTGTCAAATGGTCCATCGTGACACACAGGGTCCCCTTTGTTGGCATTCCCCACTGGGCTTGCCCTCATCCCAAGGTTAACTAAAGGCCTTCTACTTGAATTGCTTTGCTAGCAACAAACCAAAAACCAGCCCATTGGCTCAATTTGATAGGGATTTGTTTTAAGGAATGAGGGGTATGTCTTTGAACTCAATGCCTACAAATCTGACCATTCTACAGGAGGTGCAAAAGCTAGACTTGGAGAGACATTGGGTTCCAAGACAGTTGTTCTATGAATCTCGCTTCCTCTCTAGGTCCTCATAGACGGCCCCCCACATGTGTGCTCCAGTATTTTGTGCCTCTAACTTGCTTAGTGGTTGATCTCTTTCAGCCTGATCATGGCACACAGACCGTAAATGGCTTTCCCAAAGCGGGACCCTCAGTGCACATGTCCTGAGCAGTCCAAGTTTCGCAGGGTCTGAATGTACTTTCTCAATCCCAGGTCCATTGTCATCTCACTGCACTCCAAATTCTCTTTTATTAAACACTGTCCCCTCTTCCAGCTCCTGTTCCACATTTGCATATCAAGGTGTCAGCCAAGCAAAGGGCCCCATGTTCATCAAAATCCATCCTCATGGAGGACAGCTGTTTTAAGTTGGCAAAACAAACATTTCTGTTATTAGTATAACATTTCAAAAGTCTTTAAAAAAATTGCCTGTGTCACAGGTTTATTCTTTCAAGGCAGAATGGCAATCTGAATATTGTTGAAAGCCATTGCTCTTTTTGAATATTCCTTTCTCCCTCCCTCCCTGGAGAGAGAGAGAGAGAGAGAGAGAGAGAGAGAGAGAGAGAGAGAGAGCGCGAGAGAGAGAGAATGAGAATCTGAATGAGCAAATGAGAGAATCCAGCTCAAACCAACAATGAAGCTCCTTGAGGTCCCTCAAAGCCCTGGGATGCTGTGATGCATTTTCTTCAGCTTAGCACCTATTTCCCACCCACACCGCCCTGTGGCGAACTCTCTCCCCAGCTTTCTTTTGAATTCGTTGTGGTGCTGTCAACCAAGTTGCCCTGATCTTCCCTAGCCTAGAGGGACTGCAAGTGACCCACATAAGGCCAACGCAATTCTCACTTTGGGGACTTTAAGTATTGAGTGCAGTGGTGCCAGCAGGAAAAGATGATTGGAGGTGGTTCCTTGCAGCGTTGTCACCCTGACTGCCAACCAAATCCTGCTGACTGGCTCCCTGCTTACTTTTTCCTTCTAAGGTTGGCTCATTGGTAGTTTCTTTAATTCTTCGAGTGATCCTATATCCTCCCAATAAAGCTGCTTTGCTTAAGGTAGGCAGAGCCAGTTCTGTTGTTTATAAATTAAATAAAGTAAACAAAGACCCAACTGATAGAGAGATATGTTACAGAAATTCTTGGTGCCAAAGACTTAGTTTTTGGAACCTAAGTCTGTTGCCTGACTCTCTGGACACAGTTTTTCTGTAACATTCCTGGGGCGTGCTGCGCATTTAACGGGCAGGGGATAGTGGCTTAGTGCCTTGTTTGTTTCAGGTGGAGTTAACAGAGTGGGTCACAGTGAAATTGGAGCCCTACATGCTAATGGTTGTACAAAAGCTTACGGTTGTATGGCCACAGGAAATCACCCAAGGCGTGATGATGAGTGACCTCCCTGTTCCCAAGCCCGTTTTTCTCATTTTCAGAAGTGGAGGCGGGGGCGGTGAAAGTACTCACCTCATGTGTGGCTTACAAGGAAAGCACCTGATGTAGTGACTGGCCCACAGTGGGTGCCCAAGGACTGGTAGCTATTTCCATTATTTCCTTCCCAAAGAGAAGAAAAGTCCTCATCACTCATTCTCAGCACATGCTTGTTACACGTATCTTTGCCTTCCTCCATTCAATTGTCCAATTAGTCTGTTCAGCCCTTTCCCCTCCCTTGCCCATCATAATGGCATTCAGAGGGAACCTACTCTGGAAATTCATTTCTAGGAGTATTTTAGTAACAAGGGAGAAATGTTAGCCTTTAGGAGAATCCTGCTGGATTTCCCTTTATATTGGGGAAACATTATTTGATTATTTTAGTAACTTTTTCCCGGAGTATTTCCCCTCTTCTATGTCTCACGTCCCATAATCTTTTGAGTATTCAGGTAAATTTCCAGATAAAAGCTATTAAAGAAAAATATGAGATAGTAGATATTGCAACCTAGGATTAAACTTCTAGGATTCAACATCTTGGAACAAGTTGTAAGTATAACAAGATTTTGGAAACTAAGTCCATTGTGGATAAGAGTCTCCCTATGTATTTATTACAATAACTGGAAACTAAGTCCATTGTTTGTGGATAAGAGTCTCCCTATGTATTTATTACAATAAAAGTTATAATGAGCCCACGTTCCATAATCAGATTTTTGGAAATTCTTCATAGAAATTATTTTTCTCCTACAAAAGAAGATATTAACATTAATGTTGGAGTCTTTAAAAAACAGGTACATTTAAAAGATATCACTCTCTTACCTTAAATGTCTCATTGTTACTATAGTTGAGAAGTGGGTATTGGGAAAACTTTTATTCTTTTAAGCCTGGCAGTATGCGAGAAATGCTATTTGTCTAGCGAAGGCAATCTCAACTTGGCTTTTTTCCTAGACTCCTGATTCTGCTTTAGTTTATGGCCAACACGCATGCATATTTCTTACAGATGCGTTCAACTTGGGGGCTTATCAATAGTTGGACTTGGAAGTACGGGGCTCTAATGGGAAAACCTTGCTTTGCTGAACCGTTAATGCTCAAGGTTTAAGTGTAAGAGCCCAACTGTGCTTAATCCACTCCCTATCACCGTTTCCATCTGGAGCTTGGAACATGCTCTAAGTCAGGAGCTGAGCGGAGGCAGGGATATAGTGACTTAAGAGGCTTGAAGAGATTTTCTCTCTCCACATTCTCTCCTCCTGCTGTGGGATTTGACGCTGAATCGCAGCATTCCAATCCCTGTTTAATGCAGGGACTCTGAAGGCATACACATTGTCAATCTTAGTTCTGTTTCCTTCTTACCGTGTACGACAATCAATTCTGTCTGATGGAACCCCGGGCGTTTTGCCTGATCGCCCTTCTCAAATAACGCTTGATGGTCCATTTCTCTACCAGTTTGCATTCCGATCCGTTTCACATCAACATGCATTTCTCTGACATGTGTAATCCTCCGTAAGCTTGACTGGAGAGCGTGGTTTCTCTTCCTCCCAGGATGTGTGTGTGCGTGAGACGGGTTCGGGGGTATAACTTCACTTTGAAGATGAGAGTTAGAGAAAAATCGAGGAGACTGAACACTGTTGTTCGGAGGCAGCAATAAAATGACAGAAAAATGATATCGAGAAATAAGTGGGGAAAATAAATATAGGGGGAGGGGATAGAAAAGAAAGCAAAATTGCTTCACTTTTATGGTAAGTGGGGAAAATAAATATGGGGGGGGATAGAAAAGAAAGCAAAATTGCTTCACTTTTATGGTGAACTGTCGGTCAAGTAAAAAACAAAACAAAACAAAAACCCTTCTTTTTGAAAACACAGACTCATCATAAAAATAGTCAAATATTCTGAGACAAATACAGGGAGCTGTGGAAGGCTCTGCTTCTCTCCCCTTCTTCCCTGGGGCAAGCGCGGTTACTGTGATGTGTGTCCTTCCAGTCATCTGTTGGGTGATCTCGGGGAGTCGTTGATCTCCTCCGAGCCTTAGTTCCCACCTTTGTAAAGTAGGGATAACATTAGCTGCTTATCTCAAAGCACTGTTGAGAGGATTTAAAGGTATATGTCATTTGCATGTACCTGTAAGGCACAAAATAAGAGCTCAGTGAATAGTGGGTATTTTCCAAGGCAAACACAAACATATGTACCTTTTAAGAAATAAATATGGTGCCGCATTATGCATTGTGTGACAGAAATGACCACTTTTAACCTGATATGCTGGGAACACTTAAAAATTCCTTATTGAAATGCGTACATGTGATCACATATAGTTGATGATGGTTTTTAGGCTCTCTTCTCTCTCTTCATGCTTCTTTTCATCCATATGACCTGCCTTGAAGAAGTCCACCTAAAAACTTAGTATGTGTGTGTATATATATTTTCCTTTTTGCTCTTATTAATCATAGCCAAATCACATATGCATATTCATATACAGTTTTTGGTAAAAGATCTACAAATATAAGATTCTATTTATACAAATGTAACATATTTTTATGAGATTTACAGATTATAAAACTCCTTTTCCCGAGCCTTTTTCTACTAATAGAGGCTGGGAAGCTTAAAATTTACACGACTCTAATGAACAAAATATACTGATGAACAAAATAGATCCAGAGTCATAGAAGCATGGAACAGACTGTCGAATCTCAGAGGGAAGGAGGAGGTGGGTGGGAAGAGATCAACCAAAGAACTTGTATGCATCTATGCATAACCCATGGACACAGACAATAGGGGGATGAAGGCCTGGGGGTGGGGGGTGCTAAAGGGGTCAATGGGGAAAAAAGGGGGACAAATGTAATACTTTCAACAATAAAGATTTTTTTAAAAAATCTGAATGCACAGCAGACATCCTTACTGCTGAGATGAGGTGGGAGGAGTCCCAGTGCTGGTCAGCTATACCTGAGGAGAGTCTTTAGGAAGATTTCTAGAAGAACTTAGTTCCTGATAAATAGGATACATTTAATTTTACTAGTTTTTATTCTCCTTTCATCCTTCCTGGGAATGGAAATGATACCTGAAATGACAAAGCCATCTTTGGGACATGATGGGACCAGGGTGAGGACATAAACTAGAATATTGGTGGCGGCGTGATAGAAAAATAAGAGCCTGGGTACCTGATAGTATTGGGAGTGGCTGAATTAGGACCCATAGTTGCTGACCTCTGGGGATTTCTGAAACAAACCGATATTGGTTTAAGCCACAATCCTCACGTTTTCTCCCCTTTACCGTTAAACACTTTCTTAACTGATACACATATTCTTCTGCATTTGTTTTTGCTACTCAAAACTTGAAGTTCTAACTGGAGCATGCTGTTTCATAGTGTGAGTTATTATAACTTATTCAGCCTTTCTCCAATTGATGGGTATTAAATTTATATCCAGTGGGGTCAGTGGGGTGTTTTCTTTGTCTTATTTTGTTTTCTTTGGCCACTTTAAACAATGTTGTATCAGACATCCTTAAATATGTATATGCCTTTATATACAGAGATTTTTATTTTTATGGAATAAATTCCCAAGAGTGGCGACTCCGTCACACCTTTGGGAACCCCTGGACCCGCTGGGGCTGGACCCCAGCAGGAGTGGCTGAATTAGGGCCCATAGTTGCTGACCTCTGGGGATTTCTGAAATAAACCGCTATTGGTTTAAGCCACAATCCTCAGGTTTTCTCCCCTTTACCATTAAACACTTTCTTAACTGATACACATATTCTTCTGCATTTGTTTTTGCTACTCAAAACTTGAAGTTCTAACTGGAGCATGCTGTTTCATAGTGTGAGTTATTATAACTTATTCAGCCTTTCTCCAATTGATGGGTATTAAATTTATATCCAGTGGGGTCAGTGGGGTGTTTTCTTTGTCTTATCTTGTTTTCTTTGGCCACTTTAAACAATGTTGTATCAGACATCCTTAAATATGTATATGCCTTTATATACATATGATTTTTATTTTTATGGAATAAATTCCCAAGAGTGGAATTGCTGGATAAGATATTTTAATTGTAATAGTAATTGCTAGAATGTACTCCAACAAAGCCTGTAACAATTTACTTTTTACCAGCAATGTGTCAACATCACCCTATCCTTTCCATATCCCTCCTGGCAATAGTTGTTACTGGTCTTTTGCCAGTCTGATGTGTATACAGTCATAACTTACTGTTGGATTAAGTCACGTTTGGGGTTTTTTTTGATGACCAGTGATTTTGAGCGCTTTTTTCATATTCTGTTGATCATTCAGATTTGTCCTTCTGTGAATTTCTATTTATAACTTCGATTATTTTTCTCTGAGTAGTTTTCCTCTTGTCAATTTAAAAGATATATAACATATATTTAAATATATTTTATTGATTTCAGAGAGGGAGAGAGAGGCAGAAACATCAATGATGAGAAAGAACCATTGATTGGCTGTCTCCTGCACACCCCGCACTGGGGATCAGGCCTGAAATCCAGGCATGTGCCCTGAGTGGGAATCGAACCATGACCTCCTGCCTCATTGGTCGATACTCAACCAATGAGCCACGCTGGCCAGGCTATATATTTTTTTTAATATGATAGGTACTAAATTTCCATCCTCAGCATTGGAATTTGTTATATTTTGCTATAAATACTTGAATTTGTATATGGCTGGATATGATTTATTAAACACCTTATTTTCTAGTCTTGGGTAGCAGTCTACTTTACCATGAAGTTACACATGAAGTCACCTAATTTTTCTTGCAGCATTTCTATTTTCTTCCTTTTTTCTCCCCCTCTCTTCTATGTTTACTTTATATTTGTATTATGTAAGTTAGGAGTTCAATTTTGTTTTTATCCCAAAGGATGACCAATTTTGCCAGTGACATTAAAAACAAATCTATCCTTCTTACTCTGAAATGAAATGTCAGTTTGTCATACATTATATTTCCCTATATATTATTTCTTGAGTCAGCTGCGGTAATTTATATTGGTCAGGAAGTTATCCATTCCCTCTAGGTTTTCAGATGTATCGCCATATATTTGCTTGTAATATGTTTTCTATTATAATTTTAAAAATTCCTCCTGTGCCTCTGGTTGCATTTCCTTTTCCTGCTGAACCACTTACGTATTTGTGCATGTATATTTATTTTCCCTAAGATTAGCTTTTTACATTTTTCTACAATTTCTTTCATATCTATCTAGTCCTTTTATCCATATAAATTTCAGCTTCCTGGTTTATTTTATTTTGTTGTTATTTTCCTATTTTTTTCCAAGATGAACTCTAAGTTTCTTTATTTTTCACTTTTTTTCTTTAACAATGAAAATATTAAAGATATATATTTTCTTTTCAGTAGAGTTTTCTTAATATAAAGTTTTCTCTAGAAAATATAAAGTTTTGCTCTCTAGATCTTAATATAAAGTTTTCTTTTTAGTTTATAATTTCCTTTTGGTCTAAGAGTTAACCAGGGCTTTTTTTCATAAAATTATTTATAAAAGTATATAGCCTAAGAAATATATGGGTTTTATTGAAGTACATAGTTATTCCAGAATTTAAAAAATTATTTACAGAAAATGTAAGTCTGGTTTTTGAAAATGTTATATAGCATGTAAAAATGTATACTTATTCCCCATCGAAAAGTTGTAAGATTCTCTGTATTCCTCTTAAGCCATGTTTTAAAACCTTATTTAGGCATAAGTTACACACAGTAAACTGACCATATTTAAAATGTACAATTTAACTCTTACAACTTAACAAAAAGAAGATAAACAATCTAATCAAAAAATGGGCAAAGGACCTAAATAGACACCTTTCAAAAGAGGACATTCAGAAAGCCAAGAGACATATGAAAACATGCTCAAAGTCACTAATCATTGAGAGATGCAAATCAAAACAACAATGAGGTACCATCTCACACCTGTCAGAATGGCTATCATCAACAAATCAACAAATGACAAGTGCTGGAGAGGATGCGGAGAAAAAGGAACCCTCCTGCACTGCTGGTGGGAATGCAGACTGGTGCAGCCAATATGGAAGACAGTATGGAGTTTCCTCAAAAAGTTAAAAATGGAACTCCCATTTGACCCAGTGATCCCACTTCTAGGAATATATCCCAAGAAACCAGAAACACCAATCAGAAAGGATATATGCATCCCTATGTTCATAGCAGCACAATTTACCATAGCTAAGATTTGGAAACAGCCTAAGTGCCCATGAACGGATGAATGGATTAGAAAACTGTGGTACATCTACACAATGGAATACTACACTGCTGTAAAAAAGAAGGAATTCTTGCCATTTGCCCCAGCATGGATGGAACTGGAGAGCATTATGCTAAGTGAAATAAGCCAGTCAGAGAAGGATAAATACCACATGATCTCACTCATTTGTGGAATATAATGAACAACATATACTGATGAACAAGGACAGATACAGAGATGGAGAGGCATTGATTGGACTGTCGGGCCTTGGAGGGAAGGTAGGGGAGGGTGGGGGTAAGTGGGAGGAATCAACCAAAGGACTTATATGCAAGCATATAGGCCTAACCAATGGACACGGACAACAGGGGGGTGAGGGCATGAGCGGGGGGATAGGGGTAACGTGGGGATAAGGACACATAGGTAATATCTTAATAAAAATATATTACAAAAATAAAATGTACAATTTGATGAGTTTTGATCAATATATAACCAACCACTACCCCCATAGTCAAGACACCGACTATTTCCACTCCTCCCCAAAGCTTTCTTCCTCTGTAATCTATACTTTCCTCCACTCACACTGACAGGCAAGCACTGATCTGCTTTCTGTCACTAGAATCTCTCTATATAAAAGGCTAAGTGTCCGTCCATCTGTCCAACCGATAGATATGACATGCATTGACTACCAGGGGGCAGACGCTCAATGCAGGAGCTGCCATGACACACACTGGTCATTTTAAAAAAATGGCACCACGGACCTGGCACCAGCAAACCAACACTCGGCTTCCCCCAAGTGGGACACAGGCCCCACCACCAACCTGAAGTGATACCCCACCAAATTGCAGCCAATGCTGCCAAGACCCCATGGCGCAAAATGTGGCCCACAGCCCAGCCTAGCCCAGACTGGAAACGGTGTCTGTGGGCACCAGGTAATGGTATCACATAGCAACGCCCAGATTCCTCTCTCTAGCGACTAGCCTCCTTAGAGTTTCTTCAGCCCAGGAACCCAACTTGCTTTATAGCCAGTTGCACACATTTTACAGTTTAATCAAATAATTGTGAAGCATTTTTCTGTGCCCCATCTCATTTGATCCTCACAGAAGTCCTGGAGTAGGTAGATAGGAGACTCGGTAGAATCCTATTTTGTTTTTATTAGCAAGATACAAATAGCGATATTAAAATATTTCTTCTAATTAATTTCCTTTCAATGTGCAAGAATCCGTGCACTGGGACAACTACCAGTTGTATATGAGTGAAATTTTATATAAATGAAATGATAGAGGCTGCACTACTTTTTAAAAAGATCTGCATTCTTTCATGCAGAATAATAAACTAGAGATACATTCATACTGTTACTTATGCCCATTGTTTGTTACTTTTTATTGTTGAAGAATGTTCCATCATATGGCAATACCACATTTTATATACTCTGTTGAAAGATATTTTAGTTATCTCCAATTGCTAGCAATTATAAATATTGGCTAAGAACATTTCTGTACAATGTTCTATATAACATACTTTTACTTTTCTTAGGAATAGAATGGCTGAGTTGTATAGTAGATTTATATTCAACTTTTTTTTTATAAATATATTTTATTGATTTTTTTACAGACAGGAAGGGAGAGAGATAGAGAGTTAGAAACATCGATGAGAGAGAAACATCGATCAGCTGCCTCCTGCACATCTCCTACTGGGGATGTGCCCGCAACCCAGATACCTGCCCTTGACCGGAATCGAACCTGGGACCTTTCAGTCCGCAGGCCAACGCTCTATCCACTGAGCCAAACCGGTTTCGGCTCAACTTTTTAAGAGACTGCCAAACTGACACCCGAAGTGGTTGTACCATTTTCCCTTCCTGCCATCTTTGTGATGAGAGCTCCATCCTCACCAACACTTGGTCCTGTCAGGTTTTTTAATATTAGCTACTAGTATTATCATTGTTATGTAATACTATCTCATTGTAATTTTAATTTGCATTTCCTTCATGATCAATGATGTTAAGCTTGTTTCTATGTGCTTTTTGGCCTTTAGTATATATTCTTTTGGAAGTTTTTATCCAAATCTTTTGCCTATTTATTATTGGGTTGTTTGTCCTATTATCAAAAGATAAGAGTTCTTTCTATATTCTTTTTTTTAATGTTTTTATTGATTTCAGAGAGAGGAAGTGAGAGGAAGAGAGAGAGAAGAAATATCAGTGATAAGAGAGAATTATGGATCGGTTGCCTCCTGCATGCCACCTACTGGGGATTGAGTCTGCAACCCAGGCATGTGCCCTGACCAGGAAGCGAACCATGACCTCCAGGTTCATGGGTCAATGCTCAACCAATGAGCCACCCTGGCTGGCTCTTTCTATATTCTTCTTACAAGTCCTTTGCCTGGTATCTGTGTAGAGAATATATTCTTCTAGTCTGTTGTCTTTTTTTTATGGTGAGTTTCAAATTTTAAAAAGTTCCTAATTTTAATAAAACCCAGTATGTTCATTGTTTTTATGGATTGTGCATTTTTATGTTTTATCCAGGGAAACTACCTAATTGAAAGGGTCAGGTGTTCTTCACTGTTTATTTTTAGGTTTTGTAGTTTCAGCTTCTACCTTTAGTTGTACAGTTTATTTCAAGTTAATTATTTTGTATGATGTCAGGTCATGATTAGAGTTCTAGTATCAATTATTGAAGTTTATCATTTCCACCATTTAATTATCTTGGACACTTTTACAAAATAATGCCCATTTCCAGATCTCCCATGCCACCAATCAGGGCATAACTAAAGCCTTCCCTTTTTCCACTACAAAGCTTTCCAGCACCCTGGTCTGCCTTTGAGTCTGTCCAACACAGGTTGGAGGCTGACTCCCTTGCTGTAGCAAACTCTGAATAAATAGGTTTTGCTTGTTCTCATTTGGGTGGTATTCACTTCTACACAAGTTTTGAAATAAGATAGTGTAAGTCTTCTGACTTTGTTCTTATTAAAATTTGAACTGATTATTCTAAAGTGTTGACTTTCTGGATAAACTTTGGAATCATCTTTTCAATTTGTACAAAAAGCCTGTCAGAATTTTGATTGGAAAGGCATTGACTTTATAGAGCTTCTGCCTTTGTTTTGTTTTTGTCTCTCTTACACTGTTCTTTTTTTCTGAAGCTCCTTTTATTTGTATGTTAAATCTTTCATATTCAGCTTCTGATTTATTATCATCTCCCCCCCCCCGTGACTTTTATCTTTTTATGTATTTCTTTATACTCTGAGATTTTTTTTTTAATCCTCACCTGAGGATGTGTTTTTACTGACTTTTAGAGAGAAAGGGAGCGATGGAGAAAGAGAGAAATATTGATGTGAAAGAGAAACATTGATCAGTTGCCTCCCATAGGCACCCTAACCAGGGATCAAATCCACAACCTAGGTATGTGCCCTGACTGAGAATTGAACCTATAAACTTTTGGTGTACAGGACAATGCTCCAACCAACTGAGCCACCCAGTCAGGGCTGAGCTGTTTTTCCCATGCCACTAAACTGGGTCTCGACACTGAACTTGCACATCCTCTCCCTAAACTCTACTACTAAATCTACTAAACAGCTTAATTGCAAACCTTTTCTTTGCAGGAAGTGGGGTGTTGAGAAGAGCGGGTAGAGTGTGTGCAGGTATCCCTAAGTTCTCTTTTTCTTTTTCTTTTCAAATTGTCGTCTTTGTCTTCTAGAATCTATCAATGGCTAGTTCTAGTTCCTTTGGTTTTTTGATTGATCTTTTGTTGGGCTGCTCTGCCCCTTGAGAGAGGAATTTGATATCTCTTCTGGATTAGAATTTGATATCTACGCTAATACTTTGTCCTGTTTCTGTAATGGACAAGAATAGACCGTAAGTGAACAACAGCATCTAAACTCTACTGTTAGTTTACTATTACTATTGCTAAGTGTTGATTTATTTTCAGAGTTTACTCTGGACAGCAGCAACCTTTCTGCAGGGTCATTGGATTCTGTCCGAGAATCATGAGATGGAATCAATGGCCTCGTGAGATGGCTATGGCTGTAGAGTTTTTATTGACTGTGAGGTGTAGGAAAATGTTTTCCTCTACCCTCTTAGGTTTGTGTCTGGAGCTTAGGTTTCTGACTATTAAATTAACCAAAAGAAAAAAAAAAGATTAGCAGGAGAAAAGAAACATGCACTTTTATTGATGTTAATATTTAAAATTTTATGTTCATGGAGGCTTCACAGAAAAGAAGTAAAACCTCAAAGAAGTGGCTGGACTAGTGGGCTTATTTACCCCTAAAACAAAGGGTGATGAATTATGGAGAGGTGACTAGACAAAGGAAAAGGAGGTTTGGGTTTTCAGGAATGATAAATTATGGAACTGGGGACTAGGTGCTGTCTGACGAAACTAATGATAGATATGAGTTATTTAGTAGGATTTGTTTACGCAGAGCCACCTCAGTGCCATCTCTGCCTCTGGTGACAAGGACTGTTCTCCTCTTCCTGGTATGGGAGAAGGGGGTCCCCTTTGCAAGGGAAATTCATGCCTTATGGGGAGGGGAGGGCAAAGAGCTCTCCCTGTGTCCACTTTCTCTCAATTGCCTTTGGCCCACAATAACCCTATGTCAAAGTGGCACATGTGGAAGGTTGCATACCTTAATCTCCTATAGAGGGAACATGAAATTTTAGAATCTAAATGTGGATAAGGCCTCCAGCATTCAGGCCACTGAAACTTCCATCTGAATCTTGGATGCTGCCCACAACTAACCTCTTTATCCCTTCTCTTTGGTGTTCCTACTATATTCTTACCTTTCCCCCTTGGTCTCTTTTACTTCCCTCATTGTCTTCTTTTCTCTTTCCTCATTAATACATGGTGAGTACAGCTGACTCTGAAATACATATTTTTTTACCTCTTGGCTGATTGTCTTCTTCTCTTTTTTTGTGTTATTCCTTACCTGAGGATATTTTCTCTATCGATTTTTAGAGAGAGTGGAAAGGAAGGAGGGTGAGGGATATATCTGTATATATAGAGAGAAACATCAATGTGAGAGAGAGACACATCAATTGGTTGCCTCCTGCATGCGTCCTGATCGGGGCCGGAGATCTAACCTGAAACCCAGGTACATGTCCTTGACCAGGAATCGAGCCAGTGACCCGTTGGTGTGAGGGCCGTTGCTCCATCCACTGAGAAACACTGGCCAGGGCTTGGCAGATTGTCTTCTAGGCCCTTGAAGGAAATGGTCGATATCACTTATCTTTCTATTGTTGTTATTGTTTTTTCTTTGTCAGGCAGCTCTGCTTGGGAAGCCGACTACATTTTACAATATTAATGATGTGCTGTAAGAACCTAACATAACATTTTATAACCCTATAACAAATCTTATTATCAAATGACAATGAGGTACAGTCCATTAAATATTCATCATCCTTGGTTTACTTTAAAACTTTAACAGGGGGTGAGGCACAGAGGCTGCTTCAGACTAATTACTGTTCTGAATAGATAGCTCAGTGTTCAATATTTAATACAGGCCTCATAAAACCATGATTGAAAACAATGCAGTGTATCAATCAGACGCCCTGCTGACATGCGCCATGAAAAAAAAACACCCTGTTATTTTATAGACAGTGCTGTTAAATTCCTGCCACAGTGGCAGCACTAACTCTCCCTGTTCTCACCTCGTGCCTCTCAAATTCCTCAAGTTGAAGCTTTCCGCTGTTGCCAGCCCAAATAGTGAAAGGCAGCATTTACCTTCAGCGTCAACGGGTTGTTGGTGTTTGTCAGAATAGCTAGGTTCTTATGACAGAATTTTACTATAGAAATGCAGGTGTAGTTCCATAACCAGAAACAAACAGCAAATGAAATGAAAGAGAAGATACCATTGTGGGAGCAAGTCTAATATCAAGTACCCAACAATAATGAACCATGTGCAAAACCTCGATGAGAAAAACTGTGCTGTTGGGATTGGGGCAAGAGTCTGAATAATGAGCTAAAGGCAGTTCAGCTAATTAAGAGGGTTGGCTGTGCAGGACCACACAGCGACAGCTGTAATGGGGGTGCTTTTACACAGTGTGTGGCCAGCCTGGAAGACAGATGTGCGCTGAAAGGCCACATTTGACTGATGAAGTCCAGCCAGAAGCAAAGATCTGGATGTCAGCCAGGTGTTGACCCCTCCAGATGCTTAGTCAGATGGCACCTACACCGAGAGGACCCAGAAAGGCCAAAGTTAACCAGTGCCTAACTCTAGACCTCCCCAGGTTAGAATCAAGGAGAAGGCCAGTTCAGAGCTCTCCACCATGTACTTGCTTCCGAAAAGAGTTTTTGAAGCACTATTCTAAGGCCAAGTCTTTGAGACTGATATTCAGCCCCAACTGTATTGATGCTGGGCATGAAATGGTCGATTGAGGGCCAGAGAAATAAGTTAGGTCAGGCTCCTGTGGGCCCAGAGGGGGATTCTTAGGATATGAGTCTGCCATGGGTCGAGTTGCATCACTTCCAATGCTCTGAGGAGTCATACTGCGTTTGGAGAAAAAAATATTTCTCTGTCTTCTGGACTGGGGAATTAATTAAAGCTACAAAATCCAAGAGCTTCTGGGGAGAAAATTTCAGAGCTAACCCAAATGAAAGTAAAGCAGAGGACAGCAAGAAAATCATTGACAGTGTTGGTGTTTTCAGGACTTTGGGCTTGTGAAACCTCCTTGTCATACTGAATTATATTTGGAGCAAGCCTGCAATGAACCAGACACATGAACAAGTTAGCAAGCAAGCACACAAACAAACAGCTGTCTCTTCTCCATTCATGAAAAGTTCACACTGGCACTTTGGCCAGCAGAAACAGGTCAGCTTTCTCTAAAACATGGGACAGTCTGCTTTGCGAAGCATGTGGTGAAACTGGAGATCACTGGGGATATTCAGGCTGAAGTGGGATTGTTAGTTTTATAGACATAAAATAAGGGATTCACACTCTAGGGTTGAACTACAAAATGTACGCATTTCCTCCTAACACTTCGGTAGGGTCCCTCATTCTTAGATGAGGGAAAGGGACTTAGCTAAGCTCATTCTGGAGATGAGTGATAGAACAGAGCTATTTTCATCTAATGTCAAGTAGCACACATGTTTTCCTGAATAAGCACCTTCAGAAATCATCCTAAATCTTACCTTGAAAGGAAACTAGATTTCACTCACTAAAATTATTGAGAAAGGTAAAACCAAGCAACAGAATCAGAACACACTTAAAATACAAAACCCTGTCTTAATGACATAATTTGAATGTTTGGACACATCTTGAAAGAGTTCTAAAATTTTTGGTTGTTTTATTCAATTCAAAAATTCTTGAATACTTTGCCTTGAAGAATATTAAAGCAAAAAACAAAAAATTGAATTATACCCCCTGTACTATTTTGAAATTACAGCTCTGTTTCAACTACTTCTTGCAATGAGTCACTGAACAGGGTATGCTCAGGGCATTTATAATATTCTTTAATTAAAGCTCACAAGAGTTTGTATTATGTAATATCAAGAAAACCAATTATTCCCAGGTATTCCATTGCCAAAAGCCTTACATTGGTCCTGTCCCCTGAATGCTACCTGCCTTCTTAGCTGAAATGACATCTACCTTCCTCTACCACTGAACTTGACTTTAGCCCAAGTTCCCCTAAAGCAGTGGTTCTCAACCTTCCTAATGCTGTGACCCTTTAATACAGTTTCTCATGTTGTGGTGACCCCCAACCATAAAATCATTTTCGTTGCTACTTCATAACTGTAATTTTGCTACTGTTATGAATCATAATGTAAATATCTGATATGCAGGATGTATTTTCATTGTTACAAATTGAACATAATTAAAGCATAGTGATTAATCACAAAAACAATATGTAATTATATATGAGTTTTCCGATGGTCTTAGGCGACCCCTGTGAAAGGGTCGTTTGACCCCCAAAGGGGTCGCGACCCACAGGTTGAGAACCGCTGCCCTAAAGCAAAACCTGATATGAAGGCTTCTGTGGGAGTTTGTGATTGTGTTCCCAGTTATCACGAGTGATGATGAGGATGACTGGGTGCTATGGACTGAATGTGTGCCCCCAACATTCATATGTTGAAGCCTGATCCCCATTGTGATGGCATTTAGAGCTGAGGGCTTTGGGAGGTGATTAGGTCATGAGGGTAGCACCTTCATAAATGGGATTAGTGCCCTTGTAGGAAAAGACACTAGAAAGCTTTTGTTCTCTCTCTTACCCCCCCGCCTCCTTCCTTCCTTACCTCCCTCAGTCTCTCCCTTTCCCTCTTCCATATGTGAGGACACAGTGAGAAAGCAGTTGTCTATAAGCCAGGAAGTGGGTCCTCATCAGATCTGCTGGTGTCCTGATCTTGGACTACTCAGCCTCCAGAACTTAGAGAAAGAAATGTTACTTGTTTAAGACATCCATTCCATGGTATTTTTGTTATAGCAGCCTGAACAGACTAAGACACTGGGGAAAGAGGAAGAGAAATATAAGATTATGTCATTAAATAGGCCACCATTACGGGAGACCATTGTTATATTGTGGGGCATTTTGAGAAGGCATATGAAGTTGTCTTAGAAGTGTACCCTTGGAGGGAATAAAGAGGGGACACATTTACCCATTAGCTCTTGTCCCCTTTAGTCAAGAGTTGCCTGAGGAGTATTAACTCCCCTGCACTCCCCTGCAAGCCAAGAGCAGGACCTGCACAAAGTTGATTGAAGCCTGCATGGAGCTGGGTACACCCAGGGTATTTGCACTGTTGCACCTGACATGTCCAATGTAACTGCCTTTAGAGTTTATATCAAGCCCTACTCCTAAGCCCACCACCCCCACCTGAATCATTCCACTGTCTGCCTTTTCAGCACAAACCATTCACTTGGGTACCTGCTACTGTACTATGTGAGTTACCTTTTCAGAAGTTTATATTCTGGCTCCAGAGTGGACAAGGATACTCTGAGGTCTATGTGTCTGAGATTCCGGACCTTTTCTATGCTTCAGTTTCTCCTCCTGTACAATGATGGGGTGGGAATAATCCAGGGCTACAAACTCAGATATCAATAGGGACCAAATAGGTGAGTCATGGCTAAAGCAGGCCATGTTGGGTTCAAAATGGTGTCTGTCTGAAATTGTATTCCTTCCACAAAGATAAGCGTTGGATAGAAATTACCCTCGCATATGAATA
Source organism: Myotis brandtii (assembly GCF_000412655.1). Lineage (NCBI taxonomy): Eukaryota > Metazoa > Chordata > Mammalia > Chiroptera > Vespertilionidae > Myotis > Myotis brandtii. The sequence goes on from NW_005362269.1 coordinate 5,080,131, forward strand.
TAAATTTGTTCTCTTTCATATTTCTTGAAAAAAAACAAGCTCTCCAGATCTATCTTGTATTCTACTTTTGTTAGGAATATGTTCATAGTAAATATTACAGCACAGTCTCTATAGTAAGTGATAAGCATCCCTTTAGCACTGATACTGAGGAGATTTCAAAGGTGGGGACCCTGATGAACCCTCGAAGGGTCATCTGATGCTCAGATTGTTGCCACTAGACCCAGGGTTGTCAACATCTTCATGTTCTTTATGAACAGCCAGGAAGTGTAGATTTTTATCTGTGATTTCCCATATTTTAAATGTTAGCATCTCCTTCAAATTAATCTTAAAGACTATGTTTGTCAAACAAAACTCTCTTTGTGCTTATTCTGATTTGCAGGCCACCATTTTGCCAACTTGGAGTAACAGAATTCCCTGAAGCCTTTCCAGAGTCAATACACTCCAGTACATGCTCAGGACTGCCAAGAACCTCTGTTTCTACCCCTATCTTCCTGATCTTCATTGAGACAACCTCATAAATCCTTGTGCAGAACCCCAACTCCATTACCGTCTTAGCCCTGTCATGCCGGACCCTCATCCCCAGCCTGGAACTGTCAGGTGAGTTACTTGGTCTTTAGTTCTAAGAAACTCTGAGATCCAAAAAGAACTGGCTGTGAAATGAGACACATCATTCTTCTCCCTAAAGATCATAACTTCGAGCCAAAAGGTAAAGGCATCGGAAACTACAGAAAGCCTAAGTCAGGGATGCTCTGCTAGCGGTGATGTGTTATTACAATGACAGAATCAATTGCATTGTGTGGTGGGAACTATGGGACGCCAGAGGGACAGAGCTTTGATCTGCTCCAAACAGTCCTTTTGCTGTTACCATCTGGGCCACCTGTGTCTCTGGCAATTTTTCTGATGGTCATTCTACTTTGTACCTTGGAAAGATTATAACATGCTGAGGCTGGGAGCAGCCCACCTGTCATTGTAGGTGTATGGAGGGGTTGCCAGTCACTTGGCTCTTTTTTTATAGTTATTTTATGCATCCGGTATCAGATACCTGATACAAACGGCATTTCAGAAAAAGTAGTGATAAAAGAAAAAATGCTGTTGCCTCTTTTTTACTTTTAAAGAGAAAAATTTGATGATTGTAAAACAGGGCAAGTTGCCTCTTCGCCAGTGCTGCTGGAGAGGGGGTCGTGGGGTTCTCCATTGTCAGTGGCTTCCTAATGATGACAGGACCAATTGCAAAGCAGTTAACATCTATGGAATGCAACCCTATTCCTGGCACCAAGTGAAGTACTTAACGTGTATCATTTCCCTTTATCTTCAGAATAACCCTAGCGATAAACACCATTATTGTTCCCATTTTATAGGTCAGAAAACTGGAGCTTGGAGAGGTGACCTTCCTAAGATCATACAGTCACTCTATGGTAGAACTGTAACTATAATACCCACTTCTCCCCTCCCACAAACAAAAGGAGTATTAGGTAGAGAAGTTCTACTCAGGGTACAGAACATACTGAATAGATAGTGGCACCACAAATGCACTTATTAATGGCACTTACTGCTTTGTGGCAGAGCCATGTGAATACCTGGCTGCTAACATTTTCCCTGGACACTTCTTTCTGGGAGGCGGAGACTGATCTTTTCCATAGCAGCCCTCAAGGGTAGGATAGGTGCTGTACTAGCTAACTGGGGAGCTTCGGATCAGCTGTGCCTAGAAACGAGCCATCCAGGGCTGGCTTCAAGGCCCTGTCTCATCCTGAATCTCTATAGTGCTTTGTTCTAGTAATTATAAGAGCCTGTTTCTTTTAAATTTATTTCCAGCTTTTCAAATGTAATACTGTAAAAAGAAGAATCTAAATATAATCCAAGTTAGCAGAATCAGTTTGCCAGCAAAATGGGAAGCCCTCAGAACTGTAAATATACAAATGTTTCCACCTCATCATTCATCCATTTATTCACGCCACAAAGAGTTGTGTTCTACTCTTTGCTATGTGTTTATCACTGTGCTTGTAATGTACTCACCCCATGCCCCATTTTTCTTGCTTTGGTGGTCACGTTCCATCCTTCCTTCCTTGTTGGTTTCTACAGGCGGGCGTCAGGCTGGCCACGTGCCTTCAGTGGGAGTTGGGCTCTAAGGATGACCATATCAGACAGATCGGCCAACTTATCCAGGGAGCCTGTCCTTCTCAATGCAAGTCTGGGCTCAGCTCTGAAGTATCCTACTGGGGTTGGGGTCCCTCAGAGGCAGTGTAGAATAGAGGTCACATATTTGAGCTCTAGTACCAGCCAGCTTGGGTTCAAATTCCACTCTGTTCCTAGCTGTGTGATCTTGGACCTCACCTTCAACTTCTCTGAGTCTCAAAATTCTCATCTCAAAAAGAGGAAAAAACATCTCATAGAATTCTTGAAAGGATTACATGAGATTATGCCTATAAATTCTCCACCATGGTACCTGGTACATGTTATATGTGCAAGAAAAAGGGTTGTGTTTTTTTTTCTCCTCTCTTTTTCTTTGTTGTTACTATGAACATGCTGAGGTTGAAATTTTGAATCTAACATCATCTCGACGGAGTGCAGTTTGCTATGCCCATCCTTCCTTTAGGTGTGTAATTGCACACACCTCCCATCATTAGGTCTTCGCAAGGACCCTTTTACAAAGACAGAGCAGATAATTAATCCTCATTTCATGCATGGAGAGTCACCCTAGCACAGATGACCAGCCTCTCCCCGGCAGCAGCCTGGTATTTTCCCTCTGCCAACGCTGTCTTCCCAGAGGTGCAGTTGCAAATGAAGAGGGAGTGAAAATCCCTGGGGACTTCTGTCTAAGGTTTGCTTGGTGTGGCCTGAAGCTCCAAGAATTGGTTAGTCATTTTGGTGGCAAATGTTCTTTCTTCCAACTTGAAATACAGTAAGGAAGATCTTGGTTGGTGGATAAAGGGAATAATATCTTTTTTTAAAATTTATTTTTTAATCTTCATTAAATTTATTGGGGTGACATTGGTTCATAAGGTTACATTTTCTTTTATACCATAAGTCACAGACCACTCCAAGACTACTTGACGCCTCTTCAACCACACACTTCCTTGCTCAACAAACCACAATGGATTATCATAGCATCCAATCCACATCCAAGTTTGCCTAGATGATATTCAAGAATCTTATCCTTAATTCCACCATATCCATCTGACTAAAGATCATCAACCTGACCTGCTAAGCTTTTCCAGCAGGTACTGTTAATCAGGCCTCAGAGCTACTATTTATGGTCTTTCTAGTATCTGGGATGCCCTTCCTTCCTCTCTTCCCTTCTCATTATGTATTCAGATTCTATGCAGCCTTCACGTTGAACTGGATTAGAGATGTATAGAAATACTTAGCAGAGTGCTGCCTCATCAGACAGTTTTAACATACTGTACCTTTATTTTCCCCTAAGATCCGTCTCCTCTTTCTTTGACAAACCCAGCCCACATGAATCCCTTCTTCATTTGGACTCAAACAATGAAACTATCTCAAATGCATGCTGTAGGTGCAAAGCTTCCGTGGTAGTTTCCTTCTAATTCTTTTGTAATTGCCAGAATTCTGGTCCAAGGCATTCTTGCTAAACAGCACAACCTCTCAACTGCTCTCTTCATCTCCAATCTCAACGCCCTACAGAGTTATTTCCTTTCAGTGAAAAAAGACCGTTTCTTCCCTAACTAGAAAACCTTATGTGGCTCTCCCATGGCCTGCAAAATAAAGCCAAATGCCTTAGTCCAGCCTTGGGAGTCTGCCAATGCCTGGCTCTAATCTGTCTGTCCAGCTTTCCTTTTTCTAAACGTACCACTTGCATCTTGTGCTAGAATCTTACTGGAATATGAAAGGGGTCTAAATAGCCTCATTTATTTTTTTACCATCTCTTTTATTTTTATTTGTGTTATTGTCTTATTTGAATATCACCCCCTCCCATTTTTTTCCTCTCCCAGAGCATATCCACTCCTAAAGATTTACAGTGAATTTCACTTTCCCTGCACATCTTCCTAATCTCACAGAGTTAGCACCTCTTTTGTGCAAACTCTGATGACACTTTGTACCTCATTGTAGCCTTTTGCTCACCTATTACCTTGGAAACTTCTTTGGGATCAGGACTACGTGGTATTTCTGTAAAATACGTGTCAATTTACAGCACTTAGTATAGTTCCTGATTAATTTCTGGGGGAGAGAGGACTATTGAAAGAAGAAAAGTTCTTCAATCAATGCCATTCAGACTGTGAACAGTTAACACATCTGAGATGTGTGTAGCTACCGATTAGATCAGCAAGCAACAGGCTGCACGGGCTTTTTATGTCTCCTTAGAGATACACATTTATTAACTATGCCCTTCAAAAGAGTGTAAACTTCAGAGAGTTCTCGGTGAGTGTTTACACGGCACACAGTGGAGCCCAGAGGAGTTCCTTAAATCCTCTGTTTCTTTTCTCTCTCCCAGCGTCCCTCAGCTGCCTGCTGCATCCCCACCTCTCCCACCCATGGGGTAGCCAGGGGCAGGCAGGAGACATCAAAAGCCCAAAGAATCCAGTATGCCAAATAAGCTCACTTTTAGCTCTTTGTCAGGGCGGACCCTGAAGGAAATGTTTTTTTACTATAAACAACGAGAAAGCCCATTGTAGCCTTGTGCATTAGCACAGGCTGGCCTCGGCTAAGTATGGTCTTGCAGAAATTGGGCAGAAAATGAGTAACAAAAGCCATGGAAAAGAAAAATATAACTTCTAATCCAAGCACTGCATGGGGCCCAGCAGGAAAATTCATAGTTATTGGGGAAATCTTTGATAGAGGTTGGCATTTAGGGCAAAGAATAGTTGAGAAATTGAGCATTGGGAATGTGGGGAGGGTGGTGTTATATTTATAACCTGTTATGGTGGATAATTTGGGGGTGTTTTCTAAGAGCGTGAGAAAATGAGTCCTATTTGGTTTTTTCTCTTGGATACTGCTCCTACCTCTGATATATGTGGGTGAGGCCCAGGTTCACATTGGTGGGTTTCCAGCAGCAGTCACGTACTGTGTGACCCTCAACCCAGGCAGAGTTAAATGGGCAACTGACTCAAACTAGTTGAAGTTGGCTTTATCTGGAGTCAGTCTCTCCAGGAGGCTGACCATGAAATTTAAAGGCCACCAATGGTCATCAGCTTCTATGTGGCATCAGGACCAGCAGCAGATATTCTGCAGCAAGAGAAAGATGGGGATGATACACAGCGAGGAGAGAAGGGCCACCTGGAGTGTCCTGGTGTGCTCCCACCTCCTTCCCCAGGTTTCCCATGGCTGACCCACCATAGCGATGAACCCTTCCACCGCTGGTATCTCCTTCTTTTACATTCAGACAAGAATTCTTTTTCAGCCCAGTTGGTGTGGCTCAGTAGTTGAGCATCAACCTATGACCCAGGAGGTCACAGTTTAATTCTTGATCAGGGCACATGCCTGGGTCGCAGGCTTGATCCCCAGTGTGGGGCACGCAGGAGGCAGCCAATCAATGATTCTCTCTCATCATCAATGTTTCTATCTCTCTCTCCCTTTCCCTTCCTCTCTGAGAGAGAGAGAGAGAGAGAGAGAGAGAGAGAGAGAATTCTTTTTCAGAAACAGGGAAATATAACTGCAAAACAACAAACTCATTTTCTCCCAACATTAAAAAAATTATAGTGCTCAGTGGAAAGTTATGCAGCCATTTATAAGGACATTTACAAAAGGTTTCTAATAACATGGAAAAATGCTTTGCTATAATGTTAAGTGACAAAAATGTCAGATGGAAAATTGGATATATATAGTATGAGCTTAATTATATTAAACCTTCCCTAAAATGATAAATAAAAATACATAGAACAATAATCCCAATTATTAATAGTGGTTATCTCTGTCATTTTATACCTTTTTTTGTATTTTCAAACATTTTTTCTAAGTATGCTTCTTGTTATAATAGCAAAGTCCAATTTTTTTTGAAAACATATCTTTATATTACCTAGCTTTATGCACTATCAGCTAAGCTTGGAATTTGAAACAAAATCAACTGGAAGATCACAGAATGCAAACGTCGTAACAAACCTTATAAATTCTTGAGTCCAGAATGTTAAAATAGTTCTTTGGGATCACAGATATCTTGAGAATATGATGGAAATTTTGACTATTCTTTCAGGAAAAAGAATATGCATATAAAAATAAGTTTCTTAGGATGCTTCCGTTGCAAGTTATAGAAAACCCTGTGACACAGGCTTAAACTGTAAGGAAATTTATTGATTCAAGTAACCAAAAAATCCAGGAGTATCTGGTTCCAGGGGAGGCTTGATCTATTATCTCAACAATGTGGCAGAGGCCGAGGTCTCCATTTCTGCTCTTTCTTCCCCAGGTTCAACTGCATCCGGAGGCTGATTGACCTTGGGGTCCCAGGATGGTTATGACAGGCTCCTGGGATTTTATACTTACTCATTTACCCCCAGCAGAAAGAGAGAACCTTTGCCTCAGCATAGCCAGCAAATATCCTGTGATTCTTAAATTGACTGGTCACACGGAGGTTGCAAGCTCATTGCTGAGTTGGTCACTGTGGCCAGATATTTGAATGTGCTTAGCCTAAGTCATAAGTGCCATCCGCTTCTTCATGTCCTATTTATCCCCCAATAGAAACTGGACTCATGGCATTCCTAGTTCATGCTGCCCTGAGATCTCAGGCTAGAGTTTCTCTTATTCTAAGGGCAATGGAAAGGCACAGAGATTTGTAATCCTTCTAAATCACTCCCAGTGACACCCAGGTGGATGGATGAATAGAGTACTCAAAGTTTAGTGAAATGGTTTTGGTGAATGTGAAAAATGAGTCCTGCTGAAGGTTAAGGGCAATGAAACCTGAGTGAGAAAGCTTACCTCTGATGTTCCAGCTCCGAAACCCATCTATCTGATGGAAGCTCTGACTTGTCATCAAGACTACTCCGTGGTCGGCCAATGAGTTCACATGCTCACCTTCTGGAGAGGTGGGCTCGCTCCTTTTTCAAATAGATAACAATATTAACAAAAGCATATTGGTGATAATGATAACACATTTATTAGCTCAAACCGTTTTGGCTGTAGTGATAGCAACCTTGCTCAAACTAGTTTAAGAAGAAAAGCAGATCTATTGGCTCAGCAAATCCAGTCACAGCTGGGGCCGGGGTTCTACTTCTTCAGCTCTCAGATGGCTCTACCCAAGGGGTAGGCATGATGATCACTGGCAGATCAAGACTGGTGATGATTCTAGCTGTCGTAACTCTAGAGATAGTGGAAATGTTCACAGGGCTAGAGGATCAGGCTTGGGGAGATGATCATGGGTTTGGATACACCTACTCAGTGATGCTTTAGAGACCTCAGGGAAGGTACAAGACCTCTCTAAAGAAGGCCAAGCCAAGATTTGAAGGATGAGCTGACCAAGTGCAGGGTGGACAGGGGAAGAGAAAAGGGCAAAAGGGCATTCTGGACAATGGCCTCAAACAGGATAGAATTTATGAGAGCTGAGGAGCTGAAAGAAGGCCTGTGTGTCTGGAAGGTGAACAAGGGAGAGCATAGCACACGCTGATATAGTGGGGATAAGCGGATGACAATTAGGATGTCACATCCCACAGTTTACAACTCTTATAAAAAAGAGCCTCTTACCTGGGAACTTGGGTATGGAGGATGACCCCAATTAGACCCACTTAGGATACATCACCATGCCTGATGGCCTAATTGATGGTAGCTGGGGAACGGGGCCCTTTAATTGGCTAGTTCTAGGAGCTACAACTGTCTCAAAGGGGGAAGGTGGTGAGGAAAGACTAGTTCTATTATTTTTAAAAAATGTTAAGCAATGTGAGGCAGGCAAAACAGACACACAAAGTAAACCTCCAAGATGTTTCCTGTGTCAATAATATTTATGATAATAATGATGGTTAATAACCACGGATTACACGGTTATTAACCATGTAATCCATGGTTATTGGTTACTAATAATGTGCCAGAAACTATGATGAAAATTTTTCCTATGTTATTTCATTTAGAATTCACAATGACCTTCTGAGTTAGTTGCTATTATAATTATTTCTAGTATTATTTCCATTTTATAGAAGAGGAAATTGAGGTCCAAAGAAGTTAATTAACTGACCGAAATTGCACAGCTGGTGAGTAGCAGCACCAGAACTAATGCCTGGGTCTAGTCTGTCTGACTGGGGAGGCAAATTCTTAACTATTGTGTACATGGTAACTTCCTTTAAAAAATTCCAAAAATCTATCTTAGATTAACGTTCAGCAAGATCTCAATGGTATAAGCAAGGCAAGAGTGTGGAGGGAGTGAAAATGCATCACTTAGGTCTGTGATTGTCCCAATTGCCATGCTCTGAAATTTACCACTGCATTGGTACTAAAGTCACACTTCCCATGGGCTGTGACAGAGCATGACAACGACACCAATGCGGGCCATTCCTGGGAGACATGGGACTTCTCTGATGGGCAAATTTGGTTCAAGGACACCCCATCTCCTTTGCCAAACTTTCTTATAATTGAAATGCAGTGTAAGGCTCTTCCACTTAGCCAACCACCCTTTCCTCCCTCCCTCCCACCCTCCTGTGGTTCTTAAAGAATAGACCTGCATGGCACTCTGATTAATTTTAGGAAAATTAATCTCTTACAGGTCTAATCTATTGTATTAGTTTCCTAGGGTTGCCTTAACAAAGTACAGTAAGTCCTCACTTAATGTCATGGGTAGGTTCTGCAATTTTAAGCAAAATGACATATAACAAAAGCAATTTTATATGTTAATTGATATGTGGTTCTTAAAGAATAGACCTGCATGGCACTCTGATTAATTTTAGGAAAATTAATCTCTTACAGGTCTAATCTATTGTATTAGTTTCCTAGGGTTGCCTTAACAAAGTACAGTAAGTCCTCACTTAATGTCATGGGTAGGTTCTGCAATTTTAAGCAAAATGACATATAACAAAAGCAATTTTATATGTTAATTGATATAAACAAGGCTAATTGATATAAACAAGAGTGAAGTTCCTACAGCATCTCATCAGTGTTATAATGAAATGACTTGGAATGAAAGTATTCGAGGACCTTTAGGCCACAGACTGGGTGACTTAAACATACACTTATTTCACATCCTGGAGGCTAGAAGCCAAGATCAAGGTTTTGGTTGCTTCTAGGGGCTATGTTCCAGATTGTCTCCTAGCTTCTGATAGCTTCAGGTGTTCCTCGAATTGTAGATGGTCTTTTCTGTGTGTCTGTACATCATCTTTCCTCTGTATATTTCTGACTTTGTGTCTAAATATCCCGTTTTAAAAAATAAGGACACAGTCAGATTAGGGCCCAACCCGATAAACTCAACTTAACTTAGTTATCTACAGAGATATTATTTCCTAAGAAGATCATTTTCATAGATACTGGGGGTTAGGACTTTAAATCTTTTGCGGGGGGTCAAAGTTCAACCCACAACATCTATTTTAGTGTGTCTTTGTTGGAGGACCTGGGCTAACACACAAGGGAATTCAGGAGTTTTAATAAATCTGTTTATATTTAAAACATCACTTCTAGAATTATCACTTGACCTAGGTGCATTTTTGAGGATGGAAAAATCCTGTATTCTTTAAACCATAAAAAGTGCTGGACATATTTAATTAATCTAATGGGAATATAACTATACTAATTAGATGCATGTAAAAATTTCATCAGAAATATCCCACAATATTAATTTTAACAAATAGCTATTTTAAGGTAGGCCAGAAATAGGATAATTTAAGTTTTCCTTTGTTTTGAATAATAGTGAGACTTTATTTGGCTTAGTTTTGCCCTTAATAAACTATTGTGTGGAATAGAATGTTTCTGTGATATATAATAGATATTAAACAGGGAAAGAGAGTAGTTGTATGGTCAGAATGGTTTAGGAAATAGGATGAATTGGGTCTACGTCTTAGAAATTTACTCAATCATTTGACAAACATTTTCTGGGCATCTGCCAGTGTCAGGGATTGTACTAAGTAGTAAGGGTCCAGCACTGAATAAGATAGTGACCTTGTCTTTCTGGACCTCGTGTCCTCATGTCTGCATGGGCCTTTTATTTAGAAAAAGGTCAATAGTCAAGTAAGTAAATAAACGAACAAGGTGTGTGAAGGAAATAAAAATGGTAATAGGATAGGGACAACTGGATGGGCCATGTGTGTTTCAGATAGGTTGGTGGGAAAAGCTTTCTGAAGGTATTGACATTTCAGCTGAGGCCTGGAAGGTGAGAGGGAGGAGTCAGCCATGCAAAGAGCAGGAAGTGTATTGGGAGCAACACAGAGATGGCTGGTGGGAGCAACTGAAGGTGGGAGGAGCGTAGTTGGAACATGGATATTGAAGGTGAGTGCAGGGGCTGGGGTTCTGGAAGGTCTGCAGAAGCCCGATCATGATGGGTCTGGTAGGCAACACTACAGAGTTTACATTTCATCTTAAATGCAATTCACTTTGGCATGTTAAAGACTCCGAGGAGTCCTGCAATAGAGCAACCTGTTCGACTGGGCTTATGTCCAAATTTCCAAAATGTAATTGACCAAATTGCTCTGCTAATAAATTATATCTGAGAGAGCAATTGTATCCCATGGAAGAGAGTCTTGGAGATGCTGATTTGTGAATTAAAGGTAGTTGCTACTTTAAGAACACAAGTGTCCCATGAAGGCTGGTCCCTGGAGCACCTGTTGATGCAGTGAAGGTGGGATTTTTTTTAAATGGAATGTTTATGCTTGCCATCTCTGCACTTAGGTTGTCTGAGTTTATACCATTTAATAATTATGTCCTATGGGTAAGATACTTAATCTGTCTTTGTCTCAGTTTTCTCACCTGTAAAATGGTGGATAGAATATGTTATTTCAGATGATTGCTAGGAGGATTAATTGCAGAAATACATAACAAGTTTTCTGAACATGATAAGTACTTGATAAATATTGCTATTTTCATTATTATTAATAGCCTAAATATGTCAGTTTTTCCCCCCCAGAGTGTCAAGCTTTATGATGTTAATGAGCTTATGCACAAGAGATAAGATGTTTTGGGAAAATTTTCTTTCTTTCTTTCTTTCTTTTTTTTTTTTTTGAATAAACTCATTAACACAAACCCATGTGGATACAACTCTAACAAAATAATGGCAACCCTCATTTATATTCCACAGTACAATAAATATTATTTGATTATTAATTTCTCCATTCCCTACCTCTGTTTTCTTTCCTTTTACAGAACTACCAAGCATAAAACCTCTTTGGAAATTATATGGTCACTCAACACTCATTTGCAGTGTCAACTCTCAGGCATGGATATAGTTGTTTCTCTTTAAGAGAGTTTATGAAAACCTAAAAGTTCCTTCACTTCATTTTTAGCAACAGAAAGTGAGTGAGCATGCTTTGTCCCTTGGTCACTCCCTGGGGATGTTAGAGATTTCTGAGTTCTGCATTCTCAGGGCTGGTTGGCTGCTTTGACTTCAGTGAGCTTTACTCAAGACACAGGACCTAACCTGGCTGATAGCATAGGTGCAAAAACTTTGTGCACACAATGGGAGGAAACCAGTCAAATGATCAAACGGAAGCTGAGAATCACTGACATAATTTTGGTCCTAACACTTAAGATTTTTCTTTAACCTGCCTTGTCTAAGTGGATTTAATGTGTTTTTTTGTTTTGTTTTTTCTCCTGACACTTTAACAGCTCAGGGGGAAAAAGAAAACTTAATTGCAACATTTCTGGATAATTGCTGGGTGATGAATGCTTGAGGAATTTTTACTTTGCAGACACGCCAAAACAACAAAAAAATCATACCACAATCAACATTTCTGGGTGAAATGAGAGATCCTCTCCCACATCCTGTGAGTGAGCATTTTGAATTTAATTGCCTCACTGCTTCATTTTTCATTTTTCTAAAAAAAAGGCCTCCAAAGAAATTCTCTTCAGACAAGATGTTCTCATGGTCAGGGGTACAGAGTACATGAGTCAAGTACAGAAAATCAGTCTCTAAACCAGGGATGGGGAAAATTGGGCCTGTGGGCCATGTAAGACCTGCAAAATCATTTGGTCTGGCCCTGCCAAGGCATTTGGGGTTATTAATTAAATGACCAATAATAGCAGGCTAATTTTTTAAGTTGTTAATTTTGTATGGTCTGCAAATCCTATATAATAAAAGCCTAATATGCTAAGTGTCAGGTCATCTGGTGGGCTGTTCAACCAATCAAAGCATAATATGCTAATGAAATGCTAAGGCTGCTCAACCGCTCGCTATGACATGCTCTGACCACCAGGGGGCAGATGCTCTTGCTGCTGGCATCTGGCCAATCAGGACTGAGCAAGATGGGCTGGACACACCCTGGAGCCCTCCTGCAGTCCCTCCCAGGCTGGCCAACCTCCTGCATCCCTCCCCGACCCCAATCATGCACCGTAATCGTGGGGTCCCTTGGCCTAGCTTGTGCCTTCTTACAAACCGGGACCCTCTGTGGGATGTCGGAGAGCTGGTTTTGGCTCAATCCCACAGGCCAGGCTTCTAAACCAACCAGTGTGTCTGTGTCCTGCTCTCAAGGAGCTTATACCTCACACCTCTCATTTGGGGAATAAGAGTGATGATGCATTTGAAATAAAGCAAAATGGTTCCCCATCCCTGCTCTAAACCAACCAGTGTGCCTGTGTCCTGCTCTCAAGGAGCTTATACCTCACACCCTTCATTTGGGGAATAAGAGTGATGATGCATTTGAAATAATTGTGGGATAATACAAGAGATTTGAGAGAGAGTTGAGTGCTTCCTAATGTAGCATAGACTCCAGGTATTAACTGATTCCTAATGAAGGATTTCTAGTAGAGCTGAAACAAAACAGAACAGGAAATAGCACGCTTCACATAATTAATTCTCACTTAGGGTTCATGACCATGTCATGGATCAGGTGATGTAAGTCAGGGTCTAGTGTGGTGGTCCATCCACCTGACATTGTTGCATTTACATTTGGTGTGCTATATGTAGGTGTAATATTTTAGAAATCACGGTACCTAGCAAGTGTCCCATCCACCTGACATTGTTGCATTTACATTTGCTATTATGTAAGTGTAATATTTTAGAAATCACGGTACCTAGCAAGTGTCACTTTCAATTATACACCTCTATCCCAGTGTCTTACACCCCACCACACTCCTCATGCATTTATACTGATTTCAGGTCACCCCACAGGCATTAGAATTTGCATTGGTAAGTAATAAACCACAGATTGGGTGGAAGGGGGTAGGATTAGACTAGATGACATTTTAAACACCCTCCTTGATATTCTGTGCTCTGAAAACTCAGAAGAGAGAGATAAGTGTAAATTATGTATGACAGGAAGGAGGACTTTGTGGAGTAGTTAGGGCTTGAGATAGGTGCTGCAAGGGAGGCAAGGTTGGGACAGGTAGGTGAATAGCCAGTGTGGAGGAATCTGGAAATGTGAGGAAAGGGGATACTGTTCTGGCAAAGGTGATGACAGTGTGTTGACTACTGGGAAGGAAGCTAAGATCATTACATTGTGGCCAAATTCTGGAATAACCTCAAGGTCAAAAAGGCCAATGACTTTCCTAACACCACATGGCAATAATGAGCAGAGGGGAGATCTAGACCTCAGAGCTCTTGGCTTTCTTTGGCATTGGTCTTTGACACCTCTCCACTTCTGTAGAACTAAAAGGTAGCAAGTTTCACAGTTAACGAGACCCAAATGAAGAAAACTCTAACCAATTTTAGACTCAGGCCATTTGAAGAAGGTGTATAAATACATTTATATATGTGCATTATTCCTAAATTTTATTTTCTTTTTTGCTACAATCACCAATGATTTTCTTAGAGGGTAGGATAAGTCACATTTATCCTCTTTGCCTCACCTCATAGGTCATTCCCACCCGGGCATATCCACCATCACATTATGATAGAAACAGAAAAAAATTATTTATTCTGGGATTCCTGCCCATTTTCTCAATATATCATTTTTATTTTATTTTGGCGCTTGATTTATATATTATGTAAATAGAGGGTCCTGGCTATTCATTTTCATGAACTTCTTCCTCTGAGGTTCTGGACCTTTCTCTCCCAAGATGTACAGATGAACTAGATTGGAGAAACCCTCCCACCAGCCATGGATTTTTCTCTCCATCTCATGGCCAACAACTTAACATCTGAGTTTCTATAATGATGGAAGGCATTGATAGAGATCGTATTAGGGTACTTTTGGCCGCAAGTGACTGAGCACAGGCATATTTACTGAAAAAATGAATGCACTGGCTCACATAACGAAGGAGTCAGGAGTTGCCTCAGGCATGCTTCCTCAAACTGCTTCAGCAGGACTTGGCGGTGCTTCATCCCTTGGCCCTCATTTACTCTGTGTTGTCGCCATTCTCAGGCAAGTTCTGTAAGTGTAGTGGTCAGATGGCCCGGAGCAGCTCCAGACACTCATCCTCCCAGCTTCAAGTCCAGACAAAAGAATGTCTCATTTCCGACCATCTGTTACTGGTCAGGCCTGGAGCATAGGCTTTCATTAGAGCCAGAAATGGAGTCAACCATGGAGTCACTGTGCAAGAGAGTATAAGAAGGGTGGTTCCTAGAGGACAGTCATGGTGCTACCACTAGGAGAAGGGTCGGGGAGCTTGGCTTCTGGGTGTGGGTTTAGCCCTTCTGGGAGATATGCCTGAACCCAACATTTCTTTGAATCCTCATCATGTTTTACCTTAAAAATTTATGTGACTTCTTTCTAATATGTGTTTTAGTGTAAAAATAATGTTTTCAAATGCTAGTTGACTAGCTATAATATTCCAGGATAGACATCACTTAAAACTCTATGGCTTTGGAGCCCCAGGCACTTCCCTGTGTTCCAGAGGCTCCAGCTTGAGCAAATGCTAGTTGACTAGCTATAATATCCAGGATAGACATCACTTAAAACCCTATGGCTTTGGAGCTCCAGGCACTTCCCTGTGTTCCAGAGGCTCCAGCTTGAGAAGCCCCACTTCATGCAACTGTCAGGCAATGTTGCCATTAACGGGTCTCTTTGCTGTTTCAAGAGAATTGCTTAAGCTGGGAGAATTAACAACAGGCGAAACTGCCATGCAGAGTGGCCATGAAGAGAACAGGTGTTTGGTCAGATGGCCATGGGCTGGAATCTGCTTTACTACTGATAATCTGTATGACCTTTGATAAATTACTTAACCTCTTTCAGCCATGGTTTCCGCATTGATTAACACCACTCATCCTTACAAATTGTGAGGACTGAATGAGCTAATGCTTGTAAAACTAGCACAGTGTGTGGCACAGAGTAATTCTCAGGCATTGTGAGTTAATGTTAATATATTGAATAAATATCATTATTGATATTTTAGATGTACTCTAAGTAGAATAAGCTTTGAAAATGACCTTGTTTATTTCTACCAAGAACAATTTCATCTTGCAGTTCCAAATGGAAGTAAAAGATGGATGATAGATTTGCTTTTTGTTTTTCCATGACCTGCAACTAATTGAAAAAGACTCCAGGTATAAAACAAGGAGGCAGAGGACATTGCCTCTAGAGTGTAGTGTTTATTTTCATGCTATAAGCTTAGACTCACTGTCATATTTTTCTGCCTTTTAATTCCTACCCAGTTGTCATTAATTGCACACTTACCTCGCCAATTGACGCTACTTCTTATTTCCTAACCAACTCTTGCACAAAGCAATTAGCCAAAATACATCTTCCCTTTCATTTTCAACTGAAAGTCCACCTGCTAGGCATTTTTCGCACTCTGAATAAAAACAAACCAAAGAGAGCAGCAGGAAATAGTTTAAGTGAGACAGATTATCTGACAATTATTGGCATCTTTTAATTCTAAGAGCTAATGGATCATTTGTAGCTTAAGAAAATGCCCACCACATTTGAGATGATAGGTGCCTTTAAAAAGAAGGTTACAAAACATCAAATGGTAGAAGTAAATGGCTCCACAGGGCTCCTTTCATTTAAGCTTTGGAAACCCTAATCTCTTCTCATTTTAAGGTGTATCTTGTAACTTGGCTATCAGACTTTTAATCGCTACCTCCACTCTCTCTTTTTAAACGAAAAGATATTTTTATTGATTTCAGAGAGGAAGGGAGAGGGATAAAGAGAGAGAGAAACATCAATGATGAGAGAGATCATTGATGGGCTGCCTCCTACATGCCCCACAATAGGGATTGAGCCCACAACCCAGGCATGTGCCCTGACTGGGAATCAAACCGTGACCTCCTGGTTCCTGGGTCGATGTTCAACCACTGAACCATGCCAGCTGGGCTCCACTCTCTTTTTTCCATATTGTGTGCATGCTCACAAATGCAATTCCACACTGGGTACATCTGCTCCTATTGTAAAGATTGGAAATGTCTTCTATGAGGGTGCATGTAAACAAAGTCAATTTGAACACATGGAAAGTTCCATGTCGTTCATTTAATGAAATCTTTCCCCGACTCCTACTCAGTTCATGTAATGAAATTATGAATGATCCAAATCAGGGGAGGAATAATTCCCAGGGGAACACTTAGCACGGTAGACATGTTACCCTTGAAATTTAGATCATTTAAATGTCTTCGGTACAGCATAGGGAATATAGTCAATAATATTGTAATAACTATGTATGGTGCCAGGTGGGTATTAGACTTATTGGGGGGGTCACTGTAAATTATATAAATGTCTAACCACTATGCTATACACCTGAAACTAATATAAAATAATATTGAGTATCAACTGTAATTAAAGAAAAAAAAAGAAGTATCTTCTGAATGAGGGAAGAGGGTTTCTGAATATTCAACATCCTCCCCCATCCTGTTCTTCCTTTTTAATTTTTAATTTTTTTTTTTTCATAAAAGAGGGTTACGAGTTGAAAACCTAATAGCTTAGCTGTGTGACTCTGGGTTAGTTAGTTACCTAACATCTGTACATTTCACTTTTGTCATCTGTACTTCATAGGGTCTTTGTAAGGACTAAATGAATTCATCTTTTTAAACTATTAAAGTAGTGCCTAGCTCACAGTTGTTTCTAAACACATTTGCTGCTAGTGCTGTTGGTATAAGAGCAGAGTTGAAAACCTAATAGGTTAGCTGTGTGACTCTGGGTTAGTTAATTACCTAACATCTGTACATTTCACTTTTGTCATCTGTACTTCATAGGGTCTTTGTAAGGACTAAATGAATTCATCTTTTTAAACTATTAAAGTAGTGCCTAGCTCACAGTTGTTTCTAAACACATTTGCTGCTAGTGCTGTTGGTATAAGAGCATCCTGGGCCTCCAGCCCACAGGCTGGCAAATCAGACAGGCGTAAGTCTGACCCCAGCTCTGCCACATACTAGCTGTGTGACCTCGAGCTATCAAGTTTCTTAACTTTTTGGGTTTCCGTTCCTTCACTGGTGAGGTGGAAATAATAGTACAATGATCAGGATTTGGCCTGGGTCTGTAGTCAGAAAGAATTAAGAAAAAATCTGGGCTTCCATCCTCATTCCTCTTTGATTTGGTCAAGTTACTTAGGGCTTAACATACTGCCTGGCACTTTGCAAGGGCTAAAAAAAATTTTAATTATTGCTAGCGTTTATTCCTCTCACATTAATATCCACATTTTAAAAATAATAACGAAAATAGGAGAGGCTGCTTGCTCAATCCAAGTGACCAGCACGTGCCAGACCTGGGATGTGACTCCAGGGCTTCACACACTCTGGGCTGTGCACGTGGTTGGCCGCAGATATGATCCAGGTGGTTGGCATGCTGTGGTGTTGATTCTTTGCCCACGAGTTTCTTCTGCCTGAAATGTCCACCTGCCCAGGTCCTTCAAGGTCCACTTTACATGCCACATGCTTTCCCCCTGAAGACGCTCCTGTTTCTCAAAGCTGACCGTAATCCGTGACTGCATTAAACTGCGGCCGCTCTCAGCACTACTCATCTTCAATTACCATTACTGTACATATTTTTTTTCTCCTCAAGGAGACTGTAATTACTGTGAAGGCCAGCTCTATGAATGATTCATCATGGTAATCTCCTCATTGCTGGAACAATGCTTGGAACATAAGGGAAATTTGGTCGATACGTGCTGAAGGAATGAATAAATGAGCGAATGAATGAAACAGCTAATGACTTGGATGATTATGGGCAAATTAGCCTGGGAGGGGATGGCACTGAGCATTTGCAGGTATACTGAAGTTCCTGTTTCTCTTCTGGAACATCAGAACCACCGCTCTGAACAACTCTTCTGGCTGGGAGGCAGTCAGGCGTGTGAACTGGGTGGAGTTTGTCGGTTCTCAACTTAAAATTCATTAGTTTGTTTGTTCATTCAACAAATTTTACTTATTGTGGGCTTTAGCACTTTTCCTAAGGATATGACAGCCTGTTTAGAAGCTTAATTTACAATGGGGTCATAGGTATCAGAGATGGACGGGGCCTTGGGATCATTCTAGATAAAAATTTCTCAGATGGTATAATGGGCAATATTAGCCCCCAATGAGATACTCAACAAATAAATGAAGAAATAAGGCATGTCTAGCACCTTCTAGGTTTGGAAGATGCAATATTCTACATACCCCGCCCCCTGCCAGATTAATAATAATGACGATGATAGCCATAACAATGAACGCTAACAACTATTTAGCTTTTAGAACTGACTTATTTAATTCTCACAAGAACTTTATGGCGTAGGCATTATTATCCCCCTTTAAAGATGAAAAAAGAAAGCACACTTGAACTTCAAAGGCACTGAAAATTCTGAACTAAAGAAACCCATTTTGTTTTGCTTAATCCTACACTTTTCAAAATTAATTAACTACAGAAATGCATTTTAAAAATCTTTTTGCATACCACCTAATGATATCCTGTGGATCCAGGGAATGCATTCTTCTTCTGGGAAATGCAGTTCTCAGCCTAGTACTTTTTTTTTTCTTTACAGATTGAGAAAGTGAGGCCCAGGGAGAAAAGAATCTCATCAGATTCTGTCCCTAGCAGGTTGCCGAGTTGGACTAGAACAGTGATGGCGAACCTATGACACGCGTGTCAGAGGTGACACGCGAACTCATTTTTTTGGTTGATTTTTCTTTGTTAAATGGCATTTAAATATATAAAATAAATATCAAAAATAGAAATCTTTGTTTTACTATGGTTGCAAATATCAAAAAATTTCTGTATGTGACACGGCACCAGAGTTAAGTTAGGGTTTTTCAAAATGCTGACATGCCGAGCTCAAAAGGTTCGCCATCACTGGGCTAGAATTTGGCCTCTTGCCCCTTACTGAATTCATTTATTTTTTCCCATGGTAGTTGTTACTGCCTTTTCCTTTGCTCTGTTTCTCCCCTCCCCTCTTCTCTGCTATGCTTTTCGGTACCTGAGAAGTAAAGTGGTCCTGGTTTGTCCTTGGTAAGCGTTGCTGATCATGTCCCTCAGTTCAGCCATCTCTAAGTACTTACTATTAACCAAGCGCTTAAAGTCTCTTTTATTTTTTTAAACATGTTTTTGAGAAAGAGAGGAAGGGAGAGGGATAGAGAGATAGAAACATCAATGAGAATGAAACATCATCCATTGACTGCCTCCTGCACACACCTACTGGGGATCAAACCCACAACCCGGGCATATGCCCTGACTGGGAATCTAACCAGTGACCTCTTGGTTCCTGCGACCACACTCAAACACTGAGCGCTTAAAGTCTCTTAACAACAAAACTTTCTGTGGCAATGGTGGCATACAGGATCTTCCTGGGATCACTCTGCATGTGTTTTGTCAGCTGCACAATGAAGTGAGTTGTCTATTAAAGAACCATAATACCGCTTAATTAAATGAAGGCCTTTATCTCTTTCCTCCTTTTCTCCCTTCTCTAAGAATAAATTTTTAAGCAACAGTTTAGTAGAAGAAGGTTAATTCTAGACTAGCACTACTTACTGATTGAGCTATTTCTACTCTCTGTGATTAAAAAAAAAAAGATATCTTCTCATCTCTTTAGGAATTTGAAACTGATACTCTCTAGACTTCTGCTCATTCATTTGTTCATTCATTTAACTTTTAATCCTTCCTTTTAGCAAAGTGCTGGCACCAGCCTCAATGAAGGTTGAAACAATGGTGGGCAAGGCATGTTCTCTGTCCTCAAGGGTTTTAAAACCTAAGAGAAGAGATATATGTGTAAATAATAATAGACAGTGGCTTTCCAAGTAACTTCCCCAAAATTGGTCAACTTTTGTATTAAATTATTTAGAATGTGCTACTATTTAACTCAGTTGGTTGCTAACATTTTGGAATTAGGGGTGAATTTTGGGAGAGAAAGGTTCTAAGCAGTATTATTCAGTGAGAACCTTTTCTGGGCAGACATCCGTCCTCATAGAAAGGAAGAGGTGCTGTGCACAGTCTAATACAGTGCCTGACAGACAACATCGGAGCCATTAGTAAGTTATGGTTGCACTTACCATTCTTAGCAATTGTTGTAAAGTACCAGCACCATTAGATTATCGAGATTTAAATGTCAGATTTTTTAAATTTACCAACTGTGTGACATTGAGAAAGTAGCACTGTTTCTTTGAGTGTCAATTTGGGAGGACTGAAATCAGAGGAAGTTAGTCAAGTGTAGAGTGCTTCACCAGTGTTTTACACGTTAAAAACCATAAAGTGTCATCATTCCTTTGCCTTGAATCAACACCTTTCAACAATGCAAGAAAACCTATTCTTTTGGTTAGACCATATGTAGAATGCCTGGGTAATATCATATTTAGGGTTGCCAGATAAAATATAGGACACTCATTAAATTTTAATTTTACAAAAAATTTTGTGTGTGTGTATGTTTATGCAGTAATACTAAAATTATTTGTTAGTTATCTATATTTCCAATTTATAGGGCTTCCTATAATTTTTAATTCCTAAATCTGGCCACCCTAATTATATTTTTATGAACATATTTACAAACTGGAGCACAATTCCTGGATTTAATATTATCTGTACTTTCTTAGGGATGAAGAAACTGACTAGATAGCCTCTAACATGCATTTCAAATCTGAGGATTTTATAACTGTAATAAGAAAAGGAAGCTTCAAATCCCACTACCACCCCTTCCTATCTATGTGAATTTAGTTACATTAGCCTCTCTAAGCCTAGCCATTATTATTATTATGGAGAATTTTCTCGTAAGACAATTACTTTCTCCTTGATGGATTTGCATTATCCATTTTTAGGGCTCTCTGTTATCAAAATTTTAATTTTCTCACTGTGAACAGAATAAATTCAGCTTTCTAGCTCTTGACCTTTATGGCTGAGAGTAAGTTAGTTTTTTCTGAAGGATTCTTTTTTTGTTATTGTTTACAATCTCTAATCTTAACAGGGACTCCAGGCTCAGCAGTCACACTTGAGAATTTTAAGCTGGTGCAGGGAGAGGTTATCCTGCACTATTTAAAAGGGAGAGAGGGAATTTGGGGATTTGGAGTTAATGCCTCCTCCTCCCCTCTCCTCTGGGGACAGGAGAGAAACTGGGCTCAGGCCTGGCTGCAGACACACAGCTCCTAGTCATGACACACCTCTCTCTGTTCCAGTTACCAGGCTGAGCATCCCACATGCAGTACCTTATCTCATCCTCACATAGTCAGGCCTGTGAAATAGACATGTTATCCTCATTAGATAGGGTGAGGAAATGGTCCCACATGACTAGGCTAGGTCAAGAGAACGACGTCAGTCAGGCCACCAGAATTCCTGGTTAGTGAAGAGCTCATTAGTAGTTCCCAACTAGCCTATGTTTCTCCCGGAGTCTCACTTACGATGGAGATCTGCGTCAAAGTTATCCTGCACTATTTAAAAGGGAGAGAGGGAATTTGGGGATTTGGAGTTAATGCCTCCTCCTCCCCTCTCCTCTGGGGACAGGAGAGAAACTGGGCTCAGGCCTGGCTGCAGACACACAGCTCCTAGTCATGACACACCTCTCTCTGTTCCAGTTACCAGGCTGAGCATCCCACATGCAGTACCTTATCTCATCCTCACATAGTCAGGCCTGTGAAATAGACACATTATCCTCATTAGCTAGGGTGAGGAAATGGTCCCACATGACTAGGCTAGGTCATGAGAATGACGCCAGGCCACCAGAATTCCTGGTTAGTGAAGAGCTCGTTAGTAGTTCCCAACTAGCCTATGTTTCTCCCGGAGTCTCACTTACGATGGAGATCTGCGTAGATGTCTTGGTCCCAGACGTGTGCTGTGACATTGAGTTGGACGGACTATTTGGCATCCTCCTTGCTCTCCATGTGGGAACTGGCTCTCTACACATCAATGTGCTGTGACATTGGGTTGGACGGACTGTTTGGCATCCTCCTTCTGCCTTGCTCTCCATGTGGGAACTGGCTCTCTACACATCACCAAGTGGATAAAGTGCTTCTGGGTTGTTATTTTTAAATAGTTTGAAAACATACTACAAATAACATGTGCTCATTGCTTAAAGTAGAATACAAAACTATATCTAAAACAAAATATTTGCCCCCCCACACCGGGGGGGGGGCACTGTTAACATTTTGATGTAATCTTTTTCCGATAGGGATATATAAATAAAATTGATATTTAAGATGTAGTTGCTGTTTTACAGAAACAGGATCATATGGAACAAGTCATTTTGGAATCAACTTCTTTTTCCCCCACTCAACAATCAACCTTCCTAAAATATGTGCCTTAGTAGAATTTGCATTTTTGTTGGGGAGCTGGCCAACACATAAAATACTTTTAAAAAGAGTATTATACTGACATCTGTCAGAGGGGATGGGGGTTTGGGGGCTGGATGAAAACGGTGAAGGGATTAAGCAAACACACACACACCAAAAACTCACAGACACAGACAACAAACAGTATGGGGATTACCAGAGGGAAAGAGTGGTGGGAGATGGAGAAGAGAGTAAAGGGTGATAAATGGTGATGGAAGGAGACATGACTTGGGGTGGTGAACACACAATACAATATATAGATGATCTATTATAAAATTGTACACCTGAAGCCTATATAATTGTATTAACCAGTGTCACCCCAATAAACTCAATAAAAAAAGAGTATTATACTAAAATCTAAGTTATGTGCTACAGATTCTATATTTTTAGATTTTTAAAAGTGAATCTCTTCTGAAAATATGGGTTGTGATTGGTCATAATCCATATTCTACTTTTGTTTAATTATAGAAATCTTCTTGGAGAGGAAAAACAGAAAATGTGTCATGGAGTGTGACAGCTCTTTAATCCTTATGAACAGGACCCACAGGTGTTGTTTTTATAGCTCCCTCATATCTGGAGGACTATTTACTGGCATGGTTTTCTGACTTAAATTTGCCTTGAAAGGTTTCTTGGGTCTGTTGAAAGGCAGAATCTGCCCTCACTCCATGAAAGACACCAAGGCTGTGCGCCTCAACAATTTCAGAGTGAAACAAAAAATTTAGACCTCAGCTTGAAAATTACATTCCAGAAGCACATTCCACCCCATTCCTCCAACCTGACAGAGCAAGCTATTTTAGGCACCAGAACCACATTGCCTGAGAAGTTGTTCCGATTCTTTAAATCCCTCGGTGATAGGGAGCCCGACTTGAAGTGATGGCTTCACTGTAGTGTACCTTCTAGGGTTTGCTCTCAGAATAAA
The DNA here is from genome assembly GCF_000412655.1 of Myotis brandtii. Classification (NCBI taxonomy): domain Eukaryota; kingdom Metazoa; phylum Chordata; class Mammalia; order Chiroptera; family Vespertilionidae; genus Myotis; species Myotis brandtii. Next base: position 5,103,704 of record NW_005362269.1, read on the forward strand.
TTCCACAGAGATCTGCTCTGTGGTCAGCTGAGGGAGCCGTGGATATTATTTGTACGTGGGGAAAAGGGCTTTGCACCCTCTAGGGGCTCCAGAATTGCTTATTGATGGTCATGAACGATGAGACTCCAACTTCCTCTGCTCAATTTTTTTTTTTTTGCCAGTGGGAAGATTTCTTTTTTAGTGGGTGGCAATGATAAAAATAGGCAAGTGCATCCCCTGCCACAGCAAATGTAGTTTAGTGGAAGTAGCAATGAATGTGCCTGCAGACTTGACTTCGACTCCAGCTTTGCTATACCCTGGCCCATTAACCCTGGACAAGTTATCAGGCACAGTTTTCTTATCTGTAAAGTAGAAATAATGATCCTTGGTCTCTTTAGTGAAGGCCTGTGAAAATAATACACAGGAAATGCTTTGTATACTATAGATCACTTATAATAAAGATAGAGCTAATGTTTCTCCATCAAGGCATTCAAACCAGGGAGTGTGCCAAGACTTTGTAGGCATTCTCTCATCTAATATTCAAAAAGCCCTTGCCCATCTCATTTTATAGATAAGACAACTAATGGTTGGAGGGCTTAAGTAACCTACCAAGGCCACAGAGCTTGAAGATAGTGGAGCCAGGATGGAACACTATATAAATAGTGATTATATAATCCACCCCCCCTCCCCCAAACTATGTTAGGTGTTCTTTTTTTGCCTGTGGAATGTCTTCAGAAGAGGCACAAGTTCTATATTCACTTTAACATTAAGAAATATTATTTTAACATTAAGATATATCTAAAATATCAAACTCCTGATTTCAATACTGTGACTTTTAAGGATGAGGGTAAAATCCCAAATATTCAATTTAAAGAACTAAGGTGATTTGAAGATAAGTCTGAAATAATAGTACAGGTGATGTGCATTTATGGCAAAATCAGATACATGGTAAAAATGCCTCAAGTGTGAGAAACCTTTCATTAAAGCTGAAAGGATAATAATATGCATGGCATTTATAAGTACCTACACTAATAAAAGACAAAGATGCTAATTGACTGTACCTTCATTATGCCATAAGCCACGCCCACCAACCAATCAGAGTGACTATATGCAAATTAACCCAACCAAGATGGCGGCCAGCAGCCACAGAGCTGGAGCAAGCAGGAGGCTTGGTTGCCCGGGCGATGAAGGAAGCCAAGCTTCCCGCCTGCCCTGAGCTGGCTGTGGCCTCCCTCATGGCAACAAAGTTTCAATTATAGAAGACAAATAAATCCCAGATACCTGCTTCCAGCCAGCCTCCACTGGGAACTTGGGTGGCTGGGGGTTGTGGCCAGCCTGCAAACAGCCATCAGCC
>NW_005362269.1:5105986-5114010 GCF_000412655.1 Myotis brandtii
CTTGTTTATTGTTTTTAAGTGCTAGTCAATTAAAATTGCATAGGTATCCCTAGCCAGTTTGGCTCAGTGGATAGAGTGTCGGCCTGCAGAACGAAGGGTCCTGGGTTCGAAACTGGTCAAGGGCAGGTAGGTACCTTGGTTGCAGACTCCTCCCTAGCACGGGTCCTGGTCAAGGTGCATGCAGGAGGCAACCAATTGATGTGTTTCTCTCACATCAATATTTCTCTCTGTCTTTCCCTCTCTCTTCCACTCTCTAAAAGTCAATGGAAAAATATCCTCAGGTGAGGATTAAAATTGCATAGGTTGCGCTCAATTCTGGCTCATGTTCTGTTTCTCTTGGACAGTGCTGCTCCACGTGAGGAGTACAGTGCCCTCACGGCTTATGCCCAGGCTGAGCTCCCAGGTTAGAGTATTTTCAGCGGGGAAGATGAGGTTTTCCCTGTGATTTAATTAGCAAATGTGTAAATGCAAATGCACCCAAGGTTTAACCACTCTGCTCTTGCATTTGCATTTTCCCCGCAGAGGCCACCAGCTGCTGAAAAGCCAGAGAGTGAGAACTGAAGTCTGCTTCTTGCTGCTTTAGAGCCATTAAACTCTTAAGGTAGGACATTGCCCCTTGATGCTGTGTGCAAATAACAGAGTATTGCAATCAGCGTTCATGTAGTTATTAAGAACAGTATTCTACGCACCCGTACCCGTAGGCCATGATCACTACTTGTTTTGTTCAAATTTTCTGTGTCTTCGCTGATGTTTTGTGCATTTGCTCTATCAATTACTGAGAAAGGTGTATTTAAATCTACTCTGATTGTCAGTTGGTCTATTTCTCTTGTCATTATATTGCTTTATATCTAGTATCTTTCTTCAGTTTTGCAAAATCCTCAGCCATGATCTGTTCAAATATTTCTTCTACTTCATCTCATCTTCTCTCTGCTTATTCTGCATCTCCAATTAAAGTACCATGCTAGACCTCTCCCTGCACTTCTACTTTTATCTCCAGAGGCAATACTATTTAGAATGTGTTTCTATATATATTTTTGGCTATTTACATTTATATTGCTAGTAAATGTGATGTGATATTGATTTGTGTATTTTAATTTAGACAAACTCTAACATTGTATTTACTATTATTCTGCTACTTTTTCTTTTCATTCAACATTATGGCTTTGAATTGTATTCATCTATATAGATCTAGTTACTTTACTTAAATTAGAGTATTGTGAAATGTCTATGGAATATTCCATTTATGAAGGTTCTGTAATTTATCAATGTTTCTACTAGTGATCATTTAGGTTGTTAAAAGCAGTTGCCCTCCATTACAAACATTGCTTCAATTAATGACCTTGCATGAAATATCTGGTACACACATGCCAGTGCTTCTCTACGGTTTAAAGTAAGAACCAGAATTGGTTGAGTCCTACACAGATCATGGCCATTTCAGACTTCACTAGATATCACCAAATTGGTATCTGATGTGAGTACTATAATGTATAATTCTGTCTCTTTTCCCACATCCTTGCCAAAGTTTGGCATTATTGTACCTTCTGATTTTATTAATCTGAAGTATGTGAGAAATGGTTCCATATAATCTTACTTTTCTTAATGTGAATGAGGCTGCGCATTTTTCATATGGCCTTTAGGTGTTCTGATTTCCTCTTTATGTCCTTTGCTACTTTTAATTTTTTCATACTAATTTGCAGGCATTCATGTAAATTCTTTTCACTAGCCCTTATTCTGTGTTGTAACTCCTCTTAGCTACATATCTTCTAAGTCTCTTTATGGCACATTTATCACCCAGAATTTTTTAATATTAACCAGGTCAAATTTAAGATTTTTTTTTCATTATCTGTGCTTTTTCTTTGGTCTTGTTAACTAATCTTTTTTTTAAATCTCAGTGTCAAAAAGACTTCTTCTTATATTTATTCAAATAGATCTAATTTTTTCCTTAACATTTAGTTCTCTAAATCTTCAGAAATATTTGTATATAGTGTGAAATATAGGTTTATTTTTCCAAATGGAAAGGTTATTAAATAACCTTGCTTTTCCTTCATATTTCTGAAGCTATGTTTCTCATCTTCTAAGTCACCTAATGCTTTAGTTTGTTTCTAGGCTCCCTATACTAGTCATTAATCTATCTGTCTATCCATATACTAATGCCATATGTTGCAGTTTTATTTTTAATAGAAATTGTTTGGTTTTGGTTATAATGGTTATAATCTATAACTTTATAGATTAATTTAGAGAAAAGTGTTTATATCTAAGATATTTAATCTTTCCATCCACAAACCAGATCATTCTTCCATTTATTCAGTTCTTCTTTTGTGACCTTCAATAACATTTGAAAATTTTCTGCTCAAGATACTGATCAGCTTCTATTAGATCTCTTTCTTGATTTTTATTAGAATTTTAAATGGTAATAGTTTTCCTCTTATGTTTATTAATTGGTTATTGATAATACATGAATACTTGTTGATTTTGTAGTTAATTTTGTATATAGTAACCCCGCTGAATATAAAATCATTATCTTATGAGGATGGAGATGCAGGGTGTGGCAGGCAGGGCTCCTGAGGGTGTGGCGGGGTGAGTTCTTTTCCTTTTCCTGAGCTGCGGTTTCTAGAAGGGGCTAGTGCCTCTCAGGAAAAATGGCTGTTTTGGTTTTAGGGGGTGCAAACGACTGCAGGACTCCTGGCTGCTTCTTTTCCCTGTCTCCCTCCCCCCTTCCCCCTGCAGTGCTTCCCACCCCAGCCTCTCCTTAGGCACCTTGAGTGCACACTGCCATCTCTCCATCAAAGTCTTGGATATTTTACACAAGAGGTAGAAAGATGATTGGAGAAATTAGGTAACTTGGTCTAGGTTATTTGAATGAAGCCATTTGTAACTGATTTAGTGAATCATGGTTGACACACAAGAAATACTTGTTGTCTCCCTCTAATCCTTGCTTTAATACACAGTCTCTAGTTGAGGAATTATTTGTCAAACCAATTTTTCCTAAAGTTTAATTTGATTTTATTATCTCCTTTCATGATCTCTTTGGCAAAAGCAATGCTCACAGTCTTTTCTTTAGGCAAAAGCAGTGCTAATATTCTCTAGGCCTTTCCTGATTCTTTTACTTCCCCCTCCAAGTTATCTGGATAATCTTTTGTATATTTGGCTGGACTTATTAATACAGTCCCCACAGATTCATTTAGTTGAACAAAAGCTATGAATAATTTTTTTCTTTAATCTCCATCCACTGATCATATGATTGAACAAACAACTTTTTAAAAATATATATATTTTTCTTGATTTCAGAGAGGAAGGGAGAGAGAGAGAAAGAGAAACATCAATGATGAGAGAGAACCATTGATCAGCTGCCTCCTGCACACCCCCGACTGGGGATCGAGCCCTTGACCAGAATCAAACCAGGGACCCTTCAGTCCACAGCCGATGCTCTATCCACTGAGCTAAACCAGGTAGGGCTGAACAAACAACTTTCTAGTCTAACTGGTGGAACCATCGGAACCCTCTGCTTCAGCGCACATGAGGGGAAGATTAGTGGTTGGTGGAAAGCATGGTCTTTCTATCCTCATAATGACTTGATTTTGAATACTAACGTCATTATTTTTAATGAGAGGCAATGGGAAACTCAGCAAATCATTCAATGTCTGTACCTCAGGCACGGTCTGACACAGTTTTCTCCACTTTTTAATATTAATTTTTTGAGGTATAATTTATAAACTATAATTTTCACCACTTAAAAGTGTACACGTGTTTTAAAAAAAACTACAAAGCATTTCATTAGCTGTTCCTCAGAAGTTCACAAAAAAAGTTCACAAGAACAAAGGGGAGGTAAATGAAAGGGCGAGGGCTACGCCCTCCATCTTGCCCCAGGGTAAGGGCTACGCCCTCCATCTTGCCCCAGGGTAAGTGCTCCATCTTACCTTGGCCATGTGCTTGGCAAGGAGCTTCTTCCCGGAAGTTGGTGGAAGCATGGTCTTTCTATCCTCATAATGACTTGATTTTGAATACTAACGTCATTATTTTTAATGAGAGGCAATGGGAAACTCAGCAAATCATTCAATGTCTGTACCTCAGGCACGGTCTGACACAGTTTTCTCCACTTTTTAATATTAATTTTTTGAGGTATAATTTATAAACTATAATTTTCACCACTTAAAAGTGTACACATTTTTGTTTTTTAGTTCACTATGTTGTGCAACTATCACTACTCTCTAATCCCAGAATATCCAATGAATAATGTTGCATGTCCGAATCATAATACATTGTTTTCTGAGACAATCTAGCAATTTTTCTCTGTCACGATCTCGGACCCTAATACAATCGGTAACCTTTCCATGCCTCAGTCCCTCACCCTAGCACAAGGAGCAAGGGGAAACTCAGCAAACTATTCAATGTCTATACCTCAGGTCTGACACAGTTTTCTCCACTTTTTAATATTTATTTTTTGAGGTATAATTTATAAACCATAATTTTCTCCACTTAAAAGTGTACACATTTTTGTTTTTTAGTTCACAATTTTGTGCAACTATCACTACTCTCTAATCCCAGAATATCCAATGAATAATGTTGCATGTCCCCCTACGTCCCGCGTGGTTCAGGGTTCAGGATCTGGAAGAGGGGCCGCACACAAATGAAAGAGACCAGACAAGAGACAATAATTTGGAAATTGGGGGGCCAGGCGAGAGCCCATCCCAAGAGGATGGACTCCGCTTGTGCTCAGGCCTCGCCATCTTTTTATTCAGTTTGGGATCCACCCATAGCCCTTAGGCAGGCAAGTTCCAGTAACAGGCAGACTATCTTATCAGTAAGGATTTACATGACTACATGGTGGGGAAGTTGCTTCAGCTACCTTTGTCTCGACTAAACAGTGGGTGCATAGCTCTGACCTTTGCCAGGGCTTCAAGGGTCACCAGCCTTCTGGGTTCCTTGTCCACACCTCTCTGCTAGTGAAGACAATAGGGGCTTCCCACAATCCAAATTAGAATCTCACTGTCTATTTCATCACCCCCAAAAAGGTATTTTTTTTTACCTGTTACAGTCACTCCTCATTCCTAACTCCCCAAACCCCTGGCATCACTGATCTGATTTCTGTATGAATTTGCCTAGTTGGGACATTTCATATAAATGGAATCAGAATATATGGCATTTTGTGTCTGACTTAATAGCATAATAAGTGAGCATGATTTCATGGCTAAATAATGTTTCTTATATGGATATACCACATTAGGTTATCCATTCATCAGGTGGTAGACATTTGTGTTTTTTCTACTTTTTGGCTGTTATGAAGAATGCTGCTATGAACATGCATGTACAGTGGCGCCTTTACTTACGAGTGTCTCGACTAACGAATTTTTCGAGATACGAGCCGTCTCTCGGCCAATTTTTTGCTTTGAGTTGCGAGCTAAAATTCGGGTTACGAGCCACCTTCAGATACCTGTTACAGTCACTCCTCATTCCTAACTCCCCAAACCCCTGGCATCACTGATCTGATTTCTGTATGAATTTGCCTAGTTGGGACATTTCATATAAATGGAATCAGAATATATGGCATTTTGTGTCTGACTTAATAGCATAATAAGTGAGCATGATTTCATGGCTAAATAATGTTTCTTATATGGATATACCACATTAGGTTATCCATTCATCAGGTGGTAGACATTTGTGTTTTTTCTACTTTTTGGCTGTTATGAAGAATCTGCTATGAACATGCATGTGTAAGGTTTTGTGTGAATGCACTTTTATTTTTCTTGAAATGAATTCCACTAGGAGTAGAAAGGTTTTGTGTGAATGCATTTTTATTTTTCTTGAAATGAATTCCACTAGGAGTAGAATGACTGAGTCATGTGTAGCTTTATGTTTAACTTGGTGAGGAAGGGCCAGACTGTTTTCCTTAGTAGTCCCATCATTTTACATTCCCACCAGCAATTTATGGAGGCTCCAATTTGTCTATATCCTTGCCAACACTTATTTCCTTTTTTAAATATAGTTATTCTAGTGGGTGTGAAGAGGCACCGTATTGTGGTTTTTATTTGCATTTCAGTAATTTAATTTCCCTTTGCATCTGTATATATTCTTTGGAGAAATTTCTATCTAAACCCTTTACCCATTATTAAATTGGGTTTGTCTTTTTATTGTAAAACCTACTATATAGTCTGGATACTAGACTCTTATCAAATGTTTGACTTGCAAATATTTCTCCCATCAGAGTTGCATTTTACTTTCTTGATAGCTGACACATGTTAATCTGATAGCCATCTTTGTGAAGTAGATAATTTTATACCCATTTTATAGTTGAGGAGGCTGTGTGCCTTGCTCAAGTTCACACAGCTAGTAGGAGGCAGGAGCCAAATTCAAACTTAGTCTCTGGCTTGAAGCCCATGAACTTGCTGAGCAAAATAATGCATGATTCGTGGCCCACCAAGAGGTATAGGTATGATAGTGGATTCAGAAAAGGCAGAAACTGGCGTGAGTCAGAGTGATCTGGGGAAGATTCAAGGAATTAGAATTTCAAAAGGATACACAGAGAGAAGCTTGAAGCTTCCTCAAGGCAGGTAATATTGTTAGCAAGAGCCTTGATGTGGGAACACAAAGTTGATTAAAAAACCAAGAAATAAATCAGTGGGGCTCGAGTGCAGAATATTGGTGGCAATTGTGGGAGATGAGACTAGCAAAGTAATTTAATGCCAAATAATGGAGGGTCTATGTGTTATTATTTTGTTTTCTTCCACTTCAGACAGCAATGGGGCTTTATGTTAGGCTTTCAAATAAGGAAGTGACAGAGTAATAGTAGAGTTTTAAAGAAATTAGCCTGGTGGAGTTGATGAATGGAGACAAGGACTAGAAAACACTTGGAAATTGAATGAAGATTTGTTATGAACTGATAAAAGCCTGGTGGAAATGGTAGGGATGGAAAATGAAAAAGTATAAAGAGACACAGAAAGCATTTCATAGGAAGAATCTACAAATTATGATGAGTTGCCACAAGCTTAAAAGAATCTACAGGTTAATTCTAGAAGTTAAACATGGAGTAATAATAATATAAATAATTCCTGACATTGAATGACTATTTTTTATTTGTGAGTGGAAAAGAAACACTGTGGATAAATCATCTTGATAAATGAGTAGGAATTATTGGAGGGAGATATTCAAGGTGGATAAAAAGATATGCTGAATATCTGAAGGTGTTAACCTATGTAATCCCCATATTAACCATATTTTACAGGTGAGAAAAGTGGGGTCAGTGAGGTCAAGCACTTGGTCAAAGTTACAGAGCTAGTGTGATGGTGAATTTTATGTGTCAGCTTGACTGATAACAGGTGCCCAGATACAGGGGTAAACATTATTTCTGGGTGTGTCTGTGAGGGTGCTCTGGATGAGATTAGCATTTGAATTGGGAAACTAAATAAGACCTATTGCTCTCTCCTATGTGGGTGGGCATCATAAAATTCACTGAGGGCCTGAATAGAACAAAAAGGTGGAAGAAGGGAGAATTTGCCCTTTCTCTGCCTGACTACTTGAGCTGGGACAATAATTTTCTTCTGCTCTGGGACTAGGAATTACACCATTAGTTTTCCTGGTTCTCAGGCTTTTGGATTTACCCTGAACTACACCACCAGCTTTCCTGGATCTCCTGCTTGCAGACAGATTGTGGGACTTCTCAGCATTTTTAATTGCATGAACCAGTTCCTCATAATCAATCAATCGATCTCTTTCTCCCTCCCTTTTTTTCTCTCCCCTTTCCTCTCCCTCTCTTGTTCTCTCTTTGTATGTGTTTTTGTATGTGCTTATATATCTCCAATTACTTCTGTTTCTCTGGAGAACTCTGGGTATTATAGCTAGTAAGACAGAAAATGCAGATTCAATGTCAGGAATTATTTATATTATTAAAATGCAGATTCATAATCCAGTGTGAGGAATCTAAGAAAATTCTAAGTTTTCAATATTGAAAAACTGGGAGAATAGTAAGATCACTAACTGAAATAAAGGTCAGTCATTTGAGAAGAACTTTAGGCTTCATGTGAACAAGG
>NW_005362269.1:5114079-5127428 GCF_000412655.1 Myotis brandtii
GATCTGTAGCATATAGGAAGGATGAAGTTCTGGGGAGAATCCAGTCACCAAGTGTGGGAGGCAACCAATCAATGTTTCTCTCTCTCTCCCTTTCCCTCTCTAAAAAAAAAATCACATTATTAAAATAGAAAGCTAACATTTACTTTCAGGCAGTGTAATAAGCATTTAATTCTCTCAAAAACCCAGGGAAGCACTAGTATTATTAATATTTTTAGAGACAGTGAAACTGATCCTTCTTTTAGGGGCCTTGGGTCATTCCCTTATCCCTAAAATCACACAGAGTGGGTGATCACCCATGAGCTTACATTTAAGAAAAATTTTCTTGTGAGTTCTACTTAACAGGAATTTGGATGAGAAAAGTAGAGTATTGTCTCTAATAATAACAGATAACATAATCATCTCCAATAATAATCATTAATCATATTATTAATCATAATACTCATCTCTAACAATAATATCTCACACTTGTCCTATATTTATAACTAGAAGCCTGGTGCATGAATTCGTGCACCCGTGGGGTCCCTCGGCCTGGTCTGTGGGATCAGGCCAAAACTGGCTCTCTGACATCCCCCAAGGGGTCCCGGATTGTGAGAGGGCACAGGCCAGGCCAAGGGCCCCCACCGATGCACAATTAGGGCTGGGGAGGGATGCGGGAGGTTGGCCAGCCGGGGAGGGACTATGGGAGGGCTCAAGGGCATGTCCGGCTCGTCTCACTCAGTCCCGATTGGCTGGACCCCAACAGCAAGCTAACCTACCAGTCAGAGCATCTATCCCCTGGTGGTCAGTGCATGTCATAGCGACTGGTCGACTGGTCGACTGTCTGCCCCCTGGCAGTTAGTGCACGTCATAGTGAGCAGTTGAACAGGCTTAGCATATCATTAGCATATTATACTTTGATTGGTTGAATGGACAACTGGATAGCCAGACACTTAGCATATTGGGCTTTTATTATATAGGATATGCCTGGCACTGTTCTAAGTACACCATATGTATTAGCTAATTTAATTCTGCCAGCCACTCTATAAGGTAAATACTAATACAGATGATAAAACTGTGACCCAGAGAATTTAAATAACACAAAATGGTAGTGGTGGTGGTGTCAGAACTAAAACCCAGGTTTGTGGTCTTCTCCAGTATTTGTGCTCTTATACTGTATGCTAGACTGCCTTGTTATTATGCTGTCCTTTAAGATTTCCAAAGCTCTTTTTTATTTCTCTGTGTCCATCCGCCATGTGGGATGTGTTTGCACTGTTAGCAAAAAGGTAATTGAGGTACAGGAAAGGTAACACTGTCACCAGTGAGGTAAGGGGTTAAATATTAAACGAAATCCCAGGTCTCCCTTCTCTTAGAATTGTGTGTTTCTCTTTAGATGATGCATAGGATAAAAGGAGTCCAGACTGGGAATTGGAAATGTGCTTATTCACCCCAACTCTGTCACTCACTGGAGATGTGACCACAGTCAAGCTGCTTTCCTAATCAGGCTCTGGGTTTTGCTTTCTGAAAAAGGAAGGACTACAGATCAGTGAGGTCCAGTATAGACATAATGTAAGCCACAGATGTATTGAACATTTCCTGATAGCCACATTAAAAAGTCAAAAACTACTCAGTAAATATTAATTTTGATCATATGTATAATTGAACCCAGTTTATCCATTATATGATCATTTCTGCATAGAATCAAAATAAAAATTATTGCCTTTATTTTTTTACTAATTCTTCAAAATCTGATGTGTGATATTATTTTTTTTTTTAAATTTTCACCCAAGGATATGTTTTTGTTGATTTTAGAGAGGAGAGAGAGAGAGAGACAGACAGACATTGATCAGCTGCCTCCTGCATGTGCCCCACTGGGGGATCAAACCCACAACTTGGGTATGTGCCCTGACCAGGAACTGACTTGTGACCCTTCAGTGCATGGGGCACTCAACCAACTGAGCCACTGGCCAGAGTTCTGATCTGCATTTTATACATTCAGCACATCTCAGTTTGAACTAGCCATATTCATAGCTTCATGGGACTAGTGGCTAGAGTATTGGACAACATGGATTTATACCTTAAGTAGTAAGCAGTGTGAAGTCTCTTCTCTAGAAGACAACTAGCTGGAAACATTGCCTCCAGCTGCGGATGCTGCTGAGATATTTGCCTGCCCATCTGCTTAGCTCCAAATCCTCCTTTTCCCCAAGCCCCAAGGCATCTGCCCGCCTCAACTAAGTAGAGTGGGAAATTATGAATGATGGCCCTCTCCCTGCAGCCCCAGCCCCTCAACAGTCAGTACCCATGAAGCCCACACAACAAGGACATCATCTTTCCAGGTTAATGGCCCTGGGAGATGACACTTGTGGTAAATTAAGCAGCATGCTGATGAAAAATGAAGTGTGGTCACACTCCAACAGCACTAGCAGTCGGCGGAGGGCCTACGGTGGCCCTTGACAAATGCATTCTCTTTTAGATCTTTCATGGCATTCGAGTGCTGGGCCATCTATTACCCTGCATGTTATGTATGAGGAGAGAAATAAAATAAAATGGAACTCCCGTAATCATCGTGAAAGCACATGTACCAGATGCCATCACGGTTTGTCTGGGGGAGGAAGTCCCCTTGCAAGAGGGCACACTTGTTAAAATCTTCTCTACAGTGAAGGAGGGACTTTTGTCACACCTCTGAAGTGCAGGTCAATCCTAGAAAAGTGAAGGGGGAATAGAATTTCCCCCTTTATTAATCAGGCAGGTCTACGGAAGCAGCACATTTATTTGAAAAGACCTATCGGACAGGTAAATTTTGAGTCGTTATTTAATTTTAAGTGGCAAAGGTCCCGAGGTCCACCAGTGTGCTGCCAAGAACACTGAACGGTGCAGCTGGGTCCGTAATGTGTGGCTTTTGTAATAACCCCCTGAAAATAGAACAGGCATTATTGAGACCCATAAACAAAGTTGACACTAACGATCACAGCAACAAACTTTTTTTTTTAAAGAGTGTGTGGCAGCCCTGGCCAGTGTGGTTCAGTGGTTAGACCGGTGGCCCACACAGGTTCAGGTTTGATTCCCTGCCCGGGTCAGGGCTCAGATGGAGGCAACCAGTTGATGTATCGCAATCACATCGATGTCTTCCCCTCCCCTTCTCTCCCCTTCCCCCCTCTCTCTCCCCCTCCCTCTCTATCTCATCCTCTCTCTCTCACTCTCTTACCCTCTCACCCTCTCCTTCCCTTGCTCTCCCTCTCTAAAAAAAAAAAGAAAACAATGCAAAAATATCCACAGGTGAGTATTAACAAACAAAAACAACAATAAAAACAAACAAAAAGATAGTGTGACATTCTTTTTGGCTAGGAATTGATTTTGGAGGTGAACCTATTTGCAAAATAAATGAAGTACTGTGCAATTGACGTTGTGTTGTAGAACCGAGAGGAATTGTAATGATCGTCTAGTTTAAGGCAGTCAGGATTTGGTGACTCACTGCTCTTATCCATGGTGGAAGTTGCTAATCAGTTCCTCTTCCCACTGAGCCCTGGATGTGACCTCAACATTCTTCTCAGTAAGGAGTTGCAGGCAGCAAGTACCAAGCAATCAGCATCGTCAAGGTGAACCTGTCTACCTTCTCCATCCAGTCCAACCTTCTCACCTTGTATATGAGGCACACAAGGATCAGGGAGTTAAGTTGCTCTGTACAGCCTCATTTTCCAGGAATTACTGGTGGGAAGACTAGAAGCCAGGTCAACCTTCTGGTCCCAAAGCCTACTCTCTTGATACAACATTCTACCTGTGGATACTTTGGTCTGCAGGAAAGTTCCATATATTGTGTAGAAATACGTTTCTTGACAGTGTCTGTATCCAGATAGATAGAACCATGTCTAACCTTTTTTGGACAAAGACCAAATCCCACAGAGACCCATTCACAGTCCTTTTGATTCTTCAGAGCAGTTCTTATGTCGCAGTGCAGAGCCCCCATTACATTCATGCTCTTATGCTGTGGTTATGATTCTGTCCTCTGTTCCATCATTCTCTAGTCACTGTGGAGAGCCTTGAGTGTGTCTACATTTCTCCTCAGGAGTGATCTTCAGAAACAGACGTGATGCTCGAGTGTGCACCAACCCCCGCAGAATAGGACACTGATCCAGGACAGGATCTGGGTCACTTGGAGGGTCTAGAATAAGATTCCCCAGGCTTTTGCCATTTATAAACCATCATCACAATTTTTATGCCATACATGCATACAACCTTTATAATTTTTTATGTAGTAATTTGCTAAAGCATTTACATTTTTATATAATTATACTCAAAAAAAGAATCTGTTAGTACCATAAATAAAAAATACCTGATATAAATAGAAGGCAGCCATAAAAGTGAATACAATGAACATGAAAGAATGTCATTCTCTTCTGGTTCAATACTGCATTGCCTGCCAGCATCTCTGATGAAAGGGAGGTTACAGGTGTCAGGGAATTGTTAAAAAAATACTAGCATCAAATTAAGACCTTACAGTAATCAGAAGAATGGAAAAGAAAATGACAAAAGAATAATTATCTCCTTATGGGATTCACTGTTATTTAAAGATGTGCCCATACACTCCTGGAATATTGCTTATGCCTCCTAGAGTGATACCACCCACTGCCCCACATCATTCCAAGGGCCACCAGGGCTCTGGGTCCTATACTCTGGAAAATATGGATCCCCTATACTCCTATCACTGGATTTCCACTCAGCTGCCTAAAGAAGTAACGTCTTCTTTTCAAATTCAGATGCATTTCTGCCTCCAGGAGCCAATAGCCTTTTCCTTCTGGAGTCCTTTCTTTCCCGGCTTGTTACTTTAATCCTGTGCTGTAGCTAAGGATGTCCCAGGGCAAACCCTCTGAGATATTCTCTTGTGTCCCTCTGCATCATCTATTTTTCTCCTTGGTGATTTCTAGGCTCTCTTCTGCCCAAAGTGATCTCTGAAGCAACACTGGGGGAACCTCATAGCTTACGGAATCAGTCTCTTATAGGGGCCTCCTGGCTTCCATAGCTGCAGAGACCACACAGACACCTTTGCCTCTCTGAAGCCACTGGGGAGATGCTGAAGGGAGAACCTGACAAGATCCCTTTCTGGTGCAATCCTGTGTTTCTCATCTAAAGTCTCATGGCTTTGCTACTTACTAGCTGTGGAACTTTGACATCTCTGTGCCTCGGTTTACTTACCTTTGAAATGGGAATGATACTGGTACCCAATTCATAGAACTCATGGGGTTGTTATGAGATTTAGAAGAGCTAATTCATACAAGGCACGTAGAAAACAGTGTTCAGGCACATAGTACTTAGTTAGTGCCAACTACCTTCATGAGGTATTCCCTCAATGACATAGTTCTTGTTTAAAATTTATTATTATGTTTTGGCCAGTGTTAGGGAAAGAAAAGATGGAAATACATTATCCAAAGAAAGAAAATAGGATTAGAAATTCAATTCCTAAATTCCACTCCCATCTAGTTGACAAGGCTTTTTTTTTTTTGCCTCGTGCTTTGGTTTCTCCTCTTATAAAAATGAAGAACATATTGATACTAGTAACCTTAAGTACTTGCAAAGCAAATATTCTAGCAGCTTTGTGAGAGAGTTCTGGATACTTAGCCCAGTTTTATAGACAAGACAACTGAGATCCCAAGAGATTAAATGGCTTATCTAAGAATTAGCTTGTTTGCTACTTAGGGAATGGGTCATTCAAGTCATCTATTTTGCTTACTTCATTGCAAGGTGCAATGAAGGTCTAGGATATAAACACTAAAATATTTTAGAGGGCGGTGGTAGCCGGGGCAATCTCACCCGCTCTCTGAGTTTTTCCTATCACTGATATGTTAATGATGTCCACAGCGGGGTTTTTAAGTCGTGACCTCTCTCCTAGTCATTGGAAGAGAATAATAGGGAAGAAACTTACGATGGCTTAGAATTTAACGTCACGTTGTGTACCAGTGCTCTGCAGCTCGATTGTGTTTGTTCTGGCTGGAAACACGATGCCCTGGCTGGAAAGATCATTGTGCCTAAACTTAAATATCCACCACATTCCTGAAATGAACACTCAGTAATGAAGGGTTTTAATGAGAAGGTGAAGATGGTATCGTAGGAAGGAGCAACAACTCTAAATAGAGTGGCTCCTGTCACAAGCACACATAGGCTCACATAGGCCTGTAAGAGAAATCACCGATGGCCTTCAGGCCTCATCTTCACTATTCAGTATAAGCTTGCTACAAATCTCAGAGAGCAAATGCCAGGAATTGATTTGTCCAGGGATACTTCAGGACCACATAGTAAGCATTATTTGAAGGAAATCAGGTTAGGAGCATGTCTGGAAAAGGAGAGTGATTCCAATCTACATGGGAAGGTTTGGCCCAGATGTACTACTATTAATTTTAAGACTTTTACTTCTATAAGTATTTTTGGCTGCAATGATTTTAGCATCCACAGAGCTCAAAGAGATGACCACAGTAGACAAGAACCTTGAATCCTTGATTCCAATGAAGGGATAGATGAGCTCACATCTGCCCCTTCTATCGGAATGAAATCCTTCATTGTTCTCTAAGGAGAGAGCAGGTCTGATATAGCTCTTAGATTGTCATTAGAAACTGGTTGGTTAGGTCATCTTTCCAATTCAGATCAGGAGACACAAATGAAGTTTAAGGTTCGCCATTTTGTGGAGGCAGACACTGTCACAGCAAATAAAACTGCCAAAACGGAGAGACCAAATGTCACGAGAGAATGAGAACAGGGAAGACAAACACTAACTGAGTGGGATTAGGAAAAAATATTCAAGGAGTATGTTCCAACTCCTTTATTGGCATGACTTAGTATGCTCTCAAACTGGAAGAAATAGGTAAAATTTGATGAACTTTTGGTTCATTTTTGTCACATGTCAATAGGATTAGTCTTACTCATAGTGAAATTGGAATTCTTGCATCTTTCTTCCTCTATCCCTACTGCTAACCAAAGCTTCATTTATCTGCTTGGACATTTGTCATTCTTTCTTGGGGAACAATCTTATTTCACTAGAGGCCCAGTGTACAGATTCGTGCACCAGTGGGGTCCCTCGGCCTGGCCTGCAGGGATTGGTCCGAAACCAGCTCTCTGACATCCCCTGAGGGGTCCTGGATTGCGAGAGGGTGGTTCTCAGGTGACACACCCCAGAATTGGGCTTCCTCCTCTCTGGGTTTGGGGTGCAGGTGAAGCAGATTCAGGGCTGACAGTGCCCCAGTAGCAACCTAACCCACGGCCAATTCCATGAGGAATCAGGCTCCCTCCTCTACTGGTTGGAGCGTCTGCCCCCTGGTGGTCATTGTGCATCATAACTACCAGATGAATGGTCGAACAGTTGGATGGTCACCTAGGCTTTTATATATATAGACTAGAGGCCTGGTGCATGAAATTCATGCATGGGTGTGGTCTCTAGGCCTGGCCGGCAATTAAAGTGTGAGCATCTGGCATGGAAAGGCAGGTCCAAGCTAACCTCTGGGCCCTGAGCAGCACCTGGACCCCCGGGTCCCCGCGTGCCCCCTTCCACCTGAGTCACAGCGCCAAGTCCCCATGCGGAGATGCGGTGAGTGCGGCCTGATGCCGCGGTCCGAGGTGCAGCATGGGCCTCTGGGCCACCCAGCAGCACCGCACAGAAGCTGGGTGGGTGGGCAGCACGCTCTCTCCTGGCTGGCCTCGCAGACCGGCTCCTGCATGAACTTACAGAGAGTCTGACTGGCCCCTGCTGTCCCGGTGGCTGTGGCCTGGCTCACCCAGAAGAGGCCCTTGCAGGCACCCAGCACCTGAGTGCAGGGGCTTCCCTGGTGTGCGAGCCCTGGAGTCCCGGGGGAGGGTAGCAGGGGGAGTGAGAGCAAGCTCAGTGGACACCCCACATTCTCACTGCACCTTCGTCCCCATCACCCCCACCCCCACCCTCACCCTCAGGTAGCAGGTGAGAGGTCACAGCACGTCACCCACGCCCACCATGTTCTGCACCACCCCCTGGTGGTCAGCACATGTCATAGCGAGTGATAGAACTCCTGGTCTCCTGGTGGAACGACTGCCTGAGGGGACAATTTGCATATTAGACTTTTATTTATATAGGATTATAAGAACGCTGAGAAAGAAACATCATAAAACTTAATTTTTACATTGAGATTCCTGCTCGTTAAGTACCACTGTGTCACAGGGCTCATAACACTAGCAAAGGGACATAGTTGACTGGAGAGAGATGTGCTTGAGGCCTTTTTAGTCAGTGGTATATGCAGGAGTGGGCAAAAGTAGGTTTACAGTTGTGAGTACACAAAACAGTTTATTCTTGTATTATTACTTATTATTTATTCTATTATTTTCCATACAAACAACTGTAAACCTACTTTTACATCACTCTGTATTAATCTTAGCAAAACTTTTTGTAACTGTCAGAACCACGTTGTTTTCTCCTTTCTAGAAAAGCCCCCTGTGTAAATTGCCCTGTGAAAACTAGTACAGAAAAGATATAAAAGGGGAATTTAGAAAAAGGAGCAACTGAATTCTTTCAGGAGCATTTAGGGGATGGTTCCCAGGGTGCTTGAGTTGGGCCTTGCAGGATAAATTGGGTTTTCCCAGGTTGGAAGGAAAGGAGGTCACTTTATACAAAGGAACAGCCTAGCCTCCATGGTTGCTCTGCACATGTCCTGAATTTCCTGCCTTTTGTGTTCTGTAACCATCCCTTATCATCGCTTCGGGGCTCAAGAATTGCCCATTCCCACAATTGGTTTTATATAGGCGGGTACACCTCACCTCACCAGTTACTGGCCTTTGGACTGTCTGCTGGCAAAGCAGCGCCATCTGTTCCGACAGACGCCACCCAGAAACTGTCAGTGACGCCAAGGGCTCTTTCTTTCTTGTCTGACCTACTTAGTCTTCCACAATCCAACATTTTCTCCCCCTTTTTACGGTGTTGTGCTAAGCACTCATTGTTCTCTCTCCGCCTTCCTTTCTGCCCAGCAGTGTTCTCTGTGCTTTTAGGAAAACACTTAGCCATGGAGCCAATTTCTGAGTTATTGTGCTCCTAAATCCTCCTGCAATCCATATGCAATCATATCTGCTTATTAAGGTTAAATGAGTTCAACTGATACTATAAAACCTTGATTAATGGTAACATACGGGTAATGATTCTGGTTAATTGAATTTTCAGGTTAACTGAGGGTTAAATGGGATATTTAATAAAATTGCCAAGCCCTTATCTTTATGTTTTATGACACTTACCACATTCTCCCTTGCCTGGGCAGTTTAAAAGTTCATGTCTTGCTCTGGCCGGCGTGGCTCATCTTATTGGAGCATCATCCCCTGCACCAAAGGGTCATGGGTTCAATTTCTGGTCAGGGCATATACCAGGTTTGGGTTCTATCCCTTGTCAAGGCACATTCAAGAGGCAATCAATCAATGTTTCTCTCTCTCTCTCTCTCTCTCTCTCTCTCTCTCTCAAATCAATAAAAACATATCCTCGGGTGAGAATTAAAAACATAAAGTTCAGGTCTTATCTTAATAGACTGTGAACTCTCTGAGGGTACAGTCTGGGCCCTGCACTTGTCCGTAACTCAGTGTGGCCCAACAGATAGTATTTTTAAGACAATGACGTTGTTGTTTATCATCATTGTCGTCATTGTTCTCATTTCCACTGTAATTGTGTCATGGTGAGTAAACATGGACTCTGTAGCCAGCCAGCCTGAGTTTGGTTACTGCCTCTGTAGTTTACTGATTCTGTGAGCTTGGGAAAGTTACCTAACTTCTTAGTGCCTCAGTTTCCTCATCCATGTAAATGGGGATAATAATAATATTTATCTCACAAAGCTCTTATGAGAATTAAATGAACCAATGTTTATAAAGGGCTTAAAATAGCAAGCAATATACTCTGTTAAGTGCTCTACATGAATATTCCCATTTGGTGTGAGAGGAAAATTCTCTTATTACCCCATTTTACTCATGAGAAACTCAGAGACTAGAGATGTTAAATAACTAAGTTCACACAGCTTGTAAGTGATAAAGACAGGTTTGAATTGAGGAATTTTGACTAGACAACCTACACTCCTAACATAATGCTCTTTTAAAAATCGTATTTTTCTTCTTTAAAATGATCATACTCTTGCTTCTGTCCAACTGTAGGAAAAACATTTATTTCTAACACTACATGTCCAACCAGTTTGGCAAGGGGCACTGCTCATCAGTATGACTGAAGAAGCCAGGAGGATACGGCCATCATTGTAATCCTGGACCTGTGCTTCCAAGGCAGTTGCAATAGTGGGGACAGAGCACAATGAGTCATCCAACAGCCTTGAGTGTTAACTACCCCACTTAAGCTCACTTTTAATTGGCTAAAATAAGTCACGTGGCCACACTTAACTTCAAAGAGGTTGGAAACTGCAGCCCTACCATCATCCAGAAGGTAGAGAGCTAGAAATACTCCATGAATAGCAACAGCTACCATACCCAAGGTTCTGAAATAACCAGGCAAAACCTGGACACCGGGATGTAGGGTTAAATGCATAGGTGTGCAAACTAAAGAAAGTGAGGTTCTTACTCTGGAGCAGTTCCTGCATTGAATCAGCTGATTCTTTGTTGTGGAGGGATGCGCTGTGCATGGTAGGATATTTTGCAGAATCCCTGACCTCTTCTCATTAGATGCCAGTAGCAACCTTGCCTCCTCCGGTTGTGACAATTAAAAATGTCTCCAGTCATTGCAAAATCACCCCCAGTTCTAAACCACTGCTCTAAAGTGACCTCATTTGTACCCACTACTGAGTCCCAGGGCAATTCTGGTTACACTCTGACCCAAGATGTAAATAAGGAACGTGTGGAAGATTTTTGCAGATTAGAAAATAGACCTCAGGGTCAGTGGCTTGCAGTGATTATGGGTTACAAGTTGGCACAACAACCTACATCCCCTGAATCTCTGTTAAGTATTCTTTTTGCTGTACCATATTTCCTAAACTCTTTTTTTAGGTTATACTCTGCAAAGTTCTTTAGGGAATCTACGTCAAATTATCAGGCCCTGTAATTTTCAGCCTATTTATTTTTCTTGGTGCTCTGTGCAAGGAAGGAACAACTGGTCATCATGTTCTGTGTAATAACTTTTCATATATTTGAAGACTGTTATTAAACCATCCCCAAGCTTCTCTTTTCTAGGTAATTGTTATGCTCAAACATGTGCTAGGAATTGCATAAAGCCTCAGAGAAGATAGAGTCTCCAAACTAATATTTGTGTATTAAAATGGAAGAAAAACAAATTTTGACTGAAAATATCAACTGAAAAATAAGGCTAAAACCTGAAACTGTTCAATTCTCAGAATTTTTTCTTCTTCTTCTCCCCTGTTTATTATAGTTATTGTAGCTGACCTGGAAATTTTAATTGACCAATGTAGAAATTAATGCCCTACTTAAGATTTCACATAGTGCATTTAATCTTAATGATGCTTTAATGGAAATCCAATGATGGACAAGATACTGCGTCTCTGCTTGTCAGATCTTAGGACATGACCAAACACAATCCAATTAACTCCACGGGCACTGATGAGAGTCCATGGCTTGAAGCAAGGCCTTCCCACAAGAATATATAACTTGGACAATCACTGATAAAAAACTACCATTTATTCCATATGCCAGACCAGATCCTAAAAGATTTACAAGAATTATCTCATTTAATTCACTCAGAGTAGGACCATTATTAATCTCCATTTTACAGAATGAGAAATGGCAGATCAGAGAGGTTAAGCAACTTGCCCAATGTTACAGAGCTGGTAAGTGGTAGAATTGGAGTTGAAATCAAGCAATCTGATGCCAGAGCCCATGGTATTAACTGTGGTAACACCTGGCCTCTGTGCAAGCAGCAGCCATATCTTGGTTAATTTTTGTATGTCCAGTATTCAGTTCCTAGATTCAGTTCTCAGAAATATTCATTGAATGAATAAGCAAGTGGTGGACGACAGTGCAGAAATGCAATATGTACTGTGATTCAGAACATTATGTGAGCATTATGTGCGCAGGCATCACCATCCCACCTCACCCACCCCACCCCATGGTGGGTGCAAAGCCTTCTTTGGGATCTCATACTAATCTGTGTGTCTATCCATCCATGCGTTGATTTCACTGTGTTATAATCTATTTATGTGCTTGTTTCTCCAGCCAGAGGAGTGATTCTCAATGAGGGGGAGTTTGCCCCCAAGGAAATGAGGGGGAGTTTGCCCCCAAGGAACATTTGGCAACATCACCAGACATTTTTGTTTATCACAATGGGAGGTGTTCTTGCTATTTAGTGGGTAGAAGATGCTGCTAAATATCCTGTGATACATAGGACAGCTCTTCACCACAGCTGTCTGGCTCCAAATGTCAAGGGTGCCAAGACTGAGTAGCCCTCTCCTAAGCAGAGAGCTCCTTCTTGAAAGCATCCTCATGTTCAGGATCACCTCTGTGTCCCAAGTGCCAGGCACAATGCCTGACATGACACTGGAGCTCAACATACAGGCATCAAAGGAGTGGAGAGCAAAGGAATGCATGAAAAATGGTAGAAGGAGCAATGCAGCCCAGCATACTGTACTCCATGTTTGGAGCATGTAGATAATCCCAGATGGTGGAAGAGTTACTACAGGTTAATCCCCCAGGCTGGGGAAGTTGGACCTGATGAATTCAGAGGTAGCCCACAAGTAGTTGGCATAAGGGGGATATGATTTTAGTGTATTAATCTAGGTTTTCCCCTTTCTCTTACCTTGTAGCTCTTCTTCCATTTACATAGCAGGTAGAATATTCTATAATTCCTGTCCTCAAAGAAGGGGGGAGGGCAACAGAACCAGAAAAAAAAAGAATAAAATTTTTGGCTTTGGAATTTCAAAAGTCAAAGTTCAAGTATTCTATAAAGAGACACGGAAAGATACAGTTAGTCATGTTCCATTTCCCTATCTCTGAGACTAGATAAAAAGATCATTGGACTAGAGGAAGGGAGAGATGAATCAAAGTGGGAAAAGAGACTTGATCCTGGATGGGTGCCTGAGGAGAGACCTGCTATTCTGTTCCCTCTTCTGAGTTTTGGGATAGAGGTGGCTAGAACTTCCTCAGAGGGATCTAAGGAATCTGGAAACAGGAATGTACTTCTCCCATCTCTGGATAACTCCCAGGGATCAGGCAAGATCCCAGTATTGCCTTGCACCTGGAATGGGCCAGGAACAATGGAGCAGAAATAACTGCATGGAGTTTCTAGATAGAATCACCAAACTTCCCAGACCTCAAAGTGGCACAGATGTGGCTTAGTCTCTCACCTGTGGTAGACCAGGTGTGGTCACAGTTCGCAGAGCCAGATCTGCAGAGGCCCTAGGGTTGGGAAAGGAGGTTACAGCAATGATCTCAATGAGATGGAT
>NW_005362269.1:5127633-5135508 GCF_000412655.1 Myotis brandtii
CAGCTGATCGATCTCTCTCATCGATGTTTCTAACTCTCTATCCCTCTCCCTTCTTCTCTGTAAAAAATCAATAAAATATATTTTTTAAAAAAAAGTTTAAAAAAAAAAAAGAAATGAAATTCAGTTCAATTTAAGAAAAATGTAGTTATGTTTCTTGCCTCTGGTCTTGTGATCTACCAGTGTACTTGCTACAAAAGTTCATTAGGTGGTAGCAGCATCCAAGCAACAATCATGAAGGTCGGGGCAAGGCATGACTTCAGCATTGAAGGGGTGACATACAAAAGAAATGGTCAACTCAGAACCTCAGTCCCTGGAAGCAAGGCCCAGTTCCTGCCACCAGAACTGTTTCGCAAGAAGTGGGCAGGGTCTGGGAAGTGAATGAAGCTGTTGAGTTCCTAAACTCAGGGACAAGATCAAGCTGGATTAACAATGGCTGAGACCTGATGTGGTACTCCGAGCAGGGAATGGACACTGCTTACAGGCCTCCCTTCAAGGGTCATCCTTGGCCATGATGAATGAGATGAGCAGAATTTACAGAGAGAGTCACATGGCCTCAATCTGGGAAAGCAGGAGTACAAGCCTGAGACTTGTCTAAATGATTCAGTCTTTGACAAATCAATCTTTTAAAAAGGAAAGACAATGTGAATTACTAGTCAAAAATAGTGTCCACAGTACTTACATTGCATTTCAAAACACTTGACAGTTTTAATCTAAGAGACATCATTCAAATATTAATTTTTCTGTCAAGCATTTTGGCTACTTATTAATCTGACACTGGGGGTCTCTATTTAGAAGAAAGCATGACTGGAAAAGTATTTCTGGAGTTCCTCTTGTGCTGATCCAATTATAACACCATCTTTTCAATGTACCTTTTTTTTTAATTGTGTCAGATTGCATGTTAATGTCCTTGCCACCCCCACCCCCCACCCCCCAAAGATTAGAGGACTCTCCTCTATCATTAGTGTGTCCTGCAAGGGCTCATAAGAGTTGACCCCTCAATCTCTGTGGGTTCATCTCCTGACATTCTTCACTCTCATCCTATTCTCCATCACACTGGCCTTCACGAGTCCTTGATTTCTGTAGTGTGTTCACTTTGGACCCACAAAATGTTTCACATGGAACCTCGAAAGTGAACTTACTTGAACTGAGGGTCTTTGTAGATATAATTAGGGTAAGAATGTTGAGATGAGATCATTTGGATTAGGATGGGCCCTCAATCCAATAACAGGCATTTTTAAAAAATATATATTTTGTTGATTTTTTTACAGAGAGGAAGAGAGATGGATAGAGAGTTAGAAACATCGATCAGTTGCCTCCTGCACACTCCCCACTGGGGATATGCCCACAACCAAGGTACATGCCCTTGGCCGGAATCAAACCTGGGACCTTTCAGTCCGCAGGCCAACACTCTATCCACTGAGCCAAACCGATTAGGGGCAATGACAGGCATTCTTATAGGAGACAGAAAGGGAGGAGGCTCAGAGACACACAGAGCGGAAGACCATGCGAAGATGGAGGCAGAGGTCAGTGTGATGCATCTACACGCCAGAGAATGACAAGTGTTGCCAACAGAAGCTAGAAGGCAGGCATGGAATGGATTCTCCCCCAGAAGGAGCCAACCCTGCTGACACTTTTAGTGCAGACTTCTAGCTTCCAGAACTGTGAGAGAATAAATTTCTGTTCTAGCCCTGGCTGGTTTGGCTCAGTGGATAGAGCATCGGTCTGCGGACCAAAGGGTCCCAGGTTTGATTCCGGTCAAGGGCACATGCCTGGGTTGCGGGCTCAGTCCAATGTGCAGGAGGCAGCCAATCAATGATTCCCTCTCATCATTGATGTTTCTATCTATCTCTTCCTCTCCCTTCCTCTCTGAAATCAATAAAAACATATTTTAAAAAAAATTTCTGTTCTAAGCCACTTTCTTCACACACTGTTTCTATTCTGTTTCATGGGAGGGGCAGCCAGATCTAGTGGAAGAAGCCAGGAGGTCTGGCATCTGTTTCAGACTCTGACTCAAACTCACCTTGTAATCTTATGTCAGTCATTGGCTTCTAGGGGCTTCCATTTTCCTAAGACTATTGAAGTAAGCGATCCCTGCTATTTTTCTTTTCCTTCTCTTTTCTTTCTGTGAATTTACTGGATTTTTGTGGGGGAAACAGTGGTTGCATCTGTTTGGTATTTCCCTACCAGAGTGTATGCTCCAAGGACAAGAGCTCTCTTTGCAAAAACAGGCAGGGAAGGTTAGTGACAGGTACTGAGGGTTCAGAGCCTTGGGGATGGCTTCCAGCCCTGGTTCTGCCTTCATTTGCCTAATGATGCGGGGTCAATTGCTGACACCACCCTCAGTGACTCCTTTCCTCATCTGTCAAGCGAGGGGCCTTGAATGAGATGGTCTCCCAAGTTCCTTGTTAGCTCTGACAGCTTATGATTTCTCTGCTTCTAGCACTTAGCTCTGTGCCTTGCATATATTAGAAAATTAATAAATGTTTATGGAGTTGAATTTAGTTAATTGCTATTTATTATTAGTCAAGTGTCATTGATTCATAATGTCATTTAGGTTTCTGGGAAGCTGTTTGGTACTTTCAAAATTGTTCTTAGGAGAAATGTGGAGTGATCATTCCTATTCAGTGGTTCTAAATATGACTGGCAATAATAGTAGTAGTAATGATAATAATAATAATAATAATAAAAAACATTTACTGAGGGCTTAGTATGTTCTGGGCAGATATTAGGCATTTTTATTTTTCAAATATAATTTTAACTTTATTTTTTATTTAAGTATAATTGGTAAACAATATTATGTATTATGTTAATTTTAGGTGTACAATATAGCCAATATAGTGATTTGACATTTATAATGTGATCATCACACTAAATCTAGTATTTTTTAATTTAATTTTTAGCACACAACCTTATAAGATAGGTACAGACATTAAGCCCCTTTTACAGATGAGGAATCTGACATGTTAAATAACTAGACATCTTTATATTCAGGTTCATAGTAACTGACCTGAAGGAACAGCTAGTAGTTGGTGGAGCTAGAAATTGAAACTTGTTCAGTCTGGCTCCAAATACCTAGGGTTGCCCTATTTAGCAAATAAAAATACAGGATGCATAATTATTTTACTATAAGTTATGTACCATGACATCATACTATCCTCATCTGCCACCCATAAGATGGGTAATACATTTTTTTTTTTTTTACCACTGGCTTATAGATTCAGCAGGTAAAATGGGTTCACCTGAAGAGAATTTCATTGAAATAGAATTCTTGTTTATTGCAGAATGCTTGGCTTTCTATATTGTAGGACTGTAAAACGGGGTAGAATTTAGTTCTAAGTGGTAATAAGATATAAAATGAAAGATTTCCATATTAGGAAAATGGCCCCACATGTTGCGAAACTTTCTTTTATCCTGTATCTCTTAAATCAAGTGATTTTGTGTCTTATTTCTCTCATGAATGTCCTCTCTGTTTCTGGGGCTTTCTGTTTAAATTAAAAGATGAAGAAAATTGCATTTAAAAAAAAGAAATTCAAGTGGAATCTGGAATGGTGGCACCGAATGGAGGCCAGCTCTCCTGTGGATCATTTGAGAATGTTGTTCCCGTGTGCTCCAGCTGGAATAGCTGATATGTCTGTTGCTATGACAATGGGTTCTCGTTAGTGGATGACGTAGACATTTGATCTGTACATTTACATTGAGGGCTCATGTTCCATCCTCTTAGTGTCATTCCAAATCTCATGGAGTTGGTAGGATTTTACCTTAAACTAAAAAATGGAATTCACAGCAGGAGGCAGTATATCTTCTTGTATAAGAGCCAGGGAGGGGCTTTGTCCCTCAGGAAGTCAGGCCTGGACTCCTGTCCACCCACCACCACTTTAACTCAGTTTCCTTTGCTGTAAAATGGGCATAATAATAATGCCTACTTCCTAGGCTTGTGGGAAGAGGATTCATGAGTAGATTTATGTAAACTATTTAGCACCATACGTGGCAAATATTCTTCAATAAATGCCATTGCTATTGCTATTTTCATCATTATCATTAAATTAAAATAATCTCTTCCAGAGAACCTTGGTGAAGGTTCATAAAGTTATATTTTTATCACCCAGGGTACCCACCACAGGGAAGAAGAAGAGTTAAAACGGAAAAGCCAAAAACTGGACCAGAAAACAAGGTTCTCTATTAACTACTTTAATAGTCTGTTTGTGGGGATGAGGGCAACATGTGTGACTACCTGGAACCTTAGTGCCTTTTCTGTCAAAGAGCAGTAACGATCAACTGGCCCCCATCCCGCCTGCAAGGCATTGTGGGATTAAGTAAGATCATATATACAAAGTGCTTTCAGTGTTGGGAGTTGCTATGCACATGCAAAGATGCCTCCTTAGAGACACCTGGCCACTTTTCATGGGGGCTTCTGCCCACCTGACCTCCTCCACTGTAGCATTTCTTTGGGAATTGTCCCTTACCTGCCATGAGATAACCTGCCTGCTCTTCGCCAGGACCAAATATGCACCCTATTTTATTTTATGAGAGGCAGGTTTGTTTTGCTAATTTTGTGTTTTGGAAAGTTCTGTTCCTACGTAGGTGTGTGAACTTGGCCGAACCTCTCTGTGACTCGGTGTCTTTAGCCGTAAGATGCGGGGGAAAAAGTACTGATTTCATAGCGTTGTTGTGAAAGTTGAATAAGAAAGTATGTAAAGCACATAGCACGACAGAAAACACTTTAAAAAGTTAGATGTTAATTACCATTAAGGTTTCTTTCGGTGTTTCTATCTACTTCTTGTAGTACTATCCTAGGACTCTACAGCTTCACGTTTGGTTGCCTTGTTTTTTAAGCTCTGGGAATCTGTAGCTATAATCCGAACAGGCCACCTATAATTGGTATTCTTTTTAGAGAACTTTGCACCTGCCATCCAAACCCAGGCTTCATAAATCAGGAGCTCCTATTTCACGTTTTATCATAGGACCATATGCCTTATATCAACACCTACATTTCAGCTCAGATTATATTTTAAGCAAAAGCCACCTTTAGTAGGCAACAAGACAAAGAATTATATACAGAGTTCTCATATCTTAGGTTTAAGACATAACATTATTTTTCCATTTTCATTATTTGATATCCTCTAATTGGGTGTTCTCCACCTTGGTTCTCCCCCTTGTGCCTGCATTTGAGAATGTTTGGTTTCATTTGGTTAATTAATGTCTCTTGGCTATTAAATCAAAGCCCTTTTCTTTCACAGTATTAAGAGAGAAGTTTCTGATCTGTGGTCAGCTCCTTGGTTTTCACTGAGTTGAATGGGGATATGGAAGTTCATTTTGTCCCATGCCATTCCCCACTCCCTCACTCCCTGGGTGAGAACAGAACATGTGTTGGAAATTACACAATAAACTTAGGATGTGTTTTTTTTTTTAACAGTTGAGGTGATATTGTTTATCCTTACAGCATCACAGAAAATGGCTCACTCGGAACAGTTTGACTCCTGGTTCAAGAGTCATTTGTCTACTGAGAAAGACATACATTATCATAAAATTATAATCCACTAACTACCTGATACATATGATCAAGACATTGGGATTTTCACAGCTTTCTGGTGGAAGTGTAAAATCTTACAACCACTTTGGAGAACTGTTTGGCAGTTTCTTATAAAATTATATAATCCAGCCATTCTACTCCTAGTTGTATACACAGAGAAATAAAAATACATATCCACCGCAAGACTTGTACACTGATGTATAGCTACTCTCATAGTAACCCCAACCTTGAAACAACCAAGTGTACTTGCAGATGAATAGATAAACAAATTGTTACACATCCATAAAGTAAAACACTACTTAGTAATAAAAGGAACAAATTACCAATGCACACAACAATATAAATTAATCTCAGTGGCACTATCCTAAGTGAAGGACATCTGAAATGCAAGAGCGCATACTGTATGAAGCATTGATATGAAATTCTAGAGCCGTCAAACTAATAGTAGTGGTGACCTGGGGTGAGGTCCATGGGAGGATTGGTTGCTGAGGACCATGGGGAACTTTGTAGAGAAATAGAAATGTTCTTTATATTCACTGAGGTGGCATTTACAGAGGTATATACATGTGTCAAAATGCACCAAAGTAGACTTGGACGGATTGCATTGTTTTGTATTGCAAATTATACCTCAATAAAATTAAGTTAAAAATAAGTGTCATAATGACACCATAAGTATTATAGAATGAGTTTTAAAATAATAATGGTATTACTTGCCATATACATATTCCTTATCAGACTATACGAGTAAACAGGTTGGGTAACTGGTAGGACTGAGAAGCATAGATTCTTACATTAGATTTGGATAAACTCTAAGGAGTGAATGTGAAAGATAATCCATGTCTTCTCATTGCATTGTGTTCCAGTAACACAGATGTGGAATGTTTTAGCTGATTGCCAATCCCTTAAGGGGTAACAAACACCCTAGCAGTGTCCCAAATCTATCAGTCTTATCTTAAAGAAAGCATATGTTCTTGGTTCACATAGTTTGTGATACACTGCCCAAAGCAAGTCTCCTGGAAAGAACATTTTGTTTTTTAAAAAATCATTTTTGTTCTTATAAGAACACCAAGTATCTTTATTACGTAGGATTTGAATTATTTATCTTTGGTTAGTTTGGGGAAGAGAATCTTGAGCGATACCAAGTTAAACTTAGGGAATGCAAAGAACTAATTCTGCAGAGGATTGTATGATTTAGGAGCAGTTTTGGGAAATAGAAGCTCTGGGTTCAAATACCAGGTATACCACTTACAAGCTAGGTGACCCAAGGCAAATGACCTCCTCCAAGTGTCAGTTTCTGCACTTGTTAAGTGGGGACCAAACACAGTCACAGGGTTGAATCAGGGCTGAGAGAGATGATACATCATGAAGCATGCGGTATGATTTTTGGCATATGCTGGATGAGGTACTTTTTTTGTATTCTAAGAGGTTAAGAAAAAATGAGGGCTTATTAACAAGGAAAAATATGGAAAGGAATAGCAGATGGAGACAATGTTTTTTTCTAATTAGATTAGGTCGTGAATATACCAGCAGCATAACATTTTCATGTAAGTTTTCCCTGTTTAAAGCAGAGATCTATCCTGACTATCTGAGGAGAGACAGATCAAGGGCAAGGAACAGGGAAGGACATTTGCCTTGATAACTTGCTCACTGAAAGACATCATTTGACAGGGAGATCAAAGGCTAAAAAGAAAATGCCTGCCAATGCCTTTGATAGAGAACGGTCCAGAGATCATATAGGGCTTTTATTGTTCCTTTCAACATAAGGTTTCCATGAGTCTAAGGTAGAAGTCTTCTTCTCAAGTGGGAAGATACAATCAATATTATATTAACTACTGATGGAAAACTCTAATGCCTAATGAGAAGTTATCTCAAGTACTTATGCTTGTGTTTCTTTAAATCATGCCTTATATCAATTATTTAACTACTAGAGGCCCAGTGCATGAATTCATGCACAAGTGGTGTCCCTCAGCCTGGCCGGTAATTGGGGCCCATCTGGGCTGGCCAGCTGGGGGAAGGGACTATGGGAGGTTGGCTGGCCATGGGAGGTTGGCTATGGGAGCACACTGACCAATAGGGAGCAGCTTCTGCGTTGAGCATCTGCCCCTGGTGGTCAGTGCACATCATAGCGACCAGTCAACTGGTCGTTTGGTCCTTTGGGCCTTCAGTCGCTTAGGCTTTTATATATACTAGAGGCCCGGGAGCAGCTTCGTTGAGCATCTGCCCCTGGTGGTCAGTGCACATCATAGCGACCAGTCAACTGGTCGTTTGGTCCTTTGGGCCTTCAGTCGTCGCGGCTTTTATATATACTAGAGGCCCGGCGCACAAAAATTTGTGCACTCGGGGGG
>NW_005362269.1:5136857-5144237 GCF_000412655.1 Myotis brandtii
CTTGTGCTCGCTTCAGTGCCTGGCTGCCGGCCGCCATCTTGGCTGACAGTTAATTTGCATATACTCACTGATTAGCCAATGAAAAGGGTAGCGGTCGTACGCTAATTACCATGTTTCTCTTTTATTAGTGTAGATAGAGAGAGAGATAGTAATGTGATATTAGTTGGTGATTCTGCTTGGCATTTCCATTTTTCCACTAAAAATGTAATTGAGTAGGACAATGCACAGCACTTGCCCTGGTGGGTGTGGCTCAGTTGGTTGGGTGTCTTCTGTGCACCAAAAGGTTGCCAGTTTCTATCCTGGTCAGTGTACATGCCTGGTTGCAGGTGCCATCCTCGGTAGGAAGCACACAGGAGGCAGCCAATTGCTGTTACGCTCTCACATTGATGTTTCTCTCTCTCTCTTTCTTTCTCTCTGAAAATCAATAAATGATTGCCTTTTAAAAAGAAAAGAAAATGCATAGTACTTTATTGGTTCAGTTTACCTTAGGGTGGCAGGTGGGATGAACATGAGCTCCTAAACCCATCTATTTCAGTTCACCCAGTGTAAGTGCACACCAATACCTACAGGCCAAATATCCAGGGGCGGACTAAACCACCACCTTGGAATCTGAAGTCTTGTTAAGAGAAACCTGAATGTAAGTGGGGAGAAATATGAATAAAATGACAATTGAGTTACAGTATAGCCAGTTCAGCTGGTTAGAGCAGGGGTCAGCAAACTTTTTCTGAAAAGGGCCTGGCAGTAAATATTTTCAGCTTTGCAGCCTATACAGCTTCTTCTGCAGCTGCTCAGTTCTGCCATTTTTTTTTTTTATGTGAAACCAGCCACGGACACGGTGTAAATATACAAGCCTGGCTGTGTTCCAATAGAATGATTTATTGACACTGAAATTTCAATTTCATATCATTTTCAAATGTCACAAAAATCATTCGTTTGATGTTTCCCAACTATCTAAAAATGTAAAAACCATTCTTAGCTCACAGGCCATACCAAAGCAGGGGGTAGGCTGGATTTAGCCCATGGGCATAATTTTCCAACCCTTGGGCTCAGCATTATCTTTCTAAAAGGCCTTACCCCACAGAATACCTTGTGTCATGGTAGTTTATACTTCCTTTTTTTTAAAAAAAAATATTTTTATTGATTTCAGAGAGGAAGGGAAAGGGAGAAAGAGAGAGATAGAAACATCAATGATGAGAAAGGATCATTGATCATCTGCCTCTTGCACACCCCACACTGGGGATTGAGCTTGCAACCCAGGCATGTGCCCTTGACCATGAATCGAACTGTGACCTTCTGGTTCAAAGGTCAACACTCAACCACTGAGCCATGCTGGCCAGGTGGTTTATACTTCTTAGCCTAGGCACCCACTTTTCAAATATGGACCCCTAATGGTGAGTATTCATGCTTCCTCCCAGACTTAATGCATTAATTCAATTGCTTTCTTTAATTCATGTTATAATCCAAGAAGGTAAGTACCATTATTAGTCCCTGCTTTCAGATTATAAAACTAAGGCTCATCAGTATTACACAACTTGACCACTAGTACACAACTCGGAAAACACAGAGCTGGTTCCTCGGTGCCCAGAGCCTTTGCTCATTCTTAGGGAGCACAGTTCAGGGCCCTTAGCACACACGTTACCAGAGGTGGTTCAGGACAAAATCTTGATCTCCATTCACAAAGAAAGGTTACTCGCCTTTCCTGGCTGTTATTTTTCAGTGAGGCTCAGCAAGTCATTCAGTAAACTCTCTGCTTACCCACAACTTCAAGGGTAAATGTTCCAGGAGTCTGTTGGCAATTTGGATACCGTAAAAACAGTCTCAAAAGCACTTGCCTTGTAAGGGTGTGGCTATTGGGAAAGAATCCCCCTTTCTCCCAGGGGGAACAGAAAGTCTATAGAGTTTAATCCAGTTTGCACCCAGGCAGCTCTTGCTCAGAGCTAACTTTCCTTCCAGAACTAGATTTGCAGTAAGTACATGCAATTAGACTGGAGTGGCAGAAAGCTCATAACTCACATCACATCACTCTCTGGCTGAAATCCCTCCAATAGCTTCATTCTACACAAAATAAAATCCACATTTCTTACAATGACCCGCCGGGTCCTACATGACCAAATTTTTGCTCGCCTGTCGAATATCATTTATAATACTCTCTCCCTCTGCTTCCCACTATCCAGTCAGTCACACTGTCCTTATTCCCTGTACACACGCCATGCCTTTGTGTGTGCTGTGCTCTACCCTGGGAATGCTCCCCCTCTCATCTTTACATAGCTACCTTCTTCTCATCTTCCAGGTCTCGGCTCATACATTTTTCTCCTCACTGTGGCCTTTCCTAAGTACCTATCTATTGTCACTTTCTGTCTTATTGTCCCCAGTCTCTGTCTGTCCCAATATCCGGTTGTATTTTCTTCATAGCGTGTGTCACTATTGGAAATAACCGTGTCCGTTTGTGCAGCGGTTGCTTGTGTGTCTGTCCCTTTTCACTCACAGGCCGTCACCCAGACAGCAGGGCCCTGTCTTATTTACTGCTCTATCTCTAGGGCCTGGTGCAGCTAGGCATTGACTGTGCACTGAATGGAGAATGAATGTCTATTCTGGAAAACAGATGACGCAGGCCCTACCTTATTGTGACAGTCCTGAGTAGTTGTCGCCTTTGCTCAGGTCTTGGGTGGAGCAGACAGGTAAGAAAGCTGTGGAGGTCTCAACTCCGGTTTATTTTACTTTCTTGTCCAAGCCTCAAATCCATTATTAATGTACAACCAGTCGATAAGTTTTCGTTTTCTCAAATATGAAAATGGCAAAATATTGGACAATGTATTGCCCAGTAAGCCATTGATTTATAAGCCCCCTGCCGACATACACATCATTCTGAATACGTAATCACATTGCTGGCAGCACATTTTTCACCTCGGATGTGGCACATTTAGATAAAAACTAAGGATGCTCAACTGGGCGCCTCATCTAAATCTGGGCATGGAGGATGCATATACAATGAGCATTACGTTGGAAATGAGCAACACGTGATATTCGGCTATAAAGAGGTGCTTGCATCATTTGGAGCGTGGAAATGGCAGAGCGTGGACACTCTGGCTTCTTCAGGGCATCAAGGTGTGTGTCAAAGCTTTCGAGGTCTTAGGCTTCAGTTGACTTTTCCAAGGTAACCAGGGCACCAATTACTTGTTTACTGAGGGCACACTATAAGCCAGTAGTTCAGAGAACAGTCTTTTGAGTCAGACAGTCCTGGGCTAATATTCTTGATCTGACATTTAAAAACTGTACTATATAACTAAAAACTGTACTATATAACTTTGGTCAAATCTTTTTTTAAAATATATTTTTTATTGATTTCAGAGGTATATAACTTTGGTCAAATCTTTTTTTAGAATATATTTTTATTGATTTCAGAGAAGAAGGGGGAGGGAGAGAGAGAGAGAAACATCAATGATGAGAGAGAATCATTGATCGGCTGCCTCCTGCACGCCCCCTACTGGGGATCGATTTCGCAACCCAGGCATGACCGGGAATCAAACAATGACCTTCTGGCTCATAGGTCGATGCTAAACCATTGAGCCACACCAGCCAAGCTTGGTCAAATCACTTAACCTAAGACTCGGTTTTCCCAACTGTCCTAGTCTCTCTGGTTTTTGTGAATCACCTGCTTTGTTTAATTCCTCCCCTGGCTTCTGGAAGTACCTGTTCTCTTTCCCACTCCCAACCCTGTCATTCTAGGTTAAAGTGTTTTACTTTGTTGTAATTAAAAATAGCTTTGAATCTGACTTCCCCAAGTTCAAGTACAAACCCATAGGCACAGCAAGAACAAACTTGGCCTCAAACACCTTCAGGAACTCTACACCAAGGTCATTATAAAGGATGTGACTTGGGTCAGTGGCTGTCCTCTCTGGAGAATTAAAATGGATGCTCTTTTAGATAGAGATTTGCTCCTAATAAATATGGAAGCTTTGGGGCCAAAGTCTCTGAGAGAAGCTTGCAGGTGCCCTACCAACTTTGTAATGGACTTAACCTGCAAGGGTGTGTTTATTTGCTCCTTCCTGAAATAACCACATCTTGGCTTCGGTGAGCTGCTTCAGGCAATGAAGGCAGCCAGGAAAGGCAGGCAGAACTGATTTTAAGAGATTTCTGGGTGCATCTGTACTTCACCCTCACCCCTGAATATATATATATATATATCTCCCCCAAACTTGGAGACTCTGAAAGCCAGACACTTTAACATAATTTATGTTAATGCTTTTTGTTTGTTAAAGAAGAAAGATGAAAAGTTGTCTGGAAGAGAATACTGAGCTTAAGGTATTTAAAGAAATTCTTCTTTGAGGATGCCGATTACTATCTCAGCCTTTATAACTCATTTAATGAAATGAGATAAGCGTTTCAATATAATACTTGCTGTTTTTTTTTTCTCTCCCACTTCACTTCTATTCTATTTTTAAAAAACAAAAAAGGGCAAGGGAGGTGCAGAAAATAGATGACTGAAACAGTAACCTCATGCTATTGAATGAAGGGAGGTATTTTCTCCTCTAGTTCTTGCAGAGGAGAGCTACTGATCCTACCCACTTAGCTTCCTCATTCTGCTGTTAGTGATGGAATCAAGGATTCTCCAGCCGTACACACGACAAAAGGACATAAGGTTGTAAGCCAGACGTCTGAAATATGCATTTTTCCCAGAGACTCTTACTGAGCACCAACCGTAGACCAGGCACAAAGCTAGATACTGTGATGGCAAATAGGAACAAATCTTACCTGTGGCTGGAAGAAGCTCCCAATGGAAAAGGCAGACAGGAAGTAGATTTGGGCTGAATTTACTAAGTAATCTTAACAACTCCCATATATTGAACACTTATTTTGTGTCAGAGACTGTGCTAAATAACTTGTGCATTATTATATTTAACTAGAGGCCTGGTGCACGAAATTTGTGCAGAGTAGGGTCCCTAGGCCTGGCCTCCCCACCTCCCCACCTCCTCCTTCCCTCGCTCCCTCAGCACCCCGCTGCCACCACTGGTTGCCTGCTATGTTCTGCACCACCCCCTGGTGGTCAGCACACATCATAGCAAGTGATTGAACTCCCACTCTCCCAGTCGAACTCCTGAGTGGACAATTTGCATATTAGCCTTTTATATATATAGATATTTCCAAAGTCCTATATAATACATGATGCTATTATCACCATCTTAAAGCTTAGGAGACTGAGGCCCAAGAAAGCTAAATCTCTTCTTGCAGGTCATATAGCTGATAGTACATCAAGGAGCCTGAGTTCTTACTCAGATGGGTCAAAGAGCAAAGTCTGTCTTCTATTAAACTTCCATTAGAAAGGGTCTAGGACCAAGGAAGGTCTTCCCCGGCACCGTCTGGAAAGATTCATAACAATACAAGTTCAGGTGATTTGGGGAATATGTTTATTAAAGCTGGGGACAGTGAAACAAATGAAGAGCTTCAGATAGAAGAGGCAATGCTCTGGCCGGGTTGCTCAGTTGGTTGGAGCATTGTCCCATACACCAAAATGTTGTAGGTTCAATTCCATGTCAGGGAATATACCTAGGTTGGGGGTTCAATCCCTGCTTGGGGCATGTATGGAAGGCAACCAGTTGATGTTTCTCTCCCTCTTCTCTCTCTCTCTCTCTCTCTCTCTCTCTCTCTCTCTCCTCCTTCTCCTCTTTCTAAAAATGAATTTTAACAAAATAAACATATTCTCAGGTGAGGATTAAAAGTTTAAAACATTTTTAAAGATAGAAAAGGCAAGAACATAGCAATTGGAATGAGCTTAGATGGGGCCTTGGCCCTCCGGAAATGTGAGGAAGAGTTAAGCCTAGGCGAGGCTGGCTAGGCCTTTTAGAAAGTCACAGAAGCAGTGAGCCAGCTGGACTGTATGGACTCAGGAAACAAGTTACAGAGGCAAAAGGAGGGCCCTTGGAGACAGGTTCAGGGGGTTAGCCTGGGATGAGCTGCTGCTGCTGCCACTCCCCTGGTTGCAAATCTCCTGGGAACCTTTAGCACTTAGGAGAAAGAAAGCAAAGATACACACCTGAGGTAAGAAAGGGGTAGGGGAAAGGAATAGGTGTGCTCAAGGGAAGGCACACTGGGTCATTTGTTTTAAGAGTTTTAATCTGTTTTCTAAAGATGGGAATTTTAGGGAAGGTCTTAATGAGAATGTTCATTAGTTTTCCAGGTGTGTCCTTTGATATGCTGATGCATCAAAATGACCTTATAGATGGATCATTCTCTGTCCAGTTTCATCTTCAAAGAATGTCATAGGAAAGGCCCAGAAAGAACTAAGCAGGTCTGCCCCTATCATGGTCTGGAATATGTGTAAACCATTTGTTCTTAAGTGTCCTTGGTTAGGGAAAATAAGATCTTGTGATTTATCAGCTGGCTGTAAATTGCCTGGCCTTGTTTAACTATCTGTCTCAGTTCCTCCATTCCACTTATCAATGAAATTTCCTTGCTTCTTACTACCTTGCCTCAAACTGGATTTGGATCAATAGATGAATTAAAGATGGTTGCGGCCTTTTGGGTATCTCTTCTCTAGTAGAGAAGAATAAGGTAAGAATGCAAAAAAGCTGTGACATGGAGTTAAATTTAGTGTCTGTCATCGGATAGTGCAAAGGAATAAGGTCTGAATCTTCAAAGGGAGGAGCGATTACATCTGAGAGAAGGACATCTGAGTTGTCTCCAATGGCAGGGGTGGTTCTTTAGACAGATTTCCACCTAGAAGTCGTCTTAAAGAAATCCAGATTATAAAATGTCACCAGTCCTTCCCACTTGCCAGGGTCATAGTGACATTGCACACTGTGCTGACTCAAACCAGGAGCCTGGAGGAGCAGAGCAGGCAGGATGCTTCGTAGGAAACGCAGACTCCAATGCTCTGCAAGGCAAGGCAATAACAAGCCATTCCAAGAGGCAACCACCAAACAACTTTTCTTTTTGTCTTTATTCCTAAGTATAAATCTACAAATCTACCTCAGGAGAAAAATGTTCATAGGGAAACACTGCCCTTAAGCAGACATCTTTGTTCTCCCATCTAGCAAGCCCATCTCTAGTCAGTAGATTAGAACATTTCCAGACTTGATCGGAAGGTTACCTGCAGTTTCCTGCACTTTGCCCCCGAATAAACTGGCATAATAATTCACCTTTCCTATTTCAAAAGTCAAAGTAATTGTGGATTTTGCATGACAATCCCTTTATAAAACTAACGAATCAGAAATTTGGTTTAGTTTTTTCTACCTTTCACCACCGGCATCATCAATGTGGGTTAGATGAAAAACGAAAGTAATCTTAATTCCATCATCACTTAAACATGCAGGCATTTATTGTTCTTTAATACACATAAAATTATTATAGCAGGAATTTCCTCTGCATCAGCATGAATGGGCA
>NW_005362269.1:5145659-5231898 GCF_000412655.1 Myotis brandtii
AACTTAAACTATATAGGTAGGTACATTGTTATTAACTTAATTAGGCTACTCCTAAGGCTTAGGAAGAGCCACACTCAAGGGGCCAAAGAGCCGCATGTGACTCGCAAGCCGCAGTTTACCAACCACAGATTTAGAGAATTATGGATGAACTAGAGGCCAGGTGCACGAAATTCATGCACTGGGGGCGGTGGAGGGGATCCTCAGCCCTACCTGCACCCTCTCGCAGTCCGGGACCCCTTGCTCCTTACTGCTTGCCTGCTCACTGCTCCTTACCTCTTGGCTCACTGCTCCTTAGTGCTGCTGCAGAGATGGGAGAGGCTCCCACCACCACTGCTGTGCTCGTCAGCTGTGAGCCCGGCTTGTGGCTAAATGGCGCTCCTGCTGTGGGAGCACACTGACCACCAGGCAGCAGCTCCTGCATTGAGCATCTGCCCCCGGTGGTCAATGTGCTTCATAGCAACTGGTCATTCCATGGTAACTGTTGCTTAGGCTTTTATTATATAAATGCCTTTGGGGTTGTTTTTGTTTGTTTGTTTGTTTTTTGTCTCTTAGAACAGAAAAGTGGGAAATTTAGAAAGATATAGTTTCTATTTCCAGACATTCTCTTAGATTCATCCTTTCTTCTCCATCACCAACTGCTGCCCTTTGGTCCTAGGTTTCAAGATCTCCCTACCTGGGTAGACTGCAGAAGCTCTCAGCTCCTTTCTCTGCTACCATTCCTACTACACCCCCACCCCCACCCCCAATCCATTCTGCAGCCAAGGTGACCTTTTAAAATTTAAATATGATCATGTTGTTCTTCTGCTAAAATGCCTTCCTTGGCTCCCATGATATTTAGAACAAAAGTTAAGTCCTCTGGTCTAAAGTGTCCTAAATGATATGTCCTTTATGATTTTTCAGACCTTACACACTATGACTCTGACTTCCACTCCTTGTCAAAAAATGCATGTGTGTGTACACACGCACACACACACACGCACACACACAGCTTCCATCCAAGGGCAGTGGGGGTGGGGATGGGGAAGAGACTGGAGCACAAAGGGCTTTCAGAAATTCCCTTTTCTCTGTCTGTAATGTTCTTCTTGACATTTCCTTTTTTCTTAAAACCTAGGGGCACAGATTAATCCTAATCCTTGGCTCATGAAATACTCTTTACATTGGTACTGGCTTTCAAATTAGAATATTGACAATAACTTAACATATACCCATGAGATTCTTCACTATTCTCATCTCCTGCTTCCCTCCATCCAAAGAAAAATCCATCAAAATCTTGAGTTGATCTTTCCTTTCTCTTTCACTTCTCTCTCTTTCACTTTCTCCTTTCTTTCTTCCTTCCTCTTTATCTCACATCTCTGTTTTCTTAATATGTGCGTTATTTAATTATAGTTTATTTTATTTCTAAAAATGGTATCATACTTGGATAGTTTTTCTTTTCTTACTTTTTATTTAATCTAGTTGTAACGGTACTGTGCTCATATTGACTGCCATGTAGTGTTCTGTTGAGTGAGTACACGTCCCTGTATTTATCTGTTCTGTTAGTAGGCCTTTGGGCTGCTCTCAAGTTTTTGATGCTATGTGGTTAGGGCCATTTCTTCATATTAGCCTTTTCCCCGCACTGATGCAAATCATCCCCCTAAACATTCTCTACTCTAAGCATCTGTGGGTTGTTCTTTTTCAATGATGATATCCCAATACTATCTTCTTTGTCAAGAAATGTCCCCTTTACATTTTAGATAGCCCCAAATGTATAAAGAATAGTAGCATAAAATGGTGGGCCCAAAAATTTTCAGAAATGCGAGAGCCCTTAGAAATTATTTAATCAAATCCCCTTGTGTTAATTTGAAAGTGAAAGAAACCCAGTTCAAACTGACTTGAGTACTAAAGGAGCACTCATCAGCCCATGCAACTGCCATTTTCAGAGGCTAGGACGTTCAAACTGACTTTAGGACAAAAGGAGCACTCATCATCAGCCCATGCAACTGCCATTTTCAGAGGCTAGGATTCAGGTCTAGCTGGATCAAGCCCTTCAAACAGAGTTACTAGGGATCTGTCCTTATGACCACCACTCAGCTTTTGTTTTGATTATCTCCCTTTGTTCTCTCCTATTGCGGGTGGCTTTTTCCACACTTCCAGGCAAGATGGTCCTGGCACCTTCAACCTCACATGACCAGTTTTGCAACTGCAGAAGATACAAGAGTTTTCTCTAACTGCACAATGATACCAGGAAATAATAGTAGCGGGTTGCATAGTGAACATTTCTTGGATATTTATTTTGTGCTCCTGGCTTTATACTCATCCTTGCGTTAAGTTACACAATTCAGTGCGACGGCCACTATTGTTATCTGTACTAAGAAAACTGAGACTTAGAGAAGTTATGTAAGCTGTCCATCTTCATACAGCTAGCAGGTGGCAGAGCAGATTTAGCACAAAGAGGCAGTCTCATGGGCTCCATTAGGCTCATGTTTCCTGAGTTCCTTGCTGCCCGGGGACTGGGACACCATGATTTCCCCAGCCTTTGCCTCATGTGCATCCCCAGGCCCAGGGTAAATGTGTGTAGAGGACCACTAGG
The DNA here is from genome assembly GCF_000412655.1 of Myotis brandtii. NCBI lineage: Eukaryota > Metazoa > Chordata > Mammalia > Chiroptera > Vespertilionidae > Myotis > Myotis brandtii. Next base: position 5,148,229 of record NW_005362269.1, read on the forward strand.
GTCCATGGAGAAGGGATAGAATTCTCCAAAAGAAAAGGGAGAATGTTACAAAAACAAAGGGGATAGGACAGCCGTGGGCAAACTATGGCCCGCGGGCCGGATCCGGCCCGTTTGAAATGAATAAAACTAAAAAAAAAAAAGACCGTACCCTTTTATGTAATGTTGTTTACTTTGAATTTATATTAGTTCACACAAACACTCCATCCATGCTTTTGTTCCGGCCCTCCGGTCCAGTTTAAGAACCCATTGTGGCCCTTGAGTCAAAAAGTTTGCCCACCCCTGGGATAGGAGCACATTCTGGGAAGACAAAACAATAGCCCTCCCAGCCCACCATGTCTCTCATTTGACAGGCGAGGCAGTGCATTCTGGAGGGGAGATTTGTTTTCGAAGGTTAAGAGCCATAGGGATGTCACAGTGAGGACACGAAACTGGGCACCCTGACTCTATGCATCCTCTCTCCTCTGCGTCCCAGCTGCCTAGAAAGAGTAGAGCGCTGTGTTCCCAAAGGCCATGCTTAGGAGAGAACCCTCCCAACCCCCCTCTCTCTGCACTCATCAGTTGAGTGCGCTGGTCTGAATTACCCATGAAGGGTCTACAGCACACAATTTGAAGAGGCTGTTTCCTGGCCCCTACCCTGAAGTGGCTGTGAAAGCATTAACGATTTCCCACTGCTTCCATGGTGACAGCAAGAGGGCTGACCATCGAGTGCTCATGTGGGGATGGGTGTGCGCGCCACTGTGTTTGCTTGAGCAGGTACCTGATGCATTGCTGAGCCTGTCACTTATCATTTAAGATGGAGCCTTGCCTCCCAGCATCAAACTAGATTGGATTTCCATAAAAAGAGTAATTCCTTCCTCGGCTTGTCAGAAGCCCTGCCCGAAGTTAGCAGCAAATGTAATCTTCTCTATAAATGAGAATTTCCCTCTGATGCATGTGGTAGTTGATAAAGACAGCAATTCACTTAGAGTCTCTCCATGTTTCTTTCTATAGCATTCTCCTCCTCCCACCTCACGTTCATCTAACTAGTACTGAGGCAGCCCTGATAGATTTGGATTAGAATAATGGAGGAAGGTTCTAGTACCCCTTTCCATGTTGAGTCTGGGAATCCTGACACACAGAAATGTCCCCCATAATTGAGTTCTGCAAGTTGAGTGTTGTAGACTCCCTGTCAACAAAGAGCCCTTCTCTGATTTCCCTGGGGGCTCAGAGACTCCCATTCTGGAGGGAGCACGAATGGACTGCCCTGGAATGAAAAGGAAGCCTTGGTGAGAAAGCCTGGAGTTCTGATTTACAATCCTGACACCGTCTCCATTGTCTCCTCATTCTCACTCTCTGAGCCTCTGATCGTCCTCTGTGAGGTGGAGACCCCAACCCCTTTGAGCACAAAGGACATAAGAGGCGAGCATGAAAGCCCCGTAGATGTAAAGACTGGGTTAGTCTGAGTGTGTCAGCCTGGCCTTGGGAAATTTATGGCATGTCATACTGTTCTTGATTTGAGCCAAGAGCAATTTTCAAAGGACAAGAGTTGCAAATATTTTGGTTTGCAGTTTAGGTTCCATACTAGCCTTTCTGAATAATCTGCATTATAGTGTTATATTCTTGCTGGGGGAAACCTATATAATATCCACTGCCTGATGAACTAACATCAATTTTGTGATTTTAAAATGAGGCATTATTTAGTTATAACTGTGAGCGTTTAGGATTAAGTCCCTTTCCTCGCTTAGATCCAATTCCTTGTGAAAACAGCCAGTGGAAAGATTTATGACTGAGGCTATCTCAGGGGAGGATTTACTCCGAAAGTTCAGGGTTGGGGCAGATGCTGACAAAGTTATAAAACTGATTTTGAGGAAGAACTTGGCTGGCTTGTAAAGGAGTTTTCAACATGAATACATTTATATTCCAAGAGGGACAATCACATTGTTCTGAAAAGCAGCTTTATTTCCTATGGCATTATTCAATGAGAGACCCCCCACAGACATGTTTACTGGAATGCGGTAAACAACAGACTTGACATTCACTCATCCAGTGTCTGATATTTCCAAGTATGTACCTGCCATGCACCAGGGTCTGGGCCTATAACATTGAACAAAACAGACAAGGTCCCTGCTCATTTGGAGCTGTGGTGGGATGGATAATGGGCCCCCCAAGATGTGTCCTAATCCTGCAATTCCTGTGTTTTACCTTATCAAGCAAAAGGGACTTTGCAGGTGTGATTGCGTTAAGGATCTTGAGCTGCAGTAAGCAACAAACTTGACATTCACTCATCCAGTGTCTGATATTTCTGAGTATGTACCTGCCGGGACCAGGATCTGTGCTAGGTTCTGGGCCTATAACATTGAACAAAACAGACAAGGTCCCTGCTCATTTGGAGCTGTGGTGGGATGGATAATGGGCCCCCCAAGATGTGTCCTAATCCTGCAATTCCTGTGTTTTACCTTATCAAGCAAAAGGGACTTTGCAGGTGTGATTGCGTTAAGGATCTTGAGCCAAGATTATGCTGCGTTATGCAGTAGATGTAATTACAAGGGTGCTTGTAAGAGGGAGACAGGAATAAAAATCATTAGTAGATGTGACCATGGAAACAATAGAATGAAATGGTGGCAGGAAGGGGCCATGAGTCAAGGAAGGCATGTGGCTTCTAGAAGCCAAAAGGCAAGGAAACAGATTCGTCCTCGAAGTCTCCAGAAGGAACGCAGCCTAGCTGATGCCCTGATTTTAGACTTCTGACTTCCAGAACTATCATAGAATACATTTGTGTTGTTTTAAGCCACTAAGTTTGTGTTAATCTCTTATAGCAGCAATGGGAAACTATTGCATTTCAAGTGGGAGCAACACAGAATAAGACAGCAACCCAGTATTTCTCAGCAGGGGTGCTGTTGGCATTTGGAGTGGGGGCAGTGGGGTAGTCCTCATTGTTAAGACTCTCTCAGATATTGTGGGACATTTAGCCTATTTTAGGTCAGTAGTGACCTCTCACCATCATGTCAATCAAAACTGTCACCACACATTTCCAAACACCTCCTCAGGAGAGAATATTGCCCTAACCCAGAGTCACTGCTTTGGATCATGTAGAGGGGCAAGGAGAGACTGCAGTAGATGAGGTAGTGCAGAGAGGTGCGTTCTGGTGCTGTTGTAGACTGAGAGGACTCTGGGAGGCCCCTCCAAGGAGGCGAGGACTGAGCAGAGGCTGCCTGGTGAGAAGAAAGCCCGCTAGTGAACATCTGGGGGAGGGTGCTGAAGGCCCAGGGAAAAGTCATCCTGTGTAAAGGCCCTGAGACAGGAACACATGTGTTGTGTTGGAAAAACAAATGTAAGGAGGGATGGTACCATGGACAGAATGCTATTCTCCCCTCCCTCACCCCACTGTGGGCGCTGCCAGGGTTCAGAAAGTCCCACTTCGGGCGTCCATTTATGCCAGGGTTCATGTCCCAGCATCAAGAAGGGTTCAGGAATCTGGAAAAGGGGCTGCGAGTAGAACAGGGGTGCTGTTGGCATTTGGAGGGTGGGGGGAGGTCCTCATTGTTAAGATTCTCTCAGATACTGTGGGACATTTAGCCTATTTCAGCCCCATCCACTAAGGCCAGTAGTGACCTCTCACTATCATGTCAATCAAAACTGTCCCCACACATTTCCAAACACCTCCTCGGGTGGGAATATTGCCCTGACTGAGCGCCACTGTTTTGGATCATGTAGAGGGGCAAGGAGAGACTGCCGTGGATGAGGTAGTGCAGAGAGGTGCGTTCTGGTGCTGTTGTAGACTGAGAGGACTCTGGGAGGCCCCTCCAAGGAGGCGAGGACTGAGCAGAGGCTGCATGGTGAGAAGGAAGCCGGCTAGTGAACATCTGGGGGAGGGTGCTGCAGGCCCAGGGAAAAGTCACCCTGTGTAAAGGCCCTGAGGCAGGAACACATGTGTTGTGTTGGAAAAAACAAACGTAAGGAAGGATGGTACCATGAACAGAATGCTATTCTCCCCTCCCTCACCCCACCACACATTCATATGTTGAATCTGAATTTCCAGGGCAGTGGCATTAGAGGATGGGGCTTTGGGGAGGTGATTAGGTCATGAGAGCAGAGATCTCATGAATGAGATTAGAGTCCTTATAAAAGAGACCCAGAGAGCAACTTGTCCCCTTCTGCCAGGTGAGGACATGGTGACTGACCAGCCGTCAATGAGGAGGAGGGTCCTCACTGGACATGGAATTTGTGAACACTATGGTCTTGGACTTCTCAGCCCCCAGAACAATGAGACATAAATGTGTGTTGTTTATAAACCTCGAGAATCACCCTATAAGAGGGGCCAATTAAATGAAATAAATATTGTGTATAAAGAGCCAGGCAAATAGTAGATGCTCAGTAAATGGTGATTATGGTTGTTATTCCAGGGACAGAGAGGCATTTAGTTGCATACCAGTGTTTTTTACTGATGTGTTATGGAGTTTTTCAAAGTTTTTAATTCTAGTTTCCTTTTCATTCACACTTATCTTATAGAAATCTTATATATAGTTTAGATTTTAGGACATAATGCTGGCACTTGTGTTGATAAAAAGGTAATTTGCTGGTCAATGACTCAGCAATATATAACCTCAGTTATATCTAAGGAAGCTAATCCTTTATTACATCAATAATACTCTCATTGTTGGTACTAGGTAGGATAAGGTGGGCCATTTGATAAACAATAACATGCTTTTTTAGCTGCTTTAATTCTGTATAACTTATGATTGTGCATTATTTTGTTTAGTTAGTAGGAAATTATAGCAAAACCATACTCCTAGAAGCCATTCATATAAAACTGTATTTTTCATTCTAGGTCAGGTCTGCAGATGTCCTAATAATGTGATACAAGTCTGTAAGTTCCCCATGAGAGGAACGCTCAATTCATTCTCATATCCCCAAGAACATAGCAAAAATCATCTTAGTGACTACCAGGTATTGTCAATATCCTCTCCACTTCTTCCCCAAATTTAGATTCTGTAAAAGTTTCTCTTCCCTCGCTTCCCATAAAGCCTAGAGTACTAAAAAAGATATTCAGGAACATCTGTCCAGCCCTTCCCAACTTACTAAGCAATTACAATGGGAGGCAGCAGCTGGTAAGATATTGACCCCATTTTATGGATTAGCATACTGAGTCTCTGGGAGATTAAACCAGCTTGCCCAAGCCGGTGCAACTCTGGCAAACTCACTGAGGTCTCTGAGAGAGATCCTCTGGTTTCAGAGTTTGGGATTGCTCACATACCCTGTGCTGCTCGAGCCCCAGGGCTTGCAGGTGCTCTGGGAATCCTTGGCCTGAGTATGAAAGAAGGCATTCCAGGTGGACTTGGCCCAGGCACAATTCTGAATCATGGCTCCCACACAGATAACTCAGGACCGGCCAACATGCTGCAGAATGACAGGAGAGACAGACAGAACTAAGTGTGAGGCACTGGGGCCCAGCCAGGAGAGGATAATGGCAGTCTTGCGCTATTTTTGGAGCAGTTACAATGTTAGGCATATATGTGCATCATCTCATTTCATCTTTATAATCACTCCATGCAGTTGGTATCATAATTACCCCATTTTATAAACGAGACATTCCAGGCTTAGCGAGGTTAAGTAACTCGCCCAGAGTTAGACAGACAGCAAGCCAGCAAGCTGGGATACAAGCTCTGTCTGTCTGACGCCCACGCCTGTGTTCTTAATCATTTGATTACACTTGCTGATGAGGCACCGGGAGATTGAGATTATTCCCAGGCTCCTTATTCAACCTCCAAGGTTCCTCTTGGCATCCCATCCCCCTTTCCAAGTTCTCAGTAATTAATGGGACAGAAAAAGGTGTCTTCTTTGTCTCTCTCTCAGAGGTGCTGTCCAAACTCCGCAGGCATCAGAACCAATCCCAGACCTCAACATGTGCTGAAACACTGACCATAAAGGGGCTTTGGGGCTCTGCCTCCCCTGGTTTAGTGACACAACCCCTACCCTTCATCACTTGCTCCCGGCACCTGGTCACGCAGTTAATAAACACATCGACTTACTTTGCGTTCTTGAGCACAGAGGGAAAATAGATATAAGCACAGTCGAATTTATTACAGTCTAATTTAATAAAAATGTCAATAAATAAATGCACATTTAGCTGGGAAATAAATATCAACGATGAGGAGAGCTGACAGTGGAGTAGGTTGTAGGAAATTAACATGAAATGGTTTGGGTCCACAGTGACTGTAAGACAAAATTGCACCTTGGAGACAGCTTGAACCATTTCACGAATGTGTGCTTCGAACGCAGGAGGAGGCAAGTGAGCAGAGGTGGCTTTGATATGGGACGGGCCCATGGAGCTGTGGGGAGCAGTCACTTATATTCTGTCTTGTGCATCTGCAAATGCCATTTAGTGAAAACCAAGATGTCACCTGAGGGTCACTTTCCTGAGTGGAATATGCTTCACATACCCAATGGAATGCTTCCATAAATTCTCACTGAAAACAAATATTAAAAAAATCTCCTCTTGGCTCAGTTGATGGAGCGTCGGCCTGCAGAATGAAGGATCCTGGTTCTGATTCCAGTCAAGGGCACATGCCTGGGTGGTAGGCTCCATCTCTAGTGGGGGTTGGGGGGGGTGCGGGTGGCAGTCAATCAATGATTCTCATCATTGATGTTTCTATCTCTCTCTCTCCCTTTCCCTTACTCTCTGAAATCAATAAAAAATGTATTTTAAAAATGTAAAATTTTCTTTTTGGCAAAAGCTGCCTGGCACCTGGCATAGCAGAAAGAGATGACCTACCCAGTAGGCAGACATGGCAGAGCTAAAGCTGCAGCTTACTAGCTGTGTGATCTTGGACACACGACCAAAACCTCTCTGAGCCTTGACTGTGGAAAAGAGAGAACACTTACTGCACTAGGTTATAGTGAACAGCCCAAACTCCCACTCCAGTGCTTGCTGTGCCCTAGAAGCTCAATAATCTTACTCCCTTAAGTGGTCCAGTGGTTGAGCATCAACCTATGAACTAGGAAGTCACAGTTTAATTCCCAGTCAAGATACAGGCCCCGGGTTTTGGGCTCAATCCCCAGTGGGGGCGTGTAAGAGGCAGCCGATCAATGATTCTCTCTCATCATTGATGTTTCTATCTCTTTCTCCCTCTCCCTTCCTCTCTGAAACCAATATAAATATATTTTTTAAAAGATATTCATTTATTTGACAAATATTCATTGAACACCTCCCATGCTCACGGGGCTCAACTCTCTTGGTGTAAACCTCCTCAAAGACTTTTTTAAAACAAATATATTTTAAATTTTGGAATAATATGCAGCATACCAGGGATCAATGAATGATCCCTTCCTTCAGGAAGTTTCCATTAAAGCATAGGGAGGCAGAAGACAAAGGGCATGGATGATAAGCAGATCAACTATATAATATATGAAGTGTTTCAAGGGAAAAAAGGAAAGCAGGGTGTGCAGCGGGGGTAGGTTGCAATTTTAAAGAGGAATGTCAAGGTGGGCTTCATTGATATGATAACATTTGAGAATTGACAGATTTAGCAAATAAAAATACTAGATGCCCAGTTAAATTTAAATACATAGACGAACAAATAAATATTAGTATAAGTATGTCCCAAAATTAAATGCCCTGAATATTGCATGTCCTAAATACCACATGTCCTATGTCACTGTCTGAAATTCAGATTTCACTGGGTGTCCTACAGATTAGCTGTTGACCCTGTAATTTGAGCCAAGACTAGAAGTTATTTGTATGTGTATCTCCTTACCTCTTTGTGCAAAAACATACTGATAAGCTTTGTTATTTTTCCACTGGGAGGATTGTGGGCTGAGCCCACCTAATAGCATAGGAACTTCCTGGTCCTCATTGCATGCCTCATGGGCTGGGAGTGAACTCATGGCAGCCCTGTTGTAATGCTGCTGGTCCACCATTTGGGCCCTCATCCACCAACACAGACAAGCTCCCAATGAGTTATCTGTAGTCCATTCAGAAATCTCTCCATGCTCATGGGGCTCAACTCTCTTGGTGTAAACCTCCTCAATGATTCTCATTTTTAAATATATATTTTTAAAATTTTGGAATAATATCAGATTTATAGAAAAAAAATGTAAAGGTAGTAGAGAGAGTCCTCATGTACACTTTACCCAGTTCCCCCTTCTGTTAGCATCTTTTATTACTGCGGTACATTTGTCAAAATGAAGAAACCAACACTGTTATATACCTTTAACTAAAGTCAAGACTGGATTTGGATTCCACCAGATTTGTCCCCTAATGTTCTTTCTTCACTTTGGGAGAGAAGCCAGGACACCACACGACATTTACTTGTCACGTGCCGCAGTCTCCTCTGGTCTGTGGCAGCTTCTTGGTCATTCTTGTTTTACTTGACCTTAACACTATCGAGGGGTACTGGTCAGTTTTACCTTTTGTGAAATGGCCCCCAGTGTGTGCCTGTCTGATGTTCACCTGATGATTAGAGTGGGGTTATGGTCTTTGGGGGAAAAATGCCACAGAGATGAAGTGTCCTTCTCATCGTATCCGGGACACATGCAGGTGATATTAACACAACTTCCACTTGGTGATGTTAATTTTGATCCTGTGGTTAAGGCAGCACCAACCAGGTTTCTCTGCAGTGAAGTTACTACTGTGCCCCTTTCTATATCCTTTCTTGGCAGTAAAGTCACTAAGTTCAGTCCACAATCAAAGAAGGGAGGGGAGGTTAAGCCACATCTTTTAAGAGCAAGTTTAACCACCTCTCACTTTTTATTATTGATTGTTGGATGGATGGATGGATGGATGGATGGATGGATGGATGGATTCATTTATTCATTCAGTGACTCAATCATTTATTTATATTAGTATAAATCAGTATGGACTCTGTATATTTACTTTATACTTTGGGTTATAACCCAATACCACACTATTTTGCCTCCAATGAGCTTTGGCCATTGAGAGCTCTTTCAGGTTGAATCCTATGTCCCTTTGACATGTCCACAACCTTTTGCTTTTTGTGTTTTCCCTGCCCAGGCCTGGAATGCGCCATTTTTCCAAGGAGTGCTACTTCCTTTTATTGGAGAATGGTAGGTAGAAAAAGCAAGATCTGGGCTGTAAGTGCCCAAGACATATAATTAGTTCAAAATATTCTCCCAGGAGGCTTATGAACCACCTGCACCAATTGTGTGTTACCCAGGGGATACCAGCAGAGGTCACCAGGGGACTGGGTTGGGGTGTTATGATCTTGACTAAATGGGGGTGAAGTCAACTTTGTATTTTCCAGGTTGGAGCCCACTTTACAAGTAGACAGAATGTTGTCTATGTAGCATGGAGTGAGAGGCAGTCATAAGGCTCCCTTCTTTCCTACGCCACTTCAAAATACTACCTTCTTTTCTGTCTACTTGATATCTGAAATTTCTGCATTGGCATTTTAACCCTTCAGTCTTTAAAAATAGTTTCTAATTAAAATAAAATCACACTTTGTTTCATTAAAAGTTACTTTTATTCCCAGTTAAATTTTAGATAAATCACTTGCCTCCAGTGGCCTTGACTTTGGTTATCTGTAAAGTACAAGGTTGGACCAGACTGGGTGATTTATTATTCATTCACCATGCTTGTAATTTGCCAGGTAGAGTTGGGCCTAAGAGATTCTTCTAGAGTTAGGCTTTGTTCTGTAGGTCATTGGAAGCCCTGATTGTTTTTAACAGGATCTGTAATGTGTCTTTGTAGGGCAATAACTTTGGGGTCATTCTGGTTCCCCCAGGTGGCTGCAGAGCATCTCATGGGGGGGGGGGGGGGAGCAGGAGCCTAGTGCAGCCAGGCGGGCTCAGGTGAGCAGCGCCCATTGCTGCACTTGCTAAATGAGATTCTTTGCCTCCCAAAGTCTCTGGTCATAATCCCCAAGGGTACTTAGGGATTAATTAGAAGGAGAGTGCTGTAGGAAAACGGATTTTTATTTTTTGAGAGTCTTGTCATTTGTGGGCAGACCTGGGTTTGCTGATCTGTCACAGGCTGGTTTTTCAGCAGTGAAATTGGATTGTGCTGTGTCATCTTACTACCTTCAACTGGGGTGTCTTAGTAGCAGGGATTTCCAAGAGAGCTGCCCAGGGTTGGAATGTTCTCTTCCTACGATTACTACTAATGGTATTAAGAATTGTAGCAAATCCTCTATAGCTCTTACTGGTGCCAGGTGCATGGTGTAAATGCAGCAGCTGGTACTGAGTGCTTACTTTGTGCCGAGCATTGTGCTAAGTACTGTGCATAGGTAATTCCACCTGATTCTCACAGTCATTCTAGGCCGCCAGCATCATCATTCTCTCTCTTCATAGGAGAGGTTGAGTCATTTGCCCAAGGTCACATAGGTAATAGGCAAGAACAGGAATTTGATTGGCAGCAGTGAGCCTCCAAGAGCCCTTACCCTTGAGGTTGACACAACACTGATGAGAGAATCCCTCAAACGATACCATACCCCAGGCCCAATTTCATTTAATTCAGTTCTATTCAAGAAGTATCTATAGAGAAGTGCCATTTACAAATTTTATTTCTTATCTATTATGGATTATTACTCCTGTAAATACAAATAGCAGTGAATTACGTGATTGCATGCTTCGATGTTATGCCCATGTCAATTTGTGATTAAAGTCTCCAAATGCTTTCTCTTAATCTTTGTACTTACACGGGTAGGCTGATAACCAACAGTTCATGGACTGGTGTTGATCTATGGCCTATGCTTCGAGTAACAATAATCTAATCGCATTCTTTTCAATAATGTATGTCTAGATATAATTGAATTTTTATTTCTCTGTAAAATTTGTCAGACCCTTTGTTCCAAATATTAGTTATTAAACCCATCAACATTAGGCAGCCCTAGAGCCAGACAATCTAAATTAAATGAACATATTTAAGTCTAATCCTGCCTGTTATACCTGTATGACCTAGAGCAGTGATGGCGAACCTATGACACGCGTGTCAGAGGTGACACGCAAACTCATTTTTTTGGTTGATTTTTCTTTGTTAAATGGCATTTAAATATATAAAATAAATATCAAAAATGTAAGTCTTTGTTTTACTATGGTTGCAAATATCAAAAAATGTCTATATGTGACACGGCACCAGAGTTAAGTTAGGGTTTTTCAAAATGCTGACACACCGAGCTCAAAAGGTTCGCCATCACTGACCTAGAGTAACAAGTTCTCTGAGCTTCAGTTTTATCCTCAATGAAATGGGGATGATATTTACCTGGATGGATTATTGTGAGAATTCAGTGTGACAGGGGTACCTGATACACAGCAGACCCTCAATAACTTTCATTGGCTATACCCCACCTTACAGATAGCAAAGCAGACTAATGCCAAGCCTGCCTTTGGCCATGACAGATCAACTGGCATGCATGTTGGGGGGCTGGTAGCCTCCCATAAATTATTAACATGTGTCCTAATAACTGACCGAGGAATGCCAAGACACTTCTGATATGGGGAAAAGTTCACTTTTTCCACCCCAACTGGAGACATGGATATCGGCTGGGGACGGCCTATGCATGTGAGAGGAGAAGCTCTCTTTGAGCAGCGGTCTCCCACCTGGCAGAGCAATTCATTAGACTTCCGGAGGTCGGGCCTCCTCTGACCCTTCCCGCTCTGGGGAGTCGGCTGCCCCAGGCTCACCCAGGGAAGACACGGCTCCGAGCGACTGCACAGCAGATGAAGATTGATGTCAAAATATTAGAGTCAGCACTGCTGATGCAAGCTAAACAGGCACTCCGTTTAGCCCGCGGAGTCAATTGGATTGTAATTCTTCTCACTTCTTAGCCCAGAAGTGGAAGAGTGCGTGGCTCCTGGAGGAACAAGTTGGCAGGTGCCTCCGAGGTCTGGAAGGTTAGCAGGCTGCTGGTGGGGTGGCCTGGTTGGGAGACCCAGCAGCTAATCTCTTGGAGATGATAGGACTGGGAAAAGTTAAAGCTGGATGGGGCCTTAGGGATCAGCTTTCCTTTTAAACTTGGAGGGACAGGGCCACCTAGGAGGTCAGGCCCTGGAGTCAAGTCACCCCCAAGTTCTGCCACTCAGGAGCTGTGTGCTGTTAGGCAAGTTGCTTTACCTCTCTGAACCCTGATGCCCGCATGTATAACATGGGAATAATAAAAACGCCCACATTAGAGACTATGCCTTGTAGGTTAGTCTCACACACACATACCATTGCTCCTCTAATTCTTAAGGTTTCAAAGAAAGTCTTTTTTCTCACAAGACTTTGATTCATTCATCATCTTTTTTGCGCCTGTGATAGGCGTGCAGATTGGGACAGAGGACAAAACTAGACGTGCTTCCCTTCTTTGTGGAGGTTGCACTCGATGGGAGGGACGGGCCTTGATCCGGTGACCACACTAAGCAATGTGGAGTACAGCTGTGACACAGGCCACGGAGGAGCCTTCCGGGGACTGTGAGCGGGTGTCGGAGTGGCACCTGACTGAGTTTGGGAGGCCAGGGCCGGCTGCCCTGCAGAAGCCACAGCTGCTCTAAGCTCCTGTGACAAGCAGCGGAGTCTAAGCGGAGGAGACAGCAGCCCGAGTCTCCATGGTGCCTGCAGAGAGAGGGCAGGGGGCGAGCCTGGAGAGGTGGCTGGGAAGGCCACAGGTGTGCCCATGCTCAGGTTTTATCTTCAACCCCAGAGCAGGTGGCCGCAGTGAGGAAAGCCTATATTCCCACCAGGTCTGCCGTCCTCCGTCTCTGGTCCAGGTTCTGCTCTCTGCTCTCAGCTCTCCTTCCTCACCTACTGGATTCCTTCCTCGCTCTCCAGCCCCAAAGGGCTCCTTGCTGCTTCTCTCTCTCCAGTGCCTTCCTTCCATCCTTCCATATGTCCTCAAAGGCAACTCTCTGCCTGGGCATCCTGGGTCCTCATATGCATGTCTGTCCCCTCGCCCTCCAGGCATCTTTCCTCTGAGCAGCCCTCAGAGTTCCTGCTGCTGTGAATTCACGGGTCTGCCAGTGAGGGCGACCACCACTCGCGCATGACGTGCTTCCCTTCTTTGTGGAGGTTGCACTCGATGGGAGGGACGGGCCCTGATCTGGTGACCACACTCAGCAATGTGGAGTACAGCTGTGACACAGGCCACGGAGGAGCCTTCCGGAGGCTGTGAGCGGGTGTCAGAGTGGCACCTGACTGAGTTTGGGAGGCCAGGGCTGGCTGCCCTGCAGAAGCCACAGCTGCTCTGAGCTCCTGTGACAAGCAGCGGAGTCTAAGCGGAGGAGACAGCATGCCTGAGTCTCCATGGTGCCTGCAGAGAGGGCAGGGGGCGAGCCTGGAGAGGTGGCTGGGAAGGCCACAGGTGTGCCCATGCTCAGGATTTATCTTCATCCCCAGAGCAGGTGGCCGCAGTGAGGAAAGCCTGTATTCCCACCAGGTCTGCTGTCCTCTGTCTCTGGTTCAGGCTCTGCTCTCTGCTCTCAGCTCTCCTTCCTCACCTACTGGATTCCTTCCTCGCTCTCCAGCCCCAAAGGGCTCCTTGCTGCTTCTCTCTCTCCAGTGCCTTCCTTCCATCCTTCCATATGTCCTCAAAGGCAACTCTCTGCCTGGGCGTCCTGGGTCCTCATATGCATGTCTGTCCCCTCGCCCTCCAGGCATCTTTCCTCTGAGCAGCCCTCAGAGTTCCTGCTGCTGTGAATTCACGGGTCTGCCAGTGAGGGCGACCACCGCTCGCGCATGTTTTCACATCACACGAAGCCCTTGGCAGCTGTCCCTCTCTTAGCTCCTCATTTCAATCCCCTGAAATAAGTGGGACAGGGATTATCACTCTTGTTTGCTAGATAAGAAAACAGTTGCAGAAAAACCTGGAGACCAGCGCACGGCCCTGCATGTGGTGGGCAGCAGGGTTTCGCTCAGGTCACGTCCCGTGGCTCCACCCCCTTGATTTTTTCCTGTGTTTACTTGGGATTTGTTATCATTGTTTTGCTGCTTTACTTTTTAGCAGCTTTATTGATACAGCAGCCCGAGTCTCCATGGTGCCTGCAGAGAGAGGGCAGGGGGCGAGCCTGGAGAGGTGGCTGGGAAGGCCACAGGTGTGCCCATGCTCAGGATTTATCTTCATCCCCAGAGCAGGTGGCCGCAGTGAGGAAAGCCTGTATTCCCACCAGGTCTGCTGTCCTCTGTCTCTGGTTCAGGCTCTGCTCTCTGCTCTCAGCTCTCCTTCCTCACCTACTGGATTCCTTCCTCGCTCTCCAGCCCCAAAGGGCTCCTTGCTGCTTCTCTCTCTCCAGTGCCTTCCTTCCATCCTTCCATATGTCCTCAAAGGCAACTCTCTGCCTGGGCATCCTGGGTCCTCATATGCATGTCTGTCCCCTCGCCCTCCAGGCATCTTTCCTCTGAGCAGCCCTCAGAGTTCCTGCTGCTGTGAATTCACGGGTCTGCCAGTGAGGGCGACCACCGCTCGCGCATGTTTTCACATCACACGAAGCCCTTGGCAGCTGTCCCTCTCTTAGCTCTTCATTTCAATCCCCTGAAATAAGTGGGACAGGGATTATCACTCCTGTTTGCTAGATAAGAAAACAGTTGCAGAAAAGCCTGGAGACCAGCGCACGGCCCTGCACGTGGTGGGCAGCAGGGCTTCACTCTGGTCACGTCCCATGGCTCCACCCCCTTGATTTTTTCCTGTGTTTACTTAGGATTTGTTATTATTGTTTTGCTGCTTTACTTTTTAGCAGCTTTATTGATAAGCTGAACCTGGAGTGTATCCTTTGATAAGTTTTGACATATAAATAAACCTCTGAAATCATCACCCCCAAGTTGCCCCTCTCAACCCCCTCCTCCTGTCCCACCCTGCACCCCTCTCACCAGGCACCCAGCAATCTGCAATGTCTCACTATAGATTTCTTTATATTTCCTAGAAGTGTAAGAAAGCAGAATCACACGGTACGTGCACTGTTCTTCTGGCTTCTGCCGCTCAGCGTAACTGTTTTGGGGTCCCTCCGTGTTGCTCCGTGGGCCAGTGGTTCATTCCTCCTCATTGCTGGGCAGCCTCCCATGGTGTGGATGCATCTCCATTTGGCGCTCCATCACCTGTGAATACGTTTGGGGTGGCTTTCAGGTTCCGTGATTACAAAGAAAGCTGCTGGGAGCATTCATGTGTCTTCATATGAACCTTGGTTTTCTTTTCTCCAGGATAAATGGCTAGGGGTTGAGTAGCTGGATCAGAGAATAAGTGTCTAACTTTTAAAACTGAATGGAGTATACCTGTTTTCCAAAGGGTTTTTACTACTTGACTATCCGGTCAGCAGGGTGTGAGAGTTCCAATTCCTCTACATCTTTTCCAATGCTTGATATAGTCAGTCTTAACGTTCAGACATTCTGCTAGGTGTGTAGTCATAGCTCATTGTGGATTTATTTCACAGTTTCCAAATGACTAGGGATGTAGATTACAAAGTGCTCCTGATTGTTTGCAGGGTTTATTCCAGTCATTTTTAATAATAAACTTCTTTAATTATACTGCTATGTGTTATTAGATTTGTTATCTGAATAAGATCAGGGGATAGCTTCTGACATGTGTATGGTGTGATCCCACTGTGTACATCCATCATGAGTGGCATTGATCACATTGTACAGTGATCATTTCCGTGCAAAACTGCCTCTTCCCTGCTAGACAGCACCTCATGGAAAAGTCTGTGTCTGGTTTAATTCCATATTCCCCATCTGTCATAGTGCCAGGCACATAGTAGGACATTTATACATGTTTAATGAACTGAATTCATATGTTCATCTACAAGAGCTAGCCCTGGTGGTAGATGCTCAAAAAATATTTAGCGGATTGAATACGTGAATTTTGGGTCTTTCACTATGTGATGTTGACCAGTCTCGTCCTTTCTCCGATCCTCAATTTTCCTGTCTCCCAAATGGGCAAGAATAATTATTCATTTTGAATCTTTCTAGTGTCAATATTCTATGATTCTAAGTGTTACCTATCTCTCCAGACCTCACCAACCTATGACAACAAAATAAGGTCATATTCTTCTGAAAGCTCAAATTATGCTGACTCTGAGTCATGCTCAGATGAATGAGGAGTCTGGTCCAGGCTTTTCTCACCCGAAATCTTGTCCAGATGCTCACTCTGAGAATCATCCTGCCCCCGGGTTGCGGGGGGCGGGGGGGTGAGAAAGGTGCACCTCACAAGAGCGTGTAGAGCTGGGCCACACCCATCCCGAAATCTTGCCCAGTTGCTCACTCTGAGAATCATCCTGCCCCCAGGTTGGGGGTGGGGGCTGAGAAAGATGCACCTCACAAGAGCGTGTAGAGCTGGGCCACACCCACTCATCCCAATCCTCCCCACGCTTTGGAGACTTCACTTTGTTTTAATTGTTTCCCACAATTAAAATGAACAAGAAGCAAAAGCTCTGCTTTAGACACTTGAGATGGGGCATAGGCAGAGCCCTTTCAGTGTCTCCTGAAGTAGCTCTGAGTGCCCAGGCCTGGGATCCAGTCTTCTCTTGGGGGAGTTTCGTCTTTGGGACCGTGGCAATCCTCTGGCTGTCCCCCTGGCCTCAGTCATAACCAACCTGTTCTCTATCAGACATTCAGTCTCGAAGGTCATACTTCACCCCTTCCTCCAAGAAGTTTCCTTGGTTCCTTTGTAAAGTTTGTGCCGATAAATCCCTGGGAAAGGGCACCACCTAATGGATTCGATGCCACCATCTGAACCCCTGAAAGGCATTTTTCAAAAGGGGCTCCATGAACTACATCTCAGCATCCTCAGGCTCTTGTCTAAGAGTTCTCAGCCGTAGCCCAGAACAGAGTCTCTAGAGGACGATGCTGGGGTTGGCATTCAGTGCATCAGGTGTCCATTATGCATATGAAACATTTGAAAGCCATGGCCTTAGACCCCTGCCACCACTCAAAATTATAATGATAAGTACACTCTTCTCCCAACAGAGGCCCGGTGACACTTGGTTTTTAACTCTGCAGCGAAAGGTCTACTTGATGATTCACATTCACTCGTTTACTCATCAGCAAATGTGTATTGAGTATCTGAAGAGCTAAGCACGGTACCAGGAACGGGGCTTTGGCAGGGAACAAGACAGACACAGTTCCTGGCCTCACTGAGCTTGTATTCTACTTGGGAGGAGACAGACAAGAAATAAGTAAATAAAAAAGAACAAGACAGCAACAGTGTGACAGCACAGTGAAGGAAAGAAGCAGAGGTGATAATAAGTGACATAGGAGAGGGGACAGGGCGTGCCTTCAGAGTCAGAACTCGCCTTGGAGGAAGTCATGCGGAGTGGGCGGGACCTGAGACAGGGCCTGAGAGTCCAGTCTCCAGGCAGGGGAAGTAGCCAATGCCAAGGTCCTGAGGAGGAAATGTTCTTTACTCCAGAAATAGAAAGAAGCCATTGTGGCTGGGGTATAATGAAGGAAAGAGAGGCACCAGTTCGGTCATGCTAAGGGATTTGGAAAGTTAAAAAGAGTTAGGCGCACTCTAGCTTGAGAGAGAACAAACAAAATAACTGAAAAGGGGGGAGAGGGAAAGAGGGAGGGAAGGAGGAAGGAAGAAAGAATAAATGGAAGGATTCCTAGGGAGCAGTACAAAGATGAACAGAGCAGGGAGAGGAAAAAGTGAGGTGTCTGATGGGCTCCTGTAAAGAGAGATGAAGGGAATGCGTTATGGTGAAAGGTGATTAAGCCAAGAGAGTGAGCACAGGTTCAAGAGTCAACACGTCTTATGTATGCAGATGGAGAGAAGGCAAGGATCTGGTGACAACGCTGGGAGATGAGATTAAAATAAATGTAAAAAGGGTTGGCATATTGACTGCGTGACCTTATACTGTTCTAAAATTTAATTTCATCCAAAGACTCATATTAAATATGGAAAGTCTGTTGCTGCTTGTGTCATCTAATATTCTGAACAATGTCCTTGCAACAATCAGATCATTTTAGCTCCGTGCCTGTGCTAAAAGCAATGCCCATTCTCTTAATTTCTTTTCTTCTGCCTCAGAAATATTGCAATAACCACCTTTAATCTTTTTAAAAGTCAGATTTTTTTCAATAGGAAAAAATTACATCTTCTGATGAGGTGATGAGGTAAATGATATTTTATTGTAACAATTACATAATTACTTTATTGTAGGCAAAGCTGTCTTCACTCAGAGGGCTACATATTATAGGTTGTAACTATGCCTAATCCTTTTCCCAAGTTCTTAAATGAAAAGCAGGTAGAGCTCTGAGAAGAATGTTAACATTCATGGTAAATTATTGGGGTGCTCTTTAAGTGAGAGGGCTCACGTGCTCACCTGAGACAGTGAAAGTGATTTTTGTTTAAACTTATTTATTACTAGGGACCCAGTGCACAAATTCATGCACCTTGAAAGGAACTGTGGGCCAAGAGGCTGCGGTGGCACAGGGGCGGGTCTCGGTCTATCCTCCACACCCCCATCTAGCCCCTCTCGCTGCGGCCCCCGGTCCCCTGTCTGCCAGCAGCCCTGCTCCTGCTCCCAGTGCCACTGCTCCCACACATTGACAGCGGTGGCACTGCTCACACTCACTGATGGCACGGAGCGATTGGGGCAGTGCCAGCAGCAGGTGCAAGGGGGGCCAGAGCCATCAGCGGGTGTGAGCAGCAGCTGCTTTCCCGATCACCCCTCAGGAGCAGGGGGAGGTGGAGAAACCCTCAGGGGCGATCAGGGCCAGCAGCCACGGCTAGTACCCACTGACGGCGCCGAGCGATCGGGGTCAGTGCCAGGCACCGGCAGCAGGTACAAGGGGGGCCAGCACTGGCAGCAGGTGCGTGCACCGGGCGGGACCACGATGCATAGGAGCAAAGAATTTTCAGTAATCACCAGAGGCTTACCCTGATGACAGCGACCGGCGCCCCCCCCTTGGTCTGGCGCCCCCATTCACCTGCTCCACCATCCTGCTGTGGCCAACACCTGCCATGTTCTGCACTCTGCCACCTGCTACCGACGCCCACCATGTTCCTGGTGGTCAGCACACGTCATAGCAACTGGTTGTTCGGTCTATTTGCATATTAGGGATATGTGTGTGTGTGTGTGTGTGTGTGTGTGTGTGTGTCAGTTGCATTGGTACATACAGGAACCTTCTGGTGTTGCATTGGTACATACAGAGCATTTCAAATGACCTAGCCAGCTCAGCTGAATAAGGCAGTTCTTCTGAAAGAGGTGAATACTTAAGGTAGCAATTCCAAATGTTCCCAGGAGCCAACCAGGTAATCTAAATGTGTGAACTAGGGCTCACACTGTCCCTCTCCCGGTCCCCCCGCCCCCCTAACCCTCCATACACACAAATCTGGTAGACATGTAGGTACAAAACTTCTGATTTCCTTTTAACTGCTATTAGATAAAACAATAATCGGTACTTGGCTTTAGTGTCTGGGACACAACAAGGAGTGGTGGAGACTGTGGCAAACTAGAGATTGCCTGCTCTGATAAGTGTGCAGCTGATTGTTGGCTGGAAGTGATATCAACCCAGTATTGCCAGATCATGCCACTTCTTCAAAGAGGAGGTGGATATCTGGATTTGTTTTTCTATGTGAAACATCCATTCTTTTTAGATTAGCAGCAAAGTAAAACATTTTATGAGCTTATCATAGACACCGATGTGTGGGACAAATCAGACAGTCTAGTCCAGTGGTCGGCAAACTGCAGCTCACGAGCCACATGCGGCTCTTTGGCCCCTTGAGTGTGGCTCTTCCACAAAATACCACGTACGCCTGCACGTACAGTGCGATTGGAACTTCGTGGCCCATGCGCAGAAGTCGGTTTTCAGCCTGGGCGAGTCTATTTTGAAGAAGTACTGTTGATATTTGGCTCTGTTGACTAATGAGTTTGCCGACCACTGGTCTAGTCCACTGGCCTCTGGTTGCACCCTGTGTTCAAGGAGAACTGCGTTCCTCCCCAGTTCACTGTGCTCTGCTTTTCTTTCTCTACCTGCAATCTTAGCTTAGTGGAAATTTGGAAGAAAATCAAACAAATTATCTTTATGAGCTGAAAGGAAAAGTTCTTGCTGGATATTAGAATTTCCAAGAAAGGTCAAATTTGGAGTCTGGTAAAACGTTGTCTCTATTACTCATTCTTGAAGAAGCCTGGTGTTATTCACAGCCGTAGCTCTAACTTGGTTTTGAAAAATACCTCCAGCTCCGAGAAGAGATATTTTATGTGACACGGTAGCAAAACTTGGGTATTTTCCTATTTAGATTTATGGCTAGTTCTGTTCTCAGAAAGGCTGCTGCTGGCTCCATCAGTGAGATGGTGAATTGTCCCTGACAGCGATGAATTCGCTCAACGTTCTCTTAAACCTTCCCAATTACTGGCCTCTTTCTAAGCCTCAGAGTGCATTAATCATGTAACCAGGGAAAGACTTATTATGACCTTCTTTTTGTATCAATTTTGGATATATCCTGTATGTGAAAAAGCTGTCTGCAGGTGTGTCCAGGATTTTCCATGAGAATTTAGGTAAATCAAACAAGAAATGGAAATGGAAGGTTGAGAAAGGAAACTAAAACCTTCAAAGGAGAGTGAAGTATCATCATATTCCAATTTAATTTAGGTAGATTTAGTCTTTGTGGGAAGGAGAGAGAGAGAAAGAGGAAGGGAGAGAGTCCAGCCTGTCTTTTTAAACTCAATAAGGAAGAAGTGATGGGAGACGGGAATTTGCTTTTGTTCAATTTGAATATGTGCCAATATGCTCCCAATGTGGGCATCTTATAGAAAATACTAGAGGCTCGATGCATGAAATTCATACAAGGGGCTTGGCCCTCGCAGCCCCTTGCAGCTCCATCCTGCCCTTGAAGCCCCTCGCAGCCCCGGCTTCATCCAGAAGGTCGTTCTGCTGTTCGGTCTAATTAGCATATTAGCTCTTTATTATTAAGATGGAGTTTAAAATTGTATATATATATTTAAAAACATGACCCATAGTTGCAAGTCAAGTACATCATTGGAAGCTCAGTTGGGGAAGTTCGGATGTTACATAAGCTATTACATACCTGTGGTAAGCCTTATTAAGACAAAATTTGGTACCCAATGTGACACAACTTCCTGAGATATTTTTCAGGATATACTTGACCTTGTATATCCTTACCTTTATATGCTGACTTTAGAACCTACCCCCTGAGTGCAACATTATCTGCAGTATACTCCATCATTCCCAACCATCATCATCATCATCATCGCAGTAACCTCCACCATTGCTATTACTGTACCCACAGCAGATGGCCCAATCCACAGCCCAACTGGAAAAGTGACTGAAGAAACTTGGCTTGGTCCATTGGAACATTAAAAAGAAGGTAGATAATTATACGAAGGATGATTTTTTACTTCTAACTTCTCACATCCCATTTTTTATTCTCCATTGGACATGAGCACATGCTGAGTGCTGACCATTTATAGGAACACTTTTCTTGCCTGGTGAGCATGCTGAGTGCATTGGGCCCCATAGCTCTTTGTTTCTCAGGGCCTGTCACAGATAGAAGTAACCACCTGTTAGGTGCTGGAATAGAATTCAAAATGTTTTGTTTGTTTGTTTGTTTGTTTGTTGGAAAATAGACTAGTCTTCTTTTAAAACAGTGATTGGGAAAGGGCTGGTCAGAAGAGAAAAAAGTAAAAGAGAACCTATGGAAATTTTAATGGGAGCTTGAGAGAAAGTTCAATTGCACTTAGTTATTCAAAGTATCAGGCAACCATTAAAGGTTAATTGAACACCTACTATCTGCTCAGTTTTGTGTTCAGTGCATTGGAAGACTGTGAAGCTGGCAACAAACCTGACAATATAAGGGAATAAAAAAGCATTACAAGTACGTAGTGGAGTGATTATTTATCTAGTTCCTTCGAGCTTGAAAAGCAATTTAAAATACATTATCTTACTTGACTCACCCAATTACTTTAAGACAAAGATTATGATCCTAATCTAATAGACAAGGAAGTGGAGGCCTCGTAAAATATTTTTGTCCAGCATAGCAGTGGCTTAGTCTGGTTTTAAACTCAGACGTTTTGACTCCAAACTCTTAACCATAGAAATTCAGAGGACACGTAAGTGATTGGTGTTGAAAGAATTCTCCATCTGGTCTTTCAAATTGTTTGATGTCTTGCAAACAGGAGAACTGGCTGCCTTTGTTCCAGACCATCTTTTCAAGGACGTTTGTAGAGCAAAGAGCCTTGAAAGGTGGACATTGTGTCCTTCTCAGGAGCAGAGGACAGTTTGTTTACTGTCTAGTGCAATAAAGACGATGCCTTCCTCGAGAGCAAAAGGTCAGGCCCATTCTAAACGATTGGTGCTCCCTAAGAATCATACTTTAGGGACTGAAGGGAGATAAGTTCTACAATCCAATATGCTTTTTAAACATCTTTTTTAAAAATATATTTTTATTGATTTCAGAGAGGAAGAGAGAGGGGGAGAGAGATAGGAACATCAATGATGAGAGAGAATCATTGATTGGCTGCCTCTGCATGCCCTCTACTGGGGATTGAGCCTGCAACCTGGGCATGTGCCCTGAGTGGGAATCAAACTGTGACCTCCTGGTTCATAGGTCAACACTCAACAACTGAATCACACCAGCCAGACTTAAAAATCATCTTTATAGAGGTTTAATTTAAATACAGTAAAATTTGGCAATCTTAAATGTACAATTTGATGAGTTTCAACAAATGCATATAGTACTTTAACTACTGGTACAATTAAAGTATAGAATATTTTCTTCACTCTCAAAAATTTTGTCCTGGCCCTCCGCAGTTCTAACCCTATAGGTTTCTCTTCTAGGATTTCATAGCTAGAATGATATAGTTTTTTTGTCTTTGATGTCTGATCTCTTTCACTCAGCATAGTGCCTTTGAGTTTCACTCATGTTGTAGTGTGGAATGATGGCTCAATCCTTTTTTATGTCAGAGTCATAGTATATGCATATACATCAATTTGGGTCCATTTACTAGTTATCCATTCACCAATAGTGGGATATTCAGATTGTTCCCAATTTTTGGACATAAAGTTGTTGGGGATCGAGCCCACAACCCAGGTATGTGCCCTGACTAGGAATTGAACCAGTGACCTCTTGGTTCATGAGTCAACACTCCACCACTGAGCAACATTGACTGGGCTCCAACCCCTTTCTTAAGCCCCCCCCTCAGTATCCAAGTAAACTGGATACTCTAGGAAAGCAACATTGGCTGGGCTCCAACCCCTTTCTTAAGCCCCCTCAGTATCCAAGTAAACTGGATACTCTAGGAAAATGAGTCCTATCTGTCTTCCATATACCCCTGCGGTATGAACCTCAAATCAATGGAATGGACTGATGCAAATCAGAAATGCTTATTGCTCCATGAGGACACAAGCCAACAGTGCCATAAGGTGGGCTGGCCGGTAGACTCTCCAGAGTCACACCTGGGAAGTTTTCTTTGGCTTCCCTCCTTAATCAGAACTTCTCTGATAGTAACAGATGGCTGGTACAATATGGAGAAAGCAGTCACTCGAGCCTGCTTCTGTTTCCTGAACTTCCTTTCCATAGTCAGCAAACATGAGATTCAGGACATCTGACAAATCAACAGACATGGGATTTCCAAATAGGCATTCTCTCTCACGCTGTCTCTCCACCCTAGAATTATTGCTTCAGCCATGAGGATTTGCGGAGACCGTGGGGTCTGCCTTTTCAGTATCTGGAATCCAGCCATAGAAAGAGAATCCCAAATCATCCTTCATTCAAATGTAGGCTCTGGTTGAGAAATGTCTTGTTTCAAATAGGTAGCTTAAGCACGTTTTATTCAGATTCCCCTACCATTGTGGTTTTGTGCCTCTTAAATTTAAGCTTTTAGTGTAATCTCTCCATCCTTACTTTAAAAACACAACCCAAAATGCTGATTGAGAGTTTGGCCTCTTGTGGAGAGCATGTACATGTTTATGTGTGTGTATGTATATTTGGTCTGGTGGATGAGGATGGGGTATCAAAAAACCAGATCTTATTGAAAAGATTGGAAAAGTCATAATTAGCAAATTTAGGAGGAAAAAACAAGGAAAGGATCATATGTCATTTAGAAATATGTATGTTATAAGCTGAGGAATTTGATTAGCTCACTCTTCCGTACTTGAGGTAACCCTTTCTTCCCTCTGTTCTCTAAATAAAGAAAATGAATATCAATGTAGTATAGTTTATGCAGTCTCATGCATTGATAATTTATCGTATTTAACTGCTAAATATAGTATACTTTCAGTCAACCCAAGGACTCTAAGAAATAGCATTGTAGTTATTTTACTTTTCTGATTGAGGATTTAAATAGAAACTCTCTCTTCAGCTTTTGTTGGAAAAAAAATGAAAAAACTTCTAAAATGTATGACTATGTTTCTCTGACTTACTAATTCTAGTGAACATAATTGTGTTCTCATTATTCGGGATCTGAAGATTTAAAGGTCGTTTGGAAAATGCATGTCCTTTTTAAGGCTATTAACAGCAGTGGTGAAATTGTGGGAGTTCTATTGAGTGAGGACTCTAGCCCTCGGTTTTCTTACCATAAACAGAGGAAATGGGACTGCATTTATGGTTTGGGACTGCATTGTGTAGAGTCCCCAGCCTCCTATATACCACACACAGCCTGAAATGTTTTTACAGTTGCATTTCCAAATCATCACACCAACCCTAGGAGGAAGTTATTATCAGCCTCATTTTATACATGTATAAATGAAAGCTGGAGAGGCCCAGTTTCCTTCCCAACCAAGGTTATGGAGTGAACAGGAAACAAAGCCAACAGCAAATTCAGTACCCATGCTTTTCACCTATCTACTGTTACTGAACTAAAGGGGTTCCTTTTCCTGTGTGCATCAAAGCCCTATAAGACTTGAACAGGAGTTTGCAGCAAAGAAAGTAAAGGTTTATTTTTAGGAAGTGGCCCATACTGGAGTCACAGGTGAGTTAATGCTCAAAGACCTGGCTCCCCAATGGCTCCCAGGGGATGGGTTATATAGGGGAAAATCATTAATTGTGATGACTAAGGGAGATAGGGGGGAAATCATTAATCATAAGGGAGTTAGGGTCATGGTCTCTACTGATTGGTTGGTGCTAGGGTAGGGGGTCATTGATCAGTGCCTCTGACCCTGACATCAGCCATGGAGTCACTTCATCTGGTTTCCCCATTTTTCTGGGCCTGGAGCTGAAACACACTGAGGCCTAGATGTCATCTCTAGTTTGACCAAAACTCTGTCTCTGTGGCTTTGTTCCTAAGGTGATTTGATGCTGATCTTAACCTCATTGTCCTGGGGGCTTGATGATTAAGGGAGTGGACCTGCAGGGCAAGGGAGGTAGGTGAGTCAGGGTGCTAGGTGAGGCCAATTTGAATCAAAGAAAAAAAGGAGAAAAGGTCATATTCAAGAAATGAAGTTTCTTCACGGTTGCCATACTTCTTGCCACTGGGCCCAAAGTTGTCAAATTTCATTGATTTCTTGCAACTCTGCTTTCTCTTCCCACTGGCCCTCCTGTGTCCTGAAAGATTCTGAATTAGGCTTGCCCTCTGTGGGTAATGTAGCATGTTAAAAATGTCCCCACCTAAGAGCTGTTATCTTAGGATCCAGTGTCGCTACATCTGTCGAGTACATTCACATTTGGAAGCAGTTGCACAGAAAAGCACACCTACTTCATTAGGACAAAGTGTGGTGCAGTCCCAGGAAGGTCAAGGGCATTTGGGAGTACATGGCCTCCCCATAGAGGCGACCCTGGCCTACTCCATATACAGAATTGGCTAGTCCTAGGGGAGTTGCCATCTGTCCTGTCTCAGAGCTTTAGATTTTGAATGGATGTGGCAGACACCAGGATGTTGTCTCTTAGGAGGACAAGGGCCGCTGCATGATATCAGTTGCTCCAGAAAAGGAAACTGAGTTGATATAGTCAGCTGTCTCCTCCCATCTCCTCATCAGAGCAGCACCTTTATAGTTTATTTAGCATGTTCCTAAGCAGCAACTAGCAAGCACGCAGGAGATATTTTGGTTGGCTCGTTTGTCTGTACCATAAAAATAACTTTACCTTCTGTGTGGAAGGGCACTGCCTTGAGTCCCCCTGCTATGCCTTCCTTTAGTGCAGTAGTTCTCAACCTGTGGACCGAACGACCCTTTCACAGGGGTCGCCTAAGACCATCAGAAAACACATGTATAATTACATACTGTTTTTGTGATTAATCACTATGCTTTAATTATGTTCAATTTGTAACAATGAAAATACATCCTGCATATCAGATATTTACATTACGATTCATAACAGTAAGAAAATTACAGTTATGAAGTAGCAACGAAAATAATTTTATGGTTGGGGGTCACCACAACATGAGGAACTGTATTAAAGGGTCACGGCATTAGGAAGGTTGAGAACCACTGAAACCCTGGTGGTCAGTGTGCATCATGGAGACCAGTCGCTCCGCTGTTTGGTCGATTTGCATATTACCCTTTTATTATATAGGATATATATATTTTTTACTATTTCTATCTGTCTCCAGGTAGTTCTGTAAGGATTTTTATAATCAAAGAGGGACAGAGCCCCACTGGCATGGCTCAGTGGTTGAATGTCAACCTATGAACCAGCAGGTCATGGTTCAATTCTCTGTCAGGGCACATGTCCCGGTTGCAGGCTTGATCCCCAGTGGGGGATGTGAAGGAGGCAGCTGATCAATGATTCTCTCTCATCACTGATGTTTCTATCTCTCTATCCCTTTCTCTTCCTCTCTGAAATCAATAAAAATATGTATTTTTAAAAAAGAGATTAATACTGAGCTAAGAAATTTAATATTTCTTTTATTCACAAATTCTGGCTATATCAAAGTTACTCTGTCTCTCCAAATGTCTAGGCTGTTGCCCGGCCTGTGTGGCCCAGTGGTTGATCACCAATGAACCAGGTCACGATTCAATTCGTAGTCACGTCATATGCCTGGGTTGCAGGCTCGATCCCCAGTAGGAGGCATGCAGGAGGCAGCAAATCACTCTAGCTTTAGGTTCAATTCATTCCAGCGCTGACTTTAGGAATAAACTGGCCACCTCACAGTTACTGAGATCTAACCCTCTAACCAGTCTGCCCCCCCACCCCCAATCCTGCAGTTTATGATTGTAAATTATACTTATCCAAGGTTTGCCGTGGCATTGCTGTTCTTGCTATGCCCTGTGTCTAAATCCTCTGAGAAGATACCATGGTTCCTTTCTTCTTTTCATTAGAGGCTATGTGGCCATCAATACCAGCTGGATGGGGCGGGGGGGGGGGGGTGGAGGGTGCTCATCTTTGGGCGAATGTCCCAGGAGCATACTTTTAAGGGTCTCATCAACAGTTTCAGGGGAAGGTGTTATTGAAATAAATGATCGTATAGTTTGATTAATGCCTTCAGAGAAACCTGAGTGAGTGTCTCTCTCTCTCTCTCTCTCTCTCTCTCTCTCTCTCTCTCTCTCTCTCTCTCATATTTCTAAATGGGAGACTTTGTGGGAGTTTGTTTGCATTTGACAGGGCCAGCAAAGGATGGGAAGGAAAAAAGAACTGGTTGCTTTTTTAATTGTAGCTTAGCTTTAATTTAAAAATCCTGTTCACTTGCACTTTGAATACACAACTTCATCTTTATATTTTATATTTGTTCTGTTTGGAAAATGCTTCATCAAATAGTAAAAGAGGGGACTGTCTTTATAATAGGTAGGAAATGTTTGGAGAAGGGAAGTTTCTGAAACATTAGCAGGAGAATACGATCAATAATGGAGGGCAAAAAGAGAAGCTGAGGTTCCTCCACCGCCAATCTGGGTAGTGTTCTCAGCCCCAAGTCCTACATCTACGGTCCCAAACTCAAATATCTCCATGGTCCAGCCAGATGGCACAATGTAGGCAGCCAGATTGAGATAGAGGAGATGGGAAGGACATTTTTAAACCACTATGCCTCATAGAACATGTCTGCAAGGTAAAGGCAGTCCATATACAGCATAGATGCATGTAGATATGGTCATATATGCACAGTGCCTGTGTCCTATATTATTCAACTTGGCATATTATTCTATATATAGAGAGAATGCATTTAAGTTTTTAGCCTTGACATCAGCTTATTCAAGAAAGCAGCTTGTATTATTAAACAGAATGCTTTGCCTCCTGGTCAGAAACCTGTGTATTTGTATTACTATCTCATTTTAGGCTTTCTTCAAGAACAATAATAGGTAGGAAATGTTTGGAGAAGGGAATATGTAGGGATACCTATTAACATCTTGCACAAGTTTTATGGAACACATTTGGAAAACGGAAAATGTTTTTCTTTCAAATTTAGTTCCCCTATGGGTGTATCCATGTAAAAATGTAATTACAAACATCTTCTGCTTAGTATCAAATCAGTAATCTGTTCTTAAAAAATCTGATGTTCTACACAAAAACACTAACCAAGAACATATCTCCTATTATTTAAAATGGGAAATATAATGCATTATTCATTGACCCTAAATCTACAATTTCCTAAAAACACATTCACACACATATAACAAATTGTCATCATTTAGGATGTAAAATGCTTTACACATTGCTTCCTGAAAACCAAATTATCAATATAATTATTAGCAGCCAGTTTATATACAGAACATAATCCTCCACAAGTGCCTCTTTGCAGTAGCAATGTTCCCTTTGATGATAATCAGCATGCTTTCAAAAATGGGATTCTGATGTTCCACTGTTTGTAATAGGAGTGTGACTTAGTTTTCTCCACACATTATATTTTTTAAAATGCATTGAGTATTTAATGCTTAATATAAATATAATATAAATATAAATTTTTCATATATAAACAGTAGTGAAAACCATTTTATTGAGAGAGATTCAAATTCTATGAGTCTGAGTATTAAAATGCAAGAGTTGTTCTATTAGGAAGCATCAAGCATCGAGGTAGGCTGCAGGGTAGGTCTGTGAAGACAAGGTGAGTTATTGTGTCTGAGCATAATAGTATAGTGAGCTGCTCTGCTAAGGGTCAGATAGAGTCTCTGATATGTGGTTGGTGCTCCAATAATATTATGGGTATTTTCTCAATAAACTCCACCCATACATTCATTAATTAGAATTTTGTTCATATTTCCATTATGAATAATAAAGTCTAATTTGTTTTATGACACATTTATGGATCTCAGTTGTAATCTGGGTTTACATTCTTATCCACAGTGAATGGAATGATGTGCCTGGGCACCTGTGAAATAAAAGAATCTCAGTCTGTGAGGACCAGCTCAAATGTGGTTTTATATTTAAAAACATATAACCCAGAAACAAAAAAATCAATTAAGTTCAAGTATGGTGAAATGAGCTCCTACTTTATTTATCCTGTTGCAGATAACTATAAACTCTGGGAAAAGTATAAAAAGAACTACTTGAAGGATCTGAGAATAAACAAAAGCTGGCATATTCCAGAGTAATAGAAACTTGGAAAAAGGCACTAGCATAGGATAAATTTCCTGTCAATATGAACTCTAGCCTGAGCATCAAGTGTGGCATCTAAACCTTTGATAGAAAACCTACAGCCTTTCTGGCCTGAAGAACGAGAGCATAGAGCTCATGGCAACTGGAACATTAAGAAGTGAGGCGGGATGCTGGAAAGGAGAGAACCAGAGGGAGAAGGGGGCACCTTCTGTGCATACGCTCTTCTAGATCTCTGGCTGATCCCTGAACCACACATGTGCCTGTAAGACTACAAACTGCTCAGCCCAGGAGTAGAAGAACTAAACGGGTTTGAGATGAAGCCCAATAGGCATAATTTGAAGTTGGATTCCAACCAAGTTGTCTCCTAAATAAACAAACCAAAAATGTCTACAATTTTTAGAGGAATGTAACACAATTTAGTCTCTGCAGTGTTACATTACAATGCCCAGAATATAATTCAAAATTACTTGACATAAAAAATAGGAAAATGTGACTCCTTCTCAAGAGAAATGACAATCAACAGTGGCCAACCCCAAGATATCTCAGATGTCAGAATTAACAGACAGGATTTTAAAGCAGCTATTATAAATATTATTAATGAGGGAAAGGAAAATATGTTCATAAATGAAAAGATAGAAAATATCAGCAGATAAGTAGACAATATAAGATCCAATGGAAAACTAAAACTAAAATAATATACTATAATAATACTATTGTATTATTTGTGCTGTATGAAATAAAATATAAGAATAATTCTAATCTTTAATGTAAATATTTTACTTTACATGTAAAAGTACTCCAAATTCAAGCACCTGCCTCTTGCTGAGGGCTTTCTCTGGCAATGGTAACCCCCAGAAAGTGTTACCACCACCTCCTATCCAAGTAACTCTCAACCTGTGACGAGTTGGTAGATAAGTAGCTCAGCCACCTGGCCTCTTGGTTGAAATAACAATGAACATATTTTCCACTGCATCACATAGCTGCCATTGCGATTGAGCCCTAATTGCCCATCGCACTAACCTGCTGGTTAAGTCACCCCGATTCGCCTTTGTTCTCTTGCTCCCTCACTTCTTTAGTCTACTGGTGCTTCCAGATGAACCACTTGTACTTGAACCCTTGGCTCAGGGTCTGCCTCTGTGGCAGCTTTTAAACATGGCCATACACTGACATGCCTCCCACACGAGATGGAATCTAGATCCCCACCCACCGAATCTGGTTGAGTTTGACCTATAGAATGTGCTGGAAGTGACTTTTGAGCCTGGGTCATAAACGGCCATGCAGATTCTATCTAGTTCACTGGAACCTTTGCTACTGGGGCTCTGAGCTACCATGTAAGGAGTCCA
The DNA here is from genome assembly GCF_000412655.1 of Myotis brandtii. Taxonomy (NCBI): domain Eukaryota; kingdom Metazoa; phylum Chordata; class Mammalia; order Chiroptera; family Vespertilionidae; genus Myotis; species Myotis brandtii. The sequence continues at coordinate 5,178,887 of NW_005362269.1, forward strand.
GCGGCCTTGAGGCTGCTGTGCTGAAGCTGCCACATTGAGAGACCACCTGGAGAGCCCCAAGACGCTGTTTACATGTAGTGAGATGCCCAGGGAGCCCCTAGCCCTTTATGGCATTCCAGTCCAGATGTGAGTCATGTGGGTGAAGAAGCCTCCAGATGATTGCAGGTCCCAACATTTGAGTCACCTCCAGACATTTCAGTCATCTCAGCTGAATTCCCAGGCATCATGGAGCAGAGATAAGCTATTCCCACTGTGTCCAGACTGAATTCCAAGCCCACAGAATTCATGAACATAATAAGATGGTTCTTTCATGGCCCTGAGTTTTTGGGTTGTAACTGGAACACTGATCTAAGATAATATTTTTATGGAGAAAGCATCATGAACATTTGCAAGATAGTTTAAAATAGGAGTATGAGTTACCTCTTCAAGGGAAGGGGTGCAGCTCAATTATTTTCTACCATACAGAGTTGATGCACTTTACCTGAAAAGGGTGTGTATTCTGTATATGTCCTTTCTCCCATAACAGAATCAGCCTCAACTGATATTATCTAAGAACATTGGCTTTCAAAAAGTTGCGCGGTTTGAACTAGGCTAATGAATTACAAAAGAACTACCTAGAGGCCACTGGCTGATAAGTTTTCAATAGCTTTATCATTTTAAAGGTGTTTTCTTGGGCTTTATTATTAGAAATCTACATATATTTGCTCAGAAATAGATGTGACCTGATATAGCAGAGACTCTGCCCGAGTTAAGCTCTGGATTTTGTCTTGTTGAACATGAGGCGAAGGGGAGGGGATAGCTCTCAGATGATTGGAAATGATTTCTGTCTTGGATGTGATGTCTGTCACATCCAATCTCCTGGTGCCTGCTTGGGATCAGACACAGGACAGCAGGTGGAAGTGTACCTTTTGATCCTGAAATGGCAGCAGACCCTCACGTCTGTGGCTTCATCTGACAAACTTGGCAGGAGGAAAGCGTTCTGGAACCAGACACATCTGCCACTAATTTGGGAGAGCTGAAATAAATGCTTTTATTAAAACTGTTCCCTCCCATTGCTGTCCAATGAGTTGACTGTGGACACAAGGTGAGACCCAAGAATATTTATCAGTAGGATCCTGGGATCATCTGTCCGTGACTCCATGGTGCTTCTGAGATTCCATTTGAATCAGTCTAATCCACTTCAATCCGAGAGACACTTCTACAGCGGCATGTTAGTGTGGATCTGTCTGTGCTGGGACCGTGGAGGAGGCCTCAGCAGGTGCAGTGCATGCCCTCACGACGGTCATTCTCCATCCAGTCGTTCATCAGGTGCCTCATCACAGGAAGAAAAGCCTCCCTTTGCATTGGATGGATTACGGTTACATTACCAGTAAAAAGGAAAACAGCTTAAATAAAGAAGAAAGCATATGCCACTATTTAATACTGTGCTGAGCAAGCATTTCTCTCTAAAAGCAATGAAAAGTTCACAAAGGTGAGAGATGATGGCTTGTATATAGGTGAACAGAAGTGACTGTGGGTCATAAATGATCTAAATAAAAAAGGAAACAACATTCGGAGGAAGTATTTGCAAGAAATTCTTAGTTAACTTCTAAACATATGAGAAAGGTATTACCTATCAACAACCACAAAAGCACTAGTAGGTAAAGAGCATGAACAAATAACTCAATAAAAATACAGATGGCTAACAGAGCTATGAATAAGAAAAGAGAGGCTCCATTTTGCATTTCCCGAGAGCAAGCCTGTGCAGTGCTGTAAAAGCATGGTGAGGGGAGTAGCTTCCCACACGGCTGTTGGGACGGTATTTCTGCAACACTTCCGAAGGCAAATTGACAATCTGTGTCAAGACAGTGAAAGAATCCAAAACCTCTTTGATTCATCAATAGCACTGCTAGGAATCTGTCCTAATGACAAAAGAGATAAACTCAAAGATTTGTGTACAGAATAATTATAAAAATTAGCTTTATTATAAAAGTAATATAAACACAATCTAAATGCCTCACAAAGCACATTTTCATATATGTATAGTATATAGTAATTGCTGAAAGTTAAATTTTTAAAGTTAAAATTGATAACATAAAAAAATACTCTTGTCAGAATTCTAATGAACAAAGTAGAGAATAACAAAATTTATTAACAATTTGTTAGGAATTTGAACATATATTTGTAAATACAAAAACAAATACACCAGAAAAGGTTAACATGGTTTTCTCTGAGTGGTAAGATTATGGGTGATCTTTATTTTCTTTATTTGACTCTTTGATATATCCTAAGTCTCTACAATGACCACTGATTTCGTTTTCCATTGCTGCACAAGTTACCACATACTTGATGTCCTGAACAATACTGTGCATTACCTCTCCGTCTCTGCAGGTAGAAGTTCAAGTTGAATTCGTTTTCCATTGCTGCACAACAAGTTACCACATACTTGATGTCCTGAACCATACCGTGCATTACCTCTCCGTCTCTGCAGGTAGAAGTTCAAGGTTGGCTGAGCTGGATTCTCTGCTGAGACTCACAAGGCTGAAAACAAAGGGCCAGCTGATGAGTTCTCACCCGGAAGACAGGGTTCTCTTTCAAGCTCGCTCAGGTTGTTGGCAGAATTCAGTTCCTGCGATTGTAGGACGAGGTCTCTGTTTTCTTGCTGGTTGTCAAGCAGGGACCACTCTCAGTCCTCGAGGCCACCCACAGTACTTTTCCATGGGGCCCTGTAGGCAGCTCACAGTGTGGATATTTGTTTTCTTCTAGATGAGCCAGAGGGCATGACTTTCCTCTTCTGTGACCAGCTGAAAAAACACTTTGCTTTTATTTCTTTATTTTAAAATACATTTTTATTGATTTCAGAGAGGAAGAGAGAGATAGGAACATCAATGATGAGAGAGAATCATTGACCGGTTGCTGATTAGGTCAGGCCAACCTTGACAATTTCCTTATCTCAAGGTCAACTGATTTGGGAATTGAGTTACGTTGGTAAAATCCCTTCTTGGAAGTACTGAGGTTAGTGTTCAGTTGAATAACTGGGAGAAGATGTGTAATGCCCAGGCCTTGGGATCTAGGAGGCTCCCTTATAATTCTACTGACCACACACATGTGTTAGCTGGTCAAGCTTTGGAGACAGACTCCTTGATACTGAATTTTTTACCTGATCAAGTGGCTTTGGGCAACTTAACCTCTCTGAGCTTCAGTGTTATATCTTTAAGATAAAGAATAATATCAGTAGTAATTATGTCAAAGGATAATCGTCCATCTTTTTTTTTTTTTTTGCAAATTTAAATGTTTTATTGCTTGACTTGGCATGAAGTCTGGTTTTTAGTATCAGTATTAAAAAATACAAAGCAAAGTTAAAAAGCCCACAAAACAAGTTAGGCAGAATATAGTTTGACCAACCAAAAAAAAAAAGCTTCAGATTTTCCTCATTATTTTTGTCCTTTTCCAGTCAATGCCTAGGAGCCTTTTTATTTCTTACCCCTGTGCAGTGCTGGCCCACAGCAAGAAGGGAAGTCACTGAGCACCCCTCCAGCACTACAAACTCCTCTTTTTGATGCTCCACTTCCATCTCTGTACAGGCAACTGTTCTGTGCTTCCCCGTAGCGGGAAAACCTTGTTAAAATGCAGATATCATCTGAAAAGAGAAAACGTGCAGGATAGTTAGCCTTGGCTTGTATTGTTTCCAAAGTTCTGTATTGGGACACAGGGAAAGATCCACAGATGGGAACGTTTGATGTGGGATGTAAAAGCAGAAACCTGGGTGAACTACCAACCCTTAGAGGCACAAGATGAAGAACGCCGTGTAAGCATCAGCTACTGGGAGAAAACCAGTTTTATGTAGAAGGAATAATAGAATCTCACTCCTAGAAATACCCTGAATCCAGGGGCTAGAATCCCTAAAAGATATCTCACGGGTAGTGCCATCCCCTGTGATGGTCAGGTTGCTCACTGCCTCACCTGCGTCTATTTCCCGTTATCAGAGAGCTTTGCTTGTCTGTGGATGCTCTTGTTTCTGGTCTTTGGATCCCCAGCGGCAAGTCCAAGTCTGTTTTCCCAAGTCATCCCTCTGATGCTTCCCAGCCTGGAAAGGAGGATGGAGAAATGCTGAAAACACACTTTGCCTGCTTTGGGCTCAGCCTACTGCTCTCTTTCTATGTAGGCGATTTGTGCTCACTGCCAACCATTCCCACACTTGTTTTCATTTCTACCCACCTCCTTGTTGCTATATCACCTCCTGGTGTAAGAAGAAAATAGTTTTCCAGAAGGTGCTACACGCTGGATCCCGGGCGGTACCTTTCCTTATTGTCCTGCAGCTGGGCTAGTGGAATCCATGGAAGCAAACAGCCAGTTGGATGAGGCCAAGTTCTCTGGCAGATTTCTGCGAATTTTATAAAACTGGCATCTTTTAAAAATCCAGAGTATATGTTCAGTAAATACTTTTGAACAGAATGAGTAGGAATAAATTATAACAGCTCCCAAAGGTGAATGCTCTAATATTGTGAATTATTAAAAAACTAGTCGCTCATTGTACTTTGAGAATACAGGTATATGAATTGGAATTGAGCAAAAGAGAACAATGTCATAAAAGTTATAGCAATAGTGGGTTTTGAAAATATATTTATTATGTGCTGGGTGCTTTATAGACATGATCTCATTTAATTCCCATGAGGGCATGAGGGCAGAGACCAAGCTGTCACCAGGGGTTGCGGTATTCTCGGGGTCTAGCCTAGTGGTCAACAACAGAGGATGTCTGTGAAGTGCTTCAGCATAGCTTTATGGAGCATCTACTTTGTGCTCCTGACCAATAGACACTGGATGCTAATAGACACTAGTACCAGGAAATTCATTGTGCACAAAACACACAAAAATCTTGGCCCTCACGGAAAGTCATTCTTAAGAATGAAGACTGGATTCAGGTTTAAATTCTGTCTCTGCCCAAATGACTTAACCATGTGACTTTGGGTAGTTATTGCATATCTCTGGGACTCTGTTTCCTTATCTGTAAAGTGGACATAATAACAATAGCATCTAGATCATAGAGTGGCTTGAAGATAAAAGAACAATGCTTAGTACATGGTAACTATTACTTTTATAACAGGCACTCTCTAAGTATTAGTTGGAAACATGTATGAACAATTCTCCCAACAGCTCACTTGGGTAGGTGGTGTATTTGCCATGACATAAATAAGGAATCGGAACTAGAGAGGGTTTAAGTCTCTTGCTCAGGTTCACCGTCAGTAAGTAGCAGAGTTGTGATTTGTATCCATGTTCATGTGACTCCATAGTACATGCTGTTTCATGCCATTGGTGCTACTGTCTTCCTCTTAATGGTGATAGAATTTCTGAGAGGAACAAAGGCAAGAGGGCAAGTACCATGTTGTTTCCCAATAAGGATGGGACAACTGAGATTTAAAAAGAAAAGTATTGTAACACTCCACCAATGTCCAGCTGCCAATGTGGGAGAATTACCCATCCGGCTCTTAAGCATTATTATGTGCTGGTTGGAATTGGGCTGCATTTTCCTTGTGTGACAGCTGGTCTTAGTAGCAAGGAATGCCTCAAAGTTGGCACTACAATTCAGCCTAGAAACCACTTGATTTGATTCACAAATATGCCGCTGAGAAACTATAACCAGAGGGATAGTGGGCTCAGAATAGGCTCTGAAAAACAAGCAAAGGAAAACTTGGCACTATATATTTTTTTCTGTAATTACAGCGGCCACACCAGCTAAAAATTTCCAATTTAGTAATGTATTCGTTTAAACATGTTATTAAACAAAGCATACATTAACTTCTCCATTGCTGTTGTTTTTGACCAACTATAGGCCTTATCCTTGCAGGATTTGTAAAATGGTCCCATTCAGGGTGTAATTAATAGAGATATAACAGTTAGGTTTCCTTTGGACTCATCTCTAGTGCCATCTCTTTCAGGATGACTTCTTTGATTTAGTTATCCACTCACTCATTTATGTATTTATACAATTTAAAACATATTTTTTGAATAGCTACTATATAAAAGATGCTGATGAAAGCTTGAACAAGGTCCTTGCTCTTATAGGATTTGCATTATAAATAAACAAGTAGACCACCAAGCAAGTAAATGTAATTGTTCCAGATAGTGATCATTTCCATGAAGAGTCAGGCTACATTGTGATGCCTCTCTGAGGTAGCATTCGAGCTGAAGCCTGAATGCTGGGAAGGGGTGGCTGTGGTTATAGCTGAGGGAATAAGCATCACAGGAAGAGGCAAAGGCTGGTTCAAGGGTCCTGAAGAAAATAAAGGAGGTCTTTGTGCTAGATCTCAGAAAGTGGGGAAGAGAGAGGAAAATGAGGATGTAGACATTGGCAGGGGGCCAGATCATGTTGGAGCTTGTGCGACTTGAATAGACATTTCTCCTCAGAATATATGCAAATGGCCAATAAGGACATGAAAAGATGCTCATCATCACTAGCCATCAGGGAAAGGCAACTCAAAACCACAAAGAGATCCTCCTTCACACCCATGAAAATGGTTGTAATAAAACAGGTAGATAATAACAAGTGTTGTCTAAAGTCTGGAGCAATTGAAACCCATGAACACAGCTGGTGGGAGTGTAAATGGTGCAGCCTCTTTGGAAAACAGTCTGCCGTTCCTCAAATGTTAAACATAGAGTTACCCTATGTTTTAGCAATCCCATTTCTAAGTATGTACTCAAGAGAAATAAAAACACATGTCCACACAAATGTTTATACAGCACTTTTTATAATACTCAAGTGTCCATCATCTGATGGACGCATACATAAAATGTGATATATGTATCCAATGCAATATGATTTGGCAGTAAAAATAAATGTAGTTCTGACACATGTATGAACTTCGAAAGTGTTCAGTGAAAGCAATCAGTCACAAAGGGCCATATATTGTGTGAATCTATGTATGTGAACTGTCCATAATAGGCAAATCTGTAGACAGAGGTAGGCTTAGTGGTTGCCTAGGGGTGAGGAGAATAGGAGTTTGGGGGTTTATGATTAAAGGGGAGTGTGGTTTCTTTTTGGCATAATGAAAATGTTCTAAAATTGATTGTGGTGATGGAGTACCACTCCGTGAATATAATAAAGCCATTGTATTGTGTGCTTTAAATGGATGAATTGTGTGATATGTGAATTACATCTCAATGAAATTGATTGAAGAAGAAGAATAGGGTGTCAGCAGGGTAAGAGTAGAGCTATGTACCTAAATGAGGAGGCTGTTGCTATTGTCCCAGTGGGAGATGGTGGTGGCTTGAACCAGGGTAATCTGGTCACCCCATCCATTACTGCCAGGCCAGGCCACAGTAAATCTTTCTTCTACTTATTTCCATGTGTAAACCTATATCATTAATATTTATGACATCACATCACAATGATCTGTAGCTGTCTATCTTCCCTACTGCACTGTAAACTTCTGATGATGGACTTTGCTCCTTTTTATTTCCCTAAACCTAGAATGTCTACACACAGTAAGAACCAAATAAATGTGTAGTGAATTGATCTGAACCAGCAGGTGATGGCACTAAAGATGTCTCATATCTCTAGAAGGTATAAAGCTGAGTGTAATTATAATTGTATCCAACATCTCATTTTCTCTCATGCTCACCTTTATCTAGAATTGATTTCAGATAGTGTACCTGAAGGAGAAAATATTACACAGAAAGTCTTAGGGGTCAGAGTAGAAGGAAGTTAAATAAAGAAAACTGTTTCTGTTTGCAGACAATAGTATTACCTATGTAGAAATTCTCAAGGAATTTATAAAAACAACTCTTACGGCTAATAAGTGAGTTTAATAAGATCATAGAATATGAGGTGAATGCACAAAAGCCAATTGTATTTTTATATGCTAACCACATACAATTTGGAATAAAAATTTTGAAATAATACCACTTACAATGATATGCAGATATGAATACATATGTATAAATATAAGAAAACATGTATAGGATCTCTAGGTTGAAAACTACCACAAAAATGTGGATGTATTTCTAAATAAATGGAGGCATACCATGTTCGTGTTTTGGAGGACTCGGCAGAATAAAGATGACAGATTTGTCATCATATGTAGATTTAATGTAATTTTAATAAAAATCACAACAAATTTTTAAAAAATACATAGACAAGCTAAAAAGTTACATGGTAAAGCAATGAACTAGAAAAGCTAAAAGAATTTTGAAAAAGAAAAATAAAGTTTTAGGAATCATACCACCTGATTTTAAATCTTAGTAATGAAGACAGTGTGGTATTGGAGAAAGGATATACATCGATTAATGGAACAGAATAGAGTCAGAAGTAGACCCATACTATTATGACTAATTGATTTTCTTTCATTAACAGGTTTACTGAGAGAAAGTTTACATCTTATAATATCCACTCATTGAAAGTGTACAATTCAACGATTTTTAGAATCCGTACTGAGCAGTGCAACCATTACTCTAATCTAATTTTTGAAGATTTTCATCACCCAAAAAGAAACCTAACACCCATTAGCAGTCACTCTCCAAAAGAGTCAGTTTTATGATATGTTGATTTTAAAATCAAAATGCAAAAATTAAACAGCTTTCTTGACTCCCAAGAGCTCTGTAGGCAGAGCCACTTGGCATTTAATCTAACTCTGCTACCCCTAAGGTGGGCAAGTTGGGGATTACTGCTTAACCTCAGTTTTCTCATCTGTAAAGTGGGGGGGAAATAGTAGTACCTGTCACGTGGTAGGGGAAATTCAATGAGATAGTTCCTGCAAGGCACCTAGCACAGTGTTTGGGGCAAGGTTAGGGCTTAATAAAATTCAGCTGGAGTTTCTGCTATTTCTATGAACTCTACTACTATCTTATGGAAGGGAACAATGTCAGTGAAAAAAGTTAGTCTTGTATTTTTAACCACTAAAATATTAGTATCAGGACATTTAGAAAAGTAGCAACATGGAGGCAGCTTTGCGATATTTTATCCTGAAGTGGCATCCCAGGGAGGGGGCAGGCATAGAGTGCTCATCTGTGCTCTCAGCAAACATGCCACTGTGTACAACCCTCTCCCTCCACCCCCTTCCCCCTGCCCCCCATGTTCTGCTTTAGCTCCATCTAGAATCTCTGATCCTACTGTTCCCTTGTTGGTTAACCTTGGAAGAAGGTTCAACATAATAGATTAAGCCTTTTGAGATATCCTGTGCATCTTTACTCTGAGAATGGTTTCCAGAAACTAGTATGAATTCCATTGATTGAGAGTGAGTATGTGTGTGTGTGTGTGTGTGTGTGTGTGTGTGTAAGCATGGCAGTCTTCCAGACTCCTCTGCCAGTATCTCACAGATACAGAAGGCTGAGTGTTAAGCATTTGGAATTCCAATTCTTATCTTGCAGCGAGTGGCATTGAGAGCCCAGGACAGCTTCATGTGTAAGTGCCTGATGTCACTGATAATCTCTAACTGATAGAGCTGGGATCCCTGATTGAGCATGTCTAATCACTTAAGTTAATAGAGAAGCTCTATCATATGCCTCTAATCTTTGCCATCTGACTTGCAGCCCTGAATCCCCCCACTCTCCACCCCCCCCCCCACTCTCCCAGCTGGCAAATTCCCTTCCACCTGCCATTTCCTGGGCTAAAGCATGTCTCCTGGAGGCCGTAGAGGGGCAACTCCTGACCTATCTTCTCATCTTCTAATCTACTCTCATCGCCCTCCATGCTTGCCACTGACCTATCTTCTTATCTTCTAATCTACTCTCATCGCCCTCCATGCTTGCCACTTGAGAATTGTATGACACGGAGCTTCCTGGTGTGTACGTTAGGGTTTGTTTAGAAACACATCAGTGGAGAGCGGGCTGGGAAGATGCCACGCTAGCTGCAGAGAAGAAAGTTGCAAGGCCCTGGTTCTCCTCTTTCTCTGGGTTCACCTTTCACAACTGTGAGCCAAGCGGGTCGGATCACATGATGTCTAAGGTTTCTATCAATTTCAATATTTCAGGATTCTAGTTCACAAACAGGGTTTTGTTGTTGCTAAAAAAAAAAAGTTCCTTGCATTCTAAAACACACATTGATGCTGTATTCCTCATGGGTTTTTTATTCCTCTCAAAATAATGATCCCATTTAAGTTGAGTCAGGAGCACTATAATCTTTGTTGCATGATTTAGCGTGGATACAAAGAAATTAGGTCTCGAGCTATCGATAAATTAACATTGATTAGTGGTTACCGTTCAGTGCAGATTTGACACAAGCATGAAAAGCATGAACTGAAGCGCTTGGAGAACTGCATCTTTCATATCAGAAGTGTTTGAAAAGGCATTAGATTAGTGCAAGTGTGTGTATTCTCTATTGGCAGGTGGGGGAGGGAGAGGAGGTAGTGGTGGTGATTGAAGGGATAGGAGAGAAGGATGGGGATTTACTAACCTCACGTGACGGCACGATCACATTTACACACACTCTCTCCCTTCCTGCTTCGACCAGAACATGCTGGCTATTCACCTTCCAAATCCACTACTGAACCAGAGGGACGTGCAGACACAGACAACATCTTTAAATTAGAAGAGAGCAACTGAGTGTCCTTGCTGTTGTTCTAGGAGAATAAACATACCTGTGGGCAGGGTTCCTGGCACCAGGGCATCAAGAAGGGAGACAGGATGATAAGGACAAAGCCTACCTTAGCCAACCAGGTCTAATGCATTTTCTTCAGAGCCGACAGTTTACAATTTCTCATCCATGAATGGAGACCTGTCTTAGCGAGTGCTTGCACAACAGTGAGCTAACTCCTTGCCCTCACCTTATTGCTCAGTTGGGAGCCTGGGGACCAGTGTAATATAAGGACACAGGATGTCTTGTTGGAAGACAAGAGGTTAGGTGTTGCTCTGTTATTTACCAACTAGAGGCCTGATGCACGGAATTCGTGCAAGGGGCTTGGCCCTTGCAGCCCCGGCTGCCTCAGCCAGCCCTCACAGCCCCTCACAGCCCCTCACAGCCCCGGCTTTGTCTGGAAGGTTGTCCGGATGGTCGTCTAGAATGTCTTCTGGATGGTCGTTCTGCTGTTCGGTCTAATTAGCATATTAGCTCTTTATTATATAGGATGATATTATCCTGGTGAGGTCATTTTAATCTCTGTCATTCATTCCTTTATTATTTGGTTGAGCAAATATATATTGAATTTCTGCTATGCCATCCTTTGGGGTAATCACCAGGATTACAATGAGACATTTTTTTCCTGTGTTTATTAGCCTAAAAGCCTTAATTACTACTACTAATAGTTGGCATTTCTTGAGTTTGATCTGTGTGTCAGGCCATATGCATTTTACATAAATTGTGATAATCCTCATGATACTCCTAAGAACATTATTGTTATCTTTATTTTGCGAATATGGAAACTGAGGCTCACATAGGTTATCTAACTTATTCCAGATCATGGAGCAAGTGGTAGAACCAAGGCATCTAGTCCAGAGCCTTAGAATTTAACCATAGCACTATGCAGTATCTTTTAAATTGCTAATCTGCAAATATAGGTAATGCTACCTAACTCCATGTATGTCATAAGGTTTTACAAAGATATTTACTAAACTATACTGTGTTGTTAAAATGCAAACAGTTGTTATATTGGGTCAAATGAATGGTTGAGAAGACATAAGCCAGGGGTGGATGCTACCCTGCTCTCTCTGCTTTAATACATGGTGTAGGCAAGCCACTATAGCTCTTTGAGTCTTAATTATGTCAGTTGACAAAATGGAGGGAATTTTGGCCCCTCTGTCTTTCTTAAAGGTGGTTGTAAAGATCAAAAAAAGTTGGGAATGTGAAATGTTGTGTATAATGCAAAAGGCTGTGAGAATGTAAGCTCTATATCAACATAGTGTAAACATTTATAATTTGATAGGCAAGAGGACATTCATGTGAAATCTCAAGATGTTCTGTATTATAACGCTATGTTTATTAATGTCTGGGTGTCTGAATCTTGGCTTCTAAAGAAGTGAAGAGAAAGAGAAAGAGCCACGGCATAGTTGTCTCACAGTTAGAGTTGCCACATGCTTTATATCTTTGGAATTGATAGGCGTTTCCAGGGCCTGCTGCCCAGATAGTGTGGTCTGTTGGCTCTAGACTGGGCAATCAGAGCCTGTGCTTTAACAGACCTCCTGGTCTAGTTAATTCTGATTCCGGGAGAACTCAGGCCATCCTTTGAGAATATCGCATCTTCTTTCAGACCTTCTCTTTGCAGATTGGACATGGGGTTGACTGACTTCTAGGGAACCCCTTCCTAAAACACTCCCTTGGAAATGAGTTCATTAATTCAACAAGTATTTAGTGAGCACATGTTATGTGCCAAGAAGTGTTCCCGGTGCGGGGGTGAGCAGAGCACACACCTGCCCCCTAGGAGCTGGCATTTTAATGGGGGAGATGGGCGGTAGAGTGATAACTATGTGCCAAGAAGTGTTCCCGGTGCGGGGCTGCAGCAGAGCACACCTCTGCCCCCTAGGAGTTGGCATTTTAATGGGGGAGATGGGCGGTAGAGTGATAAGCACACCAGTAAAGGATGCAGCGGGTCTGGTATCAGGAAAGGCAGACATGAAACTGAGCAGGGTGAGGGGAGAGAGAATTGCAGGTGGGACCACCTTCCTCCTAAAGTGATGTTTGACTGACCAGAGACGTGGAGGAAGTGAGAGAGGCTCTGCAGATAATTGAGGGAACATAATTTTGAAGAGAGGGACTAGCAGAAGCAGGAGCTCTGAGGCCAGAGTGTGGTTGGCATATTCAGAGCACAGCATGCAGGCCAGGGGGCTGATGCATGGTTAGCAAGGGGTACATGCCATCCTTCTTGAAAAAAAAAAATCTCTACCTGCTCCCAGGTCCCACTTCCTTAACCTGGCATTCCGTCTCATTCCAATCTCCACTTCAGACATGTCTCAATCATTCTCTCTAACACAACAGACCTCCCTGGCTTGGCCTCCCTCCATTCAGGCCTCCCCTGCTCTCCAGCTCCCTGACTTCCTCTACGGCTGCTATTTCCAGCCTTTTTCACCTCATGGCACACATAAACGAATTACTAAAATTCTGCAGCACACCAAAAAACATTATATTTGTTGCCAATCTGATAAAAAAAATAGGTATAATTTTGACTTATTCACACCGATGACTATTTTTGTATTGGCTGTTGTCATTCTCTTATGTGACATTCTAAGGGAAGGGAGGTCAGTGTCCCTGACGAAACAGTCAGGTATTGCATGTGTTAAAAATTCTTGCGGCACATCCATTGGACATCGCTGCTCTTGGGCAGTGGTTCTCCATCGTGGGTAGTTTTGTCCCCCGGGTGTATTTGGTGGTGTCCCCAGACTTCTCTGGATCTCATAACTGGGGAATGTTACTGGCCAAAAAGGCTGCTAAACATGCTGCAGGGCACAGGCCAGCCCCTACAATGAAGGGTTATTTGCCCCAACATGTTAGCAGTGCTGAGGCCAAGAGATGCCTCCTCGTCCTTCAGAGTCTTTTGTGCAGCTTTCCGAGGCCCCTCCCCCTCCCTGCAGGATTCTCGCTCTGAATTGTGTGGATCTTCCCTATCGCCTTTATCATTAAATTTATTCTGACATGAATCCGTGCACAAGTTTTGGAATCACACAGCATGAATTTCATTCTCAGTCCTATCTATCTGTGTGATCTTAGGTACATCATTTAACTTTTCCGAAGGACTTTTCCTTATCTGTACAAGAGGAAATGTACATTGTTGGGAGGATTAAATGAGTTAGTACGTGTAAATCCCTTACCACAGTGCCTGGCGTAGGGCGTAATAAATATTAGATGTTATCACGGTAACCGTTATTTAGTTTCCTTAACTGGTTTGCATGACCCTTGAAGCCAGTGATATATCTTATAATTATACAACCTCCTACCTCCTTGCATGTCCAGGGCCAGAGGAATGAGAGTAGTTTACCAGAATTTTCTTGGTGAAGGTGACGAAGAGTAAGTCTTCAGTGCCTTTCCAAACATTGGGCTCCAAAACCAGGAGCCCAGGGTAAGGGCCACTCCCTTTGAGGAAACGGACTGCTCACTTAGGTCCATGAATCAGCTCTGCCAGCTGACCCGACTCGGATTCTCGGTCCAGGACAAATCCATCACCAGGGCTGCACCTGAGCTTCTGCGGATAACTTTCCTCGTTTCCGTGTTCCGATAAGAAAGAGAAAGCGAAATGGTCAGAATATAAAGTTAAGCACAGGCTGAGCCTGATAAGAAACAGGACTGTGTGGGGCATGGCCGGAGGAAGCAGGGAAGAGAACTGATAAACGGCTGAACACAGAGCGAGAGCTGTTGGGTTAGAGGGTGCGATTTTGTACTTCCCCCACCTTTTAAAAACAGTCTGCTGCTACGATGTCAGTGGGCTCTTGGTTGAATATGTGTCTCTGCTCTCCCGTCTCTCCTCCTAAGTAATTTGCTGATTTTCCAACTTGCACTCTAGAGATCAGAGCAGTAAAACAAGCCAAGCAGAGGTTAACATATTTATGCAGCAAATACTCATTACTTCACTGCCCCCTAATTTATATTTTAAGAAAGTCAAGATGTTTAGTGGTGGAGCTTGCTTAATTTGAGAGATGCTGTCAGAGCTCCAGACAGAAGCAGAGAACTGTGGCTCTCCCCTTCCTCACCCCCTTCCACAGGACTTCAGCCGCATCACTGGGTATCTCATGAGCAGACCCAGGGCCCGGTGAGGTGCTGGAGACAGGCAAAGGCCAAGCTGCAGGGCTTTTTTCCAGTTCTAAGAACATCTCTCTCTTCTTCCAGCCTTGGGGTCCCACACTTGCTCTCCCACCCGCTTCCTGGCCCCAGTCTTCTCCTCCCACAGCCCACTCAGCTTCCAGGCACAATTTAAAGGTCTCTTCCTTGGGGCCAGGTTCCCTTACTGCCCTTCCCAGGTTGTTTTCTTCCATTTACTTCCATAGCACCCTCCCTTCTCCTTCGGAACACAATCGCAATTGTACTAAGTGTAAATCCCATTTCCGCCTACAACAGGGGGCCAGTTCACTGTCCCTCAGACCGTTGGTGCCTACATTGTAAACAGCAGCAAGAGCAGTGACCAAGACCAGCTTGTTCATCACTCAGTGTTCTGTGCCCACAACAGTGCATTGTCAACAGCAGCAAGAGCAGTGACCAACACCGGCTTGTTCATCACTCAGTGTTCTGTGCCCACAACAGTGCCTGGAACATGGTAGTCTCACAACACATCTTTACTGAATGGCTCAATAAAGCTGAAGTTAAAAGTCTTGAGTTTTAGGCTCACTTCTGTCCTTGACTTTCTGGGTGGCCTTGAGCAAATGTTTTCTTCTGTAAAATGGGTCCCAGCTACAAACCTTATATGTGCATGATTCTATGTAGTCCCCACCACAACCCCAGAGGAGAGGAGTACTCTTTATTATCCACATCTTGTATATGAGAATAGTAGGACTCAGAGCAGTTAAAAATTAGGTCTAAGTGTACACAGTATTCAAAGCACCAGGTGGTAGTGAGGCCTCAGTTTCCCTACCTGTCCCATGAAGGTGTTAGACTTCCAAGATCCCTTCTAAGTCCTATTTTGTAAAAGTTTGCCATTATAATATGAAACTGGCACTAGTTGGAGAGAGTGGCCAGGGTTGGACTTGGATCTAGAAAGATCAGTTTAAAAATGATTCCAGTGATTTAGTTTGGGGGATATCAGGGCCAGGGGACAGGGCCAGCAGAAAGGAGGAGATCCGGTGATAAAAGGTGACGTGTCTGTTCTTGTTCCAGTTTACCCAACAAGTTCAATGTCTCCAGCAAGCTTTAGCAGCTAGCATAGCCCTTGCTGCGCAAGACTTGACAATGATCAGGCAGGAGTCAGAAGTTTGCCCAAAGCTACATGATACGTTCTGAATGTGGCATATCATTTACAGTCACTCTCTTTCTCACTCCCCTCCCCCACACTCTTATTTTTTACCTCCCTTTTTTTCTGAAATGTCTTGTTTTTGACAGCAAATGAGCTGTGCCTGGTGAAGAATGAAAGCACAGCTCCTGTACCTTGCTTTGCTCACTGCCTCTCTTTAATCGTGCATGACTTCCTGAATAATCGGAGAAGACATTGCTGGTGAAGCCAGGGATGTGCAGATTCTCCAGCTCTCTTGATGATCTCCATCTGGCTTCAGAGAGTCTTGGATCCAGAGATACTGTTGTAAGCAAGGACAGGAGTGATATTAAGGGGCAAGGTGAGAATGAGCCACCAGGAAAATGGGCAGGCAAGGCTTCCCATGGATTCCTGGGTCTGGCATCATTGGCAGTGGGAAATGTAGATGCTGACAGAGCTGCTGATGCTGTGATTTCCTTCTCAGCTCTGTCACCAACTCCTGTGACCTTGGAAAATTCACTTTCTTGGGCTTAGTGCTTCCCCATCTATAAAGAGAAGATAATGGAGAGCCATGGGGGAGCAGAAACTTAATTATTGCTTGCAGAGGACTTGGATATTCTTGGATGAATGGTGCAATCAAAGTGCTGTGCAAAGTATTATTATTTTGCATGTCAGTTACAAGATGGCTTACACCTGCACATTGGGTGAGTCTTAATTGAGGGCTTGCTGTCGATGGAGGGAAGAAGAAATAAAGGGCTGGAGAATGGCCATTCCATGGAGATAACAGCTTTTCAGTGCAATCAAACATATTTCAAATTTCTTATTATTCCTAGTGTTAGCCACTGTGGCAGACTAAAGATGGCCACAAATTCCTTGAGTCTCTTCCTTATCAGTAAGTGAAATCTGTTTTCCCTTCCCTTGAACCTGGGCTGGCCTGTGACTGCTTTGACCAGTGGAGTGTGATGGATGGGACGGTAAGGCAAGCCTAGTCTTTGAGAGGAGTCCTCACCCACCACATAAGAATTTCAACTAGTCTGCCGGAGAGTCCAAGGGCGCACACGCTGTGACTACATGGAAAGTGGTGACCAATTGGCCGGGTGTGTGACTAAAGCTCTCATGGGTCTTCTTATCTACATCAGTCCAGCTGCCAGCTGAATATTACTGAGTAACCCAGTTGATGCCACATGGGGCATAAGAATCACCCAGTTGAGCCCTACTCAAATTTCTGATCCACAGAATCATAACCAGAAGAGTTACCATTTATTGCTTACCCACTATGTACCAGCTACTATGGCTTATTTCATTTTTGATTCCAAAAGTTAGGTATAATTATTCTAGATTTATAGATGAGAACAAATAACCAGAAAGATCTTGGGTTTGAATCTCTGTGTGAATGAGGCCAGAGCTCATGGTCTTTCCTTGACAATACCTACCCTCACTGGCCCATCTTTTCTGAGAACCCACCCTGGTACATGAGATATTGACTGTAATACTGTATTCTATTGGGCCTAGTACTCCCCAGATTCCATCCTTATGCTAAGCACAGGAAGGCATGTTATCACTGAGTGATCAATAATATGAATCAGTTTTCTGATCTTTATTTCTGGATTAGTGTTTGCTTGGAGCAAGATGTGCTTATCTCTCTAATAATGATCACTAGCATTGAGCATTTCCCTGTGCCAGACTCTCTACTTATTCCTCACCATGACCTCTGAGAGACATACTGTTATTTAGCTTCATTTGACAGAGTAGGTCAATGATCATCTAGCTGGCTCATGCCGAGCCTAGATTAGACCCACCAGATCCTGTTCTGACCATAGGCAGATCCATGAGTTAGTTCCCTGCATAATCAGCTGTGTGTGGACCCTGCTGTTATAAACTAGTACTTGGGGGTGGTGGAACTAATTACAATAGATCCTGGGCAGGTTGCTGCTGGTGTTGCCAGGTCAGTCATATGACTCCCTCAAGGCTAAACCTCTAACACCCCAGAAACGTGGTGCTCAGGATCAGACACTCAGCTCTTGGCGCCCCGGTGGAACTAATTACAATAGATCCCGGGCAGGTTGCTGCTGGTGCTGCCCAGGTCAGTCATATGATTCCCCCAAGGCTAAACCTCTAACACCCCAGAAGCGTGGTGCTCAGGATCAGACACTCAGCTCTTGGCGCCCTCTAGCCAATTCCAAGTGGAGGTCACAGTGGAGGTACGGAAGGTGGTTGGTACATGCTGACCCTTGCTCACTGGGGAAACTGAATCGGAGCCTACATACTTACCTTTGGTAGGTGAACTATGTTATAGCTAAAGGGACTGTAAATCATGATTTGCCCAGCCCCTTAATTTTAGAGAAGTGAACTACTATTAACATTGTCTAATGGGTGTTTTAGAGACCTCATCAACCACCACTCTCTTCATTGCTTACTCCTCTTCAATGCACTGGCCTTTCTGCTCTTTCTCAAGTATCCCGAGCTTGGCCTTGCTACCAGCCTTGGCACTTGCTGTTCCGTGTACCTAGACTGCCCTCCCTCCAGATCTTTCCAGTTGGCCTCCTGTTTTTTGGCAGTCACTGATAGAGCACTTACCATGTGCCAGGCACTTACTGTGTGTCCTAAGCCCTTTACATGTATTAACTCATTTAATCCTCAGAATATTTGAGGAACCTAGGTGCAGAAAAGTTAAGTCACTTGCCCACTGTCACAGTTAGTAAGTAATAAAGCCAGGATTTGGACCCAGACAGTCTGGTTCCTAAGCCCATGCTCTCAGCTCTGACACCATGCTGCCTCTCTACCCTGAGGGTTAGGTCTGAGCTCACTGTTTCATATTCTTCACAATGCAGATCGCTCTCTGAATTTGCCATGTTTGGGGCATGTGACCAATGAGTGAGTGCAGCACCTTGACTTGTCCTACTTACAACACATTTCTAGTGCGTTTCAGTCAATGACTAGATAGAGACCCAAATTAAGTAACTTGGTGGAGGAAAAGGTGATGGAGCAGGTTGGTAGCCCCAAATCCCGTTTGATTCCCTTTCATCTTTATCATTTTTCACTTTGCTCCTTTGTGAAGAAGTGGCACTTTTGAGTGGGAAGAGGGCAAATCTAGCTCAAACACATCTGGTCTTGAGTATAATCTCTGCCGATTGCTGGTGGTGAAACCATGGGTGGGCTGTTTAGCCATTCAGAGTCTATTTTCTTTCTTGAAAAACTGGGGAGGGGGCATTCCCCACCATTTGTGCAGGGCTGGTTTGAGGCTTAAATAGCAAGATCAGTAGTAGCAGCCGCAGCTAATGTGAATTGAATGCACCTGTGTGCCAGGCACTGCACTAAGCCCATTATGTGGATTGTCCCATTTACTGGTCCTCGAAACTCTATGAGGAAGATAGAGTTTTCAGCCCCATTTTACAGGGGAGGAAACTGAGGCACAGAAGCTTGAGTTCTTGTTCAAGTAAGAATCATATTCTGAACCCATGCAGTGTGATTCCAAAATTTAAGCTCTTAACCCATGTGAATGTGTGGGTAATGTATATTGTTATCAAGTATGGCATAACGTGGACGGTGGTTGCCTGTTGGGGATAAGTCTCTACCACAAGCAACACTGTGTCCTGCTCTGGATTGAAGCTAGCATCTTCGTAACAGATGTGCTGCACCCTGGCAGGGGCTGACAGGATGATAGGATAGTGCTCCCAGGTTGGCAGAGACGTGGCAGAAGGAGACACAGAAACGAAGTTTAAACTATCTGAAGGTTTCATAGAGCAAGCACATTAGCTGGCATTTAAAGAAAATTATATAACAATGCAACTTCCATATAATAAATTGACTTACAGCTGGTGCTATATGTTTCATAACTTTTTAAAAACTAGGGCAATCTGTTGGTAGAATAAACACAGTTGTGTTTTAGCACATAAAAATTGAGATAAACATTAAAATGCCCGGTTTCCTGTAGTGTGTACCAATAGGAGATATTAGAGTCATTTTTACTGATTGCCGTAATACATGTTGCTGTTGAAATGGACAGTCTCATGTATTAAAAAATCATGAGTATTTTTAGCTTTTTGTATGACAATAGTTCTTCATACATTTTATTTGTTTAAATTAATTTTCAGTGTATAACATTATAATTTGATTTCTATATATACTGTGTCATGCTCACCACCAAAAGTATAGTTTCCATTCACTACCCAATATATTTGGTCCTCTTTACTTAAGAAATCTATTTCTTAAGTACAGCTGAACCACCAAGGTTAACCAGGCATGAAAACATGAAAATGAAACAAAGAAGCAGAGAAAAACAATGTAAGGAGATAACAGAGAAGTGACAGAGAACAAAATAAAACTTAGATAAACCCACTCATTACTAAAATTCTTAGATAAGATAAGGAATTGCAGCCATGAGAAAGAATTTTTAAAAAGAACATTCAAGGAAGATGAAAAATGCTGGTAGAATATAATAGTGGAAAATATTATTTCCATACAAAGGTTTGGAGATAAAGCTATAGGATTTTCCCTTAAAATAGAACAAAAAGGCATAGATAGAAAATATGACAAAAGATTTCCAAATTGGAAAATTTGTGTAAGAGGACCAACATTTGACATCAACATACTCAGAATAGGAGGACAGATAAATTGAGGGGAGGGAACCAGAAAAGACATATAGAAAGATGTCCCAGAAAAGAAGTGTGTATGACATTTCATCTTAAAAGTTCCCCTGAGTGCCGAGCATAACAATGCAACCTCACGTTAAAGCTTTAGAGTCTGGGGATAAAGAGATTTCACAGCTTCCAGGAGAAATTGAGAATGACAGACTTAAAGCTGCTCACTGACATCATTGGAAGTTAGATGACAATGGCTTCATACTTTTAAATTTCACATCAGAAGTAGTTGACAACCTAGAATTATATACCCAATGAGACTACAAGTGAAAATGTAAGCTAATTATTTTTAGTGAAGCAAGGTCTCAGAAAATTTACCTCCCAAGCATTCTTTGTCAGGAGGCTATAGGAGGGCATGCACCCCCAAATGAGAGAGTAAATCAAGAGAAAGAAGAAACGAAGCAGGGGACCAGCAGAGGGGATCCAGCAGAGGAGTGAGGAATTCCCAGATGACAGAGAAGAAAAATCTTAAGGCAACATCTGTGCAGCAGGCTTGGAAAGTAACCAGAACTGGGAGGTGGAGGGTTTTAGGAGGGGTGTCTCTGAGAGGGAATAAAAGGGGGGAATTGGATAGATTTACTGATGTGTTTGACCCTATTAAAGGTCAGAAACTTGGGGGTAAAGTTGTAAATACCTGTGAGGAAAGCTAAGCAAACAAATCAAATAATTATTAACTCCTGGAAACACAAATTTTGTATCAGAATTATAGTTTAAATACTGTGTAGTGCAGCTGTTCAGAAATAACCAGGCATAATGATGTGAATGCTACTGTTGCTTAGCCTAAAAAGTATTGTATGATATTACTGGGAGGATGACATAAGGGGAAATTGGTGTGAAAAGAAAGGATTTTAAGAGTGAAATCACCATCTTCCCTAGAAGGAAATCATTAAATCATAGTAGAAATGGAAATCAATTAAGAATGGCATAATAAGCATGCTATTTAGAAATATGGAAGGTAAATAATAGAAGAAACAGCCAAGAGATTTGAAAGTGGCTGCATGTGGGGAGCTGGAATTGGAGGAGGGCAGGGGTGGGGCAGGAGGCAGCTCATTCCTGTGTAAGCCTGGTGGCATTCTTTACTTTCTAAGCCATATCGAAGTTAAACTACTTTGATAAGAATGAAAACAATAAATTTTATAAAAGGCATGGATGACAATATGACGAGAGAAATATCCCTCCCTGCCACAAAGGATTTTGGGGGGTAAAATTTTTCAACTTCCTCGTCCCTTTCATTCATCTTCTGATGTGCTTGCTCTGGGGAAGACAGTAAAACAGACGCTTTCAAGATCAAAAGTTCTGAATTTGGCTTCTCTTCTTTGTTTCTAAAACCCACGAAAACTTTTGTGCACTGCTTGATTTTATTTCAACAAAAATCTTTCAGTTTTTAGTAAAAATCAATGATCACAACCATAAAAATAGAAGTGCTGATCTTAGACATGTCTTTGTATGCAGATAACCCTCTGGTAACACAATAAAGAAAGATTCAGTAATCCAATGAAATATGAATGCAGAAGGGAAAGGCTGTTAAGGTCTTCTCTGAGCCAAGCACTTTCCATGCAGCCTCTCATTTAACCCTTGCAACAACTCCAGGCATGGGTGCAGCCTTCATCATTTTCGGGGCTTCGCAAGGCTAGCGGCATCTAATTCCTCGTCCCTTACTCTTCACAATACTCTGTGGCCTCCCAGTTCCTGTGGCAGCGGTGGCCTAAAGAGGCACGCTCCCTTCACCTAATTATGTCTCCCTGCCTCATCTGATCCGCACAGCGATTTTGCAGTGAATGAATGCAGGGTGGGCATTAGTTTCTCCAGTTTACAGACAAGAAAAAAAATGAAGCTTAACTAAGTGGAACAATTTGTTAACATCCTGGGGTACCAGGTGACATTGCTGAAAAGAGCCCCAGTCTTTGGACTCTGAGCCCAAAGAATTTATCAATTAAAAAGAGATATCTTTACCTTTGTTGTGGTAAACTTCCATATTTCAGCTTAAACTATGATGAGCCCAGAGAAGCCTTAATACCCAGCTCACACCCTTCCATTCTTTCTAGAGCTCAGTCCAGGGAGAATCTGTGTCTATATAAGTTCTCTGGAACTAGTTTAATTTTATATATATGAATAGGAGAGACATATTTTCCTCTTGCACAATGGTGTTCAACTTTCATATAATTTAGAGTCAGAATTATTCCAATCAGCTCGAGCTCATTTCTGGTAATTCACACCCCCAAACATCCAAATGTCATATTTCTAGGGGGAACCGGAGAACGACAATCACATGTAGAATCAGAATGCTCTCCAGGCCCATTGTGTGTAACTGGAGAGGAGGGAGCTTTGCTAGGGAGCTCTTAAATTCCGGAGCAAGACTATAATTAGCTGTAATAGGACCCAGAGTAACTTCACAGCCATAATTCTCAGCAGGAAAACAATTATATTGCAGCCATATAACTAGATAGACATGCTGTAAATACAAAACATTCTCTGGAAATGTATGCTCTGTATTTCTAAATACATGGAAAATTAAGCCAGACACTTCTTTGATAATTATAATTCAATGCAGTATTATTTCCTTTCGTTGCCTCAACATTCTTTTTTCCTTCTTTGTCCAGCTATAGACTTTTTATTTTAATGTATATGTGGTTGAGCAAGGCATCTCTCACTTAGGACATATACTAAATGATGATGAATTTAAAATAGGGTGTGTTCCAGAGAGGCAATCTGGGGCAAAGAGAGTCCTGTCCTGGAATCTGGCAGACTGCGTGTGTGTGTGTGTGTGTGTGTGTGTGTTTTATTGAGATGTGATTGACATATAACATTTTATTAGTTTTAGGTGTACAACATAACAACTTGATATATGTATGTATATTGCGAAATTACTACCATAGCCTAGTTAACCTATATGATCTCACATTAGAAATTTTATTTTCTTGTGATGAGAACTTTTAAGATCTGCTCTCTTAGCAACTTTCAAATATATAGTACAGTATTTAGTCACCATGCGGTATATTCCATCCCCAGGACTGATTTATCTTATAACTGGAAGTTCATATCTTTTGACCATCTTCACCCGTTTCAGCCACGCTGTCACCACCTGTCTCTGGCAACCATCACATCTATTCTATCTATGATGTTTTGTTTGCGATTTCACATATAAATGTGAGCTTATACAGTATTTGTCTTTCTCTGTCTGACTTATCTCACTTAACATAATGCCCTCAGGGTCCATCCATGTTGTCACAAATGGTAGAATTTTCTTCTTTTTTTATGGCTGAATAACATGATATATATATATATATATTGAATATATATTGAATATATATATTCAATTGTTTTAGCCATTCATCCATCAAGGAACGCTTGTTTACATGTCTTGGCTACTGTCAATAATGCTTTAATGAGTATAGGGGTGCAGATATCTTTTAGAATTAATGGTTTTGTTTCCTTCTGATAAATACCCAGAAGTGGAATTGCTGCATCATATGGTCGTTCTAGTTTTAATTTCTTGAGGAACATCCATACCATTTTCACATAGAGGCAGCACCAATTTATATTCCCATCAACAGTATACAAAGTTCCCTTTTCTCCACATCCAACACTTGCTTATTCCTTATCTTTTTTATAGTAGCCATTCTAACAGGTGTGTAGAGGTAATCTCATTATGGTGTTGATTTGCATTTCTCTGATGATTAGTGATGCTGAGCATCTCCATGAGTCTGTTAGCCATTGGAGAGACTGGATTCTTTATCTACTCCTGCCCCTAAGTGGGCCCATCGTTTTATCCCAAAGCCATAAAATGGCAGGTTATACACCAAGTCTAACAGATAAATGGCAGATGTCCTTGTTATAATCTGTGCAGTATTTGTCTGTGTGTGGGGCTGGGGGGGAGGGGGGAGTCAGTCAGCATTTAAAAATCAAAGTATCTATCTAATAATAGGGTAATATGCAAATATGTCACAGTAACAACCGATCAGCAGGCTGTGCATGCAGCAGGCGCGGGTGGGCAGGAACTTGCAGCGTTAGGGATGCGATGGCAGCTGCCGTTTGCCCAGGGCCCACCTGGGGCTCAGGCAAGCCACCTACGGCCGCTGCTGCTTGCCCAGGGCTGGCCCGGGTCTCAGGCAAACTGCTGATGGCTGCGGCAGCTGTGAGGGCCCAAGGCTCAGGCAATGAGGGCTGGGCAAGGCTCAGGCAAGCTGCAGTGGCTGCAAAGGCCAAGGCTCAGGCAGCCTTGTGGCTGGCAGTGGCAGCAGCAGAGGCATGATGGGGGCAGTCCCTTTCCCTGATCAGCCAGTCACCTCCAGCAGAGGGAGGCCAGACTGCGACTTAGGCTGTCAGTAGAACATCCCCTGAGGGCTCCCGGTCTGTGAGAAGGGGCAGGCTGGGCTGAGGGACCCCCCCCCCCCCCCCCGCAGGATTTTTTCATGTGCTGGCCTCTAGTTTTATATAAAAATATGGATTCTGGCTTCTAATGAAAAGATCAGTTGTGGCGCCATGGATCCACAATTCCTTACTGCAACTGTCCGCAGCAGCTGGGTCACCACTGCTTCCTTTGGTAGAGGCAGATGCCTCCAGGTTGCCATGTAATTCACCTGCCCATTTGCTCATGTAGGTTGTCCACTGTGTGATCAGTTTCCTCAACTGTAGAAGAGAGAGATTGGATTGAATGTTCCAAGTTGGACTGCTTAAGTATTCATTCATCTTTTAAGATCTAAGATTCTGTAGCAGTATTAACTAAAAGACTGATTTAAAATTACATTAAATGACATAAGGACACACACACACACACACACACACACACACACACACACACACAACATGCTAAATTATGTCTCTTTTCTCTCCTTTCAGCTTGTTTTCTTAAGTTGCAGATAG
Organism: Myotis brandtii; assembly: GCF_000412655.1. Taxonomy (NCBI): domain Eukaryota; kingdom Metazoa; phylum Chordata; class Mammalia; order Chiroptera; family Vespertilionidae; genus Myotis; species Myotis brandtii. Next base: position 5,204,184 of record NW_005362269.1, read on the forward strand.
TCTGTTTTCACCCCTGTGAGAAAATGATGAATCACAGATGCCTGCAAACACTGTAGACTCTCTTTGCAGGAGAATTTACACCAAGTTAAATGGATAGTTATTTACACATAAAACTGTTACGCACTGGGAAATCTCTGAGTTTAGTGGGGTTATAGCAGAACCTTGACATTATTTTAGCACAGTTTTATTTTTCTCTGACCTCCATGGCTCCTACATAATCCTAAAATCATAGCTATTCCAAAGGAATCATTTCCTCCTGCATTCTCCACAAAAACCATGCGGCAAAGAGCTCCACGGGCACCAAAGAGGGAAAGAACAAATTCCTGAGTTCAAATGCATGAGCTCCCATCCCACTTACAAAAGCCCGGTGTTCTTGGCCCCACCTTGGCCCCACTCATGACTCTAATGAAAGATGGAGTTAGATTTCATTGTAATAAAAGTTACGGCTTCAGGACTCTGAGAATACCGCTTCCTACCCTGGAACGATTTGCCTTCAGAATAGGTGAGGGTATGGAGGCTCTCACAAACCATCACCACTTCGTGGGCATCTTTCGGTGAATTATCCAAATGGAATTCTTAGTGTCCAGGCTTCTTTTCTGGGCTGGTCGGCTGAAGAGTTGGCCTGCCATGATAAGATTTGAATAAAATATGTTACTCTCGAATTCATGAAAATAGTTCACCTGTAGATTATTTGGGGTTTTCACTAGAGACAATATTATCTTCAAGTAGCAATTATTTTGGTTTTTTCCTTTTCAGTTTTCATACTTTTGTATACCTTCTTTGATTTTTTTTTATCACCTTAATACAAAGGGTAGGCTCTCTAGTACATTTTGAATAGAAGTGGTGGTGGCTATGATATGCTTTTAAATGAAGTACTTTAGTATTTTATCATTATCTTAAATCTTCATTGTGAGTATTTCTGCTTGTTTGTTTATTTTTTGATATGTATTGCTACCTTAGTAGGGGTAGTATTTCTAATATATATTACTTTTATACTTTTCACCTTGGTAAGGGTAGGATCTAGTACATTTTGAATGGAAGTTGTGATGGCTAAAATATGTTCTTAAATGAAATACTTGAATATTTTACCATTATCTTAAATCTTTGTTGTGAGGTGTTCGTTTGTTTGTTTTTTTGTTGTGTTTTTTTTTCTAGTTTGTTTGTTTTATTGGTATGTATATCAGGCTAAGGAAGTTCCTTTTATGTCTGTATGCTAACAGTGTTTAACATAAGTGAATGTTAAAATTTCATTTAAGCCTTTTCTCTTGTGTATATTAAGATGAGTCACATACTTTTTCTCTTTTAATTGGTTAACATAATCAACTACATTAGTTCAAGTTCTAATGTTAACCTTGACATCCCAACTTAGTCATGGTTTCTTAATTAAACTGGATGCCTAAATCATTTATTTTTAGACTTTATTTCTAAAATATCTACTTATGGCTAGTTATATATTTTCCTATATATGTTGCTTTTACTATACCTCTTAAGTTTATTGATTTCAGAGAGGAAGGTAGAGGAAGAGAGAGGGGGAAACATCAATGATGAGAGGGAATCATTGATTGGCTGCCTCCTGCATGTTGGACCAAGTCTGCAACCCAGGCATGTGCCCTTGACCGGAATTGAATCCGGGACTCTTCTGTCTTCAGCCTGATACTCTATCCACTGACCCAAACCAGCTAGGGCTACCTCTTAAGTTTTGACATATAATATTATAATTAATGTTCAGTTTAAAAGATTTTCTAATTTCTATTATGTTTTATAAGTGCAATTAATTCTTTTAATGTGCGTTTCAATTTTTAAAGGTTTGGAAATTTTATATTTTTCTGTTTTTTGAGATATTTGGAATTCTAACTCAGTTGCATTATGGTTGGATAATGTTTTGGTAGCAAACCATCCTTTTAATTTGTTGAGACTTGCTTATTAATTGTGTTTTTTAAGTCTATTTTTTTTGTATGCTTGATTTAACAATTGCGGAGCATGTCCCTTCCTGTCATCATAGATTTATCAAAATATTTTGTAAATCTGCCCATTTTTGCCTTTTACATTTGAATTCATTAGTTAGGTTCGTATCAGTTTGTGATTGTTATCTATTTCTGGTACATTGAACCATTTATCCTTAGTAATCCTCTCTATCTTTATTAATGCTTTTTGCCTAAAAATCTAATTCATCTATTAATATAGGTATTGTAGTTTCCTTTTATTATTCCTTAATGTATACATTTTCCATACCTTTATTTTCATATTTAACTTCTTTTGTGTTATTAAATATAACTGACATCAGAGAGAGAGCTGCTCCGAAGGAGCAAGGAGCTCATACAGCAGGATAACCCTTCAGAGATATTCCGAACTGGGATAAACCCACAATCTTGCTCTGCCAGGCTGTGCCCAAGTTGGAGGTCAGACGCTTGAGCCGGGTTATACAACCTGGGAAGAGACACAGCTCTGAGCCCTCCGAAGGCAACACCTGGATGCTGATGGTAATGGCTGACCTGATATTAGAGACTGATTATGGTTGTTGCACCACAGCATCCACTACCGTTCATTGCATGCACTGTTCAGACCTGCTTGGTTTCAGATAATTTCATCACATTTGGCACCAGTTTCTGCAGGATTCTTTGCTCCTTTTCCTGGACAAACTTACTAGTATAAGAGCAAGATTAGTAGAGTAGACGACAGCCCCTGATTCTGTAGCTGGTCTCAAAGCCCTTCACTCTCAGGTAGTACATCTTCTGCTCAGATGTTCACCCAGTGAGTGACTAAGGCCCACTTTGACTAGTCTGAGCCTCTGCTCACCATTTTCAGGCTGACTTGCATCAGCACAGTGGTGAGCTACAGCCTCATTTTTGGACCTATGTCAATTCACAGTCCCCTGGTCCCTGTCATGAAAGTCTGGGTCCCCTTGAGGAAGGACCCTGTAACATCGCTGCAAGTACAAGCTATAAATATGCAGTAATACTGGAGTAACTAAGCATGGGAAGAAAAGGAAATGCACAGACCTTTCAGAGATTACTAGACAGTGGATTTGAATTGATGCTAATTCCTGGGGACACACTCAAAGTAAGAGGCTTACTGCAATCAAGTAATAGATGAAGTCTTAATCATAGTAGGTGCAATTCACCCCAGACTAATTCCGAGGTTATATGCTCCAATCCCTCAATGAAAAATTTGAAAAGATACACTGGAAAATAGGTGGAATATCCACATGTCTCTTTGATACATTGAGTGCCAGCTGTTATGATAGGAAAGGTTGAGTGGAAGCCCCGGGAACTTCACTGCCAAGATAGTTAGGCAGAAGCAATAGTGCATCCCTGTGGGAATTTTCAGAGCGTTGTGATACCATCAAGTATTTGAAAGGTGTGGGGATATAATACATATAATATGTCTTTTTAATCCATAATGTGACCTATGTAAAAGTTGAATGGATCTCGAAGGAAGACTGTGGATTATCATACATTTAATCAGGCACCGGCTACAATTGTAGCTGCTGTCCCAGATATAGGCTTACTTACTACAGCACATTGACATGGCCCTTGTCATACGGTAATGCAGACCTGGGTAATGGTGTTTTCTCCATAGCGGTGTTTAGGGACCACCAGAAGCAGTATGTTTCTATCTGGCAGAGCCAACTGTACACCTTTATATCTTGCCTCAGGTCTACCCCAGTTCTGCTCTCTGCCCTAATATAGTCTGCAATGATCTTGATCAACTTGACCTTCTACTAAATATCACACTAGTCTACTATATTGATAATGTTATGCAATTTTTATCTGACGAGCAGAAAGTATTTTGATGCCTTGGAAAAACATATGAACTAGAGGGTGGGGGAATAGAGCACATACAATTTCAGGGGCCCACCACTTTGGTGATGTTTCTAGGGGTTCACTTATCAAGCATGTCAAGATATCCCCTCCAAGGTGCAATATAAGTTGTTGAACCTTGTGCCACACACCATGAAAAAAAGAGGCACAGTGCTCAGTAATGCTTTTTGGGCTCGGGAGTCAATATATACCACATTTAAGTATACTGCTTTGACCTATCTACAAAGTCATCTTGTAAGGTTGCCAATTTCAATTGGGGAACAGAAGGGAAAAAAGGCTCTGGAGCAATTCCAGACTGCATTACAAACTGCTCCATCACTTGGGCCTTATGATCCTGCAAATTCAATGATATTTGACGTCTCCATGGCTACGAGGAATGCTGTATTGAGCCTCTGAAAGGCACCCATAGATCATAGCACAGACCTGTAGGATGTTGAAGCAAATCTCTTGTGCTGATAACTATTATCATTTTGAGAAACAGCTCCTCTTCTGGTTTGCTGCTGGGCTTGATGGAGATGACATGCCTAATTATGCTACTTCAGATGACCATGTGGCCTGAGCTTCTCATCATAAACTGGGTGTACCTGACACACTCAGCCTTCAGCTTGGGCGTGCACACCATCAATCTATAATTAGTGGAATGACTTATAGCAGTGATGGCGAACCTTTTGAGCTCGGCGTGTCAGCATTTTGAAAAACCCTAACTTAACTCTGGTGCCGTGTCACATATAGAAATTTTTTGATATTTGCAACCATGGTAAAACAAAGACTTATATTTTTGATATTTATTTTATATATTTAAATGCCATTTAACAAAGAAAAATCAACCAAAAAAATGAGTCCACATGTCACCTCTGACACGCGTGTCATAAGCTCGCCATCACTGGCGTATAGAGACTGAGCTCAGGCAGGTGCACAAGGTACTAGTAATGAACAGAAGGCTCTTGCTCCTGCAATAATTATTGCTTCCTCTCCCACAATCCATGTCTATGGCCCTTTGGGAGTTCTTTATGACCAGTTGACTGAAGAATAAAAGAAAAAATATTGAGCCTGGTTTACAGGTGGATATCGTGATATGCTGGTACCATCTGAAAGTGGACAGTTATAGTAATACAGACCCACAAAAGGTTGGCCCTGAAGGACCGTGATCAAGGAAAATTCTCCTATTGGGTGCAACGTCAAGAGGTTCATTCAGTTGTCTACTTTGTCAGGAGTGAGCGGTGGACACAAAGTATGGATCGACAATGATTTGTAGGGAGCTGTGAACAGTTTGGCTGGGTGGTCAGGTCTTAAAAGGAACAGCATTCTATTGGTAGCAAGGTAGACTGGGAAAGAAGTATGTGGATAAACCTTTCAGAACGGGCAAGGACTTTGAAGATATCTGTGTTTCCTGTGAATGCCACACAGTGTTTTCACTGCAGAGAAGGCTCATAATAACCAGGCAAACAAAGTGACATGCTCTGTGGGTGTCAGTCAGCCTTTTCCCCCAGCTACTCAAGTGATTGCTCATTGAACCCATGAACATAGAGGCAGAGATGAAGCTACATATAGGCTCAGCTGCATGAACTTCCTCTTAGCACGGCTGACCTGAATAACCCTACTGCTGAGTGCCTGACAACAGTAGATATCAGCATTGAACTCCTGATTTGAAACTGTTCTTTGGAGTGATCAACCAGACACCAGGTGGCATCTTGATGATTGGGTATTTTCCATACGGAAAGAGCATAGAATTGTGCTCAGTGGAATATACACATATTCGGGATATGAATTTGCCTTCCTCATCCATGTTTCCACCATAACCACCATGATGGACATACAGAATGCCTTATCCATCATGATGGCATAGCACCGATCATTTCTTGTGATAAAGAAACTAATTTTATAGCAAAGGGATTGAATAAATGAGCTTATGCCCATGGAATTAATTAATCTCACTACATGGTTGATAATCTAGAAGTGACTGGCCTTTATGGAAAGTAAGCTCACTAAAGACTTAGTTACAGCAATAGTTAGGAGGCAATACCGGGAAAGATGGGGTTCTGTCTTAGAGGATGTAGTACATGCTTTGAATCAGATTTCTTTATGAGTGTGCTCTTTCCCATAGCAAGAATACATGGGTTCCTGAATCAAGGTGTGGAAATGGGAGTGGCTCCTATCATTATGATATCCAGTAACCCACCTGCAGATTTATTTATTTTTTTTTTGGTCTGAGGAGGATAGGTTTTAGTTCTTCCTTGAATGTTCTTTCCCATAGCAAGAATACATGGGCTCCTGAATCAAGGCGTGGAAGTGGGAGTGGCTCCTATCATTATGATATCCAGTAACCTACCTGCAGATTTTTTATTTTTATTTTTTTTGTCTGAGGAGGATAGGTTTTAGTTCTTCCTTGAATGTTTGGTAAAACTCCCCTGTGAAGCTGTCTGGCCCCGGGCTTTTGTTTGCTGGAAGCTTTTTGATGACTGCTTCAATTTCTTCCATAGTTATTGGCCTATTGAGATTTTTAGATTCTTCCTGATTGAGTTTTGGAAGGTTGTAATTTTCTAGGCATATGTCCATTTTCTCCAGGTTGTCTAGTTTGTTGGAGTAGAGTTGTTCATAGTATTTTTTAACAATCATTTGTATTTCTGTGGGGTCTGTTGTTATTTCGCCTCTATCATTTCTGATTTTGTTTATTTGGGTCCTCTCTCTTTGCTTCTTGGTGATCCTGGCTAGAGGTTCATCAATCTTGTTTATCCTTTCAAAGAACCAGCTCTTGGTTTCATTGATATTATGTATTGTTGTTTTTTGTTGGTTTTTTTTGGTCTCTATGTCATTTATTTCGCTCTAATCTTTATCATCTCCTTCCTTCTGCTCACTCTGGTGCAGATTTTTTTTATTGTGGTAAAATACACATAACAAAATTTACCATGTTAACCATTTTAAGTGTCTTATTCAGTGGTATTAAATGCTTTCACAATGTTGTGCAGTCATCACCACCATCCATCTCCAGAGCTCTTTTCATCTTATAAAACTGGAATTCCATGCCCATTAAACAATAATGTTCTAATCCCTCCTCCCCTGAGCCTATGGGCACCACCATTCTACTAGAAAGTCTCTATAATTTTGACTACTCAAAGTGTCTCATATAAATGGAATCATTTGTGTTTTTGTGACCTGGCTTATTTTACTTAATACAATGTCCAGAAGGATTCATCCATGCTGAAACTCCTTCTTTTTTGAAGCTGAATTGAATTGGAAGATGAGATTGCCACCTGGACTTTGGGTCTCCTTATACTATTGAACCAATGGCAGAAAAAGGGGTAACTCCATGATCTGGAGTGATTGATTCTGACCACTAAGGAGTACTTGGGCTGCCATGGAGTGGGGGCAAAGAAGTCTCCATGTATGGATTTTCTAGGGGTGCCTCTTAATACTTCCCTGCCCAATTGCAAAGGTTAGTGAAAAACTGGAGAACCAAACAAAGGCAGGATTATATAGGATTCAAACCCTTCAGAAATAAAGATTTGTTCACTCCATCAGGTAAAACTCAGACCTGCTGGAGTTCTACCTGAGGGCTAGAGCATTAGCAAATGGATAAGGAAGTCGCAGATGTCAAATCTAGCCTTTTGACTACTTACAGAAACATATATATGTTTATTTGTATATGCTAATCATTTTTCTTCTCTCTCCTCCCCCCTCCCCCATTACCATTGTTCATTCAAGTTTTTGGGATAAACTTTACAGTTCAGTCTTTAGGTAGCAGGATATTCATCAGGCCTCACAACCTGAGAGCTAATTAATATAGTCTCATATGGATAGAAAGATTGTGGGACTTGGTTTTTCTTCCCTTAGGGAAGAGTGAAACGTCTTCCCTTATACAAAAGATAGCTATATCTTGGAAGGCAAAACATATTTGGTGCATCGTATGGAGGTTCAGAAGTGTTCAGGAAGATGCATAGAAAAGCGAAATATTCAAAGGGGTGGACTGTGCCTGATATCAAGTTATTGCCTTTCAGCTACGAATCTACTCATCATGGCCCTCCTTGGATGATGCAGCCATTTCTCCTTTGCCTGCAAAGAGTATGATGTTAAACTTTGCCAGTAGAGGGCACTGGAGGGTCACTGCAGGGGAAAGGGGCTTCTTTTTCTGGTTCTGGTGTACTTTCCTTGTTCCTAGTTTCTAGGTCACTGCTTTTGGTGTTCTGGGCACTTAGTGGAGTTCATGCCCAGCAAGTTTCAGCCAAATCTTAAGAAACTTCTGGGGAATCCCCCAGGTTCCAGCCGACTTCTTAGTGAATTCAACAGCACCCCCTACTGGCAGCTTCTCAGAAAGTTTCCTTGATAGCCCAGGAGACCATTTTCTTGGCCAGCCTCAGCTTGCAGCATCTCAGAGATTAATTTCTTTGCCATCCAGTGGTTTACAGCCACACCCTCTCCAATGAGTTTAGAATCACAGCCTTGGGTGAGCCCTCTCCCAAGCCCTTGGGTACTTGCCTCAGTTCTAGCTGAGTAGTAGCTGCCTCTGTATCTGTGATTCCTATATTCTTCCAAGTTCTCTTTAGCCAATCTCCTGTTACTAAGTCTTTATATTAAACGTACCCGAATGTTCCCTAACTGATATACCTGGTTTAGATACACCTCCAGAATCTGTGTTTCCTCTTCAGTCATGGAAGGTTCAAGATGAAAGAATTGGTCCCTTACTTTGGAGGGGATATCCTGGGATGCCCCAGTCCACTGGGCCCCTAAAATTTTCACTGATGTGGTGGGTCCCTGTATCTTTGTAGAATTTCATATTCTACCCTGTGCCTGGTATATGTCTTAACAAGTTCCCAAATATACTTACCACTTATTGCTTATCTGGTTCAATTAACATGATGTCATCCATGTAGTGGACCAGTGAAATAGTCTGCAGAATGTCCAAATGGTTTAGATTCAACAGTGGGCAGAAGAGTTAACATAGCTCTGAGGCAAGACCATACATTTATACTGTTGCCCATCCTACCCAAAGGCGAAGTCCTGCTGATCCTCCTTCCTAATAGGAATGGGACAGAATGCACCCGCCAGACCACTGGCTCTGTAGCATGTACCTGAGCCTGTCTTAATCTATACCAGTGGTCGGCAAACTCATTAGTTAGCAGAGCCAAATATCAACAGTACAACGATTGAAATTTCTTTTGAGAGCCAAATTTTTTAAATTTAAACTATATAGGTAGGTACATTGTTATTAACTTAATTAGGGTACTCCTAAGCTGGCCTTTGCTAAAAACATCCTCAATCTGATTGAGGTACGTTCGCTGAGGTTGACCCCTTCCAACTCTCCCATCCACACTCGTCTTGTATACTTGTTTGGTCTGTCTCCTTTCCAAAAACCGACTTCTGCGCGTGGGCCACGAAGTTCCAATCGCACTGTGCAGGCGTACGTGGTATTTTGTGGAAGAGCCACACTCAAGGGGCCAGAGAGCCGCATGTGGCTCGCGAGCCGCGGTTTGCCGACCACTGATCTATACTATCAAGGTTGCCACATTGGGCACAGCTATTGGGGCTAATGCTTGTTGGAGTTTGTATCTGATCCGCTATCGTTCTCTAGGGTCCATGTGGGTTTTGTAGGGGCCAAACTTGAACTTATCAATTAAATGGGGTAAATAAAATAATCAGTACACTATCTCTGCATACTTAGGTTTTAAATCTGGCGCAATCTTTGGTGTAATATGATACAGTTTTGGCCAGTTTCAGAAGCTTCCACTTGACTTTTCTCACTGTGACAGGACAGGAAACCAATGTGGGGGTTCTCCCAGCTACCAAGTATGCCAGTGCCATTTATACAGTTAGGGACTAGGAAAATGTCCTGGTTAGGTTTATGGGCCAACTGGATCCATTGGGAGCTATTTATTACCTGGCCCTCCCAATATGACACCACTTTAAAAAGGGGGGCATGATGACACTTCAAGTCCCCAGATATCAGTGCCAACTCAGTCCCCAAGCATCCACAGACAATATGTAAATGAGTAAGCATGGCTGTGTTCCAATAAATCTTTGTCTATGGATACTGAATTTGAATCATGTCATTTTCACATGTCATGAAATATTCTTCTTTCTTTCTTTCTTTTTTTCCCCAGCCATTAAAAGTCATAAAAACCATTCTTAACTTATGAACTGGACAAAAACAGGTAGTAGGCTGGAGTTGACTTGGAGGTCATAGTTTGCTGACTTCTGGTTTAAGCAACGCCCTATTGTCAGCCTATCTATCTTGTTCCTAGGGATGCTATGTTCTTCCCATTGTTTCTATCGCTCTCTGCAGGTCAGGCCTCCCTGGCTGCCACTCTGGCTGTTACTGCAGTCAGATAATTGTGCCTTGATTCTAATAGTTAAGCACTGCCACTTGGGTTTACTGTCAATGATCTATCAGTCTCACTGCTGTTAGGGGCTCCAATTTGAAACAGCATTTCCTGTTGATTCTGGTCTAAAAAGGGACAATCACCACTGAGTTCTCAATGTTTGGTGCACTGCTCACTGGTGTGTTCCCCATTGCATTGTAAAATATATCTCCCATGTTTTCTATGTCCCCCCCCCGTAGAATAGAGTTGGCTTTCAGCCTTATATAATAGAGTTGGTTTTCAGCCTTATGTAATACATATCTTAAGCATGTCCACTCTTTTGATTTCTCCTTGATCCTCTGCCATGACAGTTCTGGCATTTCTATTTCCTTAGTTTGGGCCATTGCTTTCTCTAAGCTTCTAAGAGCCATCCTAGCTCGTGTTATTGTCTTTTTGGATCTTTGCCAGCATATTTAATCCACTATTATGGGAGAAGGCTTTTATAACAATAACTCCCCTTTATCTACCTTTATATTCTACCTTCCTTGTCAGCAACTGCAGGATTCATCTCCACATATATTCTCTCTACCCTTGCTGGTACATGTTGCTACAGGTGAAAGGTGAAATGATTTCACCAAGCTAACATTACTAGTACAGATTGTGTTCAGAACCCACATCTTCTCTCACCTAATACAATTTTTTCCTACATTTTCCTGGAATAAACTATTTGTTTCATGTAAATGAGCAAAGATACAATTTTTTTTCTTCCTCCAGGCCCTCTTACACTGAATTGACAATAACATTACATAGTCTGGTTCATCCTTAACAAACTCACATTTATTTATCGTTTTGTTTACTTTATGAGGAAAGAAATAAAATTTCATTTAAAGGAATAAATTTTTTGGACTACTGTCTTGAAGGCTGGGATTTTTTTCTTATTCCTCTTTGTTCTCCTTCAGTGTCTAGTAGAGTGCCTTGTACAGTAGATGCTCAATGAGTATAGCTTAATTTAACAACCCCTGATTGTTTGCCTGGTCTAGCTTGTACTCCCATGCCTAGTCCAGAACCTAGCATATAGTAGTTCTTAATATATAAGTATTAAATGAGAAATAGAATCATATGTAGTAAGCAATTACTGTGTGCTAGACATAGCATTTTCTCACTTATAACAGTCACTTGATGTAGGTGTGATTATTGTCTCTACTTTTCAGCTGTGGTTTGAAGAGGTTCTATTACTTGTAGGTACCACAGAGCTAAAAAGTGATGGAGCTAACATGTAAACCCAGGCTGTCTGAATTACCAACTCTCTTACACTGCAGAGTACCTTCAGTTGGTCAAATGACTGTACCAACACAAAGATACTTATCTTTCAAAACTTTGAAAGGACTCCTTGGCCTACATTTTCTAGTCACACAAAGCGTCATGACTTATTAACAGCAGGAGTTGCATTGTCATGGGGAGGATTAGTTAGAGTGATGTAGGGTGTCCTTGAGAAAACCGAAAGTAGTTCTTAAAAACTTTCAATGAAGAAGAACTTTGGGGCAGAATTTAGAGAAATCAAAATTGACCTTTAATTATTACTTTGGGTTTTTTGGTCAGGTACCATTTGACTTGGCAGCTGATAGTAAGTTAAAACGATAGTTAGATTGCAAGTCCTTCATTATAAGAGTTACCTTGGGCATTGTGAAGTACGACTCTACCACAGGTGAAAGTGAGAGAGGGAACATTTTTCATTCAAAATATTTTTTTGAGAACCTAACTGTGACAAGATAGAGTTTGGTGGTGAGCAAGATTACAAAAAGGAATCACGTACAGTCACTGCCTTCAAAGAGTGTGAGATCTTATGGGAAACAGTGACGTGAAAATTAAACATAATATGCAAGCTGATATTTTTTGCACGCCCTCTCCATTTCAGACACCATGTAAAGTGGGGCCAGGACTAGGGGGAGGCAAGTCAGGGACTCCCTGAGGGTACAAAACGTACAGGGATGCCCCCAAACTCAGTATTAAAGATAAATAAGGTTTTGTGTGGTCTTTTAAAAATCAAAATAAATCCAAGCAAGTCCACGACCAAAAAAAAAAACCAAACAAAAAAACCCAAATTTTAAACAAAGGCAGACCGGTATTACGGGTTTTTCCTTTTGCCTCAGGCTCAGCATGGCACTGGAGCTGAGCATTTGACATGTACATCAAACACATATGTTTCTGCCATCCAAACCATTTGCCTCCAATTAATTTCCCAGGCTGACAACTGAAAATGTGGAGCATTTCTGAATCTAGGAGTTTTAAACTCAAGTGTGCCTGAGCTGGAAACCTGAGTTTAATACTCATCTCAGATGCTTATCCACTCTACTCTTGGGGGAGGGATTTTATCCTCCTTGTACTCTGGTTCTTTTATGTTAAATAGTGCCAATAGTTCGTCGCTTATGACATTGTTATATTAAATAAGCTAATCCATGCAAAATGCATAACCAATGTACTTGATAAGTGCTACCTAACATAAAAGACAGAATGTCATAAGCTATACAGATATGTGTTGGGATCACAACTTACTGAGTCACCTATACTATGATGCATGATATTATTAAAAGCATGACAGAGGCAGTCCTCTGCCCACCCCCACTGTTTTATTAAGAAACAATTGACATACATCACTGAATAAGTTTAAGGTACACAGCATGATTTACATATATTGTGAAATGATTACCATAATAGGGTTAGTTGACATCTATCATCTCATATAGGTGTCAATAAAAAGAAAAGAATTCTTCCTGTGATGAGACCTCTTAGGATCTACTTTCATAACAACATTTTTATATATCATACAGTAGTATTAGCTAGAGTCATCATGTTGTACATTACATCCCTAGTATGTATTTATCTTATAACCCGAGGTTTGCCCCTTTTGGCCACCTTCTTCCAATTCCCCCTCCCGCTGGTAACCACAAATGTGTCCTTTTTTACTGTGATTTAGAATTTTTTTAAAAATTGGATTCCACATATAAGTGAGATCATACAGTATTTGTCTTTCTCTGTCTGACTTATCTCACTTAGCATAATGCCTTCAGGGTCCATCCATATATTGTTGCAAGTGGTAGGATTTGCTTGTTTTTTTATGGCTGGTTTTTGTGTTGTCCTTCACCTGTCAGCTTCTGGGCCTTTCAAAGTCTTTTTGCATGTTTCCTCAGAGTGAGACTATTATAGGTCAAGGTCCCCCTGGCTTCACCCCAGAAACTTGCTGCTCCTGTAGCTTTTATTGAAGATATCTTGTGATTACAAGAGCAGGCACTGCAGTCGGGCTCCGGGCTTTCAAGCACCAGTTGAACCGCTAGCGAGATGTGAGATTTTGAGAAAGTTTTCTGACCTTGCCAACCCTCATTATCCTCGGGCCCTCTTAGAATGGGGATCATAACTGCCTTAAGGCTTAATTGTGAGTATTTTTAAATGAGATAACCCTTGTGATGCTCTTAGCTCAAACCTGGCCCCTAGTCAGGATTAAGCAAGTGGAAACTGCTTTTATAATCAGTGTTGATGTTGTAGCTCTGTGAATTACCATCAACTTCGACTCATTTGTGCATTTCTCTGACTCATGAAATGCTAGTGCCTTGAGCCATAATAAGAGAGGTTCTCCTCCTCCCCGCCCCCCCATCCCCCCCCCCACCCCCCACAAAAAAAGAAACCTAAGACCAAATCTGTTTGGCAAATGCTGGTTTAACTTGGCTTCCTTCCCGGTTTCCTGTTTATACCCAGTGTCCTTTCAATGTTCATGTTTCTTTGCTGATGAGCTACCTGTCCATTGCCCCTCCACTCAAGGGTTCGTATGTATGGGTCTGCTAAGCAACCTATTCTACAGGCTGGCCAGGTTTGGTGTTGGCTTTGCAGCCCAAAGCCGATACTCTGGGTGCATTTCTCAGATGCCACATAAGGTCCATGCCTGGTGTCATACCCACCCTGGCATCTTTCCTGGCCTGACAGGCCATCTCAGTTTCATCTGCTCCTCTGCCCAGTGGGAGGTTGTTTTAAAATTTCTACTTCTGATATTTTAGGTAGAAGAGAACAGCTGGACAGAGTGTCAATAGGGAGTTGATTCCCCTGGAAAAAAGCAGCTCTTTTTCTCAATATTCTTTTGCCTCGGAGTGTCTACCCTGCCTGTTTGCTTATTCCCCCTATGTTGTACATGGGCACTATATGTAGTTACTATATGTAGTTGCTATATTCAAGGCTGGTGGTTCAGTGTATGGGTGCTTCCCAACATATGTCCTCATGACATACATACATACATATATATTTTTTATATCGATGTAAAATTCACATTATATAAAAGCCACTATTTCAACCATTTTGGAGTGTACAGTTAATGTCTCCTAGTTTATTCACAATATTGTACACCCATCTATTTCCAGAACATATTCATCACTCCCCAGGTGAGGTCACTTCCCATTCCCCACATCCTCCAGTTTCTCAAAACCACTCATAGGCCTTTTGTCTCTGAATTTGCCTATTCTGAATATTTTATGTAAATAGAATCATTCATTATGTGACCTTTTGTGTCTGACTTCTTTCACTTAGTATTATCTTTTCAAGGTTCATCCGTGTTGTAGCATCTATCATTCCTCTTTTGGCTGAAAAATAATTCACATTTTGTTTATTTATTCATCAATTGACAGACATCTGGGTTGGTTCCACATTTTGGATATTGTGAATACTGCTGCTATGAATACTCACGTACAGGTTTTTGTCTGAATGCCAGTTTGGGACATATACCTAGGAATGGAATTGCTGGGTTATACTTCATGGTATCTTAATTCAGTATTTCCTAACCATTAATTAAGTTTATTAAATTAAAAAAATTCACATCTTGCAGAAGTAATTTAATCTCATGAGGTTCCAGAGTGCTAAAAAATGTTCGGTTCCATTGGTATGTTGGCTGTGAAATTTTTATTCTGAACATATTTTCTGGGATAACAAATATTTTGCATTGAAGTAGTATTTGAGCTACTTAAAACTGCAACGACAACAAAAGGAACTCACATAAAACATGTTTTCCAAAGAAAACAGTGCACTGAGAAAGTATCGGTGGAAAAATTATACAGCTTTTGAAGTCCATAAGAATAGTTCAGTTCTGCCTGGTTTGCCATAGTGTGTGCATGAGGAGTAGCATGGAGAATCCTTTTTGTAATCCTGACCTGGCTGGCAATTCTCTGTTTTGTTGTTCTCTCTTCCAACAAGCCAATGAACAGATGAGGAAAATGGATGGAAATTAGAATTTGAATCACTTCCTAACTGTCTTACTCCATTCAAATGGCCACAATTAGCATACACACATTTTTCCTCACTAACTCATCTCCAGATGATAAAAACCAATCATCTTTTTGAAAGGATTCCCTCTCTACTTCTCCCCAGAAATAAGCTGGCACATGGTTGCCTACCTTCCCACTTGCATTTTGCTACTGGTTTCTGAACCTGAATCAAGTTCTTTATGAAGTTTGACTTTATCTGCTTAGTTGGGACTGAATCTAGGAGCCACGGAACACTTGTTGACGAAATGGCATTAATGTGCAGGGAGGCAATTGCCCACATGGAAGGGGACATTTGCCTAGTGCCATGCTGCGTAATCAATTCCACGTTAAGACACAGATCAATATTGTCTTCGCGATGTCTCAATAGCCATTAGATACGAAGAGAACAGGCCCAGCAAGCAGAAAAATGAGGGGAAAGATTGTTCTTGATCAGAACATGGAACTTCTAATGATTTCAAATGGGGACACTGACCTGTCTGGAAAATTAACTGTTATTTCTTTCTCGTTGATGAGTCTAAATTAGTTCAATTTTGTTTTCATTTTTAGTTTCATTTTCTTTTGATTTACAGATTTTGTTATTCGAGGAAAGAATACTACCTATTCTCTGTAGCATTTCTCCTGGGGATTTACAGATAATTGTTACTGTTTATATTTTTTAAAAATAAAGTTTTTATGGTGGAGTGGTTTTAGATTTACAGAAAATTTACTAAGCTGGTAAACGAGAGTCCCCATTATTGACATCTTACATTACTCTGGTACATTTGTCAAAATTAATGAACCAGTATTGATACATGATTGTTAACCAAAATCCATTTTAATCAGATATCTTCATTTTTAATCAGATGTCCTTTTTCTGTTCCAAGATTCCATTGGGATACTGCATAACAGTTAGTCATACTGTCTCCTTAGGTGCCCCGTGGCTATGATAGTCCTCAAACTTTCTGTTTTTAATGATTTTGACAGTTTTGAGGAGCACTACTCAGGTCCTTTGTAGAAAATCCCTCAACTCAGGCTTTTTTGTTCAATGTTTTCCTCATAATTAGACTGTGGTTATGAGTTCGTGTGGGTTACAGGAAGGAAGATCACAGAGGCAAAATGCTGTTCTCATCACATGCGTGATAGCAAGAGTACACGCTATCATGACATCGCTGTTGATGTTAACCTTGATCACCAGTCTGAGGTAGGGTTTTTGGCTTTCTCCATTGTGAAGGTCCCCTTTTTAAAAATATATATTTTTATTGATTTCAGAGAGGAAGGGAGAGATAGAAACATCAATGATAAGAGAGAATCATTGGTCTGCTGCCTCCTGCAGCCCCTGACTAGGGATTGAGTGCCTTTGCCTGGAATCAAACTCAGTACCCTTCAGTCCACAGGCCGATGCTCTGTCCATTGACCCAAATCAGCTAGGGCACGAAGGTCCTCTTTTCCCCCTCTTTACATACTGTGCTCTTTGGAAGGAAGTGACTCTGCCCAGTCCACATTTAGGGGATAGAGAGCTATCTTTATCTCCTTGAGGGAGGAACATCTACATAAATTATTTGTAATTCTTCTATATGGGAGATTTGTCTCTTATTTCCCCAAGTATTTATTTTTTCAATCATTTATTTATATCAGTATAGACACATAAATATTTATATTTTAGGTTATGATCCAATGCTACTTTAATTTGTTGTTTAACTTATTCCCACTTTGGACACTGGGAACTTTTTCAGTTGGGTCCTTTATCCATTTGACATGCCCCCATCTGTGTGTATATATCTGTTGTTGTTGTTATTAATCCTCACCTGAGGATATTTTTCCATTGATTTTTAGAGAGAGTGGAGAGAGAGGGTAAGTCAGAGAGAAACATCGATATAAGAGAAGCAAATACATTGGTTGCCTCCTGCACAGGCTCCGACCAGGGCCCAGGTTGGGAAGGAACCTGCAACCTACGTGCCCTTGACCGGAATCGAATCCGAGACCCTTTAGTCTGCAGGCCGACGGTCTATGCACTGAGCCAAACCAGCAAAAGCATGTGTGTGTTGAATCTTGAGCACTTATTCACTTTCTGGCAATACGAGATGCCCTGGAATAATTTTGTGCATTTCCGGTCACAGGTCTAGAATCAGCCATTTCTCTAAGGGGCCCTAGTTCCTTTTTTTGGGAATTGGTATTAGATAATAAGATCTGGATGCTAGGTGTACTCATTGTTACTGAGTTGTCATTGCTTTCAGGCCTTTTCCAACAACAGAGCAAGGAAATATATGTGTGTATTGTTATCTTATAAATCAGAAGGCGCCTTAATCAATAAGCTAAATTTATTTGGAGTCCTTTTCATTTCGCTAGTGCTAGCGGGCCCAGAGGAAATCTTGCTTCTCAAGTTCTGGGGCCCAATATGGTGGAAGTCTTCCTTATTTATATGTTTTTCAGCTCTTTGTCTCCCAAATTTGGAATGAGACTTCCAGACCTTCTGAGAAAAAGTTCTGGGTGCTGGGACAGGGCCATGAGACCATATCTCAAGGCCTGACCTGGCGCCAGAACTGACAACTCTGTCTGGGGCATAGCTTATGGCCTCTCTGGATGGGAGTAGTCTTATTTTTCCCTATTATTTAAGCAAGCAAATGTTTACAGAAGCCAGAATAGCAGGGTTAAATTTTAAACAGCAGTTTTTACCCAACATGGAGGTTACTATGCTTCAGTATATTAATCTGTGTATGTTCACATATTTATAATTATTTTGATATGTACTCATCTGTATTGGTATTAAACTAAACATGTTTTCACACAAATATTTCCAATGCCAATCCGTTACCACATGCATTGTAGGTTTCTCCCATTTTTTTAAAAATATGTTTTTATTAATTTTTAGAGAGAGAGGAAGGGAGAGGAATAGAGAGATAGAGACATCGATGAGAGAGAAATGTCTTCGATCTGTGATCTGCTGCCTCCTGCACGCCTCCTTCTGGGGACTGAGCCTGTGACCCCTGCATGTGCTCTGACCAGGAATCAAACTGGTGATCTCTTGGTTCCTGGGTCAACGCTCAACTGCTGAGCCACAGCTGGCAGCTTTCGTCCATCCTTATTTGAAACTTCCCACCCCAAGAGTGAGAAACCTGACTCCCACCATCCACCAATCCTTTACATAATTTTCAATTCCAGGACACGTGTATTTTGGTTTCATGATTGTTAACTTCTATCCCTCATGAGAAACAACTTGGCCAACTAGAGTACAGTTCTATTGCAGATCCTTTTGCCTTTAGTCTTTCAGACTTCACTCACTTCTGGTTACTTAAGTCAGCACCTTTTTTACCCACTTTCTTCCGTGAGGATGTTTCATACATTTGTAATACAGTTAGAGTCTCTTGTCACTGTCTTCATTCCTTCCTGGGAGTGCCCAACCTTTTAAATGATTTTTTAACTTGCATACATTAAGGTTCACTCTTTGTATTGTAACATTCTATGGTTTCTGACAAAATTATAGTGTTAATTTATCTACCAATACAGTATCCTACAGAATAGTTTCACTTCCCTAAAAATCCCCTGTGCTTCACTGCTCAGTCCTCCTCTCTGTACCCTCCCCCTACCAAAGCCCCTGGCAACCACCCATCTGTTTACCATCTCAATAGTTTTGCCTTTTCCAAAATGTTACTTGTAAGGACTCTGATAGCAATGTGTCCCTTTTAAGCTAGCTTCTTGCACTTATCAATATGCACTTAAGGTTCATCTGTGTCTTTGCATAGCTTGATAGTTCATTCCTTTTAATTGCTGAGTACTGTTGTTGTATTCCATATATTGTATGGGTATGCTCTAGTTGGTTTATTCATTTACCTATTGAAGGACATCTGCAAAAACTGGTTGCTTCCAGATTTTGGCAACGAATTAAATTGTGATAAACATCTGCCTGCAGTTTTTGTATGGAGATGTCTTCAAATCAATTGGGTAAATACCCAGAAGAGTACAGTTTCTCAATTGCATGCTAAAAGTATCTTTAGCTTTTAAGAAACAACCAGACTGTCTTCTAAGTGGCTGTACCTTTTTGTATTCCCATTAGCAATGAATCTGAGCATTTTTGTGACTCAAAAGCTTCACCAATAATTGGCATTGGCATTCTTTGAGCCATTTCCATGGGTGTGTAGTGATTAAATTAGTTTTTTTATTTAGTTATCATATTCAATGAAAAAATATCACGCATCAAAAAACATATGCGGAACTATTACTGAATAGTTTTTGTTGTTAGATTCTTTCCTTTCTGTAATACATTTTTCACCACCAAAACTTGGCATTTATCACATACTTATCCTAAGAATTATCAATCGAGCAGTTTATTGGTTATTTACTTTAATTTTGGATTGAAA
Organism: Myotis brandtii; assembly: GCF_000412655.1. Classification (NCBI taxonomy): domain Eukaryota; kingdom Metazoa; phylum Chordata; class Mammalia; order Chiroptera; family Vespertilionidae; genus Myotis; species Myotis brandtii. The sequence continues at coordinate 5,223,932 of NW_005362269.1, forward strand.
TTTAATCTAGACTCTACTGCTTGTCATCTTAAGACTGTGGATGAATCATGAACTTGCCTTGCTCCAGTTTCCTAGTCTTTAAACAGGGACAGTAATGGAACCTGGATGGAAGGTTATATGAATTCAGTGAGCATCTGCATGAGAGCATTTAGCACAATGCCTGGAACATGGCAACTATATGGTGTGTGGACGAAAAAAGGGCCACATACTAACCTGACTAACTCAGGGAAGGCCTGCATGGCGGCCTTGCAAACTCAAGAGACCTAGAGTAGCCACAAAGGATGGTCTGAAATTAAAAACCTTTAATTAAAGAGCAGTTGATAGTGGGTAGTTATGTCCTAGGCCAATATTTTCCTTGACAAAGGTGGTCAACTTTCTTTACTGAGCCTATTGTCTTTGCATCTAAGATAATGTATCTGTGAAATGTCAGAGTAACTTGTAACTTCCCTTTTTCCTCCGGGCACAACCAAATGCCCTGGGCGCCAGGATGGAGACAATAAATTCCTTCATTGTTCATTGTTGACTGTTAATTATCCTGTACCCACCTAAGTAAAAGAAGTATGTGTCTATCATTTTACTTTTTATCCAATCCCAGATGTTCCTCCCTCGCCCACCACCACTTTGTTTCTCCCGCCTCCCTAATCTATCACCAATGGATTTCATATAATCCACATATGTCTCCTCCTTTGATTGTAATATATAAAACAAGGTGAAAAACAGCCATTTTCTGGAGCATTATCCCAATATGTTGAGATTCTGCTTCCTGGCAATTGTTGACAGTTTGGCTCAAATAAACTCACAAAAAAATCTTTACAGGTTTGAATTTCTTAAGTGAACAGGTGTTATTGTTGTTACTCTATTGCAAGGGTGGGGAACCTTTTTACTGCCAAGGGCCATTTGGGTATTTGCGACATCATTCTCAGACCATTCAGAATTATCAGCTTAAAAATTAGCCTGCTATATTTGGTCAAACATTTAATTAACTCACCCCTAATGCCTTGGCAGGGCCAGATCAAATGATTTCACAGGCCTTATATGGCCAGGCCAGACATTACCCACCCCTGCTCTATTGCTACTGCTACTGCTACTACTAGTATACTACTACTAGTTATTTCTTGGAAACCGTATACTTTTAGTCCTTCCCTTTTGAGCTGTGCTGATCTTCTTCACCCAAGCATGGCTCATAGAGATAGAATAAACACACTTCACGTTCATTACATTCCCCGCAGCATGATTTTTCCCCTACTCCGAAGAGCATGTGGAATAGATGTTTGCAAAGGTAACCTAAGTGTTACAACTCATTGGCTTCCTGTTATTTCTTGTGTTACTAATAAGCTCTCACATTTGCTCGGTGCTTTCGACTTTACAAAGTGCCAGCTTTACCAATGCTATTTCATTTGCTTCTTTAAACGGCTTTCTGAGGTAGGCAGGGCATGCTTAGTAGACCCCGGTTTTGGGGAGGTGAAACGTGCTCATGGTTGTATAACTAGTAAAGGCAGAGCCAGGGGGCGAGGCCAGGCAGTCTGAATCCCAACTCAGTGTTCTTTCCAGGAAACTGGGCACAGAGTGAGTGTTCAGATAGATGTGCCTGGGACATTCATTAGTTCCCATTATTTCTGCTCCATCCGTGCAGGCACTTGGGCAGCAAGGATCTTTTTTTAAAAGATATTTTTATTGATTTCAGAGAGGAAGGGAAAGGGAGATAGAGATAGAAACATCAATGATGAGAGAGAAACACTGATCTACTGCCACACTAGGGATCTAGCCCACAACCCGGGCACAGGCCCTGACCCCAGGAATCAAACCGTGACTTCCTGGTTCATAGGTCCATGCTCAACCACTGAGTTAAGTAGGCTGGGCAGCAGGGATCTTTAAAAGGGGCTCACTTGACCTTTAAGATTCTAAACCAGCTGTAATGTCCAAATCCTCGTACCACCTTGGTGATCTCGGTATCTTCCACGCGAGCTAGCCTGTGTACTGAGATCTTCAGGGCTACTTCTAAAGCATTTCCTTGCTCATGTTCAGGAGTGTAGTAGCCACATTTCTGCACTCTTTCTGAGACTTACCTTAACTTACCTCCCACCCCCTTCATATCTCATTCACAGGGCTAAACACCTAGCAGCTTCGTTGCTACTATGACTACACTGTACTAGTTGTGTCTGATGGTCCAGGGGTGGATATTTACCAATGAGATACCTTCTCCTGGTAAAAAGACTCAAAGCACAGAGACAGCTAATTAAGAATTGCATGTGAGCCCTAGTCAGTTTGGCTCAGTGGATAGAGAGTTGGCTTGTGAACTGAAAGGTCCCAGGTTCAATTCCGATCAAGGGCACATACCCGGGTTGTGGGCTCGATCCCCAGTGAGGGACTTGCAGGAGGCAGCCGATCAATGATTCTCTCTCATCATGGATGTTTCTATCTCTCTCCCTCTTCCTTCCTCTCTGAAATCAATAAAAATATATTAAAAAACAACAACACAGAATTGCATGTGGAATGCATGGGAGAGACATTATGTGCCCTACGAGAAGAGAAGTAGAGAGAGAGGTCTTTTACAGCAAGAGAGGAAGGAAGTAGAAACATTGTAAGACAATGAGATGAAAAAGAGATACAGAGATAGAGATAGAAAGAGAAAAAGAATGTACGAAATCTAGCAGGATTACATTCCTGCCTTCTAGCTTCTTCCAGAGGCCTTGCTTCATTACTTTCCAAATGTTTGAGTCTCTTGATTATTTAAAATCAATTTCCTGCCCCACCCCCAAGCTAGCTTAGGTAGGTGTTTGTTACCCTGACAAACATGCACCCTAATTTACATAGGGAGTGAAATTTTCTGGATGCAGAATTTACTTTTGAGGTTCAGCCAATGTAGCTTTCAACAGCAGCATTAGCTTTCAAGTGTGATGGGCCACCACTGAGTCCGTTTGTGAATTCTGCACAGCAAGGGGTACTCCAACTACTTAGTATTTCCACCTTGATGTGAACAACCCTTCACAGCATCCCAAGATCTTAGCACAAGGGGGTACTTACCAAATCAGCTATTTCAATCCTCTGCTCCAATCAGAATTTTGTCCTTCCATGTTCCATCAAGTTTTGTCTTGAAATCTTCCATGGCTGGGAAGCAAAGCATAGACTTAGGAGTAAAACAGGCTTTTGTTCAAAACCTGCTTTGGAACTTTCTAGCCTTAAAATCTTGGACACATTTATTAACTGTGTGTGGGCCTTCCTTTCCTCATTTGCAAAATGCGGATTAAATTTGTTCACCTTATGGATTTTATGAAATAAGGCATACATAACACCTGCTACAGTACCTAGCCCATAGTAGATGCTCAACAATTTTGTCCACTCTCAGCCTTTTCAGGCAATTCATCAATCATTCTTTACGCTGAAATAAGGATTCCTACCTGTGTAGTCTGTAGCGGTCCTAATGTAAAATAGAAAAGGCAGTCATGGTGACTGAACCTGAAAGCCCGAGATGAAATCCTAGACTCACAGCTTTCTTGTGCACTCTGGGATACGGGAATCTGCAGTAATTTCCAGATTCCTTTAAAATGAGGATTTGCACTGGTGGACATTTGAGCTCTCTTAGCAGTATGAAATATTGTGACTTTAATATTCACACTTTAGGTTTTGACTTTACATTAAATAAATCATAATACTCTCTGCTCTATAGTTCTGTTCTTTGGGGAGCAATAGTACTTTTGCATTCTTTGTGTTACATTTCTTGTGGCAGGGAAACGAGTGCCTCCAAAAGAAGCCAGAACCCTGATGCACTGTCAGTGGGAATGCAAACTGGTGTAGCTACTGTGGAAATCAGTATGGAATTTCCTCAAAAAGTTAAAAATGGAACTGCCTTTTGACTCAGTGATCCCATTTCTGGGAGTATATCCTAAGAATCCTGAAACACCAATCAGAAAGAATATATGCACCCCTATGTCCATAGCAGTGTTATTTACAATAGCCAAGAAGCCCATCAGTAGACGAGTGGATAAAAAAGCTGTGGTACATGTACACAATGGAATATCATGCAGCTGTAAAAAAGAAGGAACTCTTATCATTTGCAACAGCATGGATGGACCTGGAGATTATTATGCTAAGTGAAATAAGCCAGTCAGAGAAAGACAAATACCATATGATCTCACCTATATGTGGAATATAATGAACAAAACAATCTGATGAACAAAATAGAATCAGAGGCGTGGATACATGGAACAGACTGACGGAGATCAGAGGGGAGCATGTTGGGGGGAGAGGGAACTGGATAAAAGAAGTGAAGAGAGTAGCTTAAGAACATAGGAGGTGAGTAAAGGAGGGGAAAATGGGGGACATCTGTGATAGTGTGAACAATAAAAAAAGAAGCCATTTCGAATTTTAGAGAGATATAATTGCCAAGTATCTCTGTGTACTCAGAAAAAAACATGCCTCAATATAAGTAATCAATCCTAGTTCTTCCCTCTCCTTGGTCAGCAGCCCTGGTCCCAGAAATGAAGAGAGTTAAGAGAAACTGTCTTCCTTTCATGTCAGGTTTGCACTAATTTGCCTTAGTCATTTCTTCATTTACTTTCCTCCTCTAATATCTGAGTTAACTATTCCACAGCTTTTCTTCAAACTCAAGTCCCCAATGTTTGGAATTTTGTAAAACAATAAAGATGAACTCTATTGGAAAATAAGATGCTGGCTGACAGAGGAACATTTGGGATGCATGATTGTTTTAGAACAATACCCCATTGATCTTGCTTCAGGGAACTGGAGTTTTGGCCACATGTTTTCTTGGCTTCGTCTTTTCCTACACTCCAAATTTCTTTTCCTTCTTCCCCAGCCTGCCCCCAATCCCTGGCTTCCATCCATTTATGCATTCAATAATTGATTCACTCCTGGAATACTTACTGAGTTGCTACTACATACAAAACTTTCTGTTAACTTCTGGCCTATATTTCAGTGATAAAAAAAAAATCAACTTTTACCTCAAGGAATTCAGTCTGGTAGAAGAGGTAAGATAGATATATGCAACCAAAACCTCAAATGGAAAGACTTACTAGCACAACTCAATATTTTTCAAACCACAAACTTCAGCCCATTAGTAGGTCACAGAACCAATTAGTAGGTCATGACCAGTACATTTTAAAATAAATAAAATAAATTGAATAGAAAATATTGAAGTAAATGACAGATAAGCATATGTGGCATTTTGTGCAACTTTTATGTAAGTTATAATTTAGTGTGTGTAGGAATGGTGTAATATAAAACATTTTTTAAAAATATATTTTTATTGATTTCAGAGAGGAAGGGAGAGAGCTAGAGAGATAGGAACATCAATGATGAGAGAGAATCACCGATTAGCTGCCTCCTGCATGTCCCCTATTGGGGGAGATCGAGCCCACAGCCAGGGCATGTGCCCCTGGCTGGAATCGAACCTGGGACACTTTAGTCCGCAGGCTGATGCTCCATTCACTGAGCCAAACCGGCTAGGGCTAAAACATTTAAAAAATATTTTTATTGATTTCAGAGAGAGGAAAAGAGAGGGAGAGGAAAATAGAAACATCAATGATGAGAGAGAATCATTGATGGGCTGCCTCCTGCACGCCCCACACTGGGGATTGGGCCTGCAACATGAACATGTGCCCTGACTTGGAATCGAACCTTGACCTCCTGGTTCATAGGTCGATGCTCCACCACTGAGACATGCTGGCCGGGCTAAAATTTTTTGTTTTACTATGAATCACACTTAAAAGTTTGACGAACGCTAGCTTAGGACAGAAACAGATAGAGAAATGCTTCTGAAACTTAATGTGTAATGTGAATCAATTAGGAATCTTGTTAAGATGAGGCTTGCCCCCCAGTTGGTCCAAGATGGCTCCTCAGATTCTGTTTCTGGCAAGTTCCCTGGTGATTCTGTGGCTGCTGGTCTGCAGAAGGAGGTAGAGTGTTTCCAGTGGAAGACCTGAGGAATCCCTTGAACATTTATTTGTGACTTCAAGAGTCTCCAAGGAATAAAAGAAAACAAAACTTTTCTTTCCCTTTCTGGGTGTTGCTTTTGGTTGAGAAAAATCTTAAACCTAACCCAGTTTTCTCCAAAGACTGTTGCTGTCCAGCTCCCAGGTGCTGAATGTTGAAACCAAGGGACCCGATAAGCTTAGGATCAGTTATTGGCAAAAGCTCCACTGTTGTCTCTGAGGTTAGCCCCCAGTTTCCCATCAGATCTCAGGCGTGCATGCCTTTCATTACAGTGCCCCCTGCAATCAGCGGCAGAGTACATCCTAAAATGCAGATTCTTAAGAACAGGGACAGAAGAGTTTCATTTACTTCAGCCTTACCAGCCAGTGCATTTCATCAGACTTCTATCACCAACATCCCGGTAGTTGCCTTGACCTAATGTTTTCTCTGCCTGCAATTCCTGTCCTTTCTTCCCTCCCCCTCCTTCATTTCCCCCCTTTCTAATCCATCCTGTACAGGGACATATTGCTCATCCTAAAATGAAGCTTTCATTATTTTTCCTTTTCTGCTTAAAACCCTTCCACCTAGGCCCGTGGTCGGCAAACTGCGGCTCGCGAGCCACATTCAGCTCTTTGGCCCCTTGAGTGTGGCTCTTCCTAAGCCTTAGGAGTACCCTAATTAAGTTAATAACAATGTACCTACCTATATAGTTGAAGTTTAAAAAATTTGGCTCTCAAAAGAAATTTCAATCGTTGTACTGTTGATATTTGGCTCTATTGACTAATGAGTTTGCCGACCACTGACCTAGGCAAACCTCTGCTCCAAACTTGTTTGCTGCTCCTGTAACATGCCTTTCTTCATCTTTCATAGTGACCTCTCTCCCTTCCCTGGGATGATCCTGCTTTTCCAGAGATCAGAATCCTGCCTACTTTCTAGGATTTAGCTTAAATCCCACTACTTTCATGAAGCGTTTTGTGGGACTCCCAGAGGGAATGAACCTCTCTCCCCTTCTGCTGATGGCTCACCACAATCATGCTGAGCATGATTTGCTACTGGCCTGTGGCAGCAGCAGCAGCAGCAGCAGCAGCAGCAGCAGCACAGGACCAGGCTGTGTCTAACCAAACTGGCTGCATGTATCTTGGGCAAAAGCTGTTTGTCTTCTCTGGGTTTCGGTTTCCCCACTAAGATAATAACAAGATTGGAGACGAAATCTGTAAGGGACTGCACATGGGGCCCATCCTGAGTTTTGCTAGCCTATAAGTTTCCTTAGAGATCTCATTTTCTATTATTGAGATTTAAAAAAATGTAATCACTGTTTCTTGTTAGTATTGAACTATTACCCATCTTTTGAAGTGTCTTCTAATTTTGAAACTCTCGTTTGTATTTGTCTTTCTTATTCCTATCAGGAAGGAGCCTCATTTTATGGTGAAAGGAAAGGAGGCCCAGGGAGTGCCTGCCTAAGGCCACGCAGAGCTGAGAATACAACACAACTCCTAACCGGCGAGGGCCGGCTGGTCCAGGGCCTGGCATCGCTCAGAGTGAGTGCTCACTAATTACTTGTCAATTGATTGGAGGTTGTCAGGCCCATCTTGCAAGACAACTCATTTCTCCCTGGAAGGAGGAGCCCCTTGGAGTCTGTTGGTTAACGGGAAAAGTGCTTACTCGGGGAGGAAGGCGGGGCAAGCCGGAACCAGCTCTCGCTGAGAATCTGCAGACTTCCTCACCCGGTGTTTCCGAACCCCATTCTTCGCAGGGGAGAGGTGAGGGGGTTCAAGGATACTTGCAACCTGTCCCTTTGGTGGAGGCATGTAGCTGCCTCCGGGGCTGCTCCGGACTGATCCTGCGGAGTGGAGCGCCCCCCACCCCCACCCCTGCCTCGCTCAGGCTCCCTCTGCTCTGCAAAGGGAGGGGGAAGCCGGGGCAGCCTTGCACACTAGCCTTCCCGGAGCTGTAGAGAGGAGCCCTGCGCCCTCGGGAGCCTCTCAGGCGGCGGCTTCCCCTGCCTGCCCCCGTGAGCGTGAGCGGGCTCTCCCCGCCAC
>NW_005362269.1:5232045-5275666 GCF_000412655.1 Myotis brandtii
CCCAGTGCCGCGAGATCACCCTCCATGCTGCGGGCTCTGCGGCCACCTTCCGCTCAGCTTCTGGCCCGAGCCCAGCCCGGCAAGCAGGCGAAGCAGCGGAGGGGAGGAGGACAGGGCCTGGAGGAGGGGCACGGAAGGCTGGGGCGAGCGGGGCGTTGAACGAGAGGTGTCCGCCATCCGGAGGAGGCAGCCCTGCTCTCTCCATCGGTCTCGGCTCCAGCCGTTGCTGGGGCTTCCAGGCATGTGGATGTGGCCGCGCTCATAGGCGGCAGCCCGCGGAGGCTTCCCGAAGCCGGTTGGCCCACGCCTGCCCCAATTCCGCGGGGCAAGTCCCTTGTCTATTCTGACGCGCCCGGCAGCTCGAGCCTGAGCGAGCGCGAAGTCCAAAGTCCGCCCCCAGCGCAGCCAACTTCCCTGGGAGCCCCTCTCCCTGCAGCAGCCTGCGCCAGTCCTGGGAGCAATGCGCCCCCAGCCGGGCGGCGCGCCCTCTGCCAACTCGCCACCCATGGGATTGACTGCCCTCGGCTGCCCCGCTTGGAGCGCGTAGCCTTCACCGCGTGGCTGGGGAGAGGAGCAAGGCGTTTGGAGGATCCCTTGCGGGTCAGTCTGCGGGGGTGCCCTGCGGGGGCAGCATCAATACCCAGGGTGAGTAGCCTGGTTGTGGCGGCGTCTTTTCCCCCCAGCTTGGAGCTTGCATGGATGGCAGGGAGATCGGAGAAAGTTGAGTCTCCTTGCACCACCTATTCTGGGATTCGGCAGCAGAACGCATTTGTTCCCCTAAGCCAGTTGCCTTCGGGACTTCCCTGAAAGCCTTTCATTCCAAACCAAAGAGGGAGACTTCTTCCGCCTCCCAAGGAGAAACAGGCTCCGTGGAGCAGATCACTGACTGCTCCTCGCCAACAGGCTATTTGGGGCTTGCCAGCCGCCCGCATTTTAAGCAGGCACCCCGCGTAAGCGCTTGGAGATCCGCAGCCACCTGGGCGCGCTCTGGGCAGCCGGGCCCCTAGGGGAGGCTGAGCGCTGCTTCATTAAAGAGAAGTGACTGTTGAAATATTAAGGAAGTGTGCATGTGTGTGATTGCGCGCAGGAAAGGTAGCCATAGGAGGAGGCGCGAGTGAAATTTGTATGTCGCTGATGGATCAGGTACCCTGGGCGTCCAGCTCCACGGAGCGGGTTTGGGGGCGCATGATCTAATAGAGTCCAACAGGTGGCCTGCTTGGGCTGGTACTGGGGAGGGGAAACCACTCCTTACCCAGGGCCCAGGCTGCTGCCTCTTCTAGGGGCGCATCTGAACATGGGTAAGGAAATGAGCTCTCTGCTCTCAGGCCTGATTTGGGGTGAGTGTGTGAGGCATCCAAATGCCTCCTGTCGGGAAACAGCGGCCTCATTGTGTATCTGACTGAGGTTTCAACTTGCAGGCAACTGAGGGGCCATTCAGCTACAGCGAGGCGGACTTGGCTGGTCCTCAGATGCAAGCCCCAGCCTTCTTCGTGGTCCCTGGTGGCGGGTATTCCAGCTCCCCGGGCTGGGCTCCTAGCCAGACCTCAGCATTTTACCTCTGTATTCCACCAGGGGAGGGGGAGTTGTCGGATTACCAGGAGCTGTGGCCCGAGTTTATTCTTTACCTGCCTCCAGCACTTTTCTTCTGAGACTCAGATGGAGGAGTGGGGTGTATGTGTGAAGGGTGTGTACACGTGGTGTGCACACTGGAGTGTGGGGACAGGTCGAGTTTGGGAGCTGGACCGAGAGAGACTAGAGAGAGACCAGGAGATTAGAATTAGGAGAGGGTGTGGCTCCACTTCAAAAAGTTTCTTCTGAACTCACCATCCTCGGGTGATTTTTGAGTGTGCGAAATACCCTGGTCCTGTACCAGATGGCACTCCAATGTAGCATCTTCCGAGGCCTGCTGCATAATTCCTCCATCCCTCCGTTTGCTCACCTGTAGATTTGAGGACAGATATCCCTGCTCCTGGCAGAACCTCTGACCTTTCTATAAAAGAGGTACTTAGGGATGGGTGTCAGGTTGGAAGATGGAAGAGCAGCTGGGGATGTGTGTGTGGGGGAGGGGGAGTTCTCTGGAGGCTGCATGCATAGAGAGCTGTTGGTTTTTACTACACTGTGTTTTGAGGAGGTTTATTGGCTTTGACACGCTTGATGGTGATGTTGAGACGCTAAATCTTTTCCAGCACCCCCTTGGCACCATCACACCACTGCCTCCCCATGGTGCAGAGAGCTGTGTGTACTATGGAAACAAAGTGATAGTCCCTCCAAAATGCAGAAGAACCTTGCACTGCTAGCACTTGGCCCAGCGGCTTCCCCTCCAGGGGGGGCTGTGGGTACTAGGGTTGTTTGGCCTCGCTGTTTCTTTTCCACGGTGCAGTTTGCTGCTGTGTCTTTTCAGCCATGATTTAGTTTCCATCCCCACCAGGGACCTTCATCACTAGGGTCCTCTGGCAGCAGATCATCAAGAACATGTAAGGAGAGTGAGCCTCTTGACTTGTAGAGGGCGCTAGCTGAATTAGCATGGGGCACACACATGCTTGGCGGGAAGATTGGCCCTGGAGGCTCCTTGTTGGAAAGGGAGCCAGGAGCTGGGGCGTCCAGAGGAGAAATGGGCAGTGAGGTCTTGTGTATGACAGAGAGACAGAAAGACAGAGACAGATAGATGTACAGAGTCAGACAAGGACAAAAAGCAGGGAGGGCAGGATCAGACACAGAAAGACAGAGACACACAGAGTCAGAGCAAGAGGGTCATCAGGGAGACAGATACACACAGAGGCAAAAAGAGAGAAGGAAAGCCATAGGGTAGAGGGGCAAAGAATAAGAGGAAGAGGCCCGGGAGAGAGAAGTGGAAGGGAGGGAGAGGAACCTTAAGACGAGTGAGAAGAAAGTAAAGGGAAAGGAATGGGAACAAGGTGGAAGTCAGTGGGGAGGAGAGAGAAGGTGGGCGAACAAGGGAGACAGAGGAAGCGGAGTGTATTTAATTTTTATAAACCACATGGCCATTCTAAGGAAGTCGATAGAATCCACATTCTTAAGTAGCCAGCCCTTGCAGAGTGTTTGTTTCTCTGGGGAGTCGTGAATTAGGCAGAAATTGGACACCTGCTTGGAGCCCAGCTGCATTGGAGATGGCAAGAATGTAAGAAGTTGACATTCTCGGGAAATGCACAGATGCACAAGTTCATTTGCCTTCCCTGCTTTTTCCTGGGTAAACCTAGGACTGGCGAATTAGGGGAAGGGTTGCTTTATTAACCATACTTGTCAGTGATTCTCTAACCCCTGTTTAGGTAGCTTCTGAGCTGGACTCACTCCCCTGGGAGTCTGATCCAACAGGGACAGGAATGTGCCATTGAGTATCCCAGTAGATTCTGAACCGATTGTCCCTGATCCACACTTAGATAAACACGGAAGAGACGGCATAACACCCTTCTGTAATTTGTTCCCATATTTCCTCCCGAGAGATGTAGGTTCCCACCTCCTCTGGTATTCCATCCTCCCCAGAAGAGCTCATTTCTTGCGGATTTCTCTCTTGATAAAAGGACAAGCCCAAGGATTGCTCAGCCAGGGTTACCTTTCCGTGAGCCTCATTAATCACAGCAGCTCCAGGGGACAGCAGACAGCTCTTCTGGTTGACCTTGTCAGGGGTGTCCACGACTAACAGGTATTGAGCGCTCAGCAGGGCACTGTCCTGGGCGTTCTTTATTCCTGGGCCTATTTAACACTCACAAAAACGATGCCACAGGCACCATTATCACCATCTGCATTTTATACTTTAGGAACCTGAGACTTAGAGAAATGATGATACTTGTCCCAGAGAAATAATATTAGTTGTTCATGGCCCAGCAACTGGAAAGCAGCAGTGCTGAAATTCAAAACCAGGTTGACGCCAGGGGTCTAAGGTTCTAATTACACACCATGCTGGCTCCTAATCCTAGCACTCCATTCTAGACGGATGGAGCCGACAAACCTTTGAGATCTTGTCCAAGCACGTTCTCTCCCCACTTTATCAATTGAGGAAAATGAGAAGCGGCTGAAGAAACTGAGAAGTGACTTGCCAGAGATCCTTCTGTCACTGGGTGCCAGAAATGGGACACGTGCCCTGATAGCTTGAGGCCCCGTCTAGCCTCGTCCCCACCACACCAGTGAGGATCATGTCTGGCTGATCGTCAAGGTCACATGAGCATCTTAGTCAAGTTCCTGGACCCCACTGGAGGCTTACTGAATCTTGGGGCAACGAGCCCAGCTGCCTGTATTTTTAGTCCCTGCCTGGAGTCGGCATCTGCACATTACCTTTTGCCCCAGTTACTCTGTAGCTCCTGATGCTGTGGATCCCTTTCAAACAGCTTCAGGAGGCAACTCCAAGCCCCTCCTGCTCCCAGCAAAATACACACACAGAAAAGTAGTACACCCTGTATGCTGCAGCCCATGCCGATGTAACGCGGGTGAGGAAACAGCTGGTCAACCCAGAGGCAGCTTTGAAAGCTCTTTGAGAGGTGTAGTAATCACAATGATGTTTGTTATACTCGGTTTTTCCTGTGCCAAGTCAGAGAGCATTTAAGGAAACATCGAATGCTCCTTCAATGCATCAGCGTCAGTATTTGTACAAACGCTTGACACAAAGTGACAGACACCAGGAGCCAGGCCGATGTGCTGCTGTGTCCAAAGTGTCAGCTCCGTCTCCCAATTTAGTGGATCTAGCTGAGGTGTCAGAAAGACCCTTCCCTCCCCTTGGTTCTCACGCTTCTGACTCCCCTCAGAATCTGTCAGCGCCTCCTTCCGCAGGTGACAAGGAGCCACCCCACACACTCTTGTCTCTTTCTGGCCCACTTACATTGTTTTCCCAGTGATTTCAACATCGTTTCCCTTCCATGTCGTTGAATAGTGGCCAAAGGTGCCAGACATCTGGTCCAGGACACTGTTTTGTCATCTTTCCCTTTTTGGATCCAAATTTGTGTTCTGAATCTGTTGCTTTTAACCCCGACCTCTTATTCAGAGATGGTAATTGAGCCTTAGGTAGCTTTGATAAGCAACTGGGAAAACACGTGCTTTAAGTAATGACAGTCATTTGTGAGTAGATTGCAAACCGAGGGATAACTTAGGTTCACAATGTCTGCATCTTTAATACGCTGGGACCTTTTCGCCATTTCAGTGGGACAAGGCTAGTTCTCTGGTCTGGCTGGCGGTGGAGAAGTGGTGAAGACTTGGGCTCTGGGTACAGACAACTAGCGGTCAGTGCCTGCCTCCACCTGCTAGCTGTTATAACGTTGGTCTGGTTATTGAACGTCCCCAAGTCTCCATTTCCTCACCTGGACTCAGAAGAAAAGAACAGGGTGCCCCTTCTGTGTTTGCTGCCAGGACTTGCCCTGATCAGTGACTGAAGTACTGAGCCTGGTGCCCGGCATGTGGTAAGGACTCACTGGTTCTTTAGTGTTTGTGAAGCATTTGCCATGTGCCGGGCCCCATTGATCCCAGGGTAAAACTGACATCCCGGAAGTTAGGAGGTTAAACAACTTGCTCAGGTCACACAGATCCTAAGTAATAGATTTGAGACTTCAAATCTGGTTCTGTCCTTTTCACCTCCCCACGACTCCCCAACTCTTACTGTGGTGTTGGTGTGACTCACTCCCTTACACGTAAAGACAGAGTGTTGAATATGAAACCTATTCTGATTTGTAGTTTAATTGGACTCATTACTAGCATGTCCAATAGAATGATTCTAGACGGAGATCTCTTGAATTTGGAAGGGTACGTTTTAGTGGGTTAAGTCACCTCCAAATATTTGCTTTTGTGTTTTGTTTTTTTTAGCAATTGGGAAGGATTCCTGGATCCATCCCCTGCTGCTTTGGCTGGGTTGGCTGTCACCTGTTTCTAATCTCAGTGTAGATATTGCTTCTTGGAAAAATCTCCCTCGACTCCTCAAGGGCTGAGTTAGATGTCTTTATGTGTCTTTCTCCAAGTAAAACGCAGTACGCATGTCCCTTTACTTTCTGTATCTGCTCGGTCTAAAAGCTTCTTGAGACCAGGAACCTGGTCTTAATTGAAGTTGTATCTACAGCGCCCAGGACAGTGTGTGACATACAGAAAAGTCACAAAATACTTTGAAGGACCAGTTGAAACTTTGAGCTAATTGTTCATGACCAAGAAAAAGTGGTCATCCCAACAATGCAACTGAAAACCCTGTGGTGTCATGTGTCCCCAGAGGCACCAGTTCTTCTGATGGAAGAGGAGCCTAATGGTATCAGCAGTTGTTGATTAACTACGTTAATAGCTTTGGGCAAGTTCCATTGTGATGTTGCTCAAGATATAATTAGAAGGGACATTCTGATTTATAGGTTAATGTGATTTTATCTGTTCGTATAATTAGTTGCTCAGAAATAACACTTTTGTTTCTCAGCCCAAAAGTTTTCAAAATTAATAGGCTTCTGGAATTAGCACCAAGGTGAGAGCTAGTCTAGGTCTACCAGCTTGTATGAGAGATGAGCAAACTGAGAGACTCAAAGAAAGAAAGGGACTTGCCTGAGGTCACCCAGCAAGTTAGTGCCAGAGCCAATGTGAGAGCCCGAGGTTTCTGGCTGCTAGCCCAGGACTCTTAATGCACAGCGGAGAGTGATTAACACATTCATGGTGAGCTCCTTATTGCTTTGAAGGCTTCTGCATGTACACAGCCCGGACTCTGCAACATCCCAAGATAAAGCTCATGCTGAAAAGTAGGGAAGCGAGACTGAAATGATTTGCTGGGAGGGTAAACGTAAGTGTCAGAGGAGTTGGTGAGAACATCTTTGCAGGCCCTGCGCTGCTTGGCAAGGTCTTACCGGCTTCTAAGGTTCCAAGTCTACTTCTCAAACAAGGAAACATGGCTTGGCAGGGATCTCCCTTCGATGCTCTTGAGTGTGATATTTCAAGGAGATTTAGAGATACTGGGACGTTCACTGCCAAGCCCCCGGTGAGCGTTGTTGGCAAAGGAGTGGTTCTGATCATGCTCCCGTTTCTTCTTAACGCTTTCTTAGATGGGAAGCAGGTCTGCCTTGGGACCCTTTTCGCCACCTCTGGGGTGCCTTGGAGTCTGACTAAATGGACCAGCCTAAATGCATCTTAGACACAGAAATGTGTGCAGGGTGCTCTAACGTTGTTAACACACAGATTTTTATCACGTGGTGTCAGTGTTATGGGGACAGTAAGTCGTGGGCCATTGGTGCGATAGATATATTGTGGATGATCCTTTGGAAACATAATCAGTGCTGATGAGGCAGCAGCACCATCTCAACAGAGCACGTTCCCTGATCCCAAAAGGCTTGCCAAACCAACCCAAAGTAACAAGACTGTGATTATTCAAGGAAAAAGGCACAGATAAGAATTCTCTTTGCTTCTCAACCGTAATCAGTCTGAAATTATTGATGTTACTTTTGGTTTGGTAAGAGTTGGGTACAAGGGAGAGGCACCTCTCTTTTTACTCCTACTACTGGAACACATTGTTCCCTTCCCTAACTTCTCTGAGTGTCTAAAAATCCCTTCATTAAAGAGAAATTCCTTTGGGCTTCAAATAATTTGTGGTTTTCTATGGTCCTCTACTAAAATGCAAAACTTCCCACGTAGGATATCATTGAGCTACTTTAGTTGTCTAGACCTAACATCTCACCCATACATCTCATCCCATACCTCTCACCTTATGGAGGCATTTTCACAGGCATCAAGGATGAATACTACCAGCATCACTACCACCACACCACCTACTACCATGTCTACTGCTGTTACTAATATTGCCATTTAAGGAGGACTTACTATGTGCCAACATGGTTCCAAGTTCTTTGTATGTATTTTCTCATCTCATATGCCCAGTAACGCACTGCTGTAGTTATGGGTTGGGGAATTATGCTACTACCAGAGAGAGAACAAATTTGCTGAAAAGTAGGGGCAGGATAAAACCTGAATAGTAAAACAAACTGATCATCTGCACAGGAAAATATTGAGAAGCAATGTGGAAGGTCGGGAGGAAAGGTGGCATCTCCTTCATTTTCCCTGGTCCCAGACATCCACGTCTACGCATGGGATCTTTAGAGAAGGCTAAGGAATCTGAGAAGTGGGAGTCAATGTGCACTGAATCCTCACTGTTGTACATGGCAGAGCAGGGCTTTGAATGAAGACTGTTCTTATTTTCAAACTTCACTAGGTAAGGCTGTCTCCACTTGACTTAGAAAGCGCCACGCTTGAAAGGAACTTGGAGAACATCTTGTCCTGCGGCTTTCCCATCACTGTGGAGTACACTCAGGAATACACTTTACATCCGTCCCTAGCACATAGCCTCACCCATAACGGACACAACGGTTTTTAAAAAACAATACTTTTACTCTGGGTTATTTACAAATGCCCTCTATTTTCTTGCATTCTGTTACCCACTGTCCACATGTCCACATACAGATACAACATATTCACACATATAATTGAAATAAAGGTTTCAAACATAATGTTTACCCTTACTCTGGGTGATATACTTTGGGGAGATAAGAGGCAAGTATAGATAATGCTTTCTCTTCTTGAGGAATCTGGAGACACAATTTACTTACCCCCAACAGGTTGAGAAGGAAAAACTATTGTGTGTTTTTGAGACTTAATGCTCTCATTCCATGCAGCAGGGAGAGCAAGTGCGGAGGCCCTCAGGTGGGACTGTGCCTTTCACATCTGAGAACCGACAAGGGAGCTAGTGGTGCTTGAAGTAGAGGAATACAGTAGCACATGCCTCCTAGGAAGGAGCTGCTGGTAATAAAAACAAAATATTCCATCTGAGCTGCCTCGGCTAGGCCTTTCTAGAATAGTTAAAGAAAGTTGTATGGCTATTTCTAAATTACACGAAAATAAATGTTCTTTTACAAGAGTCCAGGATTTTTCAGTGAAACTGCCTCTCATGTAATCCTGGTGAATTGAAAGGAAGTGTAGGCATGTACCCAGTATACAATTGTTTAATTGTTTTAATTGAACGACCTTAGCTTCAGTCTAATTGCTGTACTAGCTTTAGTTCAACAATTGTTCAAGAAAAGACACTTGAATAACTGAGTGAATTAGGAAGTGAACTCACTAGCTTGGCTGGTGTGAAACTAAGGGAAGAGACGGAGGCAGCTCCACCCTTTTGGTGGGCAGAGAATTAGGTGCAATTGCTTAGAGAAGCAAGTTTTAAGTTCTCAGCTGGGAAACTCCATACCTGCCAAGGTAAGAGGACGTTTTACTTTGAACTCAAAGAGACAGGTTTTTTGTTTTGTTTGTTTGTTTGTTTTTAAGTTTGAAAAAAATGATTTGTTTTGTTGGAAGTAGAATGAAGTTAAACAGCATGGAGAGTTAATGCCAGCCAATTCGCCCTCCCCACCCTACCTTAATGAAGCTTTTGGTGTGATTGTCCCAGTGTTCCCTCCACAAGCTCAAAGAGAGTAATAAAGGGAGACTGTATCAAAGTGCTTGAAATGGGCCCTAGTCGGTTTGGCTCAGTGGGTAGAGAGTCTGCCTGCAGACTCAAGGGTCCTGGGTTCGATTCCGGGCAAGGGCAGGAACCTGTCCCCGGCCCAGACACCTTGTTGGGTCTCCTGCAGGAGGCAACCAATCCATGCGTTTCTCTCACATCGATATTTCTGTCTTTCTCTTTTCCACTCTCTCTAAAAATCGATGGAAAAGTTATCCTCCGGTGAGGATTAAAAAAAAAAATGCTTGAAATGGGTTAATACATTTTTATTGAAATGACAACAGATTTTTAGCAACAAAAGTATTTCTGAACACATAACAAGATTTTTATTTTAATACGTCATAGTGAGGAGAAACATACATCTAGGACCACTTGATTTTGAGAAAATATTTATATTGCATGTCTTCAATTTTCAGGCTGGGTGGTTTCTTTTCAGATGCAAAATCACTCCAACTGAAATCCTTTTTTGTACTCCAGTTGGGCCTGCCAGCTTTCAAAGAGGCAGTTGGGATAATGTGATAAACTGGTCCGTGTGCTCAATCTTAGCTCATCAAGCCTGCGCCAGGATTGACATTTCCTACAGTAGGGCTGGATGCTCTGATTACAAATTGGCCCTGAGTAGCTGGACTCTTCCTAATTTCATTCACTAAGGGAGAGTGTTTGTATCCTCAGGTCTGCTTTGCTTTTGAAACCTGGAGGAGGAAATATATTTCTGGTTCCCATGTGTTGTTCAAAAAATGTGATACAGAGGGAGATGGGTACAGAAACAGATATAATTTATTACATGAAAAGAAAGAGACAGCTTTTAAGGTAGTTGGGGGATCTTAGCTTCTCCTTGAGGGAGGCAGGGGGATGGAGTAGGAGAGAGCAGGGAGAGAGGAGTTCTGGGACAGCCCCACTTGAAAGCAGAGGCCTTCGGGCCCTGGCTGCCCTTTACCTGTGGAGGTGGGGTTCCTGGAATTGAACCCCAGAAGGAGGTCTCTCCGTGATTAGCTGGCTTTTAGAAGTTTGTGTCCTGGTGCAAAACCTCCAATGATTGCCTTGTACCGGTTGAATGCCAGTTTCTCCTGACTGTGGCTGCAGAACCATCAGCCTTTCCCCCGGAAGGTAAAGACCTTTTATCCTCACTTATGAAGCCTTATTATTTCCGTTGTAAAGACAAATGGTGAACTACTTGCTGGAGAGTTGGCAGCTACAAAGTGGTCGAGCTGGGACTTGAGCCTTAGCGTCCTAGCTTCACAGTCTACCATTAGCTGAATTATAGCACGTATCACATTTCATGTTATAAGGTTATACGATTATAATATGATCATTCTTACCAGCAGTCTTAGAGTTTTCCCCTCGCTTACTAATGCTGTTCTCCACTTCTCTATCTCAGTAAAATGGCACCAGTTGTGCAATTCCAGAAACTTGGAATTATCTGTGACATTTCTCAAATGTTGAGCCTATCTCTGATCAACCAGAGTCTTACATTCTTGATCAGCTTGACAGTCTGGCCATTAGTCTTCGTCACCACGTGGTTGTCAGAAGAACCTTTGAAAAAGGTCACTTTTGGCCACTTTAAAATCATTGTGTTATTTTTATTTAGTTCTAGGGTAAGAATCATATTCTTTCCCCACCTCTGTACCTTCTCTCGTACCACGCTGTACCTCTCACTGGTCATGCTGACCTTTGTTTTTTCCAGACTCTTGATCCTGCAGCCAACAGGGCCTTTCCATGTTTGAAACCTCCAGCTACATTACCAGCCATACTCCCTTGTCACGGTCACCCACAACCCCCCCGCACCATGCCTCCAGAGTTCTTGGAGATTTTAGTTCCTTATTGACTCTCTTTCCTCAAAACTACTCTGGTCATAGCTCTTGATTATTATAATCTCTATGTAGATCATTTCTCCAATATCCTGGTCAGTTCTTTGAATTCTCCTTGAGTGACTGCTCCTACCATAGACATACCCTAAGCCAGTGATGGTGAACCTATGACACGCGTGTCAGAGGTGACACGCGAACTCATTTTTTTGGTTGATTTTTCTTTGTTAAGTGGCATTTAAATATATAAAATAAATATCAAAAATATAAGTCTTTGTTTTACTATGGTTGCAAATATCAAAAAATTTCTATATGTGACACGGCACCAGAGTTAAGTTAGGGTTTCTCAAAATGCTGGCATGCTGAGCTCAAAAGGTTTGCCATCACTGCTCTAGTCTCATAATGCTTGAAATGTCAAGGACCCTGTCATTTTTTGCCCAAATGATGTCAAGCCTGATACCATGGTCTGAGCAGGGTGCTTCCCAAGGGTTCACAGTCTTGAAGGGGGGCTGCTCTGCTAGTGTGAGCACTCTTTGGATGGGGGGGTCAGCAAGGGCCAGCTGTCTGTGGCCGTTTGGTTAAAGCTGAAAAATGTCTATATGTGACACGGCACCAGAGTTAAGTTAGGGTTTTTCAAAATGCTGACACGCCGAGCTGAAAAGGTTTGCCATCACTGCCCTAGGCTTATGGTTCTTAAATTTTGGCATGCATCAGAATCACCCAGAGGACTTTTTAAAATACTGTGTGCTGGGTCCCACCCCCCAAATTCAGTAAGTGTGGGGTGGGGTCAGAGACTTTGCATTTCTGACAAGTTCTGAGTGATGCTGATGTTGCTGATCTGAGGACCACACTTCGAGAACCACTGCAAACTGTATCCCGTCCTCTGCAATAATTGCCCCATGTCCATGACCTGAATTTCAAGCATCTCGCTCTCTAGCTGCTCTATTCTAACGCTGTAGCTCACTCCCTTCTGGTAGCCTCACTCCAGTGACTCTTTGACAACCCTTATCTCTAATCAGATGTATGAAAACGGGGAATGTTGCAATTACCCAATGCTTGTGGTGTACGCAGCAATTAGGATGAGTCAGTCAGGAGTGGCACTATTTTCTATCTGGAAACTTGAAATTTCTGAAAATTGTCAGCGTCCTACCTTCTTTTCCCATCTGTATATTTTTATACTTTAAAAAAAAAGTGAAGTTGCTGAACACTTGGGGAAGTGTTATGAAGTAGGTATAAAATATGTTAAATTAATATATTGACTCAACTAAGGGATAAAAAGGTGTTAAATGCACACACATATATAGACAGTTCCCTCCTGGACTTTTATGATTTCATCAGATAGCTATAATTTCATCTGTGCTCTTTTAAAGTATAGGTATTTCAAATATGTAACAAGTCTATTGTTACTTGGCCTATCCTTGAAATGAATAAATAAACCATGCTGTGTTTTTGGTGATAACATCTTAGTTTTACAAGTGTTTCAGCATTGTTTACAGAAATTATTTCACATCATCCTTGACTGCAATCCTATGGGATGCTAGAAAAAAAAAGTTTGTTCATTAGAGAAAAGAGAATCAGAGACACAAACTATAGCAAGTTGGACTCATATTTGGAGCTTCTTTTGCCTCAAAACCCAGAGTTCTTTCCATTTGGATTCAACTCTTTTTGTTAAAATATGTTTTTATGGATTTTAGAGAGGAAGGGAGAGGGATAGAAAGATAGAAAGATAGAAACATAGATGAGAGAGAAACATCAACTGCCTCCTGCACCTGCACCTGCACGCCCCCTACTGGGGATCGAGCCTGCAACCCGGGCATGTGCTCTGACCAGGAATCGAACCAGCGGCCTCTTGGTCCATGAATCGATGCTCAGCCATGGACCACACCGGCTGGGCTTGGTTAGAGAATCTTGATGGTTGAAGACACTCCAGAGATCATTTAATTTGGGAGTCCCAGGGAAATAGGAACACAAAGAGTTTCAGCCGTAGAGTATGATAAACTATCTAAATCAGACTTCTGCTGGTTGTCACTGTTTGGCTGTGAGTACTACTGTATTTCCTGATTTTTAAGAGAAACTGAAAATATGGAGAATTAATGATAACTTTCAAATTTGAAAGTATTTGCACAACTCAGATTCGGAGGAAAACACTATGTAGGGCCAAATTTAACATGTCTGATTTGTCTACGGGGCATTAGTTTGAAACCTGTGACCTCACATTATATTGCAGGTGGGAGGTATTTTTATCACAGTCCCAGATCTGATAGTTTGGCCCTTTGCTTAAACATTTCCAGTGACATAGGACTTTCTCTAATGTGGTTCTATTGTTGGCATCTCATTGCTCTTGGGTTACTCATCCTTAGCTCCTTCATTTTGCTTACATCCTGTAACTGTTCATAATTCCACAGGGAAACCTTTCAAACATTTCAGGAAAGCATCCTTTTTTTTCTCACCCTCACCCCCAGTATTCTCTATATGTTAAACATTCATAGTCTTTCAACTATAATCCTCAGGCATGGTTTTTACAGCCTTTGTAATCCCAGTTACTTTCTTCTGGATGTTCTCTAAATCTGTTAAATTTCTCCCAGAGTAGCCCATAGTATTCCATGATAGCGTCTCATATGAGAAATAAAAATTGTTTTAAGGTTATTGAGATATAGTTGACATATAATACTATTTTAGTTTCAGGTGTGTACAATATGATGAATCAATCTGAGTTGCTGTTATGGCATCATCAAAAACAGGTAGATAGGTTTTTGCTACATTTCCAAGTTAAATTTGGAATGATATGACAAAATTAGTCTCTGTCACAATTGTTAAAGTCATTCTTCAAAGTGGCCTGAGCTGATAAAGATCAGGAGGCATCTGTGACTGTCCACGAGAAAGACTTGCCACCGTTTTTGAGACTTCAAGAACAGAGAAAACAAACAGCTGTTCTAAAGAAGAGCCCTACATAAAAGATTTGTGAATTACAGTCATAACTTGTGATATAACTGGCCCTCACAGGAGTCTAGAGTCTAGAACAGGGGTGGGCAAACTTTTTGACTCGAGGGCCACAATGGGTTCTTAAACTGGACCGGAGGGCCGGAACAAAAGCATGGATGGAGTGTTTGTGTGAACTAATATAAATTCAAAGTAAACATCATTACATAAAAGGGTACGGTCTTTTTTTTTTTTAGTTTTATTCATTTCAAACGGGCCGGATCTGGCCCGCGGGCCGTAGTTTGCCCACGGCTGGTCTAGAATAAGGAAGTTTTAATTAAATGTTTATGAATGATCCTCCTTGATAATGCTAAAAGGCCAGCTAGTTAATGATGAGCACTAAGGTTTATTAGAAACCTACTATGTGCCAAGCACAATAACAATACAGATGGACATGATAATGAATGTAGACTACTTAGCATAGTAATAGCAGTTAATGATTCAAGTAAGTGATACATGTTACTATCATCATTATTAATACTATTATTATGTTTAATATGTTATTTAGTCCTTATTACTCCTTAAGAGGTCAATATTATTGCCATTTTTAGAGGCGGAAACTAAGACTTAGGTTAAGTCCTGAGATCGCACAGCTTGCAAACACAGAGCCTAGCAGTGATGGCGAACCTTGAGCTCGGCGTGTCAGCATTTTGAAAAACCCTAACTTAACTCTGGTGCCGTGTCACATATAGAAATTTTTTGATCTTTGCAACCATAGTAAAACAAAGATTTATATTTTTGATATTTATTTTATATATTTAAATGCCATTTAACAAAGAAAAATCAACCAAAAAAATGAGTTCACGTGTCACCTCTGACACGCGTGTCATAGGTTCACCATCACTGGCCTAGAGTCTTTCAAGCACTAAAACACACGCTCCTCCTTCTCCTTCATGCTTCTTTCTCCCTTGCAATCTGAGATGAACTTGGAATCAGGGTATAACCCATTATTCCTTCTGACGAACTGTCAGATTTTTTCTCTCTCTTATGATTAGGCAGTGGATTTAATTTTAAACTCAGACACGGAAATACACGTTTATCCTTGTCAAGCATTATTTGTGGTGTTGGCACTCTATTCTAGTCTATTTAGATCATTCTGAAAGTCAAGTATTTCAACCAGTGTATTAAATTTGTGACATGCACGCATTTGACAAGCAAGACTGACTTCTGGGACTTTTTCCTGGTTTTTGATTCCAAGATATTTATAGGGGACACAGAAACGGGAGAGGCAGCAAAACAGACAGAGCTTTGGGCACACTCCAAGAGATGTTTTCATTCATCTAACCTCCCCAGTTTTATATCAGTCATGAGTTGGAGTTCTTTGGGTCTGGTGACCTGACCTGGTATGCATTTACTATCCTAAGCTTCTCGTAATCTATCTCATATATTTTCCATCTTGTACATAAGTTTATCAAGAAATGGCTCAGTGGATAGAGTGTCGGCCTGCAGATTGAAGGGTTCCTGGTTCGATTCTGATCAAGGGCACCCGTACCTCGGTTGCAGGCTCCTCCCCGGCCCAGGCCCTGGTCGGGGCACATGGAGGTAACCAATTGATGTGTCTCTCTCATATCAGTGTTTCTCTCTGTCTCTCTCCCTCCCACTCTCTCTATCAATCAATGGAAAAATATCCTTGGGTGAGGGTTGAATGAAAGAAAGATAGGAAGGAAGGGAGGAAGGAAGGAAGGAAGGAAGGAAGGAAGGAAGGAAAATATATTAGCAGATTTCCCCTCCCTGAAACCAATATATTCCACAATTATGAAATTATATCTCTTTGTAAGACTAGTAAGCTTATTTTAAAATTCAGGTGAGCTTGGCATGACTTATTTTTGTTGAACCTGTAAAGACTTTAGCTGTCACTGCTTTCTGATCTTGATTCATTCTTGTTGGTTTGAGAGATGTAACATTTATTTTACTTAAAGTTTCTAAAATGATTTCAACTTTTAATAAAATGATTTCTGAGAGGAGCAGATTTCTAGAAACCTGAAAAGCAAGTTATGAAGCAAACTGTAATTATTACGGTTAGAATCTGGGCACTCATAACAGATGTGTTTAATCAAATGCCTTTAAAATGAATGTGCAGATATAATCATAAATAGGAAAGATATTTCACATGATTCAGATAACGAATAGTTTTGGTGTGGGAGGATTGTTCCAAGAATATACAGAAAATTTAATGCATTTCTTGTTCCTTTGCACCATCTCCCCAATTGGGCAGAGAGTTTGTTTAAGCAGAAACCAGAGCTGGCATATTCCACACATAATTTTCCTATATCTTATAGAGAGTAAAAGGAAGCCGCCTGGAGAGATGCATGAAAGGCGGCATTTAATTGGGAGGAAAAAAATAACCTGTATTTGTCTCTCTTAATTAGTGTAGGAAGAGTTCTATTTCTCTAAAGAGCCCCTTTCTAGTCTATATTTATAGAACAGCAACTTAAAAATGGCATTTTTCTTAAAGTATTAGAACTTTGAAAAAAAGCTTCATACTATAAAATGGATTTTAAAAAGATAACTGCACTTAATAATTTGTGAACAGGTAGGAATCTTTCTGTATGTAATAAACACAGAAGGATTCGTCAGCTAGTTGTGGCCTTTGGCCAATGGCATTTGACT
Organism: Myotis brandtii; assembly: GCF_000412655.1. Taxonomy (NCBI): domain Eukaryota; kingdom Metazoa; phylum Chordata; class Mammalia; order Chiroptera; family Vespertilionidae; genus Myotis; species Myotis brandtii. The sequence goes on from NW_005362269.1 coordinate 5,248,885, forward strand.
CCCTTTGGCTCTTGCCCATTAGTTGCAGTTGAGTGTAGGTGTGTTTGAGTGAAACCTGCTGTCCTTTAAGTGGGGCTGTGCTTATCAGCCCTTACTCCTCCCGGCTGCTGTGTACATTTCCTGTCCAAGCCTGGCACCTGCAAGCATTTGGTTATGCAACCTCGGGGGTAAGAGGAAGTAGGGTGGTCTTGTGGAGGGTGTAAGAAATTTAGATGAGGTGATTGTACCTCCTTGAAACAACTACAACACCCCTTAGGTTCTGGATTTACGATTTGTTGTAAATTTTTTTTTTAACCAAATGTGATTCTTTGATAATTTTAGATCTGGTTAGCACCTATGTGTGTAACTGGAAGTACAAAGTGTTTTGATGACATATATATGAAATTAAAGAATGGCTACACTTATTTGCAATGATAATGGTGAAAAGAGACTATCATAGGGCATAGCCTGAGGCAAGTAGATGATAAGAATGTTCTACATTTTTGAGTTTGACACGTTATCAACAGATATGAGTGCACAGGTTTTTTTAGACTCTTTGATCTATGTATTTGAGCTTCCCAACAACCTCTTTCTCAGTTACCATGTAACTTTGCACTGACTGTATGTTTGCAGTACATTTGATATCAAGGCTCCAAACTTTTTAGAAAAGGAAAACATTCTTTTGCTCAAACAAGAGCCAAGGTTTAACCTTTACACATTTATTTTTTTTTCTTAGCTCAATTGGTGCCATCTTTAAAGAATTACTAGCTTTATTTTGCACCTTGATTGTCCAAAGGCACTCAGGGATGATGTAAAGTACTTTGAAGTCAAACGTATGGCCAGACATCTGACTGCGAGCAAATGAGATGATGTCTCCAAGACTTTGTTATCTATAGGCTTAAGGAGACTAGTGGCCTGCCCTATTGAGATTTTATGCCGATTAAATGAGGTAATGAATGTAATACCTGTAACAACAATAACAAAAGTTATTTATCTGACATTTACTAAGAAACATATTCTGGAAAGAGAACAGGACTAGCATTTGAAGGCCTGAGTCTGCCCTTGACCTGATGGGGGACCGTGACCTTGGATGCTTCTTGGGTCCTCTGTTTCCTCATCTGTATAATCTGAGCATAGCAATCCCTGCCCTGCCTCCCTCACGGAGATACTGTCAAAATCAAATGAGAGAATGGACGTGAGGGTATTTGGTAAATGGAGAGAGGTTGAAGTATTAGGGACTGTAATTAAGAGTGAGTTTGACTGTAGAGAGCGAGCTGGCCTGGAAGAGCCTGCCCTGTAACTTCTGCCACCTGCCACCACCGAAATCGAGGACTAATGAAAAGGGCAGGAGTTACAGGGCCACGACAGAGGCACAAAGGGAGAAGGCCCGGCTTCCCATCAGCAGCAGGAGGGACTAGGAGAATAGAGATAACATTAGTTTGAATGGAGTCCCTGAGAACTATTACAGCCCTGACACAGGTAACTGCATTACATTGTATAGCACTGTTCCGAGCAGAGTTATGGCTTCAATTATAAAGTGGAACGTTAACCATCCTATCTTTAAACCACTTCCTAGTGTTAAAAACTTCACTCATCAGAAGGGAGGGAATATAGTGTTTCTAGGCTTAATATATAATTGAAAGTTCATCGATAATGCATTTCACTGCCTAAGGTTTAGTAGTAGTTGCAGCATTGTCCGGTTCGGATATATTCATTTGTAATTGTTTCTAACCTCTACTTGTAATTCTTCCTCAACTTTCTGTGTATGATGTATTTCTAGATACAGTTTTCAGCAGAAAGTCAGCTTGAATATTGCTTAATTTGCAGCCACGAAAGCTGGATAGAATCCAGAGACCTGGGTGACATGCAGCCGCCTACCTCTGACCGGTGATGAGAACACACATTAACCTTTGCCTGGCTCCAGTCAAGAGGCTGCCAGGGTGCAAGAGGTGCCTGTGGCCGCATCTCTACGCAACCTGGTGCATTTCCTTAGTGATTCACCGTAAGATGTTATCATAGCTCATGGGGAAATGTTATTAACTTTAATTTAGCAAAATTGAGTGCTCTAGGAGATATTGAATCAAGCTGCTTTCTCCTACTTGGTAAACACATTCATTAAAAGGAAAAGATGACTGACGTACTGTGTCCCACCTGGGCTGATTCACATAAACCATGGAAATAGCATTCTTCTACCCTGGGACTCGATGTTTCATCGTGTATCTGTTTTTGCTGTTCTGAGACCTAGGCTAGGAGACTAATAGAACTATCAGACCTCTCAAATCGAACACCATAAAACAATTGATTATGGAGTCATTTACTCTGTGGGGAAAACATACTTGGCCCTTCACTGTAAACCAGGAGATGATCCAGCACATTGTCATAGCTGAGGTTTGTATCTCATGCAGAGTGAAGGGTAAGTGAAAAAGGACTGCTTCTTAGGATTCTTTCTTTTATGGTAAGAATCACACTGTACTTTCCTTTTCCTTGTGCGTTTCCAGGCGTGCCCAGGGGGTAGGCCAGGGCCTTCTGTGTTCTTATAACCCTGACAATATTTCTGAGAACACACTTATTCCACTTTACACAACTCTTTTTTTTTACAGAGATTTCTTCACCTCTAAATTTTGAATTACTCAGTCACTGACACTCAATTTGTTAATGTTTATGTTCCTAATATGAGCGGAGAGATGGGCATGTAGTAAGTGTGCAACTGATGGTGGTTAAATAGAGGGATGGTTTTTGTCTTTTTTCTCCTCAAAGTCAGAGATAAAAAAAACCCCAATGGAACTACAATTTGGTGACTTAAACTTAGGAATACCTTTCATCACTTGGCAAGTGTTGACTTGTTAAATTACAAAGTGTGTCTATGATGGCTTGGGTTCTATAGTTAGCCACACCTGATTCAGGTGCTTCTTCTGGCACTTACATGCTGAGTGACCTTGTGAACTTAACTGCCTCAGTTTTCTCATCTGTAAAATGGGGCAGCAATAATAGAGAAAGCTGATTTCATTTATGTACAACAACCCTGAGCAGTACACAGGAATGTGAGTGGATTGAAGGATTTGTCTTGTGGTTAAGACAATTCAAGGAGGAATTCAGGCTGCACTTATAAAGAGTTATATTTTTATTATAAAAAGCTCTCTGCCTTGTTGCCTAATGACAGTCTTTTATTGCACAGGTTGATCTTTCCTCCTCTTCCCAGTTTCCCTTAACACCCCCCCCCCAATTATTGATATGTTGACTAATAAAAGAGATGTGTTCTGAATGTTACCTGAAGCCTGATTACCTTCAACAGCCACTCCCAGAGTTGCTGTAGTGATTGAGTGCAACTATGTTTGCAAAGTGCTCAGCACAGCTCCTGGCACAGAGTTGACCATTCAATACGCATTAGCTATTGTTTGTTTACTTGTTGCCCAGCCATAGTTGCAATTGTATGTGACTAGAGTTGGCAAAACAACAACAACAACATTACTGCTTTATGAGAAATGTAGAGCATTTTTTAGATATGGCTCATTAATATGAACCACATCGTTGAGCAGCTGTCTAAGGAGTGGCATTCACCTTCACCTCAAATGGTAGCTCTGAAGGCTTAGCTGAGATGGGCATGAATTGTATACGCTGGTGTTGGGGAGATGTCAGCCACAGAGATGACACAGGCTTAACATCAAACTGACCCTTTCTCAAAGCACCTCAGACCCTGATTATGTCTCAGGTTTCTGGGGTAAATGCCAAAACTGGATGTGTGTGTCTTTGTCAGTCATTCTGCACAGTAACTAGTGTTTGGCACCGGGGCTGTCAACCGAGGACCTCAGGCTGGGATGGAGCCTGTCTGTCGGGAGAGGCAGGGAGCTGTGCCTTAGCTCCTCGCTGGGGCTCCTGCCTTGGGGTTGGGTATTCTGGCTCAATTTCTGAGCAGGTGGCACCTGACATTGTGGGCTGGGGGACAGGAAACCTGGTTTGAAGTTTGTTACAAGAAAAAGCGGTTATAGAATCATGCAAGGCTTAGAGCTGGAAGGGACCTCAGGCTTATCTTGTCTGTAATAACAAGCTAGTATTTATACGGTACATACTATATTTCAGGAACTGCACTAGGTGATTTTCATATATTATAACTTAATTAATTCTTGCAATAGCCCTGAAAATTAAGCAATATTTTACCCATCTTCATATGCGCCAGTACATTCGAAAAGTTTTGCATATATCACCTCAGTTAATCTTTATAACTGTCAATGGGGCTGGTGATATTGTACCTGGAAATGGAAAGGCGGAACCTTGCAGAACTTAAGTTACTTGTTCAGCCACAAATACAGTATTTTTCCGTGTATAAGATGCTATTTTTTTCTAAAATTGTTAGACTGAAAATTGAGGGGCATCTTATACACGGAGGTCAGCCTAGGAGGGAGCCACATGGGTGCGTAGCTGCCCATACCTTGTCAAACAGGCTTCCTTCAGTTACGAGCCTTATTGTTACTGACATCAGCTGATGCCCTAATTGGAGGTAGAGGTGGAGAGTGTGCAGCTGCAACAGGGACCAGAGTGTTCTGAGCCCAGAAAGATGTCAAAAAATAAAAAGATACTAAATACCGGTAAGCGATTGTCTTACTCTGCAAAATTCAAACTGAATATAATTAGCTATGCAAAAGAGCATGGAAATAGAGCTGCAGAGAGACAATGTGGACCTCCTTCCACTGAGTGTATGATCAGACAGTGGAGAAAACAGGAAGAACAACTCCTTAAGATGCCAAAAAAGAAGAAGGCCTTAAGAGGAAAACCAGCAAAATGTTTAAAATATTGATTTCTTAATTTTGTGTTGGAAAAGTGGGGGGCGTCTTATACACGGAAAAATACAGTAGTTACTAAGCAGCAGAGGCGGGTGGCAAACCCAGTGTCTCTGAGAGCAAAACACAAATTCCCAAGTACTCTCTTTTGTCGCATCTTTCGCTTACTGTGGTTGACACTGTGAGCTGTAAGGCACATGCCCCAGGTTGTATAGCGTGTAGGAGGGATCAGAGTTCTTTTCAGGCTCTTAAACTCACTGTGTGGACTTGCATCACCTCTAGAGTCCATCCTGCTCTGGCCTGGTGTTGCGTCTCTGCTCTGGATTCAGCCTGTCCATTTTCCTCAGTTCTTGAGTTGAAGTTTCCCATAATCTTTAGTTTTGTTCTGAGCTAAGAGTCTCAACTCACGATATAACACCTATGACAAAATGACTTCCCTGATTGCTGGTCACCTCTACAAATGTGTGCTCTCATTCTATCCTTAACTATTGTGACGGGAAGAACAGTTTCTTTATCCAAGTTGTTGCTGATTGAAGTCATTGAGAATTTTATCATTACATGAGTGAAATTTGCAAAAAGATAATTTGCAAGTGTAGTTTCTCGTTTCATGTAGCTGATTGTGGCTTTTTCTTCCTTTGGTTGTGGATGTGATCAGTTCTGGAAGGTTAATCACCATCTAGTTTATGCCTTCATTGTCTTCAGGGAACTTGGTGGTCAATTTACTGGGGCATTTGATTGTGGAACTGGTGTATTTTCCTCTTGTTGAAAAACTTTTCAAGATTTGATGAAACCTCCGATTTGTCCAAAACTTTCTTGTACTGAATTTGGCTGTACTAGTTAGACATTAGCCTTGGTTGAGAAAATATTTTTAGTACCATAGCCAAGGGGCTGTAATTAATATTTTAAGTTATGTGTAATACAGAACATTACTGTGCTACAAGTCAATCATATTATCTCTCAGTCTTGTGTCTCCTGCCTCTTTTCCTCTCTATTGATTCTTTTTTTTTAATCCTCACCTGAGGATATTTTAAATTGATTTTTAGAGAGAGAGGAAGGGGAGAGATTGAGAGAGAGAGAGAGAGCGTGAGAGAGGAAGAGAGAAACATCAATCTGTTGCCTCCTGTACACATCCTGACTGAAGATCAAACTCACCATCAATCTAGGTATGTGCCCTGACTGGAATTCCTACACACAACCTTTTGTAATAGGGGACAACACTTCAACTGAGCCATCCAGCCAGGGTATCTCTATTGATTCCTTATTTTACTTGTCTTCATACCCACAACCTTTTGTAATAGGGGATAATACTTCAACCAACTCAGCCATCCAGGCAGGGTATCTCTATTGATTCCTTATTTTACTTGTCTTCCTTCCAGAGTTCAACATATTATTCACAGGTTATAATGGTGCATAATGACCATTTATATTTATTAATTACTTAGGACTTTCTGGAAATCCAGAGTATCAGTACTTAGTACTTGTGACACGTAGGCAACAGTGGCATATTCTTTGAATCCACAAATCAGTGGTGTGCATATTTCCATGACAAGAGTAATTATGGTGAGATGTGTACTATTAGGAAGTAAATGACCAAGTTCATTATTGTTTAGGGAAATGCTATATTGTAACATACACTCTTTTCTTTCTTACCTTCTCCTAAACCCAGTGGAGAAGCCAAATAGTTTCAACTCCTAGCTCTTCATTGTCCTTCAAATCCTGGTTGCTATCAATTACTCCTCAGCTGCTATCAAATTCATTGAGTCAAACAGCTTCTAAGCCATTGGCTCTGCTGTCAGGACCCAAGAGAACTTTTCCCTGAGGGAACTCCTGTCATTTCTCTGCTTTTAAGTTTCATTAATCTGACCTTAAGTCAAAGCACCTTCTGGAACTGACCTACAAGCAGTTTCCATCATCCTCACCATCATCATCCTCACCCTCATTTTTACCATCAGCTTCACCATCATCCTTACCATCTTTCTCACCTTTATCCTCACCATCATCCCTACCTTCTTCTTCCCCATCATCCTCACCATCATCTCCATCATCCACATATCATCTTCCTCACCATCATCTTCACCATCATGCTCACCATCACTGTCCAGTATAATCATCATGTCTGCCAGTCATTAAACTCTTACTATGTGCCACACACATGGTGCTCAGTACCTTTCCTAACTATTTCATGTCAACCCAAGAGGCAAGTATCAGTATCTGTACTCTACAGTTGAGACACTCAAGTCTCAGGAAAGCGAAATTACTTGAGCAAATTCACTCACTAAATGGCTGAGCTGGGATGGTATGTCTCTTGTGTTTGGCAATGAAGCCAATGTCAGATGTTGTTTTACAATTATATCCTTCTCTTCTTGACTACTCCCGACCCTTTCCTGGCCACACCCAGATGTGTTGGGGGAGGGACAAAACAAATATGGGGCTCGAAAATTATGAAAAAATGCTGTCTAGCTCAAGCACTGACCAGCTGGTGATGTGCAAGTCACATCTGGAGTTTAGGTTGCCTATCTGTAAATAAAAGACATCTGAATACATGAGGCTTAATGTTCCTTCCAGCAAAAATTTTGATGATTTTTTTTCTGACCACTCTGGTAGTCACTATGGAAAAAAAAGCAACATCTTTGATTTTCATAAAATTGCTCTCTGATAATAATAATAATAATAATATCATCTATAGTCTTTATAGTTTGTACTGTACCTTTGCATATTTTAATCACAATCATAATAACATTATCACTCATTTAATCTTCATGATGATTCTAAAGCTTTGCCTTCACCTATATTACTTTATTGAAACATATCTGTGTAACCTAATACAAGTCATTGTATTACAGAAATGTTCCCCAATACGTAGATCTTTATTTCTTGTATTTCCAAATTTGCAGCAGAAATGTGTTTTCGCTAAGGGTCAGGAGTAGCCTGACAAGGTAAATTAGATCCTTATTGTCAGGAGCACAGCAAAGCCAGAAAGACACTGTTCATTGGTGGTGTTCCCTTTCTTCACCTTCCTGCAGACACTGTTGGTAGAGGAGCTGAATCGGAGGCACCCTGGGCTTGGTAACGGCTGCTGGAGATAAGGAGCTGAGAGTAGAAGTCTGTAACTGAGTAATGCCTCCTGTTTCTTTCAGAATTGCATAATTGATTCTTACTCTTTTCCTTTTTTGTTTTGTTGTCATTTAATTCTTCAAGTAAACTCACTTGTTATTGGGATTAACATCATTATAACTTGCCCCAGCTTTTGATCATGTTGTTCTTTGAAGGCATGATAGTACTGAACCTTCTAATCTCAGGGCTGAAGGAATGGCAGTGAAACCTGATGTCTTAGGATAGTGATTCTCAATCAGGGAAGCTGGCCTCTTAGAGCAGGGGTCCTCAAACTACGGCCCGCGGGCCACATGCAAATACAAATATTGTATTTGTTCCCGTTTTGTTTTTTTACTTCAAAATAAGATATGTGCAGTGTGCATAGGAATTTGTTCATAGTTTTTTTTTTAAAACTATAGTCCGGCCCTCCAACGGTCTGAGGGACAGTGAACTGGCCCCCTGTTTAAAAAGTTTGAGGACCCCTGCCTTAGAGGGTATGTTATCAGAACCTTGAAGCAGAAGGTGAGAGAACGAGTGATGAAAAAATCACATGTAGTATTCTAAAATAATATTATAACTAATAACTGAAAAATAATACTGTTTTAATAACAAAGCTATAAAGAGTTAAGCTTTATAAAAATCTTGACTGATAGGCCATAAAAGTTAGGTACTTCCAACAAGGTCTGAATTTCAGAATGTCTGTGATGTGATGGGCCATGTTCAAGAAAAATATGCAAGATTGTTCTTTGTAATAGCAAAACCAAGCAGAACTGAAGCAAAACTAAAGACCCGTCAAAGGGAGAGTGACTGCATAAAGTCATGTCGTATAGTGGGATATTATTGAGCCATTGCTGTGAATGAACAGATGTGCTGATATTGGAAGATCTGCAACACACATTTCAGGTTAAGACAACAGCAACAATAGGAAAAGCATAATGAATAGTGTGATCCCTTTAGTATAAAAACAGCCCCCAAACCCTACAAAAATGATAAACATCTCTCTCTCTCTCTCTCTCTCTCTCTCTCTCTCGTACTATACATGTGGCAGACTTTTTCCTTCTAGAAGGATACATAAGAATTTTGCTAGAAGGGTTGTTATCTTTTGGGAAAATGACTGCAGGGAGGTAAACATACATTTTACACTTTGTACATTTTTTCTTTTTAAAGTAGACGAATCAATCCTCCAATAATTTGCTCAACAAATATTTGTTGAATGGCTCCTATGTGGCAGGCAACGTAGTACTCTCTGTAATAGTGGTAAGACCCCAACTTTCCGAAAGCTAAGCCTAGGCAGTAATACGAAAACATAGAACTGGCAATTCCAGAGAGTTCTGAGAGCTAAGAAGAATAAAAAGCTCATTAAAGATGAACAGCAGGAAGAACTCTTTAGATAGCAGAGCAGTCAGCTATTGCTCCTTCTGTGCTCCATAAAACAAATAAAACAAAAGGAAACAAAATACCCCCAAATGTATAAGTGCCTCACAGAAAGTTCTGCAGGTCAGCTGTAGCTCAGCTGATCTTGGCTGGGAAGCTGTGGGTCATCTGGGTTTGCAGGTTGCAGGCTGAGCTCACATCTGCTCTGTATTTGTCTGTTCTGGGGCCCAGGTCGAAAGCACAGCCGCTACTCGGGCAGCTCTTTTCATGACACATCACTAGAGCACAAAAGAGCCAAGTCAAACTGAGTGAGACCTTTAAAGGCCTTTGTCTGCTGATATTCGATTGGCCAAAGCAAGTCATAGGGCCAAGCCCAGTGACAGCAGGGTAGGGAATTATGTTCCACTGATGAGGGCAGTGCATGGAAGTGAATATTTGCTGCAAAATAATTGACACTATCAGTCAAGGCCGCTCTGATAGTTGAGCTGGAAACTGAACAGCCAGGAGCCAATCATGCTGAGATCATGCTAAGATCTGAGGGTGAGCGTGAGGGAATCTTCTCAGGCAGAGAAAACAATAAATGTACAGAATCATTATGTAAATTGTCAACTAGAATTGGTTGATTGGATTGTAGACCGTTTTTTTCTTTAAACTTTTGTATAAAAATAATCCCTAATAAATGTTCTTTCAAAAAGGAGTAGAATGGGTTACAAAAAACCAAAAAACAAAAAAACTCTAGGGAATACTGATTGAATCTTGAGCTCTATTGCTAATATAGTTTTCTACACAGAAGAACATTTATGATCATTAATGTAATAGGACATGAAGTTCAACAATTCTGAGGCACTAAGATGCAACAGATGCTGTGTTCCAAAGAGATGCTTGGCCATATGCAGTATTTCAAAGTAGATAACCAAGAATCAGTTGGATGGCCATTAAACCCCCACTGACATGGAGGGTTAATTTTAAAAACAACAACAATGAAAATATGGTTTTGTAAGGATTTCCTTGAAAATCCTGTGCTGAGATTCCCAGATCTCTCCCCACCACCAAGGGAGCTGTGGGAGTGCTTCCCCTTCCCTCCTCTAGTGAGAAGGTCATTAATGGAAAGATCTTGGAAGAAGTTGAAGTTCATGGTTGTCTGGGGCTGGACTTACACCTGAGAAAATTCAAGCAGCCAATGAAGGAGGGGGCTTCTCCTGAGTGTGACTGCATTCCTGTCTCATGGGGTCAAAAGTGTGTAAGACCTGGGGTCAGATCTATAACATGTGTTATTCCTACCAGCCAGGGGTCATTTTCAAAGAAAGCTGTTCAAGAAGGCTGTGTGCCAGGGTGAGGGGACCCCACTGCAAGAGCCTGCGATGTTCCCTGACGGGCAGAAGCTGGGGGACGAATGCTCAGCTAGCCAAAGGAAGTTGTAGTGGAGGCACCAGCAGGGAGAACCCATAACTGTGCCAGTTACAGGGAACATAAGCCATGAAAGGTCAGTACACTCCATGGACGAGTTTTCCTTTCTCTTACTTGTCCCACCTCTGTCACGCAGACTTGAACAGGTCACACACAGCAGCTACCTGGAGGGGAAGGAGGGCAAGCCAGAGAGAAAAAGGCAAAGGCTTCCACACTCCTGCCTCAGTGGCAGATGGCCCATGGACAGCTTGTCTGTAGGTGGTGGGAAGAGGGAGAGACCCTATCTTTGAGAGTAGATTGAAGTGCGTATTTACCTACTAGGTTGGACTTCCTAATTTCCCAGTCAAGATTGATGTGGAGTCAGAGTGATGATAAAGCTTTCCAAGAGTGATCAGATATGTTTTTGGACTGCTTACATTTTTTATCCAGAGTAGCAAGCACTTCTGCTAAACCACAGAGGATAATAAAAAATAAATTTGCTGGTATGATTACACTTCTTGAATCTTGTCTAACCTACCAATTACATTAAGATTTATTAAAATATAGTAATTGAAGCATTGTATTAAGGGTTGTATAGATATTATTTCATTCCCAAGAACTCTATAAGGCAGGGGTCCTCAAACTTTTTAAACAGGGGGCCAGTTCACTGTCCCTCAGACCGTTGGAGGGCCGGACTATAGTTTAAAAAAAAACTATGAACAAATTCCTATGCACACTGCACATATCTTATTTTGAAGTAAAAAATCAAAATGGGAACAAATACAATATTTGTATTTGCATGTGGCCCTCGGGCCGTAGTTTGAGGACCCCTGCTCTAAGGTAAGTTCCCTTATCCCCACTTTACAGATGAGCACATTGAAGCCAAGGCAGGTTTAGTGGTTGTCTAAGGTCATAGCACAGGGAATGTCAAGGCTGGGTTTCACAACATACCCGGTCCATCTGACTCTGGAGTCTTTGTTTCTATCTGATCTGATTTCTTTTCCTCAGAGTAGCCCCTGAGGTGTTTGTGGGGAGTGACCATGCTCTCCCCGGCTCCTATCCATCCCCCAGGCCCAGCAGGCCCAGCTGCTTCAGCCATGCTATGCATGACCCGTCCTAGTCATTCCCCTGACCTTGTTCCAATTAGTTATGTGTGGCCCCTGTGCACATGTGCATGCCAAGTATTAGGTTTGATCATGTAAGTGTGTGACTTAGCAGATGCCTCTGTACCTGTCAGCAGTCCCATGGAAGTGGGTCAGGGCCTGCTGGATGCGCTTCCCATGGGCTCTCTTCTCCTGCAGTGATTCCACCAGGTGCCTGAGGAGCACCCTGCCTGTGGCAGCCTGGGGAAGGCATATCAATTGCTTCTTCTCTCCACCCGGGGTCCATGCTGCTCATATAAATAGAGAAATTATCGCCTCTGCTTCTCACCCAGCAGGGCTCATATTGGCAGTGGCACCTTGTTAAAGTGAAGGACTGTCTATTGCATTACAGATAATGCGAGACAAACTACATTTTCTGCTTCCTGACAATACACTTTGTTGAAGATAAAGTCCAGGGAGAGTTCTCTGTAGGTTTACCCCGACTCGAATCTTGGGTTTCAGGAAGAGCAGTTTTAAAGATTGTTTCTGCTAAGGGAAGGGACAGGAGGGGTGGCATTTTTTCATTATTATTTGGCAGGGAGTACATCAGATCAAGTGCAATTTTAAAAATTAACTGCTAAACATAAGGAAAATACACGTATATGAAGACTGTTGACAGACTATAAGGTTATCCGATAAATTGCATCCATCTGTAGGCGACGTTTTAATTGTTAACTTTTGTGAGTTTGGTTCATACTTTAAAGCTGTCCTGCTCATGCCTGCAGCAGAGGCTCCAAAAAGTCAGGCATTCAAATCCTACTTTCATAATTAATGCTGATTCTCTGTACCATTTGCACTGTTACGCAATACTTTTCTTTAGCTGACGCTTTACTTATTCTAAGGAATAATACCTGTGACATGGATGTGATGTACCAGTCCTGTATGTTATATATGGAATTATTTCTACAGGGAGAATTCAGTGTAGAATATATATAGTGGGAATGTTAACCCATATGTCTACTAAAATTCTCCAGGGTTTCACCAGTGGTGCTTTCAGTAGTATCATCAGATGATAACTGACTGAGTTCCATTCTTAGAAGGAAACATAGATGAAGGTAGGGGGATGCTGGAGATGGATGGGAAGGAATGAAAATGGATGGATGCAAGGGAATGGCATTTGTCTTAGAAATAATTTATATAGAGCTCCAGTTCTTTGAATTTTATGAGATGAAGCGAGATTTGATAGTGGCAGTACGTGAAAAGAAAACTCTGTCTCAAAAAACTTCCTAGTAAAACTGGAAATACCATATTTTTCCGTGTATAAGACGCCCCCCACTTTTCCAACCCAAAATTAAGAAATCAATATTTTAAACATTTTGCTGGTTTTCCTCTCAAGGCCTTCTTCTTTTTTGGCATCTTAAGGAGTTGTTCTTCCTGTTTTCTCCAGTGTCTGATCATACACGCAGTGGGAGGAGGGCCACATTGTTTCTCTGCAGCTCTATTTCCATGCTCTTTTGCGTAGCTGATTACATTCAGTTTGAATTTTGCAGAGTAAGACAATCGCTTACCGGTATTTAGTATCTTTATTTTTTGACATCTTTCTGGGCTCAGAACACTCTGGTCCCTGTTGCATCTGCACACTCTCCACCTCCACCTCCAATTAGGGCATCAGCTGACGTCAATAACAATAAGGCTCGTAATTGGAGGAAGCCTGTTTGACAAGGTATGGACAGCTATGCACCCATGTGGCTCCCTCCTAGGCTGACTTCTGTGTATAAGATGCCCCTTGATTTTCAGTCTAATGATTTTAGAAAAAAATAGTGTCTTATACAAGGAAAAATACGGTAGTTTTGTTGCCTGGTCTCCCATGCATTCTCTCATTTGAATATTAGTCCAGGCATTCATTCATACTGGTGCTTGCTGAGGGTCCACACTGCAGTAGATGCTGACATGCAATAATGAATGAGAGGAGTTCCCTGTCCTTGGGGAGCTCAGAACATAGACTGGGAAATGGGTAAATAAATCAGTTGTCATACTCTGGTGGGAAGAGTACTAAATTGAGGTGTGAAACAAATGCTGTGAGAGTCCCAGACATAGGGAACTGAGACTGTTCAGGAATGTCAGACCATGTTAGTCACGGTGCTGGGCCTAAATTGGAAAATGAAAAAACCATGGGAATCCCTCCTTTTGAGTTCTGCTTTTATTTTACAGAAAATCATTTATCTTCTGAGGGCCAGAGGAGATGGGTACTATATCTTAGAGAAAGACCTATTTGACCTTGAAGTGAATCACCTTGGAAATTCCTCTTTTTTTTTTTTATTGCTAAAAGTATTACAAAGGGTATTACATATGTGTCCCCCCCCCCCCCCGGAAATTCCTCTTGATTTGCTTTTTGTCCCTTTTAGTAAAGAGAGACGTGAGTGGCTGGGCCAAAGGGTGTGTCCCTGATGCCCCTTGTTAGCCTTGCTTATCTTCCTATATTGGCCTCCGGAAAGGTTGGGCCATGTAGTACTTCTGCCAGGTGCTTGAAGAAATAACCAGCAAGCAGCCCGAAGATATGTATTCAAGGATGTTGTTCATTGAGGTATTGCTTATAATAACAACAATGAAAAACATATTAAATATCCATCAAAAGGGGATTGATTACTACATTATTGAACATCCCTCAATGTAATACCAAACTGTCCTTTAAAAAGATAAGTGGGATCTATATGTATTAACCAGGAAGAGTTTTCATGATACATAAAGTAAAAGATAAAAATAAAAAGCAGCTTATAGGACTGAATGCATAATATTATGCTTGTCTTTTAACAAATGTGAGTTAAGAAATGCATAAAGGGTCTGCCGGGATGTATTTTAAACCGTGACCAGAGGCTGTTGTGGAGGGGGTGGTGTGTGAAGTGCCTGGAAGGGAGTTTCATTTTCTCCTTGAAGCACATCTGTATTTTGTGCATTTTTGATTGTTTTATAAACAGCCAAAAAACAAACTAAAGGCATAGTCAATTATAGAAAGAAAAAAAGGGAAAACATTTGGAAGGGAGACTTGCATAGCAGAAGGTGAACATGGCTGTAGGTACCAAGCTCGTGGAGTCTGGTTCTTCTTCAGTTCTGTTTTAAATGGCTGGATGGTGCCAGGATTGAATCTAAAACCTCCACTGTTTCCATAGTCTCTAGTTCTCAACCTTGGTGGAGCCCTGGGAGAATCTTCTTTTTCTTATTCTCTCACCTCCCATATCCAACCAATTGCAGAATGTCTTGGATTCTCATTCCTTGTTTTGACTCTTACTCCTTTGTAATACCTTGGCCTGGCCTACTGTACTGGCATGGCCATCTTCCCAGTCTCCATCTGTTATGCTTTTGTACTGGCAGCAGAGCAATCCTTCTACAACACAGAGATAATAATTTTTTTTAAGATAATAATTTTACTCTCTTGATTAGAAAGTTTAAATGAGTCTCCATTGCTCATGGCATACATTCAGATTCCCTTGTTTAACCCTCAAGACCCTGCATGATGTGGTCTTAACCAGCCATGTCCTTTTATATGCCCCACAGGGAATTTCTTTCACTCCTCAGCCCTTGCTTTGCACTTATCCCTCTTTCATGTTTCTGTGGGTAACACTTGCTTCTCCTTTTATTCCTACTATGTAAACACTCAGTGTATACTATCTTATGCTATAGATATAACAGTCATAGGAATCTTCTTTTTTCATTCATTCATTCATTCAGTAATCTTCATAGCATGACTGCTGTGGACTAGGTATTGTGCTAGATGCCAGAGATACAGCAGCAGTGAACAGAGCAGAACACCACGTCCCTGCCCCCTCCCCAGACCCAAACAAAGCCCAAGGAGAGAAGAAAATAACATGAAACACTGAGAAGAGAACTAACCTGGGACTGAGAAAGAGAATCATAGTGATGGTGATGGGGTTGGGGGAGGAAGGAGGATGTGATTAGGAAAACTCTGGCTGAGGAGGTTGCATTTAAGGCCAACAGAACAGGAAGGAGCCAGTTGGGGTGGCATGAGTGGGGGTAGAACGTCGGGGCAGATGGGATCTCAAGTGGGAGTATATTCAAAGACCCTGAAGCAAGAACATGCTTGGCTGAACAAGGAACGGAAGGAAGGCTTTGGCTGGAGGAAGGAGGTTGTGGGAGAGTGGCAGGTGATGTGGGAGTCTTCAGTGTCATGTAAGGAATTTGGATTTTAGTCCCGGTGCAAGGGCGTGCTGTCGGAGGGCGTTAGCAGGGAAGTGAGATGAGAAATCAGTTTCATTCCCACATCCCCTCAGCACCTGTCACAGTGCCCAGCATAGAATTGTTGCTCAGTGAGTACTTGTTGCATTATTGAGTGCTGTGGCTATGATTGATTATAGAATTAGCCACACTTCAGCAGCGGATGAATTTAGTCTTCTTTATCAGTTTTTATCCAGCAAGCTAGATAAATTCATAAAAAGGTAACTTTCCTGGTAATCTCCTGTTTTCAGTTCATTAATCACAAACTGAACGATGGCTCTGGTTTTGCATAAAAAAGCTCAGAAGTGATCTCCATACTATTTTGGATATTTGACCGTTAATTTAAATCCCATTGAGAAGTTCTTTATTTTTTCTTTACCAAAAGAAGCCTAAATTTTTCACCTAAAAAAAAGATGGCAGTGCTGCTGTAATCTGAACCACAAAATATATGTTTTTTTTAATGGCTTAGAATATGGGTGGACCCTGGCAATTTATAGACTAGAAAAATGAGGCACCCGGTCCAAGTCCTTTGTCCAAACCCATCCAGTTAATGCTCAGATTTCCTGTTTCCCCATCATGCACTGCCATGTTGCTCCTCTTACTTGACACAGGCTTGTCTCTCTATTCTTCCCTAATGCAGGATACTGTTGATAAACAGAATGCCTGATAAATATTTGCATTATGCGCTTTCAAAAAATAGCTAATAAAAGTTATCCATTTGACTTTTAAGAAGAAATAATTGAGAAATTTGCTTATGTTGACTTTTTGGTTAGCAACATGGATTAGTCAGGAATCTCTTTGTTGCAAGTGACAGAAACCAAATTCAAAATGGGAAGTTGCCTGGCTGGTGTGGCTTAGTGGTTGAGAGTGTAAACCCTTGAACCAAGAGGCCCCCAGTTTGATTCCTAGTCTGGGCACATGCCTGGGTTGTGGGCTCGATCCCCAGTAAGGGGAGGGGGTTGGCGTGCAGGAGGCAACTGATCAATGTCTCTCTCATTGTTTTTATCTCTGTATCCCTCTCACTTCCTCTCTCTCTAAAAATAATCAATCAAAGCATATTTTTAAAAAGAATAGCATAAAAGTCTTAAAACAAGAACTAACTGGGAAATATATTGGTGTACATAGGTGTACCCTAAGAGGTGAAGATCTGGCCTCAGGTACTACAGGGTCCCCAGCACTTCAAAGCTCCTTCCCCCCCAAGGCTCTTGCTTCTGCTTGGAAAAAGGTAGCCACTTCCGTTTGTTTGGACCAATGGATAGAGGGAGGGGTAGCAATTCATTGCCACAGAAGAGGGCACTGCTTCCAGAAGGAAGAGACACTGATAGACAAAACAATAAATGTTGCCTCCTTCATACTGTAAAGACTAGCTATTTGCACTAGCAACCATCATAGCAAATACATACTTTTAAATGTTTTCATGTATATTGTTTCATTGTCCCTTCAACCCACTAAGGTTTCAGAAGGGACAAGAGGGACAGCAATTTGGCTGGAGACAAGTGGATAAGGGAATGAGTAGTAGGAGATGTAGCCAAAAGGATGTGGGGAGAGCCAGACCATGTAGGCCCTGGCCGAGGACGATTGGCGCATAGGTCTCTCTAAGTCCGGAATTCATGCTTTCATTCACATGCGGATTTGTAGGTCCTCTGTTGCAGTTACTCTTTTCTTTCAAATGCATGTTGGATTTTTAGAAACAAATCTTTTTTGGACTCAAGTCCTCAAATACAGTAATAATCAAGATAGGTAGCAAGTTACTGATGCTGGTTTTCTGAAGTGGCTGCATGTATGCATTGATTTTTTTTTAACAAACATATTTAATACCTATTATGTTCCAGGCATGGTACTGAGCATTGAGGATTCAGAAAAGAATAGGGCGAAGTCCTTGTGCAGGAGATACCTCCAGGTAGTTGGGGAGACAGATAAGTAAACAAATAATTATAATAATGGGATCTGCTAATGAAACTCTGTTCTAAGATGGCATGGGATGCAAAAAATCAGGGAGCTTGTCTAGGCACAGTCAAAGAAAACTTACTGAAGGACTCAGCATTTGGATTGAGTCTTGAATAATTTAAGATTTAATGTCTTTTTCTGGGTCTTTGTGTTGTTAGATGGAAGAAGGATGCTGCAAGCAAAGGAACAGCATGTGTAAAGGCAGGCGGCCGGAGAGGTGATCATGTGACCAGAGCATGGGGGAGGGTGGGTGGAGAGGTGATGGTGGTATGAGGTATTGTTAGGTTGAGTGTGCACCTGCTTCTTTACTCCCAATCTTCTTTAAAAATGATAACATGCACTCTAGACCAGGGGTGGGCAAACTTTTTGACCCGAGGGCCACAATGGGTTCTTAAACTGGACCGGAGGGCCGGAACAAAAGCATGGATGGAGTGTTTGTGTGAACTAATATAAATTCAAAGTAAACATCATTACATAAAAGGGTACGGTCTTTTTTTTTTTTTAGTTTTATTCATTTCAAACGGGCCGGATCTGGCCCGCGGGCCGTAGTTTGCCCACGGCTGCTCTAGACTGTGTGATAAAAATCGGATTCACGCCCTAACCAGTTTGGCTCAGTGGATAGAGCGTCGGTCTGCGGACTGAAAGGTCCCAGGTTTGATTCCGGTCAAGGGCATGTACCTTGGTTGCGGGCACATCCCCAGCAGAAGGTGTGCAGGAGGCAGCTGATCAATGTTTCTCTCTCATCGATGCTTCTAACTCTCTATCCCTCTCCCTTCCTCTCTGTAAAAATATCAATAAAATATATTAAAAAAAAATCGGATTCACTCCTTTATAATTACCAGTTGTACCGGTTAATAATGTGGATTTTTTCCAATAGTTACACATATGTTGATATATATGCAATTTGATATGTATACTATTTTGTTGTATTGACAGCAAGCTTCTAAACTTCATATGTCAAATTTGCTGAAGGTGTTAACATCATGGATATTTTTATGCTTAAAAATGTCGAATTTCGTGCCAAAAAAAGAACATTTGCAGGAAGTTTTAGTTCATTACTTTATTTTGAAGAAAAGTGCTGCTGAAAGTTATCTTATACTTTGGGAAGCTTATGGTGAACATGCTCCATCTCAAGATACTTGAGATGAACGCTGTTTAAATGCTTTAAGAGTGATGATTTCGATGTGAAAGACAAAGAATGTCCAGGTCAATTTGAACCATGCTTTGATCGTAAAATAACCAGAATGGGCCAGAAGACACAGCAAAGTAATTTTGCTTCATGATAATGCAACACTACACACTTCAAAACCAGTTAAAGACACGTTAGAAGATCTTGCCTGGGAAGTATTAACCCACCTGCTGTATTCACCAGACCTTGCTCCTTCAGATTACCACTTGTTCTGATTGATGGCACGTGCACTCTCTGAGCAGCACTTCAAACAAGAAAACCCACTGCATGGGAGAACATATTTGCCAATGTTATCACCGATAAGGGTTTAATCTCCAACATTTATAGGGAACTCATACAACTTAACAAAAGGAAGATAAACAATCCAATCAAAAAATGGGCAAAGGATCTAAATAGACACCTTTCAAAAGAGGACATTCAGAAAGCCAAGAGACATATGAAAACATGCTCAAAGTCACTAATCATCCGAGAGATGCAAATCAAAACAACAATGAGGTACCATCTCACACCTGTCAGAATGGCTATCATCAACAAATCAACAAACGACAAGTGCTGGAGAGGATGTGGAGAAAAAGGAACACTCGTGCACTGCTGGTGGGAATGCAGACTGGTGCAGCCACTATGGAAGACAGTATGGAGTTTCCTCAAAAAACAAAACATGGAACTCCCATTTGACCCTGTGATCCCACTTCTAGGAATATATCCCAAGAAACCAAAAACACCAATCAGAAAGGATATATGCACCCCTATGTTCATAGCAGCACAATTCACCATAGCTAAGATTTGGAAACAGCCTAAGTGCCCATCAGTAGATGAATGGATTAGAAAACTGTGGTACATCTACACGATGGAATACTATGCTGCTGTAAAAAAGAAGGAACTCTTACCATTTGCAACAGCATGGATGGAACTGGAGAGCATTATGCTAAGTGAAATAAGCCAGTCAATGAAGGAAAAATACCACATGATCTCACACATTCATGGATAATAGAGACCATTATAAACTTTTGAACAATAATAGATACAGAGGCAGAGCTGCCTCAAACAGATTGTCAAACTGCAGCGGGAAGGCTGGGGAGGGTTGGGGGGCAGGAGGGAAGGGGGTAAGAGATCAACCGAAGGACTTGTATGCATGCATAAGTTCTATTGGGACAGTATCCACAAATTACCTGAAAGATGGGGAATGTGTAGCTAGCAATGGATATTACTTTGAATAAAGCACTTTTTATGTTTCTCTTGAAATTAATCATGTTTTCTTCAATTACAAAATCTGCATTATAAACCGGTACACCTAGTATGCCTCACCTCTCAAGTTCTCAACTTAAATGTACAATGAATTATCTAACCGGTATGAATGAGGAACTTTTCTTAAACTCCATGATAACTTTGCTCAAAATCCTGGGTCACTTCAAGATATTTTGTGCTTTTTTTTTTTTTTTTACAAGATTGTTAGCCTTTCAGCTTTATCTCAGGATTATTGGGGTAGACAGCTTCCCCCCCACACCCACAATTTTCAGATACTTTATGCCCATCTGTAAATGAACTCTCAATTGGGGGTCATCTGGGTGCTTTGGTAACAGTCTTTCTCATTAGATCAGAGCAGAAACCAAAGAATAGGGACCCCTTTCCCTGTCTCCGTTTCCGTTTCCTGTGGCTAAAATCGCCATAGCCGGGCCAGTGTGGTTCAGTGGTTGAGCGTTGACCCATGAACCAAAAGGTTCCTGGTTCATTTCCTGGTCAGGGCACATGCCCAGATTGCAGGTTTGATCCCCAGTATGGAGTTGGGGGGAAGGTGTGCAGGAGGCAGCTGATCAATGTCTCTCTCTCTCTCTCTCAAATGTTTTTATCTCTCTATCCCTCTCATTTCCTCTCTTTCTAAAATCAAGAGAAACATATTAATAAAGAAGTAAATAAAATCACCATAGCCCTGGCCGGTTTGGCTCAATGGATAGAGCATTGGCCTGTGAACGGAAGGGTCCTGGGTTCGATTCCGGTCAGGGGCACATGCCTGGGTTGTGGGCTTGATTCCCAATGGGGGGCATGCAGGAGGCAGCCAATCAATGATTCTGTCTCATCATTGATGTTTCTACCTCTCTCTCCCTCTCCCTTCCTCTCTGACATCAATAAAAAATATTTAAAAAAATCACCATAAACTTAGTGGGTTAAACAATATAGATTCGTTCTCCTACATTTCTGGAGGTCAGAAGTCCAAAATCAGTTTCACTGGGCTCAAGTCAAGGTGTCATCAGGGCTGGCTCCTTCTGCACACGCAGAGGGGAGAATTTGTTTACTTGTCTTTTTCAGCTTCTAGTGTCCACCTGTATTCCTCGGCTTGTGGCCCTTTCCTTCATGCTCTGCTTCTATTACCATGTGACCTTCTCTTTGGACTCCCCCGGTGTGCCTCTTATAAGGGCCCCCTTGATTACATGAGATCCACTGGGATAATCAGGATGATTTCATCTCAAAATCCTGAACTTGATCACATCTGCATAATTCCTTTTGCCATCCAAGGTGACACTCACAGGTTCCAGAGATTAGATCGAGGACAGCTTTTGAGGCTGTTTTTCAGGCTGTCACCGTCTCTTCCCAACTTATGAATCCTTTGATGGTAGCAACTATGATATCTTCTCCTGATGCCACACCCATTTCTGGGGTTAAAAGTTTGCAGATATATATATATTTTTTGTAATATGCATCTAAGTGCTTTTGAATTTACCCTATAGAACAATGCAAACAAGAAACTCAATGATCTAAACTTAATATCATTGTAAGACTTGCTTTATAAGAAGAGAGTAATGCTTAGTAATGAAGATACCTTAGTAACTTTATATAAAGAAAATATTTATCCTCAAAGAACTAGAGTGGTTGATCTCAAATGAGCTGTGATGTCTTCTATCACTTTATAGTGACTCCGTCTTATATTCAAGTTGTTTGTATACATGATTTGTCTTCTTAATAGACTGTAAGCTTCTCGAGGACAGAAGCCTTTTCGGATTTATCAGAGTGTCTAGTAGACCACATAACATATATGAAATATAAATAGATGTTTTGCATGTATTAAGTTTTTGAATGTTCATTAAAACCATAGACAGAGGCTCAGAGAAGATACATAGCTTGCCCCAAATTAGAATAGCTAATAAGATACAGTGCTGATATTCAGACTCACTCTGACTCCTGCGCCCGTGCTTTTATCAACCCCATTATGCTCCTCTTTACTACTGCAGTAAAGTATGTGCTGACTGAATAATAATTATTGCTGTATAGCTAGCACAGCACTTTCACATACATTATCTCATTAAATCCCCATAAAAGAGGCAGGCAACTATCACCTACTTCTGTGTTTTAGAGATGAGCAAACAGGCTCAGAATGGTCAACTGTGCTCATCTATTCACACATTCAGTCTTCCTTCATCATACAGACACTCACTGAACCTCCACGAGGTGCCAAGCCTGGGCTGTGCCTTGGGAAGCAGTGGCAAACAGAGAGACAAGTCCTTTCCTTTTGGAGCTCATGGTGCTGTGGGGAACGCAGTGTTACCAGCGCCATGACGGCTCCCCAGGAGAGTGTTCCGTAGGAACAGACAATAGGGGACTTGAATCTGGGGCATCACTAAAAGCTTCTCTGACCTGGGTATATTAATCAATGCACTTTTGGTTTCCAGTAATAGAAACTCTATTCAAAATAGCTGAAACTCTCAGGTATGCATTAGCTCACATTGCTGGGGGAAAAAAAATCTATGCATGTGAGCTAGTTTCTAGACTGGATCCAGAAGTTTATATGATGCGATTAGAACTCTGTGCTGGATTTATTCTTCCTAGGTTGTCCTCCTTCGTTATACAGGTGGCTACAAGTCAGTGAGCGAGATGCTTTTATTTTTCTTAGTGTTAGAGACCCAGGAGAAAAGAGGACGATTCTTTCCTCATAGCTCCAGGAAATGTAGTTCCTTAGGAGGATACAGTTGGACCCTATTTGGACCACATGGTCAGATACTACTATGGCCAGGGTTCAAGGTGCTGTGATTGGCTAGATGGGGTCACGTGGTTCCTCTCCCCTCCATAGAGGAAGCATACTTCATGTTTAGGGAGGGACAGTTTTCTGAAAGGCAGACTTGCTGAGTGGATCAAATGAACAGATAACTCCCTACAGGGTCACATAGTACACTCACTTAAGCTATAACATGAACTACATGTCTATAAAACAACAGTATGCACATATCATATGCAGTAAATACCAGAGGACTTGGGGGAAGATGGGGTTGGAGGCGTCACAATCAAACTTCATTGGTGACATATACATCAAAAGGTAGGAACTTAATGAGTAACAACTTTGTCCATAAATAAATGTGGCACTTTACCTTGAAAAAGATCTGAAGTTTGTGTAGGAGGTGAGCAGGGCAGGTTTCCTGCTTGTGAGCGATTGTAGGGTGGTGGAAGGAGGCTTAGAAAAATTTGCTGTCTTTTGCAGCCTTCAGTTCTGGAACGTGTTTTCCTGCCTTTGAAAATAGGTTCTTTGAGATATGTATTTATAATCAATACTTATTTCATCAAAGTTGAAAATTTGATCCATTGTATAGCCTTTTTCAATTGCTTTCAGTAGCACTGCTAGAATTTTTTTTTTTTTATTTTACAGCTTTCTCATCTGTGTTTGTGGCTTCACCCAACAGCTGAAGGCTTTGGAAATTTATTTTTATTTATTTATTTTTAATTTATCTTTATCTTGAAAATATTACAGATGTGCTAGAATTTTTTTTTTATTTTACAGCTTTCTCATCTGTGTTTGTGGCTTCACCCAACAGCTGAAGGCTTTGGAAATTTATTTTTATTTTTTTATTTTTTTTCTAGCCCTAAAGAAGCCACATCTCCAGGATTAGATGATTTCACATAAGGTCTGCATGTATAGAGAGTGCTTTCTCTTTGATTGTAGAAAGATTGTTCCTGGTTTTTTTCTTCTCTCTTTGGTCTTCAATCCATATGCTTAACAGTCTTTCCATTTCTTTTATCTCTTTAGACCACCTTCGTCTTGGCTTCACAGGACTTGGAGGCACAGACCTTTCTTTTATTCCTGTGGCATTATCTCTGACAGTCCCCGATGCAGACTCCTTTATGCCTGTTGCTCAGGGGGCTGTCACACGCTCTCTCATTTCTTTCAATACTTAAAGCTTTCCTTTTGTCTGCATTGCTTGGTGATGTTGACCCAGGACCCTAAAACACATTTGGGATGTTGAATGAGTGTTTAGATCTCATGTGCTGCTGGGAGGTGTTTAAGGTGTGTGTGTGTTTTGTGTCTTCCTGCATGGCTGGGTTCGTTCCCCTGGAGGCAGTGTCTGTGTTCAACTAGTGCGGTGTTTTTGGTGGTCAAAATTGTGCACATGCACATGTCAAGTTTATGTTATACAATGCTGCATATTATTTCCCAAGGTATCAGTTGCATTACAACACATCTACTTTTTCAAAACAAGCATTATAGAACTGACTATAATCAGAAGGAAAGATTTAACAAAACCCACACCCTCTGACTTTGCCACATTTTGTCCTACACAGGGCTAGAAATTGTGTGAACACTCATTGTGTTTAAAATATAATGAAATGTATTTTTAACCCAGAAATGCCAGAGCCTTGCCCTGGCCAGTGTGGCTCAGTAAGTTGTAGAGTCCTCCTGTGTACCAAAGGGTCGCTGGTTTGATTCTGATTGGGACAGATGTCTGGGTTGTGGGTTCAACCCTTGATCAATATTTCTCTCTTACATCAATGTTTCTCTCTCTCCCTTTTCCTTCCTCTATTTCTGAGAAATGCCAGAGCCTAACCATCTAATCTTGTTACCTGGGGAGGTTATAAGGCTATACATTTATTTTTAGGCCATTGAAGCCATTGTTTAAAATGTATTTGGAACAGTTTTTGATATGGCCCATTTTGCTAATAGGTCCTTTTCATGGCATTATTTGAAAATCACTCACTATTTTGTAACAAGTCTCTAACATGAATTCTTACTCGATCATTACTTCTTTTAAAAAACTCTACTTGCTTCTGAAACACATTACCAAGAGAGCTAAAGTGTATGAACAGACTCTATAAAGCCTAAAGAATTACTCTAATAGAAGTTGTTAGTTTAGATTTTGGCAATAGTCACTCAAAACTGAAGCACATCTCTTAAATATAAGCTTTGGCTATTGAGAGTTTCCAAAATAAAGTGCCAAACAACTTGAAGGCAGGTCCAAATGAAGAACTCTTAACATGAATTAAACTTTTTTGGGAAAAGTTGTATGGCAAGCTTTGTTGGACCACACTTCCATGATCTCTATTGGAATGTCTGTTTATTCTCACCATTTTATTATCTTCATGTATATAGGATGTCCCCAAAATGCACATTTAAAAGCTGATAGCTCAATTGATATTTCTTTCTTTTCAGATTTAATCCATTGGAATTAATAATTATTCAAAGTGTATATACATTTTTTGGAGGGAATACCCTGTATTTCTAAGACTTTATTCCTGCCTGATAAAACCAAAGTGGCAGAACTTGAACAGTGGTTTCATATTTTAATCTTTCCCAACATTTAACAATGTCCAGCTGGTGTTTGGTGCACAGTGAGTGCTTAACTGATGATTTGAGGATTGGTTGGTTGGAACATTTGTTGATGCCTTCCTAGTGGCGTCTCATATTTGGAAGTTGCTCAATAAAGATTAGATGCTATGAATCTTTTGTTTCACTCTTTTTGTTGAATATTTACTCTTACTGATCAATATGGTATTTTGTAAATAGGTAGAATTCTACTTTAGTGAAGCAATCCTTACTGGGATAACTTCTTATTTTGCTGTGTGTTTTTTTGTTTGTTTGTTTCCTTCTTTTGAATCTTGGTTGCAGAAATGTTATCTTTATCACACATGTGAGCTCATAGCAAATTTCCATTATTGGTCCCGACAACTCCTGTCTCTTGTTTTGTTTACTTTTTAAAAATACATATTTTTATTGATTTCAGAGAGAAAGAGAGAGGGATAGAGAGATAGAAACATAAATGATGAAAGAGAATCATTGATTGGCTGCCTCCTGCATGCCCCATCCTGGGGATTGAGTCCGCAACCTGGATATGTGCCCTGATCTGGTTCATAGGTCAATGCTCAATCACTGAGCCACGCTGGCCAGGCTACTTTTTTCTTTTTATCTACAAATCCCAGGATCATTTCACTCCCACCAAAGATACTCTGAAATGCCTACTATGTATCCTTACATTTGCATGTATTCTTATAAAATGTATAGTGCTAGTTTGGGGGATATGGTTTTAATTTAGTTAAAAATAATTTGCTATTGCTTAACCTGTTTTTTTTCTTTCAATCAATAGTGATTTTAAGATCTGTCCATGTTATTGTTATAAACTTGGTGTGTTGTTTCTTAACTGTTCTCCATAATAAGTATGCCATCCTATCTAATAAAAAGGGAATATGCTAATTGACCCTCACACCATTGCAAAAATGGCGGCACCCACAGCCATAATGAGGGAATATGCTAATTGACTGCCCTGCCCTCAAAGATGGCGGCATCCACATCCACAAAATGGCCGGCAGGGGAGGTCAGTTGTGGGTGATCAGGCTAGCAGAGGAGGGCAGTTGGGGGTGACCGGGTTGGCAGGGGAGGGCAGTTGGGGGCGATTGGGCCGGCAGGGGAGGGAAGTTGGGGGTGATCAGGCTGGCAGGGGAGTGGTTAGGGGTGATCAGGTTGGCAGGCAGAAGCG
>NW_005362269.1:5276553-5284128 GCF_000412655.1 Myotis brandtii
TCTCCCTAAAAAGCAATGGAAAAATATCCTTGGGGGAGGATTAACAACAAGAAAATATGCTACTTATAGACTTGGAGGACTAGAGACACTAAAATAAATGTAGATAACCTCTTAGTAGATTTGGGTCATTATGTCTGATTTTCTGTATAATGCAGAAAGATTCTGGGTTCCCTGTTCCTCCATCTGATTTACAGCATGGACGACTAGCTCATTGCTCGCTCATGCACTCAATTCTTTCCCCAAACAGCCGGACACTGTCACATATTGAAAAAACACTTGAGAAGCTTGTGGCCTTCTTAGTCATATTGTGTTTACATAACTGGGTAAACTTTATGCATTCTGGCAGGATTTGGTTTCAAGTGGTTAGAAAATGCTCTCTTTGTGGAGCCAATTAAATTAGTGGCATGGCTAGTGCATTCTTTTTCTCTCTTTTGCAGTGGAACTGCTGTCAGAGTTCCTGTATCTTAATTGGCTCTACTGGAAAGAAAATTTTGAAATCTCCCACTGCAGCATAAATGTACTTATCTGTCCCTTGAATTTCCATCTGGTGCCTTTGCCACGATTGCTGAGAATTACTTGTCTTGTTGCTCTTTGGGAAATGAGGTGCAGTGGCATTTGAATTGATGAGAGCAGCACCACTTCAGATGAGGTGGCATTTTATAATGACGGGAGGTGTAATGTAGTTCCATTAGGTGCAAAGGTGCAAACATGATTTCCAGAAATGCACAGTTCAGTGTGAATGGTTCCCTCATTAACATTGATTTATAGCCGTGCTTCTCAAAACTTTTTGTGTTCACCAGACACTTTGGGATATAGAGATTATCTCTTGATCTCTCATTGGAAGGCAATAAAAGACCCCAAATGACTCTGAGCAAGATAACACCATATGATATAATCAGTTTGACTTACAGAATGTCTCCTAGACTTTGTAAAAGCACCTGCAGTGATCACACTACTGACTTGGTCGTTCTTCAGCCCAGAGTTATAGATTAAGTATTAAGGTCCGCCACGATGCCCTGTCCTTCCTGTCTGTATATTTAAAATAAAATCATGGAATGACTTCCAGTTTTTATTTTGTATTCAGTTTCCTTGAGTGGTAAAATAAACATTTTAGTTCGATTAAATGATGGAATGTTAGGCTTAGAAATGAACTTAAATACCATATAGCTTGATTTTGTTAGAGATGAGGAAACAGACTCAGAAAAACCACGTTTCCTAGAAGTGAATAACTCATTTCAATCAGTTTCCTAAGTTATGGGAAACTCTCAAATGGCAATATCTCTTTGTTCCATTTTTTAAAAAATATATTTTTTTATGGATTTCAGAGAGGAAGGGAGAGGGAGAGAGAGATAGAAACATCAGGATGAGAGAGAATAATTGCTCGGCTGCCTCCTGCACGCCCCCTACTGGGGATTGAGCCCACAACCCAGGCATGTGCATTTGACCCAAATCAAGACCGGGACCCTTCAGTCCACAGGCCAATGAAGACCGGGACCCTTCAGTCTACAGGCCAATGCTCTATCCACTGAGCCAAACCAGCTAGGGTTCTTTGTCCCAATTTTACATGAGCTCTTCCTCAAGTAAATAGGTCATGGAATCATATGGGCCTTTTTAAGAATTTTTATTGAATTTATTGGGGGATGTTGGTTAATACAATTATGTAGATTTCAGGTGTACAGTTTTATAATACACCATCTGTATATTGTATTGTGGGGTCACCACCCAAATGGGGCTTCTTCTCTCAGGGCTTTTTGGTGTTTTTTAAAAAATCCCATCCATCACACAGTCCAGCAAACCTTCAAATGAAAGGACCTGGAAGGAAATGGCTCTTTGCTGTGATTCTTAGTCTATGCCCAGATATTTTATAGAACAAATTATAAACTGATAGGTATTTTCAGTGAATTATTCTAAATCTTTGTATTCCTTAGAGTACCTTAATCATTAAGGTCAGATCAGCACGCCATCCTAGATCAAGAAGGACCAAGAGATAAGGTAATTATTGGCTTATATTACATACCAGGATGCCTAGAGATTCCTTAATGGATCACTTGAAATGGACGTACTGGACGTAATGGAGAGGAAGGGCCAAGTGGATGGACATGTAGTAAATCCGGATTGTTTACAATCATTTCATTTAGAGTCATAATTTTTAATCTTTTACCCCCCCAAATATGCATTTGAATTTTAGGAAAGACTTCTTTTTACAAAGAGTTGGTTGCAATAGAAAGTTTGAAAAACCATTGCTAACGCTCATGGAAGGAGAAGGTATATTGAACAAGCAGAGACTAGTTCATTATTAGTAGCAGTTTTAGCAACTGCCTCAGAGTAGTGAGAGCTGGTAAGAGCTGTTATGTGCAAGAGTATCTCGCCCCTAAATGTTCTGAGGGGTAGAAGCAGACCTTAAGTTTCACTTTTTAGAAAAATGATGCACAAGGAAATGGATTCTGGCTCCATGCATGTACGACTTGTCTGAACTCAGAGGCTTCATCACAGAGCGAGAAAAAAAGGTGTGGGGAGGGAGAGAGAAAAAGAGAGACCTTGATACCTCTCTGAGCTTCAGTTCTGTCATCTGACAATAGAAATGAATATTTCTAGTATTTATTTCTGAGGCATTTTGAAGATTAAAGGGTACAGTATAGGTAAATCATGTATATAAGTGCCTGTACATATAGAAAGGAGCTCAATAATTATGAATGTCCTTGGTGTAAGACTAAAAATACCACTCCCCTTTCTATTAAAGCTCGAAGAGGCAAAGAAGGACAAGTACATTCAACACAATTAAAAGGACTTTTAACAGTTTGGAGTGATGAAGACTCAAAATATAAATCAGTTGAAGATTGGTTGACTTGAATTCATAGATGACTCCTCCACGTTGAGCTGTCACACAGAACTAGAATCATACTCCTAATCTGATGACTATTGGGGTAGATCTTGAGGACAGATAATCCAGGTCCTTGGTCACTGGTTTGGACTAGTAAAGAATTTCTTTATTCTTAAAAGTTGGAATCTAGAAAGGATTTCTTTTCATACTCTCTGAAAGCATAGCCACTGTGAAAATATTCTGTGTTTGTCACAGTAGGAACTACTTGAACGTGATGAAAGTAAGACAGATTAATGTTTTCAGGTTAATAATAAAATAACACTTGTTCACTGTAGAATTAATTTATGCTGAAAATAACATTGCAGCCATATCAGATGTTTCCCTCTTTAGGCCTCGGATTCTAGGAAAGTAAAAGCTAGAAAAAACATTCTGTCCCTTTGTGGAAATGAAGAGGATTAATTATTTTGAACACCATGTGTGGTCGTAACAGAGCTACAGGAATCATCTGCAGCTATGTACATGATATAGACAGGAAAAACAAGAAAAGTAGAACGAGAGAGAGAGAGAGAGAGAGAGAGAGAGAGAGAGAGAGAGAGGATTTAGCATCATCTTTTGGTCTTGCCTCTTCATGATGTCCTGTGGCTGCAGGCTATGCTATTTACACACTATAGATCTTTGAGATATTTGCTGATCATTAGTATGAGCCACCAGCCTCAGTCCCTGCTCTGGAAAGCCCTCCCCCTCTCCTTACCACCCAGCCTTCCCCAGAGAAGGAAATGAATAAAGACAAGGCAGTGTGCTATATGAGGGCTGGGTGACACCTTCCAGAACTTGGGATTTGCACCAGGTTTGCTGGAGGGAGTCACATCTAATCTGTTACCTCAAAAAAAAAAAAAGAAAGAAATAGGAATTAGCCCAGAGCAAGTGGGGATTGAAAGTGGATAGGGAGAGATTTCCAGGCATATCTGAAGACCTGGGGTAGGAAAAGAGAGGGAAGAACAAAAAGCTATTGGATAGTGTTACAGCACAGAGGTTTGCAGGGTCAGGGGCGAAGGTAAGCATGCTGGCTAACAGGGCTAATGTTAAAGTGTTTTGGATTGGTGTGAGTAGTGGTAGAAAGCTATTGGATAGTGTCACAACACAGAGGTTTGCAGGATCAGGGGCGAAGGTAAGCATGCTGGCTAACATGCTAATGTTAAAGTGTTTTGGATTGGTGTGAGTAGTGGAGGAGAGTCACAGTTCACCCGGGTTTTAGAAGGACCTCTAAGGCCGCAGCTGGGAGAGACCAGTTAGCAGGCGGTGTTGGTTCTCTGGGGGAGGGACATGACGTGACATTGATTTTGTAGGACAGTGTTGGTCCTGTACAATCAGATGTAAGGGCCCATTTTAAATTCATTCTTTTTAGCCTCTTTTTGACCCCTTGTCTCCAGTACTTACACAAAGAGTTTTATGTTAAAAGTGTTTTGACAGTTATAAAGATATACACGAATATCAGCTATTAAAAAGAGAGCAGGATGAAATGAATCAAATTATACACATTACTTTGTTTTCTTTTTTTAAAGTATACTTTTATTGATTCCAGAGAGGAAGGAAGAGAGAGAGAGAGAAAGAAACATCAATGATGAGAGAGAATTAACGATCAGCTGCCTCCTGCACACCCCACACTGGGGATCGAGCCCACAACCTGGGCATGTGCCCTGACCGGGAATCGAACCAGGACCTCCAGGTTCATAGGTTGAGGCTCAACCACTGAACCACACCAGCCGGGCTATACACATTACTTTTAAGGAATT
This sequence comes from Myotis brandtii, assembly GCF_000412655.1. NCBI lineage: Eukaryota > Metazoa > Chordata > Mammalia > Chiroptera > Vespertilionidae > Myotis > Myotis brandtii. Next base: position 5,281,168 of record NW_005362269.1, read on the forward strand.
CTTAGCTCTTTCACCATTGTGAGATTTTTTTTACATGAATTTATTTTTTTTTTTACTTATGAATATAGGATCCTATTTTTCTCAATAATATTCAGGAGATTTAAGTTGCTGGTGGGAATATGAATGGGTATATCCTCTTTGGAGACTAATTTATTATGACATAGTGAACTTGATGTTGTATATATCCCAGGACCCCTATATCTACTTCTGGCTATACAGCTCGGAGAAATTCTCACAAGGCTTGCATAAGAGATGTGTATTACTGTGTATTCAGGTAAAACTCCTTGTGGTAATGAGTGAATGATTCATGAATGAAAACCACCTAACGGGCCATTATAGAGAAACTGATAAATAAATTGTGATTTAGTCACACAATAAAATTCTAAAATAATCTTGAAATGAATGGAATATATGTATATAAAGATAAAGCTAGACAATCCATGTGAACAAATTTTAAAAAAACATAAATTTAGTTCAAAGAGGGAATTCTCAAAAGAATATACCATAATACTATGAATATAAATTTTAAATCAGACACACCAATATACTTTATTACTTATGCATGCATCCATGTGGTAAAAGTGCACATGCAAGTGAGAATAACTCAGACCACTTCTTGATCAGTATCTTTAAAAATATCCTGGGAGTCTTTAGTATATTGATCTATAAATAGGAAGATAAATTCTACCCGAAGATCGATAGAGCTGTAAATTTAGCCTTTTTCAGTATAAATAATCTGTGTGTTGCAGATATTACTATGACTGCTGCTAGTTTCCATTTATTTAGTGCTTACCATATACTTCCCATTTCTGTGCTGGACTGGCCCTTAGGGAGTTAGCAAATGTTACCTTGGGGTATGTGAAAGCACTATTTGTCATTGATGGCAACATCTATTTGGAATATGTGGTCATATTTTCTCTTCCTCTAGAACCGTGCTACTTAGGAACTGTTCAATAAAGGAAAAGGAGTGAGAATAGTGTTGCTTTTTTGAACAAAATGCGGTGTTCCATTTGCAGTAATGTCTCTTTTTATTCTGGAGTCATTCTCTTGCAAGTGACAGCAAGTGAAGTCCCACTAGCTTAAGACACAATGAGGATGTGTGGGCGTGGCTCCAGAAACTTGGATCATGTTGTGTTGGGCATAGCTAGATCCAGGCACCGATGCTCTGTTGTTAGATCTGTCTCCCTGTTCCGTATCATTCCCACGCAGAACCAGCCCCAGACCCACACACTCCCAGCTTAGCTGCCTGAGCAGCCAGAGGCCATCTCCCTTGCACGAAAGTCCTGGGTGGGCTTCGGATTGGTTTGCCTTGGGTCCCAAGCCCATTCCTGAAACAGCCCCTGTGGCACAGAAGTTAGTTTAGGTATTTTATCAGGAAAAGTAGGTTTAAAGGAGGGAAGAACATTTTACTAAAGGCAAAGTGGGATGGTGTTAGCAGGGGCCAGGTCAAGGGGGCACGCAAAACTTGTGACTGCCATGGGACATCATCACGTCTCTGTGGTCTTTCTCCTTCACACACCTGAAGAAAGAGCACAATGCACAGGTGATGCGCTCAGTGTTTTAAGCATTCCTGAGTTTTGCCGAAGCATGATTGACGCCTGGCAATGAGTGGCCTTTCCCCAGGGGAGACTGTCCTTGCCCACACTAATATTCATCACCAGTAGCATTTGGCTGAATGAGAATTAGGGATGCTCTTCTAAGAAATGTCCCAGAAATTGCCTTGTTCAATGACGGGCGTAAAGACGAAACCTCTGCGTTCTCACTTTGAGAACATTAGCGATCTGAGCTAGTTCATTAGCTGCCTTAATTTGCACAGATACTGATGGGAGATGGGAGGACCCACCTTCATCAGAATGCCTCCCACCACAGTGCGCTGTGCTATTAAAATCCCAGTAATAACTAGTGTCGGCTTGTGCAGATTTGCATTGCCGGGTTGGTCTGTGCCCTGCACTTGGCAATGCCCGGGTAACATGTAAATCAGGCACTAAGTGTAATTAAGTACTATCCTCTGCACATCTCTCCTTTTCGGACATTTTTATTCACCCTGATTTAGAGCATGACAATTGGGTGCGATTAAAGCAACAAATTGTGCCTATAAAACAAACCCCTGAAAATAGCAAGGTACTATAAAATTTTATAAAGGGAATACTGCCCATGTCTCCAATCCGATAAAACTTTTGTGAGCTGGGAGATGAACTGTGAAATAAAAGTAAGCCAATACAGTATGTGCCACCTCCAGACTATAAATTGCATATTATTGTTTAGTATACCTTTTATGTTCCCTCTCCAAAGGACTCCTTAGCATGCTCAGAATACCCCATGCAGCTTGCAATTAATTAGCCTTCAAGGGAATCAGATCAGGAGACACTGGACCACTCTGTGAGGATAACGAATTTGGGTGGCAGTATTATAATGCGATGGTATTCGGTCTTTTGGGGGAGTTCTGTGGTTCTTGCAGTTGCTACTTCGGTTTCCTTTTTTGGTTCACGCTTATGTCCTGTCTGTTTTAAAGGATGAAACCGATTTCCAAGGCTCTTGAAAGCTACTTGCTTTTCGCGTAGAGTTTCAGGGTTTTATAGCGACATGGCACTTTAACGTCATCTACTCCAGGACCTCCTTTTAAAAATAAAACAGCTGCAGTTGTAAGCATCAAGTGGCTTTCTTAGGTTCACTTAGTAAATTAGGGGCACACTGGATTCTCCTTGAGGGAAAATCATGCCCCATTTTGCCCTTTTGCCTAAAACTTTCAGAGTTCCTTTTCCGGTTAAAAATATGTAGGTGGCCCTAACCGGTTTAGCTCAGTGGATAGATCGTCGGCCTATGGACTGAAAGGTTCCAGGTTCGATTCCGGTCAAGGGCATGAACCTTGGTTGCGGGCACATTCCCAGTAGCAAGTGTGCAGGAGGCAGCTAATTGATGTTTCTCTCTCATCGATGTTTCTAACTCTCTATCCCTCTCCCT
>NW_005362269.1:5284140-5326419 GCF_000412655.1 Myotis brandtii
ATATATGTGTGTGTGTGTGTGTGTGTGTGTGTATGTGTGTGTGTGTGTGTGTGTGTGTGTGTGTGTCTGTGTTTCCTGATTATAACAATAAAAGATGTTCTTTTATGACATTTAGGAAATGAAAAAAGTATTTTGAAGTGAACTTTAAAAAATTCACTTACATTTTCACCAACCAAAGATAACTACTTTTAACATTATATGTATATCCTTCTAGCCTTTTATTTTCATATATGAAGAAAGGAATATAGGTATAATTATTTACTCTGAAAAATAAAGAATATTCTGTTTTATTCACTTAATACCTTTGTTAGGATGATTTTTTTTACATGATGAAATACTTTCTCAAAAGCATGATTTTTTTTTCAATTTTATGTTACTTCAAAATAATATGACTCTTTGATAATTTGTTTAATTATTCCATTATTGTTTTATTACTGGTCCATTTTTCCCCTGGGTTGGGATACTTAGGACTATTAAAAGTGAAAAATTACTGTGAGAGACATGAAAAATGACAGAATATTGATGGAACAAAAATCTTTTTAATGTTTCATATCCAGGGTAGTTTTACGGGAACAATTGAATCAAGTTTTATGTGATAATATCCAAGTTTCTCATATCAGATAAGGTTTGATAATATCATTTCTGTATCAGTATGGATTTATAAGTTAAGTAGATTTTTTTTATACTTTGAATTTGTTCTCTTGCTAAATGTATGCTAGTTTATAGATAATCAGTCTGCATAAGTTTAAAACACTATGTCCATCACTAAGTCTCTGTGGCATCTATACAATCATTTATTCATCTATTCTTTCCTTTAAATCCTTACTTTCTAAGCATATGCCAAGCACCACAGTGCTGGGAAAATAGAAAGATGAATATGGCAGTCTTTGCCTTCCAGGGGCTTATACTTTAATTGAAGAGGCAGGTAAGAAAGCAATTCACCCATTACAAGGCAGAACATCCTGTGGAATAATGGGAGGCATGGCTTCAGAGCCTGAAGATGAAAGGGCAATTACATTTTTTAAATTAAATTTATCGTGTTGACATTCTATATAATAAAAGCGTAATATGCAAATCAACTGAACTACAGAACAACCAGTCGCTATGAGGGCAGATGCTCAGTGCAGGAGCTGCCCCACAGGGAGAAGCGACAGGTGAGTGCAGAGGCAGTGGCAGGAGCCTCTCCCGCCTGTGCCTCTCAGCCAGAAGCGACAGGTGAGCGCAGAGGCAGTGGCAGGAGCCTCTCCCGCCTCTGCTGCGGGCGGGCAGTAAGGAGCGAGGGGTTCCGGACTGTGAGAGCCTCGGACTGCAAGAGGGATATCTGACTGCCGGCTTAGTCATAGTAAGCTGGCAGGTGGATATCCCCCAAGGGGTTCCGGACTTCGAGAGGGTGCAGGCCGGGCTGAGGGACCAACCCTCTCCCCCTTCCCCCCTAGCGCATGAATCTCGTGCACTGGGCCTCTAGTTGGTTGATAAAATGATACAGGTTTCAAGTGTACAATTCTATGATACGTTGTCTGTATATTGTATTGTGAGCATACCACCCAGTGCCAAATATCCTTCCATCACCACACACTTGGCCTTCATTTTCCCCACCATCAACCTTTTCCTCTGGTTACTGCCATGCTGTTGCCTATGTCTATGAGTTTTTGTCTGTTGTTTGTCTTATTTGTTCATTTGTTGCTTTTAGTTTTATGTCTCACATATGAGTGCAATTATATGGTTCTTGACTTGTTTTGTCTGACTTATTTCTCTTAGCATGATATTCTCAAGGCTGATCCCTGTTTTCACAAATGGCAGTATTGCATCTTTTCTGATGGTTGAGTATTAGTCCATTGTATATAACGGTCAGAGGACAGTCCAGGTCAAAAGAACAGCAAAACCTGGAATGCTAGTGCAATTAGAGAGAGAAGAGAGTGTAGACAGAGAAAAGAAACAAGAGATGTAAGACTACAAAGGGAAATACACTACTTTTATTTGCCATCGTTAAAGAGGTAAATATCTTTTTAAAATCTGATTCTGCTAGTGTCAATAATTCAGTTTGGGGCAAATAGAGATTATCAAGACTGTAGAATGAACTGAAGACCAGGGAGTTCTAAGTTCTGATCTCTTCATGCTATTTAATGTTATGTAATACTGTCTCTTGATCTTTTTTGAATGTAGGCTCTGTTTGCCTAAGGTAAAATGGAAATAGCAGAATAAAACATAGAGCATGTACACAATACTTAGATATTGCAACTGAAGAGAGTATTAGTAACTGTTGGAGTTTGCATTAAGCTCATTTTGCAATTGTAGGCTTTCTTCTCTCACATTCAGACAGCATACATTTTAGAGTAATACTCCAGTTAGTTAGATTAATGGAGACTCTCTGAAATTATTATTGAAAGAGAAATGCAGCTTTATTACTTTCATATATATACTTTGAATTATGCTAGTAAAGAATTGCCTAATAGGCGCCCTGATGAACCTCCTTTAATAAATACATTAAAATAATTTGTAATTAGAATAATGATTTTATGCAAATGAAAGCTGACAGGGTTTTCAAATGCCTGAAGATAGTTTGTTTTCTGAAACAGGATAAAAATGCCTTTTAGAGTTAGTTATACAATTATTGATTCTTGCATTTGCATAGTGCTTTCTCATTTTTCAAACTAAATACATCTCATTTGGTCCTCATAATAACCTTATAAAGATGTTAGGAGTTTCTAGCCTCATGTTATCAATAGCAAATCAGAGCTACACAGAAGTTAAGCGATTTGCCATGAATCACAAAATTTGTAATTGATCGATAGAATCTAGGGCTCTTGATTATTAGTCTATTCTGTATCAGGTCTTAGTATTTCCTCTTTTTCCTGTTAGTTGTAGTATAGATGACTTTTAGCATCCTGTGTTTCGGACTTTGCATAAATTTAGGGAGCAACAAAGATCAAGGGAGCAATTATATTTCTGAAACCAACATTACATTTTGATTGCGTCAACAAACCCATGAAATGCAAATGCTAAAAACATAGCTTTATTCTTATGTTTCTAGGATTACAGTGAAATTGTCCAATTTTAGAAGGTATCACCATAAGTATTTAGTTATTAGCAAGATGGGAACTCTTTAATTACAGAAAGAAGACCATATCTTAAAAATTTGGAAGGTCTCCCAAAATAATAGACAGAATACACTGTGTATTCTTAGTCTTCATTGGCTGCTTTCATAAATGAATGTGGAAACGTTAAGCTTTCAGTGGATTACAATAACATTTGATTCTTCATTAGATACTAGCATGGAGGTTATGACCATTATTGCTTGGTTAAGTAATATGATGTAAGAACAGACTCTTAAAATTGCTATGTTTTAAAAGAATTTTTATAAATATAATGACACATATATAGCAAAGAAATCCTACATATTTTAGTAAAAATATAACTGTCCTACTCTGAATATGTAGATCCGAAAGTAAAAAGAAAAACAAAGCAACTCCAAACCCTAAAAACATGAGCAACACAGAACAGCATTGCATTATTTCCTTATTATGTTATGGGATTGGTGTAAAAGTCCTTTTCCTTTAGGTCTGTGCATCAAGATTTGTTGCTGAAAATAGTAGGTGTACTTTCTTGTTTCTTTGTGTCTTTTGTATAAAAGCCTGTGACATGCATACTCAATGCAGCATTATACTTAGGCTGCAACACGATGATTTTACAACATTCTAAGTAGCATTATAAATTCCTTTGCACTTCACAAAGCTCTTCCCAGCTACTTAATATAAGACAGTCCCATCTATCTGTCTTTCCTGACAACTTTTGAAAGAACTGATGGAACTCACTACATTTTACAATGCACAAGAATATAATGAGGGTTCCGGGTAAGATGGAGTGACTTGTGGTAGAATAATGCTCGTGTAGAGAATCCTTTAAAAGTCCTGCTTAAATGCATCAGGAGTTGTTAATGTAATGACCGCTGGGATGGTTAAAATTGTAGAGATGGTAAAGACATGGAAGCTGCACTGAAGATTGATCTCTACTTTTTCCCTGGGAAATTTGCTACTTCTGGGTATGGATAGAAAGCAGAAAGCGAGGGCTCTGCCCAGGCAGAAGGCTACTGTTAAAAGAAAGAGGAACCTACAGAACTTTTGGTGGTTTCATGGAGTGGACTGAAAAAAAACATTGAGCTTAAGGAATCTTGAAACACGGGTTACTTTCCCCCTAAGATATTTACTGAATTTTTAAGTGAATGAAGTGGGAGGGAGAAAAAAGCAAAGTTAAAAACTTCTGGAAAGTAGTCTTAAAGAAACTAATGAAGTGGGAGGGAGAAAAAAAGAAAGAAAAAACAAAGTTAAAAACTTCTGGAAAGTAGTCTTAAAGAAACAAAGATTAGCATTCGAGAGTTGCTAGGATAATGAGCCTGGTGATCACACTGGATTCAGTTGGAAGCTGTACAGGACCACATCCTAAGGGGGAATAGACTTCTATAGGTAGCCTATGCCTTACTCAAACTGCAGTCCAGCCTCAAAGCAGATTAGTCATTGGTTAAGTAAAGGTGATCAACTCTGAATTATTTTGCCAACAAAAAAACCACGTTAAATCTGCTTCGAAGGAAGGTAACAGTCTGGAAACTCTATAATTTTCGTTGTTGTTAATCCTCACCTGAGGATATTTTCCCAATGCTCTTTTAGAGAGAGTGGAAGAGAGAGGGAAAGACAGAGAGAAACATCAATGTGAGAGAAACACATCGATTGGTTGCCTCCTGCATGTGCCCTAATCAGAGCCCGGGTGGGGGAGGAGCCTGCAATCAAGGTATTTGCCCTTGACAGGAATCGAACCCGGGACCCATTGGTCCGCAGGTCGACACTTTATCCACTGAGCCAAACTGGCTAGGGCTGGAACCTCTATAATTTTTAGTATAATATCTGAAATATTACTGAATAAAAAACAACAAAAAACTGTCAATAGTATGCTAGTATATTCACAAGTTATCTGGAAATTGGCTATGATTAAGAAAATAGAGGAACTGAGTAGCAATGGGTAAAACATGGATCATTTCACCACAGAAGTAAAATCTATATAAAGAATCAAATGGAAACTGGAGAATCAAACAGTACAAGATCTTAAGTTAATTACTCAGTAAATGCGTTTGACAGTAGAAGTCAGAATAATCAACTGATAGACAGCTCAATAGGACCTGTCTAACTGAAGCACAGAGATGAAATAAAAGAATGTAAAATAGATAAAGGAGGATAAGAAATTTGGAATATGTAATGTCTGACATACAAGTAATTGGAATATTAGAAGAAAAACAGAGTTTGTGGAAGAATCAATATTCAAAGAAATAATGGCTATGAATATTCCAAATATGATGAAAGATATCAACCCACAAATTCTGTAGGCTCTGTGAATGACAAGTAGAATAATTACAAAAGAAAATAAAACTTAGGCACATAAGAGTAGAACTGATGAGAACCAAAGACAAGAAGATTTTAAAAGTAACTGGAGGTGGGACAAAAACCAGACTGAGAAAAATAAGACTTATTGTTAAAGTAGCAACAATAATGCAGCTAACTTCTTAACAAGAACAGTAGGGGCCAGAGATAATAGAATTCCATCTTAAAAGTAATGAAGGAAAGTAACTGCCAACCCGAAATTCTTTACTCAGTGAAAATGAAGGTTAAATAAGACTTTTTGGAAAGGAATAAATAAAGCTATCTTTTATTTGCAAGTGACACGAAAATATATGTAAATATAAAAGACATTTTAGACCAACAACAACTGAAAGAATGTGTCACTGACAGACTGCATTAAAAAATAATCCCATGTGTGCTCTTTATAAAAGGCTCATTTTAAATGTTCAGATACAGAAGTATTAAAAGTAAAAGAATGGGAAAGATACCACGCAAACAGTAAGCAAAATAAAGCTGCTGGAGTTTTCTAATAAACAGAAAAGTAGATTCTAAGGGCAAGAGGTAAAGAGGAATAATACTTAAGTATAAAGAAGATTTCACAGTCCTAAATTTGAATGCAAGAGGTACCATTGTTTTAAAATATTTAAAGCAATCAGTGACAGAAAAACAACTATAAAGACAATCATAATCATAGAAAGTCACTTGAACATGCCTTTCCTATAACTGATAGAACAGGTATCCTCAAATCTATACAGATATGGAAAATCTGAACAACATATTTAATAATTGTGACGTAATTAATTTTAGAGTACTGCACTCAACCATGGCAGAAGTCTTACTTTTCCAAGTGCATATGAATCATTATCAAAACCGACCATATACTGGTTTATAAAGTCTCATCAAATATCAAAAGCCTTAAATCATTTATATTATGTTATCAGATTATAAAGAATTAGGGATAAATAAAAACCCAAAGTATAAGTAAAAAAACACAAATTGCTTGTAAATTAATTTACTCTAAGTAATCTGTGTGTCAAAGAAGACACCTCGTTGGTAATTAAAAATCTTTTGATCTGAATTTTAATGAAGTTATGACTTAAGCAGCTAAAGCAGTACATTCAGGGTAATTTATAGCCTTCAGTTCATATGAATAATTTCTTAAAAATCAGTGATACAACCTTCCATTTGAAAAACTAGAAAAAGAATAATAAATTAAATACCAAAAAGTAGATAAAAGAAAATAATGATAAGATCTGGAATTCATTAATGAGAAAACAAATGTATGATAGAAAAATAATCAACAAAACCAACATTGGTTCTTTACAAAGATTGGTAAAATTAATAGCAAGATTGATCAAGGAAAGAAATTACCAATATCAAAGTGACTTAGGACAGGCTGTTAAATCTCTCTTCCCACAATAATAGAAAACCACTTTACAACCTGGTCTCCCTCCATTCTCCAAACTATGAGATTAGAGAAGACATAACATTCATTTAGCTCTCTCCTGGGCATATAGAGCTCAGGGAGACTCAGTATTCTCAAAGAGAATAAAGTTGAACTCCTTTCTACCTACTCTGCTGGGCTCTGTAGGTCTGGAATTAACACACTTCACATAGAGTTCTGAGACTCCATGGCCCTTGTACAGAATTTATTTCAAGTTCTCTCAAAAGGGACTTCAGTAGATTCTGAGTCCTACTAGACATCACATAGCGGCTGTCAAATTTAGAGAGGCAGATGGCTCAGCTGATGGAAGAGAACAAATATTATAGGTCATGTTTTTAGAAAACTTTCTCAGTTCCTTTATAATAATTATAGTAGTAGCAGCAGCAGCAATAGTAGTAGTAATAATACTAATAATATTTAATTGGCTGTAAGTTACCACATTCTGTCTGCCACAGATCCCATTTTATGGGTGGTAACTTAGAAGTGAGGGAAAAGAATTCTGAAGACTTGGATTAAGTAGTGGCTCTGATATTAACATTGAGATATTGGATAGATGATTTAATTCTCTGTGCCTGTTTCCTGTCCAGAAAATCAGAATAATTCTAATAATGCCCTTTTGAAGTTGATGTCCTTTAGGGACAGCTATCTAGCCCACTACTCTCTTCTCCTTCCCTCAACCTCACCTTTTAGAATTGCTTTACCAAGAAGACTGCTATAGGCATTCCTACTTGTACTATTTGACCTTGTTTCCCCAGGTTTAGGGGACCTGGTGGATTCAGGAGTAGATAGTTGACCCATGCCTGGTCAGATTCTGGGACTTTGCTCAGAATTGGGGATTTAGAGACTCTTCAGTCCCAGCAGGCTACTGGAACCCAGGGCAGGCTAACATAGATGGTAAGGATCTGTTGTGAGGCCGTCAGCTATCTCAGCCATATGCCAAGAGACACCAGAGAGCTCATTGGCACTGAGATGAGAGCAGGTAAATCCCAGATTGAGAGAGTGATGCAGGGAGAGAAATTCCTTGGTTTTCGATGGTTTTATAATTTCTGGTTTTAGAGTTTTCATAGATTTGACTGAATTTTCTCTCCTAGAGATTCAGAAGTTTGCTTCTGTGTTAATAACACATTTTGCCTATTTCTTATGTGCTTTAGTTTGGGTGAGTTTCTGTTGCAGACAACTGAAGGATTCCTAAGACTGGTCAAGTGGGTATACATAGAAAATGAGAATAAAAAAAGTGTCTTGGAAAATGAACAGAACCATACAGACAGAGCTTTTTGTTGCTTTGCTGATCAAACACATGTGCATATCTATCTCTTTAATTTAGGTGTATTCTTTGTGTGTAATTATTTAATTTATTTATTCTTTGTATATATTTTAGCAGCTTCTAATACTTGAAACCAGGGATCTTACTCTTGTACCTAAGACATTCCAGTCAGAAGTTAGACGCTTTTTAGCAACTAATTGAGATGGACTTTGGCTGCACTTTGGAGCCAGTCTACTTTTTTCTTCCCTGTATTTCTAGACTCACAGCTAAGATGGGGGAAAGAAATAAGGCAACATACTGGGGCTTTGAAATCCAGCCTCCGTCTTCTGTTTCTCGCAGATCGTTTCTGTCTGAGGACTCCATCTCCTTTGGCAGAATGGTGTGTTTTTCCGTAAAGGCAAGCATGTCGTGGGGAAATGAGTGCTTACAGCTTTGACAGTTTCTTCTAAACGTATATCCCTAGGAAAGCAAACATTGAAAAATTTCTGTTTCCTCAAAAGTTGTTACATGAGGGCCCACAGGCAATGAAAAAGCCAGAAATAATCCCTTTTTCTTGCCATCTTCTCAGTCATTCATCCTAGAGCAGCGGTTCTCAACCTGTGGGTCGAGACCCCTTTAGGGGTCAAACGACCCTTTCACAGGGGTCGCCTAAGACCATCGGAAAACACATATATAATTACATATTGTTTTTGTGATTAATCACTATGCTTTAAACATATATAACATATTGTTTTTGTGATTAATCACTATGCTTTAATTACGCTCATTTTGTAACAATGAAATTGGGGGTCACCACAACATGAGGAACTGTATGAAAGGGTTGCGGCACTAGGAAGGTTGAGAACCACTGTCCTAGAGGAACACAGGATAAACACATCCATCTTTCAGGTTGTGATTGTCAGTGTCTAGTCAGGAAAACAGGAACTGCTCGGTGTATTTCAACAGAAGGCATTTAATGGAACAGAGAAGAATTCACGACATAGGTGATGGAAAAGCTGACAGAGCAACTGGAGGCATGAGGCCACCCCGGGATTGAGAAAAATTATGGGGAGACAACAGGCGGGTATTACCAAATTCCAGAGGCCAGAGTCCTGAGACAGGACAAGAACATGGGCAGGCCTTCCCTGGCAGGAGTTTGGACTATGGAGAGGGTGGCTCTTGGATCTATGAAGGACATATGCCTACCTCTGCCAGAGAAGAGATACTACCCAAGGTAGAGTGAGAAACACCCCGACTCCTCCCCTTCTCCCACGTGCCAGTGCCTCTCATTGAATAAACCTACACAGAAGGAAGGCAGTTGGCAAAAGAGCCTGGGAGCTATGATTCCTGAGATGAAGAGCAGGGGGATGATGGGAAATGAATCTGAGAGCTAGCAGGCCGACTCTACCATATAGCTCAGGATATTCTTGAACTCTCCATCATCATCTCCGAGCTCTCCATCTATTTACATTTTCTCAAGCTCAAATGCAGGAGGACTATTTTAGCTTGGGCAGTGGATTTTAGCAGGTGATGGGGACACAGAAAGTATATGAAGGCATTGTTTTGGTTTCTACGGTGATTGTGTGTGTGTGTGTGTGTGTGTGTGTGTGTGTGTGTGTGTGTGGTGTGCTACTAGTATCGAGAGGGCTGGAGACAGATGCTCCATGTGCTATAATGTATGTGCAGCCTGATACAGAAGGGCTGTGCCCGAAGGCCAATAGTGCCCCATTGATAAATGTGGCACTTTTATGTTGCAGTCATCTGAAATGGAAAGGGTTTCCTTAAAAAGCAGTTAAGTTCATGGTCATTAAAGGATCTCAATTAAAGGTTAGGTAATCCTCTGCGGGGATATTGTAGAAAGTAAAGAACTCAGATAGCGAGAACGGTGGCAGTGTTGGAGTTGTACTTGACTTCTTGGCCTCCTCTCTCTTTAAGATTTTATAATATCTTTGGTAATTATGAAAACAGCAAGATTTATTCAGTGTCTGTTTTATGTATCAGTCTCTGTTTTAAATGCATATACACAGCATCTCCTTTATTCCCCACAATAAAGTGGTTAGAAAGATAATGCTTATTGTGTGCATTTTGCAGACAAGGAAACTGAAGTTCAACGGGGCACATGGACTTCCCAAAATTACCCTGTTAGAAAGTGATAGAGGAGGAGAGGAGCTCAAATCTGTCTGACTCATTATTTTAAATCGCCACTTGAGTATATGTTTTTCATTGTTTCTAGAAAGAAAGGAAGGGAGAGGGAGAGAGAGAAACATGAATCAGTTGCTTCCCATACGAGCCCCAACAGGGGATCAAACCCACAACCTGGGTATATGCCCTGACCAGGAATCAAACCTGTGGCCCTGTGTTGAACGGGTCAGTGCTCTAGCCAACTGAGCCACAGCACCAGTACGAACTCTGTCTGACTAAACCTGTGTTCGTAGCCACTATGCTCTGAGGCTCCCTGGTGCAGTTCTTATGTCCCCTTGACTCCCAGCAGTTTGAATTGTCACCCTGAGATCTGTGTAATGCGTTGTAATTGTATCACCTGCGTGCCTTTCCTGCTGTGGCTGGTGATGCTCAGGGCTAAGCTGTTCCAGGAAGCCATTCAGGATACACTCAGGTTGTACAACTACTGCCTGCCGCTGGAATGTTAATTACCTGCCTGTAACCATGCTGTTTCTCCTGATGCCCTGATGTTTATTCATTAGTCTTCCTGAGTGACGGAGAGCACTCTGGTCTGACCAGTAAAAAAGCAGGGGTTTTCTGAAAGTCCCTGTCTTGGCTGATTTTATTCCTCATAGAAATAGAATACATGGAAGTTAACACAACTAGAATTGCTGTATCTTTACTCTTTCACGCAAATATGTATGGAACACCCCTATGTACCAGGCGTGTGTCTGAATGCAGATGTGGCCCCTGACATTCATGGTGGTCGTATGGTCTAGTTGCTGTGCTGCCCAGTAGGACTTTCTGTACCAGCCACATGACTATTGAATTCTTACAATGGGGCAAGTGCCACTGAAGAGTAGAATTTGCAGTTTTAATGAATTTAAATTTGAGTGTAAATACCATGCATGTTTAGTGGCTAGAGGACAGTGCAGGTCTAGTGGAAAATATAGAAAATCATGGTGAGGATATATAGTGATTTAACATTTACAGAGAATCTGCAATGGGCAGATCATGGGACAGGAAGAGGAGTAAGACTTGGCATGTTGCAGTTCACAGTCTAGGGAGCATGCAAACACTTAAATAGATATTGTATGTGTTGGTTGAAATATAATCTGAAGTGAATGTGGTAGGTAGAAATTGAGGGAGGAACCGACAACCTGGAAAATCAGGGGCTGTTTTAAGGAAGAGAAAACTTCTGGGCAAAAAAAGAGGGAGTTGGCTTGAGGGGAAACTATTCCTGGTGGAGCAGGAGTTCTCCATCTGGGCACTGTTTTGGTCTAAATGATCTATATTAATAAAAGCATGATATGCTAATTAGACTGGATGTCCTTCCGGATGACCTTCCGGATGAAGCTGGGGCTGCAAGGGCCAAGGTGGCCGCCATGGTGGTGGGTGGGTGCTGAGGCAGAGGCGGTGGGGGCCGAGCCCTTTGCACGAATTTTGTGCATCAGGCCTCTAGTAATTTAATAATAGATATGTTTGGGTTGGATAGTTCTTTGCCATGGGGGCTGTCCTGGGCATTATAAAATGTTTAGCAGCACCCAGGCATGGACCCACTAACTGCTAATAGTATCACAACCCTCATTCTTGACAATAAAAAATGTGTCCAATCATTGCAAAATAGTCTCGACAGAACAAAATAGCCTCTGGTTGAGAACTTCTGCTGAAGAGAAAATGCGATGTGAAAGCCATAGGTGTTGTGGATAGAGGAGTGAGTCACTGGAGATGGGAGCATGGGTGGGGAGGATGGTGCCTGGGAGAATGACATGAGTGTGGGGCCAGATGTCAAAGAGGTTCAGACACCAGCTGTGGGGTGCACGCTATCCTGTAAGCAGCAGAGAGTTGGTAGAGAGAGGTTTTTACAGTAGAAGAGTGACAGGATCGATTTTGTTGTTTTGGAAGGCAAACCTGAGGTGGGCGTTCTCACATTGCACCAGGTGAGAAACAAACCAGGTTGGGGAACTGACCTTGTTGGGGCTGGTGTCCTGTTGTGTGTCAGGCAGATGGTGAGGACTTGACCAAAGGCTACAGCAGCTGAGAGGGGAGAAGGCCAGCATAGCTAGTCAACAACATTTAAATGAATCAGTCTTTCTACTGATGCGTTGACTAATGTACCAACTGACAAACACATCCTTAGAATGACAGACTTTGAAGACATTTATTTGATTTTTTTTAAAGAAACGCTGTGTTCTGCATTTTACTATTTTCATGGGAAATGGAACTATTTTCTAGAGGGATTTTATGTATAGATTTGTTTAATTAACTGTGTCAAAAATATTGTATTCCTACTTTCGTGTTTGATAGTGTATTGAGACAGGAAAGGATATGATTTTTATCTTCATTTATTTTAGATCTTCATGATGAATTTGAATATATATGCATGTAATATACTTTATATATGTTATAATATTTGTATTTATATTTTATAATGGTTGGACATAGTGAAAAGAAGAAATGTTGGCTATTTTCATGAACAGTTTGAGTACTGAAGAGTAATTGTCATAATTACTTGATATGAATATCTTGAATCAAAAAAGACAGCAATGAAGGAATAGAAACCCTGTGGTTTTTGGGCTGTTGCCTCCTTTATTTTTTATGTTTTTTGTTAATCCTCACCCAAGGACATTTTTCCCATTTATTTTTAGAGAGAGTAGAAGGGAGGGAGAGGGGGAGAGAGCGAGAAAGAGAAAGAGAGAGAGAGGAAGAGAGAGAGAAAGAGAGAGAGAGAGAGACACCAATATGAGAGAGACACATTGATTGGTTGCCTCCTGCATGTGCCTTGATGGGCCTGGGTGGCCACTCTAACCATTGACCAACACCTGCCTCTTTTAGAAAACATTTTGCGGTTGGATTAATTTCACTTAATGGTTAGCTCATATAAACAAGCTCCTGTCATTCAGAACATAGAATAATTACCACAGAAGAGTTTATAGGTTGAGGTTCTGAATATTTAAGGCTAGACTAACCTCTATGGCACAGACAATGAGCAAATGGATGGGTAAATAATAGCATGTGCATAGAAACATGCATCTATGCACAAATACAAAAGTAGTGCCTATAGCCCAGCAGGTGTGGCTCTTTAGTTGAGTGTAGCCCTATGAATCAGGAGGTCAAGGTTCGATTTCTGGTCAGGGCACATGCCCAGGTTGCAGGCTTATCCGCAGTAGGGGGCGCACAAGAGGCAGTCTATCAATGATTCTCTGTCATCATTGATATTTCTACTTCTCTTTCCTCCTCTTTGAAATCAATAAAAATATATTAAAAAAATAGTACCTTGTAGTGTAGTAAGTTGGCTCTTTGGAAGAACATTAACTGAAATTGCTGTCAGCAACCTGATAAAAAATAAACTTTGGATGAAATGAACCTGCCTTTGGCACTTGAGACCTCTTTCAGAGTGCTGCGGGTACTGTGCTGCCTGTATAATTTCATTTTCTCAAGTTGTTTAGTCAGTCACATGATCCATACATAGCCTTCATTGCCTCCACTCAGAGCGAGAACTAGCAGTTGGCATCTTGACTTTGTGAATTATCCTTCTTCTTCTTCTTTTTGCTTTAAAAAATTTTTAAATTTATTTCCAAACCTTGTTATTTCTGGCTTTTGAAAGGCAACCCCTACCAGAATGTTATTTTTAAAAGAGCTTGTGTAGCATGAGCAGGTGCTGGACAGTAAATCAATCTGGTTGCATGTTGTTCTCATTAAAACTTTGCACCCAACCTGCTGGTCCAGTGGAGAGGAAGACACGATGGGAGGCAGACAGAGGCGTCAGCACTCTACTGTTGGGAAAAACCCGCTCTTCATTTGCAGCCTAGTAAATCCTCTACACTGTACTCTCTTCCTGTTTAGGAAAATCCAGTGGGTATTGAATGATACTAGGCAAACTATCCTCATCTGTGAGAAATGGATAAAAAAACAGAGCGATCTACTTGGAAGTGAAAAAATCATTAGAAATTATCTAGCCAATGGTTATCATTTTGATTGTAGTAGAAGTCTTGAGCAAGGAAAATCTTTCATAAAATAGTAATGTTTCAGACAATAATGATGATAGAAAAATTTTATTGAGTGTTTTCAAATGCCATCATTGTTCTTATAAGAAACTGGAGGGTAGGAGAAGTAATTTAAGTGTTGCAGTGACACAGTTACTAAGAGACAGACCTGTTTGAGCCACCTTCACCAACCCTGAAACTCCCCACTTCTAGACCGCTTTATGTACTAGGGCAGTGATGGCGAACCTATGACACGCGTGTCAGGGGTGACACGCGAACTCATTTTTTTGGTTGATTTTTCTTTATTAAATGGCATTTAAATATATAAAATAAATATCAAAAATATAAATCCTTGTTTTACTATGGTTGCAAATATCAAAAAATTTCTATATGTGACACGGCACCAGAGTTAAGTTAGGGTTTTTCAAAATGCTGACACGCCGAGTTCAAAAGGTTCGCCATCACTGTACTAGGGCATGGCATGTTTTTATTGCATTAGCTACTCAGGTTTAGGTGTCTTGTGTGAGCTGAACACGTCTTAAGTACACTGTAAGGGAACTCAGGCACTCAGCTCTGCACTCACAAGTCTATAGTTGATAATTGTCCAACTCCTTCAAAGAGCCAGCCAGGCAGAGTGTTAGGAGCTGATGTGTGTGGTCTCTGCCCTTCTTACAAAATGTACAGACTAGCACTGAAAATGATGTAATGTATTTGGGGATCAGAGTGGTTATACTAGGAAATAAGAGAGAAAACACATGGAAGTATTTTTCTCCATATCACTGTGTCTTGCTGAGTTCGAGATGGTATGGCAAAGTGCTATTGATTGGGTGGCTTATAAACAAAAAACATTGCCTGACCAGTATGGCTCAGTGCTTGAGTGTGAACCTATGATCCAGGAGGTCATGGTTCAATTCCCGGTCAGGGCACATGCCCAGATTGTGGCTTGATCCCCAGTAGGGAGCGTGCAGGAGGCAGCCAATAGATGATTCTCTCTCATCATTGATGTTTCTATCTCTCTCTTCCTTCCTTTCTGAAGTCAATAAAATATATTTAAAAAAAATAAATGAGAAATGTTTATTTTCCCAGTTTTGAGGCTGGGAAGTTTAAGATCAATATGCTGTTAGAGTGGATGTCTGGTGAAGTCCTGCTTCCTGTTTCATAGACAGCTGTCTTTTGTCTGGAACTCACATAGCAGAAGGGGTGAGAAGCTCTCTAATACAGGCTAATCCCTCATGACCTCATTATCTCCTGAAGGTCACCACTTCCAAATACCATCACAATGATTAACATATGACTATTGGGGGAACACAAACATTTAATCTATATCATATTGTTAACCCTAAGAGGGCAAGGACAGAAACTATCCTGGTTGTGTATGTAAAATTACCGAGATGAATCAAGAGACCATCAATGTAGTGAGTTCATAAGGAATCTAGTCTGTTTGAGACATCCCTCGCTAAACTCTGGGGTCAATATCACCAGCCTTTTTCAATGTGAGTCTCAGTATCACTGATTCTTGGAGTGAGTGAACTATCTCACTGACTTTCTTACCTTCCTAATGCCTGAATTATGACCATGAGTTCTAGACTGACAGATAATGAGAAAGAAAGAAAACAGTGAGGAGTGGGAGAGAACAGAATGGAGGCAGGGAGAAGAAAAGTGAAGAGGAAGAGGAAGGAGGAAGGTGGGAAAAAGGGCCCAACCTCTTTAGGAACCATAAACATCTTGTGGAGAATGAGCAGGAGGTTAAGGAAATGAATGGAAATCTTGGGCCCTGAATGAACATCAAGGATACGTAAACATGGCAACACATATTGATGATTGCTTCGTGAGCGCATTATCTTTAATTTCTGAAGACTTTACTAGTATAATTGAAAACAGAACTCTATAGTCATCTGATGGAGCACTTTCTGGAATGTGTGATCCTGGCAAGTCAGTCGACGCCTTTGGGCCTCGGTTGGCTCTTCTGTAAAATGAAAGAGTACAGTATGATGAACCTCTTTCTTCAGTGCTAAAATTCTCTTCTTGTTGGTTTCCTTCCTACTGGCTTAAAGGTCAGTCATTTATTGCTGTGGCAATAATTTATCCAGGCTTATTATGTTCATTAGATATAATTAACAAAGAATGCATATGCTTTGATGTTTTTATTTTCACTAAATATAATGGGGATGTTAATTTATAATAAGCCATTAAAATGTTAATGTTGTTGCTTTAAACAAGCTAAACCACGTGTATCTTTACTTTTTTTTTTTGGTCAGATGGTCTTTCCCCATGTTCCTTTATTCCTATGCAGAAGCCAACATACCTTTTAATAATTGGAGCTCTTATTGTGCACTCTAAAAATAAAACAGAAGATTTGCAACATATTTTGCTCTTAGGAGGTTGTACATGTTGTTTCAGTGTTGTTTCTCCCTTTTTTCTAAATGTCACGCCTGTTTTTTAGAGCAGCTTAAAGGGTTATAGACTCTACTTATTTAGTAATAGCATAGGAATCTTCATTTGATTGCATCAATTTGTTAGTTGTTACAATTAACCTTCCTAAGTTAAATAAAGATAAAATAAAGAACTAAATATTGATAAAAACCCATCAAAACTGTTTTGTGGGCAAATACTCACCTGGTGAAAATAGGTATCTGAAAAAATTTGCAGTAAAGAGTAGATAAAAAAGATTTGGCTTAAAAATATCAATCCTGTGATTTTTGTAGGGCAGAGAGGTTTTCTCGGAGTAATTTTCCTTTAATGTCTGCTTTTTACTGATAAACCCCATTCAGTGTGAGATTGCAGTTCCCAGGGAACTCCCGATAAATCATTATGTTTCCCCAAACTGCTCTTTCCTGTTTGCCACTTAACTGATGCTGGATATAAAAATCATATGTAAAAGCATGGCTTAGGACATTTATTTCACAGAACTAAAAACAATGTTGGGGTTTTAAAACTAGCACCCAGTTTCATGCCTGGAAATTTGCAGACACTTAAAAAGTATTTGTGGAATACACTTGGATTCTTATGAAGAAACCTGCTCCTTAGAGAATAAATTAGACCAAGAAAGAAGCACCAATCCATGGCCCCATTGTTCCAAACACTGCCAATTTCAGTCTGACCTCACCATGATAATTCCTTATGGAAGGCATTAAGCTGAAGATGAGCATCCTTAGACCAGGAAAAACCAAATAACCCTCCTACCATACATTTATACTCTAACATTATTGTCAGTTCTTTATTTCCTCAAAAAGTTTCCAGTCATCAAACACAGGTATGCAGCTGAATTCTGTCTTTAGCATGTTGATAGAGAAAGATAATTAATTACAGGAGCAGTATGTTTGATATACAGGAGGTCCACCTTCATACTGCAGACTTGTGTTTCTCAAAGTATCACCTTTGGACCATTTAAATCAGAACCATGTATGATGCTAATTATAAATGCAGATGCCTGGGCCCTCGCAGACGTTTTCAACACCACATTTGGGAGCACACTCAGAAATCTACATTTTTAACTGGTTTTCCGCAGGATGTCTTCAGTTGCATGAAGTTAAGTAAGCATCCCCATATAGTACCGTTACTTTAGTTGTGCAGCTATCCTGGGAATAAACACGCATCATCGCAATTATACTCAATGAGAGAATGCCTTGGGCTTTCATGATTCCTGTGTCTTTAGGCATCTTGAGTTTACGTGTAGAGGTAACTGATGGTGGGATTAAAAACAAAAAGAAGGAAAAGGAGCACCTGAGGACATAAAACTAGTTGTCTTTGTCATTGAATCTAAGAAGCAAATCAATGGTTTGATCACAGGGAATATGTGGAAGGAAAGTGAGAAGAGGTTAAATGAGCATGTTGGGCTGGTGGGAGGTATGGAATGTTATGTGGAAGCTTGGGCATGTTTGGTTTTTAGTTTTTATTGAATTTATTGGGGAGCCATTGGTTAATAAAATTATATAGGTTTCAGGTATATAATTCTACAATATATCATCATTATATTGTATTGTGTGTTCACCACCACAAGTCAAGTCTCCTTCCATCACTATGAACCCCCCCTTTACTGTCTTCTACCTCTGCCCCCCTTTTCCCTCTGGTAATAACCATACTGCTGTCTGTGTCTATGAGTTTTTTGTTATTTTATTTATTTATGTTTTTGCTTAACCCCTTCACCTTTTTCACCCAGTTCCCCAACCCTCTCCCCTCACAGCTGTTCTTTGTATCTATGAATCTGTCTCTATTTTGCTTGTTAGTTCATTTTGTTCATTAGATTCCAGATATGAGTGAAATCACATGGCTTATTGCATTTAGCATAATGCTCTCCAGGTCCACCATGCTGTCAGAAGGGCAAGATTTCCTTATTTTTATAGCTAAGTAGTATTCCATTGTGTAAACGTACCACAGCTTTTTTATCCACTCATCTACTGATGGGCACTTGGGCTGTTTCGAGATCTTAGCTATTGTAAATACACTGCAATGAACATAGGGGTGCATATATTCTTTCAAATCAGTGTTTTGGGTTTCTTTGGATATATTCCCAGAAGTAGAATCACTGAATCATAAGACAGTTCCATTTTTAATTTTTTGAGGTAATTCCACACTGTTTTCCATAGTGGCTGCACCAGTCTGCATTCCCACCAACAGTGCACGAGAGTTCCCTTTCTCCATATTCTTGCCAACACTTGTTGTTTGTTGATTTATTGATGATAGCCATTCTGACAGGTAAAGGTGTTATCTCATTGTGGTTTTGATTTGCATTTCTCTTATGATTAGTGATGTTGAGCATCTTTTCATGTCTATTGGCCGTCTGCATGTCCTCTTTAGAGTACCGTCTATTCAGATTCTTTGCCCATTTTTAATTGGCTTGTTTGTTTTGTTGGTATTGAGTTTTTTAAGCTCATAATAAATTTTGGATATTAATCTCTTATCAGAAATGTTTGTTTTAGTCTCCAGACAGTGGTGAGCCACCGAAGGTGACACAGGGGAGTGAGCTGATCAGAGCTTGTTTTCAAAAAGTAAAGGAAAAAAGGCGTACTCTCAAGTGGACTACAAAGGAGAGGGCAATATGTTTGAAACTGCAAGGGATTTTTGTTTGCAAGCTTCAAAGAAAAGGCCTGTGCATGTCTGAATTCAACTGAGAGCAAAGGACTAGCTAGAGAATTAAAAAACAAAACACCCCCTGATAAGAATAACACCCTGTGAGCGGGTCCTCATCAAAGCCCTAAATTTCGTCACTTCAAGTCACACTCCCAGGTCACTGTTGGAGGACAGCCTTTCTTTGCCAGGTATTTTCTGCTGTTGGGCTCTCATCCTGCTTAGAATTCTTTTGAAGGCTTGTTGGTTGACTCTATAACCTCAGAACTTTTGCTTGCAATTTGACAGTTTTCCAGGGAGACCTCGTTGGGATCCTGCCTGGCCAGGCTTTTGCTTTGATTATGGAAAAGTTCACTTGTCTGGTAGCCTCTCGATATGTTTCTCTGGACATCAATTGCAATATCTATATATATTAAATGCCACTATAAAAAATAGGTAGTAAAACAGAAGTGTCTGGAATCTTCTTTCTCCTATCCTCACTTAATCAGAGCCCTCCATAACTCAAAATCTATTTTTGATGGAGAGACAAAAGGTAATGTACTTATCCTTTCAGTCAGTCATCCAACAAACACTAAGCTCTCATTATCTGTCAGGTGCCTCCCAAGATGTTGAGACTATGGGATTACGAAACAAGAACATTCACTGTCAAGTGTGGAGGGACAGGCATCTACGTGACTAATTGATTAATGGTTACCATTGTTCTTAGGATAAAAGCACAAGTGCTTCATCTGGCCTCTTAGGCTCCATGCTTTCTAGCCCCTCCATAGTTTCCAGCCACCTTGTACTATGTTCATGTCAGCCAAAGTGCTCTTGTTCTTGGTATGTGCTAGCTTCCACGGATTGTTTACCATTACCCTTAAATTCCCACTTCTTTCAGGATGCCTTCTTTGTCCTCTGAGACTAAATTTTTCCCTCTTGCTATATATTTTCATCACTGCTTGTGTTTTCTCTTCATAGCACTTATCAGCAATATAATTGATTATTTTCACTATTGTTGCTAAATTTCTATTTCTAGACTCCAAGGTTCATGGGAGTAGGGATAGAGGCTGAGCCATTCATTGTGGTAACCTCAACAAACTTTCCAGCCCATAAATGGCACTCAGCACACATTTTTTTTTGGATAATTGAATGAATACATAGAAGGTGGAAAGGGCAATGATTGAGTGCATGAAACGTAAGAGGGACATACCAAACTCCATTTGGAAAGATTAGGAAAGGCCCTGATACCAATACTTTAAACCTGATATCTACTTACTACACAAAATAATGCCCTATATCTCTTCACAGTCCTAAATAATCAACCACAAACTAAACCCCACTGATTATATTTATCAAGATGATAAAGCTACTACTATTTCAGAAAGAGTCAATGAAAATTAAACCAAAATGGTTTTGCATGTAAATCTTAGAAGAAAATAAAATAGCCAAAAGATTTCCAATCAATGAACATTTTTCTAAAGAGTACACAAAATAATCAATGATATTTCTTATGGTTCATCAATTAACATAATACTTTTTGATATTAAACCTTATACTATCCAATTTAACAACTTTAACACATTTTTTGGAACTAGTGTTATTATCTGCTTCTTTTAGTTGTAATTTTGTATTATTATGCCTGCTGTAAGTTGCTTATCTCACTTATTTTTATTTACTTTAAACATATCAGTGTTATAGTCTACCAGCTCAAATCATATTCTAAACAGACTATATGTTTAAAGCTTTCCTGTCTCTTAAGCTTGATGATGATCTTTGTTATTTTGTTTATCAATTTTTATGAAAACATATTTTTATTATATGTTTATTTCATATAATCATTAACATGATTCCATCAGGCAGATTTCAGAGAGGAAGGGAGAAAGACAGAGATAGAAACATCAGTGATGAGAGAGAATCATTGATTGGCTGCCTCCTGTACGCCTGCATCCTGGACATGTGCCCTGACTGGAAATCCAACCTTGACTTATTGGTTCATAGGTTGATGCTCAATCACAGAGCCACACCAACCGGGCTTATTTACCAATTTTTGCTTGTTTGTTTACATTCATGAAGTTGAGACATATTTGCTGCTCTCAACGTAAAGTTAGAATCCAAAAGATCTATCTAGAATATTAATTGGGCACTCTATGAAACTATAGACATGATGCATAGTAAAAGCAAATTGATTTGAACATTACTCCAGGTTATCAGAGACCTGCCAATAATTAATAAAAATTGTCAGTAAATAAAGACTGGGAAGCAAAAATATAAGCCAAAAATAGACCCACTTAGCACATGAGAAACATTATTAGTGGTTGTATTTACAAGCAAACTGACCAGATATTTTGAAGTTAGAAAACTTAGGGCTGAGTTCAGTGAGCACATTTACTGAGTATTCCCTGTGTGGAAGTCTCTGTGCTGTGTTCAGTTGGAAATGGTGAAAGAAGATGACTTGGTTTTTGCTTTTGAGAATTTGAAATTTAGAAAGATAAAAGCATGCATAATCTAACAATTGAAGAATGCTTAGAATGATGTATTAACTAATAGAAACAATTAGTTATCTAGCAGATAGTGAGTAAAGGAGTCTGTGAGAATCAGTGAAGGGAGTTTCCTAGAGGAAATGAGTTTTGAGCAAAATCTTGAAAATGTAAGAACGTATGGTTTTGTAGGGACAAGGCAGGGCTGTGACTTACTTGAATTGACTTCTAATTGAATGAGTAAGTCATATATAAGTCCCAATAAGCATATTAGGATAACTAATAAGGTAACAGTAGAAGAATTGAGAAATTATGTGGTTTCATGAGCAAGTAACTGATGGAAAAATAGCTTAAGTTCTTTATTAGCTTGATGCCTGAATGCAACTACTGTGCAGCTGTTTTTGTTTTTATATGTTGCTCTCCAAATCTTCACTGAATGTGTATATTTTATGTTGTCGTGATCATAGTGTATGTAGCATTTTGTATTTTGCATTTCTCATTTAATTGTACGTCATAAACATTCCTGCATTTCTATCTAGTAGTTACAATAATTTTAACAGTATAAAATTCCATCTTGTTGATATATTGCAATTTACTAAATCATTGCCTTATTCCTGGTTTTATTTTATTCTTAGTAATGCTGCAATAAGTACTGCTGTGCATATACTATTTTCCTTCCATTCAATTATTTTTAGAGTACATATTCACAAAAATAAATTTATTGGATCTAAGGATTAGAACATTTTTATAGTTCTTGCTGCCTGCCATTCCATTCTAGAAGGATTCTGCCAATTTTACTCTGCCAGTAGCAATGTATATGGGAGTTGCTTTTCTCAGATCTGTGCCAACAGTAGGCTTAATCATTAGAAATTGGTTTGTTAATTTTATAGGTTTAGAATGACACTTTAAGATTTATTTAATTAGGGCTCCTTTCTTCCTTTATCCTGAGGATAATTTTCTTAATTTGTTTGCTTATTATTTGTGTTCTCACTCATGTAAATCATGTAGTCGTATCATTTGGCTTTTAAGCTTATTAACTCTTTTCTTTCCAAATATAATTATTTAAAGGACATGAAATTTTTTTTAGGGCCAAAGGAAATTATTAGCTGAAGAGTAAAACAGGAGAACTTTTTTTTGCTCTTCCCAGATGAAACCTGCGTCTATTTTAATACATAAAAAATAGATAAGTAGGCTGCTGCCATGCCTGGTTGGAACGGCAAGTGGTGGGTCCATTTCTTGGACTCCTCACTCCCCTGGGTGCTAAAGCCCCTCAGTAGAAGGAGCATTAACATTATCTTATAGTAGAAGATCCAGGTCCAGGTACTTGACAAAATAGCCAATGACTGACATTCAAATCTTAAGTTAAAGCAAAGATATTTTAGAATAGAGACACTATAATGAAAGCTTCACTGTAGATTTTCTGAAGAATCAGCTGTGCAGAATCTACTTTTCCTTATTCAGCTCAGTAAACACTTTATAAAGACAATATGTGGATCACTGGGAAGGATATGAAAATGAGCCCGAACAAGCTTTCAGGATAGCAGCGAAGATAAGAAATATACACAAATAACAGTAAGATAGGGCGTTATGAGAAAATTCTCTAATGGGAGAATAAATAATTATATTTATATAGAGAAGAGCAAGATAGTTACTTTATTGGGTGGTTGGGTACAGAGATTATCTTAAAATATTAACATGATTCCATCAGGCAGAATTCAGATTCAGGACAAGGGAACTAATTCCAAGAAGAAAGAAAGAGGCAAGAGGTGGTCATGGCAACAGGTTTGACAAGAGGAGATGGAAGGGTGGGCAGAGTTAAAAACCAGTGAGAGGGACAAGTCTGGAATAGTCATAGGGTGGCAAAGGGAGAAGTATGGCTTAGAAATGTTATAACTCCTTTGTTTATCGAATGGGGCTATTTGATGAGGAGGGTGCCAAGATAAAAGCTGTCTTTATACTATTCCCAGCATATTTTTATGAACTTTAATGAGGTGACATTGGCTAATAAAATTATATATGTTTCAAGTGTACAATTCTATGATACATTATACATATATTGCATTATGTGTTTACTACCCAAAGTCAAATCTTCTTCTGTCACCATATATTTGACCCTCCTCCCCCTTTCCCTCTTGTAACCACCATACTGTTGTCTGTGTCTATGAGTTTTTGTTTGTTTGCCTTGTTTGTGCATTTGCTGCTTTCAATTTTATATCCCACATATGAGTGTAATCATATGGTTCTTGACTTTTTCTGTCTGACTTGTTTGGCTTAGCATGATATTCTCAAGATCCATCCATGTTGTCGCAAATGGTGGTATTTTGTCTTTTCTTAAGGCTAAGTAGTATTCCATTGTATATATGCACCACATCTTTTTTATCCAATCCTATTTTTAAGAGGACAGTGAATTTTCCTTTTGCAGCTTCCACCTTTACACGATTTTAAAAGAATATCCTATACATTGTTTATAAACATGAGAAAGAATAACATGATGTATTGGAAAGGGAACTAGACTGAGAGTCATGAAACTGGATTGTAGTCACAATATGCTATAAATGGAAAGGAAAAAAAGGCTATGTGAGCCTTTCCCTTACCTAAAGTGTATTTTAAACATGGAAATGTGGTCACACACCTGTAGCCTACACTGATTTCACATAGAGGAACTTGTGAATGGATGGACTTGGTGGATATTTTGAGCAGGACCGAGCATCGTGGCTGTGAGAATGAGCAACATCAGTGGCTTCTCCAGAGCCTGGGCTATGGCTCAGGGGCCTGTGCTCCTCTCTGCAACTCCAGCACTCGCCTTGGAAGGTCAAGCTGCATCCAAGTGGAAGTCTTGCCATAGACTCCGGGAGGAATACAGCTTTGCTTTCGTTTCCTGTGAGTTTGGCTGTTCAACCTATGGCAGACAGGCAATGATGGAAAGAAAGGGCTAGTCCTCAAAATATAGAGGAGATGTGGTAACCAATTAAAATAATGTAAATGGATGTGCTCTGTGATCTATAAACTGCCATACACAGGAAAAGGGCATTTATGCTCCAAGTGACCCCTGATTGAGGGCCTCCTCTGTTAAAAGGTGGCTGTTATAGGAGCCTGGATCCCAGCTTTTGATCACAAGCAGAGCAGTCTTCGGTAACTAGCTTTATTCTCAACATGGACAAAATGGGATTAACATCCTCTGTGACCCCAAAGTCTTGCTGTAGAGCCTAGCCCCACTGTGAGTACTTGATAAATTTGAGCTTCAATGATAGTGTTTGAGATAATGATATAAATATCATTTTAAAGCAAAAGCCAGAGAAAGCATTAGACAATTCATGGTAATTTACTCAGTATATACCCAATACCTAACCCTATCACTTCGAGCAGAAACACATGTAAAAGGTAAATTTCAAACAACAACAACAACAACACACACACACAAATGTGTGTTCTGAATCTGTAGATGCTCATTCTCTTTGACCTGTTTTTTTTTTTCCTTCACATCTAGGAATCTCATCTAAGTTAATCATCCCGGATTAAGGCAATAACTTTTATTGAAAGTTACTTTTTACAGTGACAATTAGAAGTAGTCTTCATATCCAGCCATAGGAGAATGCTTCAATACATTAGATTAAAAATTAGATGGCATGGGATATTTACTTTGCAGAATATAACAAAATTATGGTTCAAAAGACTGTATTGTGACAAGGAACAATATTGTTTAAATATTTCTCTTCAGAGAAAAGGCAAGATCATACTATGATTTTAATTCTATTAAATATATGAATATTAAGTAAATATGTAGAATAAATATACATATATTTTTCAGCAAAAATAATGATAATACCTATCATATAGAGATCTTTTGAGGATTATATGATTGATACATGTCTGACATATTAACACTAATTATTAGCTTTATCATTGGCTAAGTTGGTTTTCTGTATTTTACTTAAATGTCATCATATATTAACCATCCTTTAGTGAGAATCTGTTATGTGTTGGGCACTGAATGAGGTCCTGGAATACAGAAGTGATTATGTGGGGCCCCTGAGCATGTGATGCTCACATCAAAGTGAGGAGAGAGAGGTACATCATTAAAGGAGCAGTGGACTTAGACTGAACTATTTAAATCTAAAGTCAGCTTCTAAAGTGGCCACTCTCTGGACAAATGAATTGCAAAAAGGTATATCTTCCTCTCAGCCCAGTACACTAAACACTAGGGTACAGTTTGGCTGGTCAGTGTGGCTCAGTTGGTTGAGTTGAAAGGTTGCTGGTTTGATGCCCGGTCAGGGCATATACCTACATACCTGGTTACAGGTTCAATTACTGGTCAGAGCATGTACGGAAGGCAACCCATGCTTCCCTCTCACATCTATGTCTCTTTCTCTCTCTCTCTCTCTCTCTCTCTCTTTCTCTCCCCCCCCCTTTTCTCTCTCTAAGCATGTCCTCAGGTGAGGATTAAAAAACATACACAGTGGGGTACAGTTAGAGTTTCAGCCCCCATCACCCTCTCAGCCCTGCATGTTCATGCTGAGTTCAACCTGCTCAAGTTCACGCAGAGGCTCTGCAAAATACCCTTGAAACATCCTGAAATTGACTATGATGCACAGTAAATGAGATTTGTTGTCTCTACCCTGGTCAATGATGATTTTGCACACTGAGGTTTGAGAAATACTGAACTAGATTAAATAATGTAACAAAAGAAAAATCTATAGGCAGTTGTCAGGATAATCCCTAGCACCGAGTGAGAGATGGTGGAGAATTCTAAAGTGCCTCTGCTCCACTGCCGGGTTTTCTCCATTCTGTTTTAATATTAAGTCTCAGTAACTTGGATGCACATCAATATTCTTATTTGTTGTTATGGGCATTTCCTTAGATAATACATAGGAAAGCATCTAGCCCAGGGACTGGCATAGGGTAGATGTCTACTACCTATTAATTGATCCACAGCTTGACCTAGCTTGATTACAACCACAGATACATTGTGCTTGGGAAAGTTGTAGCGAAGTGCTGGCCTCAGTGTCCTGTCTTTGCTCATTGGAGTCCTGCTAAATACAGTAACTCCGAGTAGCTATCACTCCCAAGTGCTTGGCCACCTGTCTCCTCTCGGGAACCAGCCCATGATCTTGATGGCGTATGATGTGGCGTCACCAGGATACAACGCATGTTAGCACAGGGGTCTGGATCAAACGGTAAGGCACCCAGAAGAGAGGCAGACTGGTTCCTGGCAGCTAGCTGCACATTCAGTTTTTGCTCCACATTAAAAAATGTAAGCGGTGGCTGTACACACTGTCTTCAGTATTTACAGCCCGAGAAAGAGCAAGCCCCTCCTGACTCTTTGTTTCTGATGGCGTCGCTATTTCTAGCTTGCCTGTATCTAACCCTCTCCTCCTGCAGTTCAGAACTCTTCAGAACATCGTATTTGATGTTCCTGCTCTAATCCCAGATTACCACACCAGGACAGCTGGAGCAGACGGAGAGAGAGAGAGAGAGACTCTTAGGGGGAAGGATACCATTAGCCTGTCACAAGTCACCAGGATCTGATGAAAAGTCAGATTAGGAAGGGCTTAAGCTGCTACGGAGAGCCAGGATTCATCTCAAAGATTTCCACTCAGCTATACCTGCCTGGAAGTATTTAGCATGCACCAGAGACAGGCATCCCCTCTTCAGAAAGCGATACCTTTCTGTAAAAAGAATGATGAGTATTTGAGGATTGATTTCCAGTATGGACTATAGTCCTGGGTAGTAATTAAATCTGTGGAGGGGTGAGAGGGCTGCCTGGATTCATAGCCTAGCATTCAGTTCAGTTACTTCACCTCCTTCACCTCTCTCTCCCCTTTCATCATCTTTAAAAATGGGGCCTATAATAACACCTACCTCCTACATTTTTTGTTTTATTTTGAGATTTAATGAGCTAACACTTAAGACAGAATCTGAAAAATTCTAAGCATTCAGTAAGTGTGAGATATCATTATTATTGTCATTATTGTGAAGACAGATAAAAGTTTGCCAGCATCAGTAGATGTGATCATTATTAAAATCTTTCTATTATTGAATACTTGAGAAAGTAGTTATTCTTAAAAGGCAAGTATTTACTTGGTCAAATTTTTTTCAGTTTTTAAAATTTATAACAATTGGCCATGAAGTTTACAGTTCATACAATACCTTCACATGCATTATTCGCTCCAAGCCCCAGAAGCACGTCAAAGCTGGGGCCCTGGGAGACGGGGTTATGTAATCTGGGATCCCTGAACTGGTGATTGGTTGAGTTAAGATTTGAACCTACATCTTCAGGCTCCTCGTTCATCACTCTGCTGCGCTGACTGGCGGGGAGCCCAGCGTGGTGAGATTGCACAGGCTTTGGAGTTGCTGGAATCTCTCTCTGAATTGCATTACTACCCCTCACTATATGTCATGGTTGACCAACTGTCTAGTATTACTAAGCCTCTGTTGCCTTATCTATAAAAGTTACAGGACAATACCTTCTTTAGACACACTGTGCGGTGGAAAACCAGCCAGATCACAGCTAAGGAAGGTGCCAGCCCAGCCCCAGGCCCATGGTCATTACTGTTAAAAACAGCTTCTTCCTTTATTTTTCCCGCATTGATAATGTGCCCGGCATAGTGCCAGACTCTTTTTTTTCCTTTACCACCAAATGAGTATTTCTTCAATGAAAGTCTGTGTCAGAGTTTGATTCCAGTTGCACCAAGACCTCCTGTCATCCACACAGTCCCATTCCCAGCTACTCAGGTTGATGAATGCACCTCTGTGAAAAAGGAGAAGAGGCATGGAGGGGCCAGAGGTAGGGAGGAGGACAGAAAGAAAGCCAGCCTCTTCCAGACTTAGAGAACTTATAGACTTCACGAGCCCCTGAGCAGCAAGGGGAAAGTTTCCCAAGCAATGATGTTACCTCGTTGCTCCTGTGGACTAGGTGTGCCAGACATAAAAATAGAGGGGAGGCGAGAACATGTGCTCCGTGGGTAAATGGCACTCCGTGTTCCACCATCCTGGTGATGTTTTCTAATTTGTTCAGAATTAACATTTTGATTGTAAAACAACTGCTTGGTCTAGGGGATCTTTGGATCAGTCTGTGTGCTTCATTAACATATGGTGCTGAGATTTTAAGGTGAAATGATGGAAAACGCAAGAAAATGTTTAGGTTGCTAGAAACATGTCAGAGAGGTGCAAGAATGTCACCTGTTTAGACAGTGGGGATTATTTTATACATTGATGTATTTTTGTATGGGTAAGTCCAGGATCAAGGAATGCAAGGAACATATTTCCTAGATCCTTGCCTTTGTATCTATTTATTTTAAAAATATTTTTAAATTGATTTCAGGGAGAAAGGGAGAGGGAGAGAGGGAGAAAAATATCAATGATGAGAGAGAATCATTGATAGACTGCTACCTGCATGCCCCCTACTGGGGATGGAGCCTGCAACCTGGGCATGTGCCCTGACTGGGGATTAAACCATGACCTCCTGGTTTATAGGTAGATGCTCAACCACTGAGCCACATCTACAGGGCAATCCTTGAGTTTTTAAATAACACAGTGAGTTTTAAAGGAAGCTCCAAGGAAAAGGTGATTCCTAGTGTTGGTGTAAGATGCAATCTATTAGCAAGTCAAGGGACTCTTCTCTAAAGTATACTCCAAACCTGCCTGCTGCTCTTCAAGTGCAAGGCTGCCACAGCAGGCCAGCTCCTTTGTTTCTTATTGGGCTCCCAGCTGGGCTCCCTGCTTCCACTCTTTCAACCTCATAATCCATTTTCTACCCAGCAGTCAGAGTGATCTTTTAAAAACATAATTTAGGTCTTCTCTGCTTAGACTCTTTCAATGACTTTCCATTTTACTTACTGCACTTGTAATACAATTCAAATTTACTGTCATGGTCTACAAGATCTGATGAGATATGACCCTTCTACTTCTCTGACTTCTCTCTTACTATTTCCACCCTTGCTCCATGTATTCTCCTCGCCTTTAGCTTTCTTTATGACCCTCAAATGGGCCAGACTTCCTTCTGGCTCATGTCTTCGCATTTGCTATTCTCTCTGCCTAAATGACTTAATGTCTCTCAGGCCAAATGTCACCTCTTGAGATAAGATCTTCCCTTATGCCCAATATAAGGAACTTTATCTGGAGAACCCTAAATGAAGTTACGTTGTTCATTTATTCACTTACTTGTTTATTATTTGTCTCCCCCTCAAGCTCCATGAGAGCAAGAATGATGCTTATTTTTTGCTGTTGCTATACTTGGCATTTAAAAATTTTCAAAAATCTTCACTGAATGAATGAATGAATGAAAGAATAAGTACAATTAGACTGCAGGACCCATGAATGAATAACTATACCGAGACTGTAGGATCCTCTGATCAGGATCTGGGCCTTGTCTTTGTTTCCTCTTATGATACTTTACATATAGGTGCTCAAGCAGTATCCGTTGAATTGGATTCAATGAAAACATTTTATTTCCTTTTCAATGAATCAAATGTTCCTTATGTAAATGAAATTTAAAAATACGTTTTGATAATACTTCTCTAAGAGGACTCATGCTTTCTGGGTCACTCACCATCCTTGTTTGCCTGGAAAAGGGTTTCCCAGGATGTGGCGTTAGCAGGTCTCCCTACATGCTTTTCCTGCCTTTAGAGTTAAAAAGACCTGATGTATCGATTAAGAATTGTATTTAGCTGCTGGTAAGAGATGCCAGATATAATGTTATTCTTTTTCAAAACACAAGCTCTGATGTGGGCACACCCGGGCTGCATGGCAGCTCCACGGCCCAGTGACCCAGCTTCCTGGCACTCCTTCAGCCACCACATCTACAAACCAGACAGGCACTATGCCACCTGTCCGTCCTGCTCTCAAGGAGACTTTTTCTGTGTGCCATCTAAATTTTTGTTTGTATTTCACTGGCTCTCTAGCTAAAAGGGAGGCTGGATAACATAAAATAATCTTTTAGTTGGGCCCATTGCCTCCCTGAATAATTCTTAATGGGTTCTGCCACCTCTGCACCTTGCATTGACTTAGTGACCTTATGAGGGTTTTCCCATTTCTCTGTGCCTATTTCCAAATCTGTACTGTGATTATGAAAACAGCAGTGATGATAGTAATGGCTGCCTATGTATTGAGCTCTGCTATGTGCCTGACACTGCATATACACCATGTTCGACTTCACAAATATTCGGCAAGGAGGTATTATTATCCTCATTTAGATAGAAGAGTGAGGCTTAGCTAGTGGAGGTGAAGTCAGTATTTGAACCCAAAGTGGTTTGACTCAACACCCATTCTTTCCATTACACTTCGCTTTCTTCCTCATTGGCCATAAGGATGAAATGAGAAATTGAATATGAACTGCTTAATATATAAATTTTGAAATTAACCAAAGCAATATCTCTGTAATATTTTTTGGAATTTTCAGCAATAACAACAAAATGTCCATGTCAGATATATACATAAAATGTTTGATGTCATCTCTAATCTAAGCCACATGAATTTGACAAACAACCCCTCACTCTTGCCAACCCCCAACTTCTCATATTAAAAGCCAACGATAAAACCAACTCTAATCCTAAAACTAACCCTAATAATAAACCTAAACCTAACCCTAACTCTGACCTTAACTCTAATCCTAACTTTAAACCTACACCTAATTTAAACCCTAATCATAACCCTAACCCAAAACATAACCCTGCATGTAACCTTAAACCTGACCTTAACCATACACTTAGCCCTAAGTTTAACCCTAACCTGCACCTTAAATCTAACCCTAAACAAACAAACTTCTGGTGTTGAGGCACTCTGCCTGCCAGGAAGTCTCCTGTTAGTTTGACACAAAGCCCTTCTGGTTTGTTGTTATTGTTGTGTCCCCAGCGGGGAGCTGAAAGACCTGCCCACTGCTTTTGAAATGGCACGTGAAGGTAATGGTTACATAATTTCTCACCCTTTTCTCTGTCAAGTTAATTTGGAGGTAAAAAAGTATGCTTTGAATTATTGAAAGGAGATGGAAATTTCCTACTACCTGGACAGGATGAACAATGCACCTTCCTTGGCATTGGCAGTAACTTCTAGGTGTCACATCACTTTGGCATCCGGTCTCTGTGAGTTTGTAGCCTGGCACATGGTCCCCACATTGCTCCATGTACAGAGGATCAATTTTTGAAAACCCATGAATTTAAAAAATATTTCCTTTTCTGAAACCTTTCATGGACATTACTCTCCCCAATAATACCTGGTAAGTGGCTGATGTCTGAGTCCTACAATTAGCACTAGACTTTTCTCTCATCCCAAAGCCTTTATAAGCGACCCCCTGACCCCCCAGACACATTGAACTCCTTTGTAGAGGGCAATGACTGTGTTTGTTTCCAGGGGAGAAAGGATTAGAAGAAAGCACATCCTTGGGCTTGGAAAAAGATTGCTAAGAGCCAAGATTGGGATACCTGGTTTTTGTATGGTAACTCATACCCTGTTTGGGGATCTTCACTTTGGAGGAAATTGAATAGACGATCAAGCAGCCAGAGTAGCAGTTCCTTTATCTCTATGTTGATCATTGTTTTCCTTTTTAAAAACTTTTTTGGTTTGAAAAAAATGTACAGGATACATAATCTTAAAGGGTGCATTTCAGACAAAAGTATTAGAGGATTGAATGGGACAGGCCCTGGAATGAAGAATCTCAGGTCATATTACTGACTCAGGATCATAAAATTTCTATTTAAAGTTAACACTTACCA
This sequence comes from Myotis brandtii, assembly GCF_000412655.1. Classification (NCBI taxonomy): domain Eukaryota; kingdom Metazoa; phylum Chordata; class Mammalia; order Chiroptera; family Vespertilionidae; genus Myotis; species Myotis brandtii. Next base: position 5,316,587 of record NW_005362269.1, read on the forward strand.
AGAGCTTCCGGAGTGCCTGAAACTATAGTAAGTTCTTTAAATATATTCTCTCGCTATCTCCAGATAACCCATTTGACATGGTGACAGTGGTGACAGTGACATCATCTCTATTCATAGGTGAGGGAATGGAGGCCCAAAGGGGTTCGATATTTTTCTCAAGTCACTCCATTAGGAAGTGGTTGAGATCAGATTTAGATCCTCTGTCATCTGCTGGGGAATTGTAGTGTGTTAATCTGCTAGGCTGTCTTAACAAAATGTCACAGAAATTCATTTCCTCACAGTTCTGGAGGCTCAGAGTCCAAGATCAAAGTGCTGCAGGGCATGGTTCTCCTGAGGCCTCTCTCCTTGACTTGCAGATGGCCACCTTCTCTCTGTCCTCAGGTGCTCTTTACTCTGTGCCTGTGTATTCCCCATGTCTCTTCCTCTTTTTGTAAGAACACCAGTCCTTTTAGATTAGGGCCTTACTGTTATGACCTCATTTAACCTTAATTATGTCCTTAAAAAGGTCCTGATCACACTGGGGGTTGGGGCATCAACATATGAATTGGGTCGCGGGAGGGTAGACACAGTTTGTAATTAAACCTAAGCACTCAACCAGTGTGCTCAGTGCTTGTTCTGATATTGAGACTTTGATTAAAATAATTTTAACTTCTCTGGCCCTAAGTCTTTCATGGATAAGAAAAATTGTTCTTCTTTTTTAAAGTAGTGTTATTGAGGTATTATTGATATACAATAAAACTATATTGATTAGTTTTTAAAGATTTCCCTCTAAAAAACTTACGATTATAATATAAATACTGCATAATTCATCTGCAAGTTTAGTCCTTATTGGTATCCAGTTAAAATGAGGTTATTCTAATGCTGCCTCCTGTGAAGGTTAGGAAGTATTGAGACTTTCTCTGTGGCCACATCAATACTTCACTCTGTAATTGCCAGTTTCCCAGGGTGTTATTGGCAACTCTTTTTCTCAAACACAAAGGAATGCAATTTTTTCTTTTCACTCCTTTACAACTTAACCCAATAATTATTGCTTGCTTGATGTATGCCAGGCATTTTTTTTTTCAAGTTTAAATGCTTGTTATGTGGGAGACACTCTGAAGACCATGCATTCATTGTATCTGATTTGGTCTTTTAGTAAGATGTAGGGTGGCACAGGTGGGAAAATTGAACCTTTCTATCCTATATAATAAAAGCTCAGCAACTGAATATGGAACGACTGAAATGACCAGAATGACCACTGCCCCTCACCCCGGCCGGCCCCCCCCCCCATTGGCCCTAATCGGGGCGGGCCAGCTGGACCTCACCAGTGCACAAATTTGTGCACTGAGCCTCTAGTGGTTAAATAATTTGCCAGAGGTCAGTCAGCTAGAGAGGGTGGAGCTGGTATTTGACTTCAGGTCTGTCTGGTTCCTAAGCTTAGGTCCTTATTCCTTGAGCCACTGAGATGAACTGCTACTTTTGTTCTTGCAATGACCCTCACTCTTATGCCTCCCTCTGCTCTTGGGGTTTCAATTTTTGTTCCCATTGACTGCCTCTCCTGGGTGTCAGTGCCTCTCCTTTTCCCCTCACTTTCCTCTCCTAGTTCATTTCATCTCATACGATACACACGATATGAAAGAGGGAGATCTGCATCTGTTTTCGCTCTGAAGTTTAATTGCATTGTCTCCTTTAACCTCTTGCTGATTAAATAGTGACAAATGTGGGAATTATTGTCAGATTGATAGGAGTACACAAGTTGAGAAGGGCACATGCATTTTGAAGGATGCTTTCCTTATTCACTGACATTACCTGGACTTTTGTATGCCATTGCCTTGTGCCTTTCATTATTTTTAATTCCAGTTTACATTGAGAGCTTGCAGATTGAATTGCTTTCTGTGCGGCGCTATGATTTCTCTACTTGGCAAGTACCACTGCCCCCCTTCCCGCCTTGCTTTGCAGAAATTAACATGGTTGATTTTGTTCCCTTGTACTGCAAACTCATCTGATCAGTAGAATCATGATCGCACTTAGTAATTGCTTCCACAGAGTCTGTAGGGAGAGCGGATGAGTGGTGCTCTGCCTGATGAGGAGAAAGGAGGTTCTCCAGGGAAGTGCACAGGAGCTTTAGGCAATGACCTTGGGTATTAGAGAGCCTTCCCTCTTCACTTGCACTCAGAAGTCTTGCGATGTTTGCAGAAGCCATTAAGGGCCCTGTTGGAAGTGTCCTCACTGGAGTCAGGATAAATCTGAAGACTCAGTTATTTGTTTTAGCTCATAGGTGCTGCAAAGGGAACCATGTTAACTGAGTTGGGTGTTCTAGCCCAACACCAGCTCAGTTTTGATGATCTTTATTAGTGAAAAATTTCATATCTAGTCCGTTTTTCAGTACTTTAGTTCTATGTATCACCTTAAAAAAAATTCAGTTGATTTTAGTTTCATGAATGAAAGTGGGATTAGTCTCATATTGAGAGACCCCAGGGTGCAGAATGAGAGCCAGTATAGCTGTATGGGTGGTTGGTGTCAGCTCACAGAAGTGTTCAGGGATCCAGACCTAGATGCGCTCTAGCATCCTTTCTGTTTCTGAGATGCACAACCCATCTCCACTTCCATCCTCATCTCTCAATATTCCCCATGTTGTAGCATCCTACATCTCTGTACTGTTTATGGACCTGGTGGTCCCTCAATAGCCCAGTCTCAAAAAGTCTCTGTGCCTTTCAACCTTCTCTTCCCTATTTCTGGAAAACTTTTCTCTGGTCTTCTCTGTGATTAGATTCCTTGCTAGTCTTCAGGATACAACCCAAGCGCTACTATCTTTCTATATAGTAACCCCTATCTTGCATATTGACTTAGGGGCTCTCCTCTGTCACCAATGCTTATCTTAACTATAGTACCTGTCACACTACAGCATAACTGTTGAATGCCTTGTCCTTTTCCCCTTATGCTGAAGTCCATGACAATGCTAATTTTATTTTTGAATCACATGTGGAGGATATTGTTGAATTGGTCAATGAAATGAAATAGCTATATATTAATTTTGTATATAAAGTTATAGATTTTTAAAAGATATTTTGATCAGCATTTAAAAATTCAGTAAGACTATTTTTTTAAGCTTTACAGTACCTGTTTTTCTCTTTTATGTACTTTCTCGGCTATGCTTTTTCTAGGAATCCTACATACTTTTCATGGACTATTGTCAATGAACATGTTCATTGGCTTTTAAGAAAGTCAGACAGTATTGAACTAAAGTTTATAGTTAATATAAAAAGGAATGATCTTGCAAGACTTACTTTTGTAGAAAATACACTGGATAGGAAAATCCATTTTGTGAGTGGGTTATTGAATCCTATAGAGCAACTTACCCCTTTTATTTGTAATTTGTAAAGGTTTTTCTGATAGCAGTGGGCATTCAAGAGACCTCCTTTTCAATAGAGCAGCGGTTCTCAACCTGTGGGTCGCGACCCCTTTGGGGGTCGAACGACCCTTTCACAGGGGTCGCCTAAGACCATCGGAAAACACATATATAATTACATATTGTTTTTGTGATTACTCACTATGCTTTAATTATGTTCAATTTGTAACAATGAAATTGGGGCTCACCACAACATGAGGAACTGTATTAAAGGGTCGCGGCATTAGGAAGGTTGAGAACCACTGCAATAGAGGGTGCTGCTACTCCACTAGCTATGATGGATCCCAACAGATGAAGCCATCAAAAGAGTTGTTCTAAATGCATCCCAGATGGCTACTTAAAATTATGATTTATGCTCAGTATAATTTGAAGTATTTTAAACCCCGGGGGCAGGAGGGGGGGAGTCTACCTGCTTATTTTGCAAGCTCCAGTCTTGTTACATGCTACGTTTCAGCACTTGTTAGGTTAACTGGGTCTCACAGTGCTATCCACAGAGAGCCTCCCAAGTTGCCCATGCATGGTGTATGAGTGCCTTTGCCTTTCAAGGAACCCACATTTGCTAAGTGCATTTCTATTTCACTTTCTCTTTCTAATAATTTTAGACCAGGTCTACTTACTTGGCCTCTGGCTACATGAGAAAAGTGACTATGGAATATAAAATGATTAATAGTTTCGGTGAATGGTCTAGAATGTGTTTTCTTAGAGACTTGATGCTGAGGTGAGGAAGGAACTCAGCCTTCTTTTCATGCTTCCTTGCTTTTGTTCATGATCTTCTCTTAGTCCTGACTGCCCTTGCCATTTCTCTATTACATCCTCATCATTTTCTAAAAGCCAGCTCAAATACCCATGTAGGATTAAATACTCATTTCCATATGCTCCCCCAGCTATTTTCTTTTGGTTATTAATGGTACTTGCTTTATTTTATCTTATATAGTTATTAGCTGTTTACATATTTTTCCACCCTCAAAGACTGAAAATACCCCAGGGCAGGGACTCTGTCTTACTTGTTTTTGCACTCATATAGACAGACAAATAGACTGCATATAAAGCGTGGCCCACAAACATTTATTGATTTGAAATGAGTGTTTCTGAGAACTGTACTACATGTAAATATTGAACCTAGAGTAACTAAACCATTACGGCTAAATGGATCCTTTAGAAATGTAGTTGTCTCTTTGTGTTGATAAGATTGACAAGGATACAAAGTACAGAATGGGTGAAATCTAACTAATTTTGTGGTGGGGATAGAGGATGTGCTCCATTTTAGCAGGTGGTCTTTTGTAGACTTTGCCATCGAGTGATATGCAAAGATTGTACTTGTTAACATTTTTTCCTTCTTGGTGAGACATCAGTGTTTCGGTGGTTGAAGAAGTGGCAGGCTGTGCCAGGTTTTCCTCCCTATGTAGCCTACGTCAGGTACCTTTGGCAATTCTTTAATGTTATTTCACAGTTACATTTTTTCTTCTTTGTGACACAAAAAGTCTCTCAGGCCTCCCCTGTTACTCTTCTCAGACCCCGTGTTTGCCCTGATGTGTTGCAGGGTAAATGCACCATGCAGATGTCCCACCAGAGGCCCACAGCTCTGTTCGTGAGAAACTTTAGCTTTCATCATTGTTTCTTATTTTTTGTTAATCCTCAACTGAAGGATTTTTCCCATTGATTTAGAGCAGTGGTTCTCAACCTGTGGGTCGCGACCCCTTTGGGGGTCGAATGACCCTTTCACTGCGGTCGCCTAATCACTATGCTTTAATTCTGTTCAATTTGTAACAATGAAAATACATCCTGCATATCAGATATTTACATTACGATTCATAACAGTAGCAACATTACAGTTATGAAGTAGCAACGAAATAATTTTATGGTTGGGATCACAACATGAGGAACTGTATTTAAAGGGCCAGAAGGTTGAGAACCACTGCCCTAGATGGTAGCACTAGGTTAGCTGTCAGTAAGCTTGGGCAGCTGAGGATTTTCTTCTTACCTTGTCTTCTTACGTATTTTTAGGAAAAGCCCAAGGGTTATACTTTATTGATATTTTTATATAAGTTCTGTCTTTTAGTTGTATTTTTGAAGTTGTTGTTGGAGGCAGCAATTTCCGGTGTTTTCCTATGCCGCCATCTTGGTCTCCCCTCTCCATCATTATTTCTTAAAAGCAAAAACCTTTATCGTAAAAGTAATATGTGCTGGATGTGAGAAACAGAAACAATTTATGGGAGTATAAATTATGTGAAAAGTTCTCCAAGTCTTACTCTGTCCCGCAAAGAATCACTGTTTCTATCATCTAGCGATATTTACACACACGCACACACCGTTTTTCTTTATAATCACTGTTTTGATCATCTGTTCCACCCAATGGCAGAAAGCACAATTACAGTCAATCGTAGCATAGCTCTTCTGACAAGTGTAAGTGCTGACAATTCAGTTTCCCCAGCCTGTCCTCCTTCCCTGAGGCTTACCTTAATGCTGGGAATTTAAGGAGGGTCCTGGCTTCTGGAGTGAGGAGCCGGCTGGACCCCCATGGGGCCTGTTCACCCTAGAATAGTCTAGGGTATGTAGCATCCTGCCCAGTTCCAGGTGTTCCCCACCCCCAGGCATCCAACAGAATTGCTGGCAGTTCCATTTGGTCTTGGCCATACTGCTGGCCCATCCAGGGGCCCTTCAGGTGTGTAAGTAGACTTTCTTTCCTCCTTCTCTGCTAGTGAGGGGCAGTTCTTCAAGGCTAAGGGCAACTTGGTGGGCTACTTTGGAGCTACTCTATCTCTCACCGCTCTCCTCTCTACAACCATCTGTCTTCAAGCGCCTCATGCCTTGATTGAGAACCTCCTTTGGAAGGTTCAGCGGCAAAGCGGGCACTGGGCACCTTCGCTCGCAAACCCTGTGCTTACCGGAGGGTTCTGTGTTTCCGGTCCCTTGAAGTCAGCCTCCAGGGACTTACTTGCCAAAATCTTATTTCCTTTCTTCCTTGTTCTCCTACCCAGGGAGCGGTATCTCCCCACCACCTCTTCTAGGATAGGAAACACGCAAACAAAAAATGGTTTTGCAAGTGTTTTACATGTGAATCTCAGCTTTTAAAAACTGAAATGTCCAGTGTTGGGTGACTTTTTCTATCTCCACTTCTGCTGTGATGTCTTTACCTTGAGGGTAATGGAGTCTCGGGGTGTGGTGTGTGTGTCACAGTATATAAAGGAGTTTGGGGAACCAGTCACTTTTCACAGAATCATCCAGACCCATGTCACACACATGCTCACAGATATGGGGTCTAAGTTGCCTTGTTTCTGTACACTTTTTGCATAAATGGAATCATACTTAGCCTATTGTTTGTGACAGGCTATTTTTTCCTTAGCAAGATGTGGTAAACATATATCATTACTGCATAGTGTTCATAATGTATTAGTCTGCTTGGGCTGCCAGAACAAAACACAGTAGGCTGGGTGGTCAGACACCGACATTTACCTCTTGCATTTCTGGAGGCCAGGAGCCTCGTATGAGGTCCTGCAGGGCTTGGTTTCTAAGGAGACCTCTCTTTCTGGGAGGTGGCTGCCTTCTCTCTGCACCCTCACAAGGCCTTTCCTCTAGGTGCACGTAGCGAGGGAACTCTGGTATCTCTTCTCACAGGGATACGAATCCTACTAGACCAGGACCCCACCCTTACAACCTCATATAATTGTTCCTCCTTGTAGGCCCTGTCTCCAAATACAGTCGCATTGTGGTTATGCCTTTGACGTATGCGATTTGGGAGGACACAATTCAGTCCATAGCACTTAGTAGGGAACATGGTAAAATGTCTTTTATATTAGAATATCAACTCTTTACTACAGATGTTTTAATACTGTTTTTCATGTCACTTGATGAAAAAATGTTTAAGCTACTTTTCTTTCTATAGGATTTTTAAATAGATAATTTATGATTTAGCGGGGCTTCTTAAAGCTCACACAAAGAGGGACACGAGCCTTGGCATCCAGCGCCCTGCTTGCTTCTATGCAGCTCTCATACCCACAGCACCTGTATTGGAGCACAAAGCAGAAATGCTCAGAAGGCCAATTGTCATAAAAACCATCAGAATAAAAGCTCCTCTAACATCAGCCTACTTTTCTTATGCAGAAATCAGCAATAACCCTTTTATAGCCACGTCTGAGTTGGTGGCTGGACCGTGGGGTGTCGAAACTGCCTCATCTCTTGTTCAGATTGCATTCGGGGACCTCAAAAAGGAGTTAGGCCTGCCGAGCACCAAGTTCCAGGGGACACTTCTGGAGACTTCATCTTGTCTGATTTTTCTCCTTTTCTTTGCTTATTATGAAAAAATGGAAAGATATGCAAAATTAGAGGAAAATGGTGTTTATGAAGTTTGTGAACTCATCACCCAACCTTTTCTCCTGCCCATGTTCTCTCCTCAGTTCCAATGGACTGTTTTGAAGCAAGTCCTGAATATTGTACCATTTTATCTGTAATTATTTCAGCATCTATCTCTAAACTATAAGCATTTTTTTGTAAACATAACCAAAATGTCAATACCCCACTTAAAAATTTTTAACCATTCTCATATATTATCAAATATCTTGTCAGTGTTTAATTTTTACCTATTACATCATAAATCCATTTTTTTAAATTGTTCAAATCAGAATTCAAACAAGAGCTTCAAATTGCATTTAGTAGGTATGTCTCTTAAGTTCCTTTTAGTTTACAATTTTTTCATCTTCTCTTTTATTATAATTTATTTGTTGAAGAAACTAGGCCACTGTCCTGTAGTTCCCCATGTTCTATATTTTGCTGATGGTCTCCTTAGGTGTCATTTAATATGTTCCTCTGTATATGTTATAAATTGGTAGGTAGGTCTCTAGTTGGTCTGTAGAGGGGGTGGTGTCTCTGAGACAGTTTCAAGGGATCCAGGAGACCAAGGCTATTTTCACAGGAATGCTAAGATGTAAGTTGCTCTTTTCATTCTTATTCTTTTACAAGTGTTCAGGAGAGTTTTCCAGAATCTGTTTGACATGTGTTTCACAACCGATTGAATGCAAGAGCAGACATGAGAATCAAGTTTTCTTCCATTAAGCCAGATGTTCAAAAGTTTTGCAGAAATGTAAAACAATCCATTCTTATAAAATACTTTGTTTTTGAAAAATAGCACTCAACATATAATGGATTCACTATTTTTTTGTGTGTTTTTTTAATCCTCACCTGAGGATATTTTTCCATTGATTTTTAGGGAGAGTGGAAGAGAGAGAGAAATATTGATGTGAGAGAAACACATTGATTGGTTGCCTCCCTCACAAGCCTGACCAGGGCTGGGGAGGAGCCTGTAACTGAGGTTTGTGCCCTTGACTGGAATCGAACCTGAGACCCTTTGGTGCGCAGGACGACGTTCCATTCACTGAACCAAACCGGCCAGGGGTCACTATTATTTTTAAATGAATTAGTAAAAAAAATATTGACCATATTGACTCTTCTCTTAAAATTTATTAATTTTATTCAATCATTTTTTATATCTGTATGAACTCATGATATTAATTTTGTACTTAGGATTACAATTCAATACTATATATATAGTTGCTAGATTATTATGACCACCTGATGTTTGTAGGCATATTAGTTATAATTTCACACTGAAGTTGATAGAGGCCCAGACCATTATAAATAGGGAAGCAGGTTGTTTACCACAACAGTAGAAGTGATTTTTTCTGAAGATATGGGTAAACAACGCGATTTAACAGCCTTTGAAGGTGGGATATATTTGAACGTGAGTGACCAGATTATTATGACCACGACCAGATTATGACCTCCTGACATTTGTAGGCAAATTAGCCGTACACTGCATCGTATGGGATATGGAAGCCGAAGGCCTGTTCTAACACCACCTCTGTCTGCAATTACGAAGATAAAACATCTCCAATTCACACAGGAACACAAGGATTGGACAGTCGAGCAATGGAAAAAAATCATGTGGTCTGAGGAATCACGTTTCCAGTTGCATCATGCAGATGGCAGAGTGAGAATTTGGCAGAAGCAGCATGAAAGCATGCACCCCACGTGCATGAGTACAACCCTTCAAGCTGGTGGGGGCAGTGTTGTGGTTTGGGGCATGTTTTCCTGGCATGATTTGGGCCCTTTAATTCATTCATCCTATCTTGATGGCGTATCCCAATGGAGATGGCTTCTTCCAACAAGACAATGCGCCATGCCACGGTGCTCGTATTGTGCAGGAGTGGTGGTTTGAACATGAGGGAGACTTTACCTTGCTTAGGTGGCCCCCACAATCACCAGATCTCAATCCAATTGAGCATTTGTGGGACGAAGTTAAAAGAGCCATCAGGCAGCTGGTTCCACAACCATCAAATCTCACAGAACTGGACAGTGCTATTCATCAGGCATGGTGTCAGATTCCTCACATCACCTTTCAACATCTCGTGGAGTCAATGCCAAGAAGAATCACCGCAGTATTGAAGGCAAA
>NW_005362269.1:5327425-5363735 GCF_000412655.1 Myotis brandtii
GAGCATTGGAAAAAAGTCATGTGGTCCAATGAATCACGTTTCCAGTTGCCTCATGCAGATGGCAGAGTGAGAATTTGGCGGAAACAGCATGAAAGCATGCACCCCACATGCATGAGTACAACCCTTCAAGCTGGTGGGGGCAGTGTTATGTTGTGGAGCATGTTTTCCTGGCATGATTTGGGCCCTTTAATTCATGTGGAACAACGTCTGCATAGCACAACATACCTAAGTGTCGTTGCTGATCTAGTTCATCCTATCATGTTGATGGTGTATCCCATGCCATGGTGCTCGTATTGTGCAGGAGTGGTTTCAAGAACATGAGGGAGACTTTACCTTGCTTAGGTGGCCCCCACAATCACCAGATATCAATCTAATTGAGCATTTGTGGGCTGAAGTTAAAAGAGCCATCAGGCAGCTGGTTCCACAACCATCAAATCTCACAGAACTGGACAGTGCTATTCATCAGGCATGGTGTCAGATTCCTCACATCACCTTTCAACATCTCGTGGAGTCAATGCCAAGAAGAATCGCCACAGTATTGAAGGCAAAAGGTGGCCCAACGAAGTACTGATGGGGTGGTCATAATAATCTGGCCACTCATAATAATATATATCCCACGTTCAAAGGCTGTTAAATCTTGTTGTTTACCCATATCTTCAGAAAAAAATCACTTCTACTGTCGTGGTAAACAACCTGCTTCCCTATTTATAATGGTCTGGCCCTCTAGCAACTTCAGTATGAAATTATAGCTAATTTGCCTACAAACGTCAGGTGGTCATAATAATCTGGCCACTCAGTGTGTGTGCGTGTGCGTGTGCGTGTGCGTGCGTGTGTGTGTGTGTGTGTGTGTGTGTATTTGGCTCAAATGTTTCCAGCTTTTGCTATTGGGAGTTCTTTTAGTTGGCTTTTGTGTTCCCTTGACACACTGCCATGAAAGAAAGTTACTTTTGCACTTTACTACATGATTGTCTAGACTTATATATTTTCTCCCCGTTTTAGCATCAATCATTTCTCCAGGGAGCTTGGTTCCCTTTATAGGTGAATGGTATTAAAAACCGAGATCTGGGCACTAGGTGTTCTCATTGCTACTCTGGTAGCAGTGGCCCTCTCAGCTAATGGAGCAAATAAAAATATGTGTGTATACTAACCTGCATATATACACGTCTCTAAGTAATATCTATACCCGTATTAAGCTAAACGTGAGTTTATACTGTTGTCTCCCGCTCTAATCCATTTCCACATGGATCATTCTAGCCTCCACCCCTTGCTTATCTGTGGATTTCCCCTCTAACATTGAGAAACATGGCTTCCAACATCCGCCATCTGCCGGAAGCCGGTCCATCCTTGCTGCTTGACACAGTTGCTGCAGGGAAGAAGCATCACTCCGTCCACACCTTTGGGGACCCCCTGGACCTTCTGGGGCTGGACCCCAACAGCCATCCATTTATTTAGTGTTCAGTTTTAACATGCATGGGTGACAGTATCATAGCTGTTAACCCATATTCTTTGGCGAAACAACTTTCTCAGCTGGACCACAGTGCTCGGTGTGTAGTTCCTTTTGTCCTTAGTGTTACAGACCCCACTCATTTCCGGAATTACTTGGATCAGAACCTTTCCCCCCAGCTCCCTTTGGAGAGGTGGGTTCATATATTTGTAACACAGTGAGATTCTCTTGTCACAGAATGTGTTCTTTCCTAGGATCCCCCAACTTCCTAAATAAATTTTAAATTTATATACGTTAATGTCCACTCTTTGTGCTGTAAAGTTCTATGGGTTCTGACAAATGGCTGTTATGTAGCCACCATCACAGTATAATACAGACTAGTTTTATTCCCCTAAAAATCCCATGTGCTTCTCTCATTCAACCTTTTTTCCCCCCACCTCTTGTTTAGCAGATACATAGTTTGCAAATATTTTCTCTAAGTCTGTGGCCTGACCTTTGATTTCTTTAAAGTTTCTTTCAAAGGGAAGATTTTAATTTTAATAAAGTCTAAGTTATCAAATTTTTCTTTCATGGATTATGCTTTTTCGTATTGTATCTAAAAACGTATTGCCAAACCAAAGGTCACATAGAATTTCTCCTATGTTTTTTCCCAGAAGTTTTATAATAATGCACTTTATATTTAGGTCTATGATTCATTTTGAGTTATTTTTTTGTGGAAGGAATAAGGTCAGAGTATAGATTCAGATTTTTGTATGTACATATCCAATTGTTCTAGCCTTGTTGAAAAGACTATTCTTTCCCTTTTATATTGTTTTTACTCTTTTGACAAAGATCACTTGACTCTATTTGTGTGCATCTATTTCTGGGCTCTTTTTTCTGTTCCATTGATCTATGTGTCTGTTCTTTCATCAATACCATGCTGTCGTGATTACTGTAGCCTTATATTAAGTCTTGAAAGTTGGGTAGTGTCAGTCTTCTGACTTTGTTCTTCTTTAGTACTGTGCTATCCATTCTGGCCTCTGCCTTTCCATGTAAACTTTAGAATTAATTAGTTGATATTAACAACTTAGCTTATAATTAAAAATAATAATTTTGTAAAACATTTATGTGTTTCAAAACTGAATCTATAAAACTCACTTCTGTTTCCTCCATTCTTTTTTCTCTATGCCTTCAGAAGATATATTTACACACACACACACACACACACACACACACACACACACACGTATAATATTCTGTTATGATACCCCAAGGTGACTAAGACAAGTGATATGAATTAGTTGAACTATGGAAGAGTAGAAGGCAACAGGAGGCATGCTCTCTGACTCAAGGCAAAACAATCCAATCCTGTTTTCAGTTAACATAGAACTGTGAATTAAGAAGGTAGATATTGAGTGGAGTGCTACAGCTAGAACATGATATAGCCCCAAGGCTAAGCCTGCACATTTGACTCTCAGTGGCTTTCTAAATTTTGGTCCCTGCCTCTCACAAATCACATAAATACTTCTCTTAACTTAGTCCCACTGGATACCTGTATATTCTTCTAGTAAATCTTACATCCTGACCCCCTCCCTTATGCACAATAAGATTCAAGCTAAGTAGAAGTGAGTTTCTGTTACATCCAAAAGACCTTGATTAATGTACTGCTTTACCTTGAGAAAACATAACTAATTATTCTCATAGTAGTATCTTCTAGTAGAACTGATATTAAATGTTTTTATTTTTATTTTTTTAGAGAGAAAGGGAGAGGAATAGATAGATAGAAACATCGGTGAGAGAGAAACATTGATCGGTTGCCTCCTGCACACCCCCTCCTGGGGATTGAGCCCTCAACCCCACATGTGCCCTGACTGGGAATAGAACAGGGGACCTCTTGGTTCATGGGTCCATGCTCAAGCACTGAGCCACACAGGTTGGCTGGAACTGATATTTTGAAACTCAAAGTTAATTTCCTCTTCAATTTAGAATAAATGTCAATATTATGAAGGGAAAGACACACTGAGCTCAAGAAAGCCTTGCATTTATCTTAGGTTTGCATTGTTCCTCTCAAGTTTGCATTCCTTCTTTGCACATAGCCTTCCTATATTTCCCCTCTTCATTGTAAATGCTCCATTTTCCTTAATTAAGTTCCTCCACTTAGTGAGTAAAAAGGAATCTTAAGCAAATCTGTTAATTGCCAGAGGGTGTTGCTAAGGCTTAGTGTGTGGTTTTATTTTTATAGACAAGGTTGTGTATAACATATTAGAATAAAGTTGTGACTCAGGAATACTGAAAATAGTCTAATTCATTAGAAAGTAGATTCAGGGGGGTAGGGGAGGCCGGGGGAAGGTCAAGGGGGAAAAAAAAGGAGACATATGTAATACTCTTTGTAATACTTTAAGCAATAAAACAAAATTAAAAAGAGAACTCGCTGGAGGGGGTCAATGGCGGGAAAAGGGGGACATATGTAATACCCTTTGTAACAATAAAGATTTTTAAAAAGAGAAAAAAAATAGTAGATTCAACAGCAAATGGGGAAGAGAGAAGGAAATGACCTTACAACATTGTCATTCAGCCACTTTTTAATTGCTTTCCACCATAACTTCCCTGAAGAAAACTGGTGCCGTCATGCTCACATTGTAAATGCTGGGAAAGATATAAGGAGAGGAAGAGCAGTGACTCACCTAAGTTCACACGTTCAGTTAAAAACAGCATCAGAAGGAGCAGTTTTATGTATTCATTAGGACTTTTATAGGAATGGTTAATTCCCACAATCCATGCCAGTTAATGTCTGGGTGACATTAGTTACTTTATTTTTCTGCGTTTCTCTCTTAGCTTTAAAATGAGACTAATTTGCCCAGTCATAGAGGCTCAGTTGGTTGAGTGTGGCCTTGTACACCAAAAGGTCACCCGCTCGGTGCCTGGTCAGGGCACATACCTGGGCTGCGGGTTTGATCCCAGGTCAGAGAGCTTACGGAAGGCAATGGATTGATGTTTCTCTCTCTCTCTCCTTTCTCTCAGCATGTCCTTGGTGAGGATTAAAATAAATAAATAAATAAAATGGGACTAATTTGCCTTGGCTTAAATGAGGTAATGCATACGAAGTGCTTAACCTAGTCATTTTCCTATTTATAATAACTTTTTTTGTCATTAATCCTCCCCTGAGGATATTTTTTCCATTGACTTTTGAGAGAGAGAGAGAGAGAGAGAGAGAGAGAGAGAGAGAGAGAATGAGAATGGAAGGGAGGGAGGAAGGGGGAGTGAGTAACATCGATGTGAAAGAGGCACATTGACTGGCTGCCTCACACACACAGCCTGACAGGGCTGGGAATTAAACCTGCAACCTAGGTACATGCCCTTGACTGGGAATCACACTCGACAGCCTTCAGCCAGGGCTATTTATAATAACTTTTACCAAAATTTAATTCACAAATTCCACATAGCTGTTGCCTTGATTATTACGGTAGAAAACTGCAAGGTATGTGCCTTCTTCTCAATGGATTTTGAACAAAAATGAAAGGGTTAAGCATAAGGTTCATGACTAGTTTTACAAGTTACCAATGAACAGTTTTATTACAACCCCTTTTCTCCATAAATGTGCGGCCTCTTCATCCCACTTACCCTTCAGCTGGAACGTAGAGCTTTGAAGTATTTCATGGTTGTAACCACAGTGGTGATAAGACGGGACACTTTCTGGAAGATATCAAATGGCTTTTTGTATTTCATATAACCTTATAGGAGGTAGTAGCTGGCAAAGCTAATTCATTATCTTCTAACCCATTTTTCATGCCAAACCGGGGTTCACAGAGGACCAGGGAAGACTCCTACCTGAATTATGCTGACTCTTATCTTCGATGTTCTTATATCCCGAGTGCTCACTTTTCTTGGCCTCTTGCCCATGTGTTTCGGTCTGAATAGGTTTGCTTTTTAAAATTTCACATATAATCCTGAGAAGAATGGAACTTGGAGTGTTTTTTGGTTGGCAAAGTAAATTAACTCCGCTACTGCCCATGAAAGATAATGCCTGTGGGGGAAACCAGCATTTTTAGGTCATCTCCAGCACGAAGTAATAACTAGAACATTGAAAATTCCCTTAAGAAACTTGTTGATGATAACTTTTAATAACTTGAGGAAAATATAGAGTATTTAACTGTATCATGGCATTTTTCATGAAGTTATGAATTTGATGGTAACTCAATTACATATGAGATAATCTATTGACCTATATTGTCTGCACACCTCTCATCAGTCAAAAAATCAGAAATCAGCCACTTTGTAGTGGTTTCCTTTAGATTAAAAAAATACTTTTTTGTTGATTTTTTTAGAAAGAGAAGAAGGGAGAGGTAGAGAGAGCGAAAAACATTGATGTGAAAGAGAAACATAGATAGGCTGCCTCTTGCATGTCCCCCACTGGGGATCAAACCCGAACCCTGGGCATGTGCCCTGACTGGGAGTCAAACCTGCAACCTTTTGGTGCATAGGACAATGCCCAACCAACTGAGTCACACTGGCCAGGGCTCCTTTAGATTTTTGATACTATAGATTTTAAGAAGTTAGTAAAATTTTTAAATGAAGGGCATGTTCTTTTCTCCCTCTTTGAGTCTTATGTGTATTTATTGTGCTAAGAGAAGACTTGTTGAGTGGACCTTTTCCTTCTCTGTGTGTCACCCGTCATCATCACTATGGTTAGTGAAGGACTTTAATCCATGTTGTTATGCTCTGACTCCCTATTAAACTTGGTGATTTTTACAGGCCATTGGTTTGATCCACCAGTTACCTCTTTGGGTTTAAGAGTTTACACTAATTTTGTCTCCCAACCCACCACTGCTAACTAATCATGCCATTTCTTTCTCTCTAAGGAAATTCACTCAGAATTCTCTGTGCAACACAGAATAAAGAGATATGGAAAATAATATTCTGCTCTATCGCTACTGCCTGCTTAGAGATCTATTTTGTTTTTTTCTAGGACCCCGTCTTGTAGGCTGGTGACTATTTTATTGCCTCGTGTTTATTTATTATTTTCTACTGATCCTTTCAATCTCTCTTTCTTGAATGACTGGTAACTGATTATTTTTTTTGTTTTGTTTTTTGTTTTTGTCTCAAAAGAATTTCCAGTGTTCCCAGTCTTTGTAGATGGGAGTATATATTTGAAAATCTGAAAACTAAAAGTATGAAAAATCCATATTTACTTTATTTGTACTATTCTTAAAGAGTACAGCAGCTAGCATCCCTTGAGTGTTTACCATGTTCTGATGTTTGGGCCAAGAGTGTGCTGTTTGTGCGTGCATATTGCGATGTGGATAGGTGAGCATGTGTATTTATTTACAAGTGAATCTCTGTGTGTTTGAGTGAAATCTCATTTAAAAAATTCTTAAAACGTTGTGTGTGCACATTGCTATGTGGATAGGTGAGCATGTGTATTTACAAGTGAATCTCTGTGGGTGTTTGAGTGAAATCTCATTTAAAAAATTCTTAAAACATCTCTATAAATTTGAGTATAATTACTTTCCCCTTTTACATACAGAAAAACAAAAATTCAATGACACATAACTATTATGCACCAGAATCAGGACTCAAAATTATGTCTGTCAGATGTCAACCAAGTCATGCTTTTGATGACAGCACTGCTGTCTTATTGGTTCTTTTCATTTTGCCTCATGCACAGTTATTTGGGGACAGGTGTAGCTCACTCTAATGGTTTAAAGATGCTGCAAGGTCTTAGACACTCTCCCCACTGAGTAGTGGGGTCTGTTTCCTCTTTCTTCACTCTGAACTCGCCTGTGGCTACTTTGACAAATGCACCGTGATGACAGTGATGCTAGGGCAGTCCCAGGACTCACCTTTAAAAGGATTGGCAACTTCCACTTTGACCTCCAGGAGCTCGGAGCCTGAGGGGTCCTTGCTCTGAGGGAGCTCACACTAGCCACATGGAAAGGCCCTATGGAGAGAGAGAAAGCTGCTCAGCTGGTCCTCACTTGTTCAGACCCTGGCTGTCCAAGTCATTTTAGCTTAGACTCTAGACTTCATGGAGTAGAAATCAGCTTATTCATGCTATGCTCTGTTCTAATTCCTGACCAGTAGACTCATCAAATATAATAATAAATTATTGTATTGAACAACTAAGTTTTGGAGTAGATTATTAGAGAGGAATAGATCACCAAAACACCCAACCTCCTGAATAAGATCTCCCAAACCAGGAATTTTTGTTCCTTCCTAGTTCATCTTTATATTTCTAACTCATAGCACAGTATCATTCATGTAGTTGCAGCCCAGTTAATTTTAGTTGATTGAATGAGTAAATGAATGAATGGGATAAAGCTATTAGGAAGACAAGGACACCGGTCTCACAGAGCATCTGTTCTACTTGGGGGAGCAGGGGAGAGACAGACAATGAACAAATACTTTCAGGTGGCGGTGAGTGCTATGAAGGACAGTAAGGTAGGAGAGGAGGACACTTGTGCAGAGAGGGAGTCGTGAGTACCTGTGTGCTACCTGGACTATGGCTGTGCTGCTAATAAAAAACAAGAATTTGCCATCTTTGTTCCCTGTTTCCATACACCACTGGATCAACTGCAGTATCACATCTCAGGGTGTGAAAATGGGATGGTACCTGAGCAAAAAGGGAGTCTGGGTAGAAAAGGCCTTGGTCAGGATATCACTCAACAAAAACCACTCCCTGAACTTGTACATTCTCACACTTCCAAGCCCCTATAATGTAGTCCCCTCTGCATAGAATGGTATCCTGAAAGTCCTGTCATCCTTTTCTTATCCAGTTTAATGTTCCGTCCTCACACGCATAAGTCTCTTCCTCTACTGTGCTACAGATCTGTGCTTTCAGGGCACCTTTCTCTAATGCTGGCTCGTCCTCTCCAATTACAGCTTCCCCCAGCTCTTTGAGAAATCGGTGAGAATAAGGGATGTGTGTTTTATCACCATATCCACTATGGAACTTTGTGTAGTTTTTAACCGTAGAAGATGCTTAATGCATGCTTGTTCAAAGCAAGAAGCTGAGGACAGAAGGAAGGAAAGGGCCATGTTTCTTCCATAACTTTATTTATGTAGGCCTGGCACATAGGACATATTCAATAAATACTAGATGAATGAGTGAATGTACTAATTAATTAATAGCTAACATAGCACCATTTTCAGTATTTTAAATCATGAGCAAGTTCATTTTTTTGTTATAAAATCTCCCTTATTAAATTCCTAAGGGCAAATATATTTCTATAAGGAGTGAGTAGACCCCATTAAAAATCTGGGCATTATATTTTTCATAATGTATGAAAAAGAGCAGATGACCCAGTGTTGTAAAAAATGGTCAGCAGGGCATGTCCTCAAGTTCTGTACCTTTAATTAATGTTGTAATATGAATCAGAATCTCCCAGTGTGAAAGTAGCTTCTGGGAAGGAACTCGGGGATTGTTCTCTCTCCCGCCATCAAGACATAATCTATAACCATTTCATCCAGTGCCTGAAATATTACTGAGCTCAGAATTCTAATTTTTAACACTGAAAGTGCCCAATTTATATCTAGGAAAGAATTTATGCAATGAGATGCCTTAATGTGAGATTTTCTTTCTCTCATATCTGTCTGTCTGTCTGTCTGTCTATCTATCTATCTATCTATCTATCTATCTATCTATCTATCTATTCTATTTAGATACAACACAAAGAAACAATTGCAAAAATACATTTTCATTACATGTGCCTGCAGTTTCTTTACAGGTAACAGCTGTACTTAAAACTTTGCTGTCTCACATACATTTCTGAAAAGTTGTTGATTAATTAGGAGAAAGTAAAAGCACTAACTGTGCAATTCTTATTTTAGTAGCAATTTGGATTACATAGTGTGAGGTGTAAAGTATGTTAAAACGGCATCAGATATGGCGTCTTTGCATTAAAATGGAAATGGATTCTGTTTATGTCATTCCATTATGTCAGCATTGAGCAGTTTAGATGTATTAATAGACAGCCCAAATGCCATCTATCCCTCTTAAATATCATAACTGGCAGAAGTACAAATGTTAGTGAAGGTACAAAGCTAATTTCTGATTCAATGGAAGAAAATGACCTTGAATGAGTTGACACAGTTAAAAAAAAACACCGAATGATTCTGATTCAGTACATTTGAAGAATTAAGCCAACGACTTTATACTGGGACATTAGAATGAATGACCATATGATTTGTTATATAAATATCAGGAATTGAATGCTTGTTTGTTATTTGGGTTTAATTGGTTGGTTTCTGGCTGTAAAGAGAACCTTGGGCTCAGCCTAATTGATTAAGTACCTTGTTTCCCTGTATTCTTTAATTTCAGATTCAAGGCTTGTATGTAATCCATTTGATGGTTTTATTTGCTTTTTTCTGTCCTGCAACTTTGCTGACTAGGAATTGGTTTACTCTTTCATGTCTGAAGGCTCTGATAAATTGAGGAGCTTAGGCAGACAGCTCTTTTATCCAAGAGCCCTTACTGAGCTGGTGATATTGCTGAAACCTGCCTAGTCTCAAAAAAAAAAAAATGCTCAGGGAGGGATAAGAGTCCTGCAGGGAGGAAGCAACAAGGGGAATTTTTTGCAATGACCTCAAGAAAAAAATGAATTCACTCACGCAGAAGTCTGTGCCAAAATAGGAGGACGAGAGTAGGCTGGTTGTGCTTTGGCTGATGAAAGGATAGTGAATTGAAAAAATGATCAAAAGTGACATTGTGGGCCAACTAAGAAATATCAAAGGAGACTGGACTGCCGATCAGCCACGGAATTCTGCGTCCACTGGGAGCAGCTCCACAAATGTTTGCTGAGCCCTTATGTAGAAACGGTACTAGGTGGTGTGGCAGATGCAACGAGAACACTCGGTGGGTACATCTTCCCCTTGCTGTTCTCTTGCCTTTTCTCATGATTTGCCCTTGACCTTGTTCTTCTCCTTCCTTCCACCTGGATGGAGCTATGCAAGCACCTTCAAAGGAATACAAAGATGCATGAGACACAATTCCTGCCTTCAAGGAAGTTGCAATCTGATGGAACTCTGAGACAGAAGTAGAATTGGAGATGTTTATCTGTATCTTTGTTTTGTTTTGTTTGAAAGCCAATTCTGATAAAATTGCAGGAAATCATGGGGGTAGGGAAGCCTTGTTCCATTAATACAGGAGCTGTGATTTTTATTATTGTCAAAGGGTGTCTATTATATCTCTTTTCTGTGATTTTTAAAGTGCCGGTTAATTTGAAGCTTTACTCTTTACTTTTCCAAGTGGTTGGTATCTTTCTCTTTCTGAGAAACTCACTTTGCATGGGGTCTTTTGCCTGTTTGGACTTAAGACTTTGACTTACAAATCTGACATGGATAAGGCAGAGCACAATATGTATGTTCTCTGAGATTAACCTGTAATATTTTCAAGATCCACATCAGCTGAATGATGTGAGCTTTCGGAAACACTGTCTCTTCCAGCTTTCTGGAGGAACACAAGAGTACTTGGGAGTTCATTGTGTTCTTGGATGAAAGAGAAAAGAGCTTGTTGTGGGGACAAAGCAAAGACGATTTCAATTGTGAATTGACACTTTGCTTTTTTTTTCTTTTTTCCTGGCTGCTTTCAGCAGTTCACCATTACAAGGTCCAGGTGTGTTTGTGGTCTTTCATGTGTCGATACATCAACCCATGGAGGGATACAATGTGAATGACCAATGGTGATGGCCACTGGTGACTTCTGGAAGTTTTAGGTTCTGGTGCTAACAGTCTACTTGCCTGTCAGCGAAAAGAGGCCCAATGGTACTGCCGCACAAGCCACCAACAATTTGTTGTAAAGTTCGGTCTCTTTGCCTGGAAAGCTCTTGCCTACATTTTCCACATGAATAAATCATTGTGGCCTCATTTATGTCTGCTGATTTTGCCTGCCTAGAATCCATCCCTCCTTCTTCCTGCACCGCCTTCTTGATTTTGCTTTGGAGAGCCACTCCTCCCTCCGGGTGAGTCTATGGGAAACAGTGCCACGTGGTATTGAACTAGGGTTGTCTAGAGCCAGACTTCCTGGGTTTCCATCCTAGCTCCACCAGCGCTACTTCTGTAGCATCCTGTACACACATCAGTAGGGACCACAGTCATTTGTTCTTATTGATCTTCCTGTATGGACTCCCGACTGATGGGGCTCCTTGGGAACGCCCTGAGTTGACATTTCCATTTGGGCAGCCTCGGTTGCAACATGATAGGCGCTGTGGAGGATTACAGGAAAGTGCCCCTGTCCTAGATAATGACAGCACTTGCTGCAAAGCGGGTGGGCATCGCTGGGTTCCATCTGCACTCCTCACGGACTGATGGGGCTCCTTGGGAACGCCCTGACATTTCCATTTGGGCAGCCTTGGTTGCAACATGATAGGCGCTGTGCAGGATTACAGGAAAGTGCCCCTGTCCTGGATAATGACAGCACTTGCTGCAGAGCGGGTGGGCATCGCTGGGTTCCATCTGCACTCCTCAAAGTGGATTAAAAATCATCCTATCATTTCTTGAGCTGCTTTTTCCTTGTAATTCCCTTCCCCCTCCCCCAAATGTGCTATAACATGGTGTTCAGATCATTGAATGAATGGAGAGTGTTTAAGGTTTTTAATCCTTTTTAATTTTAATTTTATTTTTCCTATCACCATTTAGCCACCCTATGCCTCCTTCCACCTCCTTTCCCTCCCCCCTGCAATCACCACACTGTTGTCCGTGTCCATGTGTTATCTCTCTCTTTCTTTTCTTTTTTGCTCAATCCCACAACACTCCCCACCCTAATACCCTCTCACACCAGAGCTGTCTGCCTGCTCTTTATCTATGACTCTGCCTCTATTTAGCTTTGTAGTTCAGTTTGTTCATTAAATTCCACATATGAATGAAACCATATGTTACTAGACTTGAAACTGAGCTGATATTAACTTATTATTACTAACTTGATTTTTTTGTTCAGTGTAGATAAGGTCTTTTTGACAAGTTGAAAACTTGGGGACTCAAATGCTTCATGTTTTCTTGGCATATGCATGTGTGATGGGACTTCTTATTTCTTCTCTGCTGTAAATAAGATTATTATAAAGAAGATGTTTTCCCTTCCCCAATAAGTACTGATGTCAAAGAGAATGGAAAAAGAATGGAGCAAATTTGGATATGAATTTTTCCTGGGTAAACAAGTTAAAAAACAGCATTGAAAGCTGTCCTGAGCAAATGAAATGAACATTGGCTTTGGGAAAAGAAAAAAAAAAGTGAAGGAAAGAGAAATTCTGAAAAATTGAAATCCATTCCTTTAATGTGGAGGGTTAATGAACTTTCTGCATACTTCTTTTCATTGTTTATAGGCCTTGATGTACTGATGTCTTACCTCACAGACACTAAGTCACTTCTCAGTTCATTGTTAAGTGCTTGAGGCAGAGTTGTCCATGTAAGAGAGGAAGAGTGCCAGCTCATAGGGTCTGAATCTTGATTTCAGAATGAAAGTTTTCTTCTCACTCGTAAGAATTGATAGAAGAATTTAATAATTCTTCTTCTCTGATTCGAGTCAGTTGATTTTCTTTTGGAATTTGATATGCTAAACGTCTAAGCCTTAAGACTGGAAGCATTCCAGTTATAGGATAATGGATAGATGCATCAAGGGAATGAAAACAATATTAATGCTGTTATTTAAGAGTTGACTATTAGCATGCATTAATAGATAGTAAACTGAAAACTCAGTGCTAAGACATTTGGGTCTCATCTTATTTAGCTTGTTTAGAGAAGAAAATGTGTTTTGAGCTCTTCAGTCTTGCTACAACTGCGCTGTAACAAAGCAATTTTAGTAGAAAAAATGGATTTGGATCACAGTTTCTTGTTGAGTTTTGTAGAATTTGTCGGTTAGAGGAAAAAACTGGCTTGCTGAAAATGTGTTTGCTTCTCTGCTTACAAGTTCTAATCTTGGTTCTGATGTTATTTGAACAATTGTCGGCATGCCTCTTTACTTTCCAATAGTTTGTAGTAAAAACATTCATTCTCAATATATTTTTTTTGTCCCTGTGCTTTTAAAACTTGATTAAAAATCATCAGGCTGCTCAGAGTTCTAAGTGAATAGACATTGTCATTAGCTCTTTGATAATGGTCTCTCTGTTCTATAAACCAAGTAATCAAGTTTAGCTTGTACTTGTTGTATCAAAGTTCCCAGAGGGTTTACTAATGAAAACAAAATGGCGATATATGTCGTTTTAATAAACTAGCATTCTGCTTAAAATAATTTGAAAATGAACATTTTAGTCCCATGTGCCACAGTTCTGACCTTAGCATCCCTGGGTTCCTCTCTGTTGTCATTTTAGCGATTACAAGTCAGGGTGAATTAACCAAGGTCACGTCTGTACCAACATTTTAATTACCTGGCTTTGTTGATGGCTTGTTGAAATTGCTTTCATCTGGCGGGTTGAAACACAGCACATTGATAGGAGGAATAGCTACCCAGCATTCAAATGCTTATTGATGTGTACCTCTTGTCATAAGGTGACTACTTTTTAAAAATATTTATAAAATATACTTATATTTTATGATTAAAAACAAACAAACACTTGCACATCTGAAGGAGTTTTTTTTATTATTTAGAGACTCTGGTGGTTTATGGCATCATAACATACGCTCTAAATCAAGGTTACTCAATTCAGGCACTGCCTAAGTTGTGGGGGGCTATTTTGTGCATTAGAGGATGTTGCTCAGCATCTGTAGTCTTTACTCACTAGATGCCAGTAGCACATGCTTCCCCCCACCCAGCACCCCAATAGTGACAGTCAAAAATGTCTCTAGACATTGCAAATGTCCGCTGGGGAGGAGGGAGAAGAATCACCCCACATTGATGACCACGGCTCAATATTGTAAATTTATGCTGATCTTATTTTATCATTTCCTTCCATTTTTGTTATCCTTTGGTGTGTTTTTATGACATAGACAGTCAAGTTCCAAGTAGTCATTCTTTCTTTTGGATACAAAAATAAGTTTTAGTCTCTACTGATGGTTTGCCTGGAAGCACAGCTTGCCATGTTTTATTTAAGCTGGTTTGATTGCAAGCATGTTATGCTGATTCAACTTTTTGGACAGAATGTTTCAGCTATTAAGAACAAAACAATAAATTCTTTCTACACGCTGAAATTTTTTTGTGTAGCAGGTTTAGTAATAATTAGAATTGGGACCCAGAATAAAGGCACTCTAGTGAACACTGTCCCATATTAATGTATCTCTATCTCCTAATATGAATATCATGTATCATAAAAGTTTCACAATTTTAAATATAGTAATAATAGAAAGCATACTGATGGCTGATATTCACCAAGTACTGATCCTGCCAGGCAGTGTAGCAAAGCTTTACTTACAATGAGTCATTTAATGCTTCTAAGCACCTTGAGGCAAGTGCTATTGTTGTCATTATTTTATCTGGAGAGAATAAAAAAGCATCAGAAACGTTTAGTCACTTACCCCAAATCAACTGTTCAAGGTTGGCATAGGACTTGAATCAAAGGTTTCTATTTCTTAAAGATACTGCTTTCAGCTTCTGTACTATTCTGCCAACCAGTGTCTGTTTTCATTGTAGCATCCCTCAGACTTGCCTCTGTAGTGCACTCTGGAACACCTTCTTTTTTTTTTTATAAGTAATTAAAAATATTTTATATGTTTTTATTGATTTCAGAGAGAGGAAGGGAGGGGGGATAAAGAGATAGAAATATCAATGAGAGAGAAACAAAGCTTGGCTGCCTCGTGCACACCCCCTACTGAAAATCAAGCACATAATCCGGTCATGTGCCCTGACCAGGAATCGAATCATGACCTCCTGGTTCATGGGTCAATGCTCAACCACTGAGCCACACCTGCCGGGCATAGACCACCTTTAACTGCTAGGAGCCACATATCTGCCTGAGGGTCCCCCTCACCCTTTGTGAGTGTGCCCCACCCACACTCAAGGAAAGAAGTTTCAGAGAATTAACACCCACCCCTCTGTCCTCCTTCAATAACTCTCCACTCTCTCTGGGAGTTGTTGAATGAGTATCCTAGATTCCTTAACAGGTGTGATAGTTCGGAGGTTGCTCATTGGATGCCAGAGTTCCCAGGAGCACTAAGCCCATGAGCTAGTGTATTTGCTGGATAGTATATCCTCCTTAGCTGCCTTCCCTTTCCTATCTCACTCCTCTACTCCCTTACAGGTATGTACTTCCCAAGTAAACCACGTACACCAGAGCCTTACATCAGGGGCAGCTTCTGGGGGAATGCAAATTAAGCTGGTTATCTTTCCAAAAATTTGCTTTAAAGGAGAAGACGGTATGTGATTGGTTTTGAACCCATGCTAGAGTTCTACATTAATGGAATAAAAACTAAAAATTTTACAGTTATATAGAGTGGTAGAATAGCAGTGCAAATATTTTCAGCTAATCTATCACACCATGTCTCTCACGTTGTAATATACTTGTATTTAACATTGAAATTGAATCCACTAAAGTGTATAGCCCAAATAAAACGCCGTATGGAGATTCAATCTCGTTCGCAATCAGGTTCTCAATTTCCAGGTCTTCGATGACCTCAACATTTTTTATGAACTTTATTTGTAGATCTTTGGTTCATACTTTCTGAATAGACACTATATTTTTTACTGGTTCATTCAAGGAGTATGCTGGGTGCTGTGGGCTCCACCTCCTCTCAATGTCCCCTTGTGCTGTTTTAAAGTCAATCCCTTTCCACTAATCTTTGGTCATTCCAATCACTGATCTGCTTTCTACCACTGCAGTTTTGTCTTTTCTAGAATTTCATATACATGAAATTGCCTGGTACATGGTATATATTGCTAAGTATGTGCTTTTGAGATTCATCCTTGCTGTCTGATCATTAGTTTGTGTCTTTTATTGCTGAGCACTATTCCATTGTACGGATGTACCTTAGAATTGGTGGTGGGAGGTGGGCCTGAGCCTAGTGTTCAGGGAATCCAGATATAGCCATGAGGCCTTATATTGCTGCAGAGGCTATCTTGGTCATGGCCTTAAAATGAGCCAAAATATTGGAAACATGGATTCTAGTGGTGGGTGTAAACCTTTGCCCTTACCCCCCACATCCAGGTGATAGTCACACATCAGAACAGGTAGCTGACCAAGTTATTCATTTGTCCCAGGGCCCTGAAAATCTAGATGGTTTCTTGGAATTTTTAGAATATCCTTGTCCCTGGCCACTATGAGATCAATAGAGGCGTAGCTTCTCCCACCATATGTATAGACCCTGTTGGAGAGGGAGATGGGGAGAGAGGGACAGAATGTTTTACTTGAAATGCTGAGTATTTCTCTAAAGGTCTTTCATTAGGATTGCAGGGGGCAAAAACAGTTGCTTTCCTTCTCCCTATTCCTTGTGTATAGAGGTATGTGAAGAAGATCAGGCCAATCAGTGCGAGGAAAAAAAAAGAAAAAGAGATGTGACATTTTCTAAGGAACCTTGTCACACAATGTAAATTTTGAACCAATTTGCTTCTAATGGAACTTATTAGAGAAGGTTACCTAAAACTCCAAGTGGCCCTTTCCTGCTTTTAACTGACACATCCTGACATTTACATTTTTTAACCTATTGGTACATTTCATCATTTTAGAAAGGTTGTGTCTTGGTTTTATCATGATTTTTAGTTAAGAACCTAAGCTAAATCTCAATTCAAGTTTGTCTACAGTCTGATTTACAGCGACTTTCCCTTAATTCTCTCTGATAGAGATTGTAATTAGCCACTGGACAGCCATATCAGAACTAGGAGAGGATGAAAATAATCAGAGGATTGGCACATGATTGAGATATTAAATTTCAGGTGTGTCTTTGAAAGAGTCATTCTCTTTCTGCAAGCTGTTAAAAACCTCACTTTACTAGATACTTTGCAAAGTATTCCTGATTAAATGCAGGCTTCATGGAAATCATTCTTTTCCCTGTTTTGGGTATATTTATTTGGAGACATAAGAGTCATAAAATTTTTAAAGAGTAAAATAAAATCCAGGGAATATAGTTTTTGAAGTGGAAAGTTTGAAACAATTTGTTGACTGTCACAGACAAAGCAGCTAGAGCCCTAAAAGTATACAATTCAAGATTTTTATAAACTCCTAGGTGTAGGCTTCTCTTTGGCAAATAAAAAAGGAAGATGTATGAGTCTAGAAGAGGTTTAATTTGAAAACTTAAATTGAGGAAAAGAGCAGAGAATCTGAAGGTGTAGAGTAGCTAGTATATGTATACATTTTTCAGTATATACACGTATGTACACGTATTCACACACACATGTACACACAGCAGTCCCCACTTATCCCTAGTTTCACCTTCCACGGTTTCAGTTACGTGCAGTCAGTTGCAGTCTGCAAATATTAAATGAAAAAATTCAGAAATAAACAATTACTGTTTTAAATGCATGCTGTTCTGAATGGCGTGATGAAATCTCATGAAATCTCGCGCAATCTCAGCGAATCGCCCCTCCTCCCGCGTCCTCACGCTGACACTCCCTGCCCTTTAGTCACTCAGTAGCCATCTCGGTCATCAGGTGGCTGCTGTACCTGCTGCTTGTGTTCAAGTCTCTCTCATAGTCCCCCAACGCAACGTCACGATACTACATCATTCACCCCACTCCATTCCATCACGTCGGCATTTTTTTGTCTCACACCAGCAGCAGAAGGGTGAGTACAGCACAATAAGGTATTTTGAGAGAGAGAGAGACCACGTTCATATAACTTTTATTACAGTATATTGTTATAATTGTTCCCTTTTATTGTTAGTTATTGCTGTTAATCTCTTACTGTGCCTAATTCATTAATGAAACTTTATCATAGGTATGTATGTTTAGGAAAAATCATGGTCTATGTAAGGTTCGGTCCTGTCCATAGAGGCATCCATGGGGGCCTTGGAATGTATGACACACACAGAGTGGCCCTCCCTTACCCCTGACTTCCTTTCCTCCCCCTTCTGTAGATGCCCACACCCTGGCACGCAGGCCACAGAGGATGCCCGTGGCTTGCCATGTCTGCATGCCCTGCTTTGCAACCCTTTCTTTTCCTGAATAAATCCTTTTTGGTTGACAGAAAAAGAAAGAGAATTCTCATTTATCACTTACCCAACAAATATTTATCAAATACTGATAATGTGCCAAACCTACTCGTTGCCCTTATTGAACTTACAGTGTAGGGGGAAGGCTTGTGATAAACAGGTAATTAAAAACAATAGTATTGTGGTTGGGAGTGGTGCCCGCTGGCACAGGAACACATATCAGGAGAAAGTGGTTTTGTTTAGGGGTCAAAGAAGATCCCCTGAAGACATGTAGTTTAAATCTATTACTCCTGCATAAAGTCCTCCTCTTATTTAACTTCCAGCCCCTTGGATGGCAACAGGGAGGGTCCTATAGGCTTCCATGTTCTGTTCCTGTAGCATTAGGTAGGCCACGGGAAGTCCCAAGCCCTCTCTAGGTCAAGGCCTTGCTGGCTTCCATGACACTCTATGGGGAAAAGATCTGAGAACCAGAGGATTTGACCAGCACGGGGTGGGGGATATCTGGCTTATGTTCCTTGCTAGAATCCACAGGATCCTCCTCTCTCCTGGACGTTTCCTATTGATTGTTTTTCCACCAGCAAGAGAGTCACTTCTGGGCTCCCACAGATTCCGTGAGTCCTGTGGCACCTCACAGCTGAATGCTAAGTGGCAAAATAACCAGAAGCAATAACTAATAACAGTGGCAACATATATGGAGTGTGTGCCACTAAGCGGTGTGATCTACAGAACAGTCCTGTCATATATACCTTTAACTGATGTATTTGCTGCTCTGCCCCCCTCCCTCTCAAGCAAAGGAGATGAGAGAGAAATAAAAATGGAAGCAGGTCCTCTCAGTGAGTCTCAGCCCATGAGGGGCATGTCTTAGGAGACTCGACACATTTCGTGTGGCACTTGTGTCATCTGAGCATCTTGGTGAGAACTGTGTGTGATTACTAGGGTGCAAAATGGTATTTTGATCCTATGCAAGTTTTCACTTTTCAACTAACTTTTCACATCTCACATACTTGACTTATTTCAGTGAATTCTTCCAGCCGTTCCATAAGACTGAGACACACGTGATCTCTCTTCCAAGGGCCAGGGAGCTTCAATAACTTGTCCATTACCTAGTAGGGGCAGAGGGAAGATTTACACTCCCGGGTTCCCCGGGGTGTGCTCCTGGTGATACTGCCTTCTGGCTCTCAGTGATTTGTTAGGCAGCTTGTAGCTTTTGGGTTGGAACCCTAATACTTCTTTTCACACTAGTGAAGAGAGAAAATCCACAGGGGAGATGCCCATTGGTACCATTTTAGGAAATCAGAGAAGCAATGAGTTACAACTTTGCCGAAGAGAAGTTTCAAAAGAAGTTTGGAGAGATCCGACTGTATCTTGGAGTGGGCAATTCAGAGACTCCCGCTTGATTGAACCTGAGCCATCAGTCAAGCCAGAGGCAGATAAATTATAAATTTATCTCCAGATAAATGAGCTGGAGTCATTCCCTTAAGGCATGGGGGCTATGTTAAGTCCAAAGGCAGAACTGCTATCTGCCTCACCCCCACCCCCACCTTGTGGCCTGGCTCCCCACCTGGCTGCAGTTTGAGGCAGCAGGTTCTCATTACACTTTACTCTTTTTTTTATAATGTGTTCTTGAAATTGAATTAAATTTACCTCCTTCCTGGTGTGTGCTGATTTTTAAATGACTTCCTGGTGGGTTTTCTTCAAGATCTTTAGCCAAAATTCAGTGGTTCTCAGGGTAAAATGAGAGATTCAACCCTATGAGAAAACAATGCCTTATTTTCTTACCTTCAAGTGTAACTGGAAGATGCTGTGTTTTGACCATTCATGGTCTTTATTTCCCCTAGTGATTTTGCTTTCCCTGCTGGGATGGTCTAAGTCAATTACCCTCCTCTCCCGAGTTGTTGTTAGTCTTCATCCACAGAACAAAAAAAGTCATACTCTCCTCCAACAGAATTGCCAATCTTCTTCAAACTATTGCAATTTCCATGGATACTGAAATGCACTCGCCATGGGAGATTTGGAGATGAGGGTTAGGATTCCCTGTAAATGTATCCCAGGATTGTGATCAGAAAAAGACCTTCTTGAGAAGGGATCTGAATTGGTAAGGTCTAAATAGTTGTTCATGTGTTTCTTCATTTATTTATCCATGGCACTTTCTATGTGTCAGTCACATAATAGAATAAATATGCAAATATCCTTTCCTCACAGAAATTGCAGTTCTGAGGGAGAGAAGGACAACAAATAAATAATCAGACTTCAGGAAGTGTGTTAAATAGTGGTAACTGCTGAAGAGAATATACAGAGAGGGATTAGGGATGTGTGTGAGTGGGGGTGGGGGTCAGGCGCACCGTATGTGGGTGTGTGGGAAAGTGGAAATTTTACATAGGTCTCCAGGGAAAGTTCCCTTTCTTTCCTAATATCTGAATGAGGTGAGGGCTTTTTGGTGGAAAATTTTTCAGACATAAGAATAATAAATGCAAAAGGTTTAGTGTGTCCAGAGAATAGCATGGAGAGCAGGTGGCCAGCAGAGTGAGCTGATCAGGAGGGAGAGCGATCAGAGGTGAGTTCAGAGGTGATGGGAGCCTGATGCAGAGGTCAAGGCCAGGATGTCGGCTCTGCTATGAGCTAGATACCACGCCATTGGAGGGTTTTGAGCAGGAAACATGTTATGTTTCAACAGCATGGCTCTGGCTCCGGTGTTGAGAATAGGCTGAAGGCTCGAGCAGAGCGATTGTTTAGGAGACAGTTGAAATAATCCAGGCAAGAGATGGTTTGGGCTTAGATTGGTAACATGAAAAAGTGGTTTCCAGCCCTAACCAGTTTTGCTCAGTGGATAGAGCGTCGGCCTGTGGACTCAAGGGTCCCAGGTTCGATTCCAGTCGAGGGCATATATCTTGGTTGTGGGCACATACCCAGGAGGGAGTGTGCAGGAGGCAGTTGATCGATGTTTCTCTCTCATCGATGTTTCTAACTCTCTATCCCTCTCCCTTCCTCTCTGTAAAAAAAAAATCAATAAAATATTTTTTAAAAAGTGGTTTCCAGGGCTGGTTTATGGGAGTGATTTAAAGTATTGTCTTTAAAGTTAAATGAAAATGTCTCAGTATTTAAAATTTACAGTTGCACTCTTCACAACTGAAGTTTTTTAAAATTGGCATTTTTATACAGATTAAACTACATAAAATATTAATGAAGCACCTACTAAATACCCAGCTAAATGGTGGGATTTTAGACCTTCTCCTGAACAATTTATTTTAATCTCATTGAATAAAAAATAACTACATGTGTGCACATACATACAAACACCTTAATTTAGAAAACATATGAACATATGTTCTATTACAGGTGATGTTTAAATGCTGTTAAGAAACGTAATATTTCCTAAGCAGCGGAGTTTGTGCTGGGCATTTTTCTTAAGGAAACAGATGTAAACTTCAAAACAGCTCTGTGACAGCAGTTTTCAAACTTCTTGGTTCCAGGACCCCTTTCCACTTACAAAAATCAAAGAGCTTTCGCTTATGTGTGTTGTATATATTAATATTCACTATATTACAAATTAAAATGAAAGCATTTAAAATTACTAATTTATTTAAAATAATGATTAACCTATCATATGTTAGATATAATATGTGTTTTATGAAAATACTATAATTTATATTTTTTAAAATTTATTTTAGAAAGAAGGACAGGAGAGAGAGAGAGAGAGAGAGAGAGATCGGTTGCCTCCTGCATGCACCCCGACCTGGGATTGAACCTGCCACCTTTGGGTGGATGTAAGGGAATGATGCTCCAACCAATTGAGCTGTAGCAGCCAGGTCTACAAAATTTTAAAATGCATTAAGAACAGCATTAATTTACATTATTGCAAATCTCCTTAATGTCTGGCATAATAGAAGATATCTGGATTCTCATATTTGCTTCTACATTCAATCTGTTGTGATGCATTGTTGTGGCTGAAGTATATCTGACCTTGTACAAATATGTAGTGGAAAAGGTAGGAATATTGTCATATCCTTTTCAGATAATTGTGGTTATTGTTTTTTGATGCTAAACTAAAACTCAACAAGTGGAGGTTTCTAGAAAATTAGTTATAATATAGAGTCCGAGATACATTCATGAACTTTTTTTTAAAGATAGCTCTATTTTTTTAAATATATATTTTATTGATTTTTTACAGAGAGGAAGGGAGAGGGATATAGAGTTAGAAACATCGACGAGAGAGAAACATCGATCAGCTGCCTCCTGCACACTCCCTCCTGGGTATGTGCCCGCAACCAAGGTACATGCCTTTGACCGGAATCGAACCTGGGACCCTTAAATCCGCAGGCCGACCTATCCACTGAGCCAAACCGGTTAGGGCCATTCATGAACTTTTTACCCCATTAACGTAAGTCCATTGTTCATATTGCACGTTACCCAGGCATGATGTTGTAACTTCATATGTTGGCCATTGGGATAATATTGGCTCACTGAATTATGCAGATCTCCATATATTGAAATAATTCATGGAATAATATTTTAAAAATGTTTTACCTGTGTTACATCACCACCAATCTCATCAGAAACTCCTATATGTATTAGGAAGCTATCAAGCTCACAGTGGACGATGCAAGTCATCCAACATTCTAATTTCCACTTGCTAGATCAAATTTTGTCATTGGTAATGCATGTTGTCAATTGTTTTCCTTGAAGTGACAGGCTTGCTTCTTCCAAGAGAGTGTCTGTCCCAGTAGTTTATCTCAGTTTTTCAAATAAAACTGATGCTCCATGAAAAAGACTGCCAGTTCAGCTCACAACTCAGTTACACAAATGCTTTTCCTTGAGGCAGCCCTTGCCTTCAGTGAGCCCAAGTGCTTGACATGCACCACCCATTTGTCACGGAGAATATTACAAAGATGAGCAATCAAGGGTCAAGATTTAATATTGATCTTATTTACTGCTTCAGTCAGAGCATCCTTATGTGACAGAAAACTTCCCCTCTCCTCGCTCTTTGTCAGCACTGAGTGGTGGAGAACACAATGACTGCTAGTACAGTTGGGTGCCACTGCCTAGATCCGTGGTCGGCAAACTGCGGCTCGTGAGCCACATGCGGCTCTTTAGCCCCTTGAGTGTGGCTCTTCCTAAGCCTTAGGAGTACCCTAATTAAGTTCATAATAATTTACCTGCCTATATAGTTTAAGTTTAAAAAATTTGGCTCTCAAAAGAAATTTCAATCATTGTACTGTTGATATTTGGCTCTGTTGACTAATGAGTTTGCCGACCACTGGCCTAGATTCATGCTGAGGCACCAGCAGTTTTACCTTCTATTGATTTGGGCCATCAGTGCAGATGTCAGTACAGTGACAAAGGCAGGTGGTATCTTAGTGTTATTATAAAATATTTTTGTCATTGCAGACTCCCTGATAGGATCTGAGGTTACTGTGCCCACTTCCACTCACCGGCCTCATGGGTCTGTAGACCACACTTTGAGAACTGAAGTTCAGTGAAATGTGGTTTACAAATGAAGACACTGAGCCTTAGAGAGGTTAGGAAACTTGACTAGGGTCACATGGTTACAAGAAGCAAAATCAGGAGTCTGGGTGGGTGGGAGGTAATCAACCAAAGACCTTGTATGCATATATGCATAACCCATAGACACTAACAATAGGGTGATGAAGGCCTGGGGTAGTGGGCGGGGGCCAGGGCGGCCTGGAGGGGGCCAATGGGGGAAAAAAGGAGGACATATGTAATACTTTCAACCCGAAAGATTTAAAAAAAATAGGACTTTAACTCAGGTCTGTCAGAGCCAAAGTTGGTCTGGAATGTTGGTCTCCCCTGTCCCCCTGCCTCTCCTTACACGCGCCCAATGGTAGACATTATGTAGACTCTTGAAGGAAGTGTAAACTTAATTGTTCAAAAGAACATGGGGATCTGGATGAGAAAAATAAAATAAGCTCAATTGTGAGGACTAAAATGGCCACAGTTTATATAGGGGATGAAGAAAAGACAGACTGAAGTGGAATAGCCATTTGGCCATGTCTAGAGACAACGTTGGGTAAGGAGGACTTGAATGTCAGAGTGAGGAATCTGACCGTAGTTAAAAAAGAAACTTTTGATTTTTGAAACAGAACATGGGCGATAAAAGGAGCATTAAGCTGGCATTGGTAGTGGATGTGTCAACCAAGAGCACAAGGTCAGAGAAAGCCTGGCAAGTCACTGTGGTTATTTTAATGTTCTGATGATCATATCATCTGCCCTTCCTTAGAAAGGAATTCTTGAAATGCATATTTCTGATGTATTCGTTTCTGACGTACAGCACAGTGCTTAGAAAATCATGTGCTTTACAAAGTGGTCCTCCCAGTGTTTCAATACAGAACAATACTGAATGTGAACTGTAATTGGAAAATAAAAAGAGAAAACTAAAAATGTCCCATTAATAAACCAAAAATAAAAGCCAAAAATGAATGTTTCCTCTAAATAGTGTTCCTTCGACTCCACCTCTGCCTTCTCCCAATTCTTAATACGAAGAATCCTACCATGCAGACATCTTGCTTCCACGGCTAACACAAAAACCACAAGTGGTTTTAGAGGAGACGTGAACATGTCCTGTTGAAATGATGTCAGGAGGATGCCTTTCTGCAGGTGACCCTTTTTCCATCTCTGTTGTTGGACTCAGAGGTCATTGCATGCGATTATTTTTTTTAGCTGATCACCCACAACAGAATAAATAGAGTCCATTTTCACAATTGTTGCTTTCAAAGGAAATTATTCAGGATGAAAATCTGTGCAGAAAATAGGTAGATATTCTCTGCAGGAAATAAAGGTGGCGATCAGAGTATTGCACCATTGATTTAGTTTTGTACTTCGCTGGAGGGACTTGGAGGGAGAAGTCTGGAGTCAGGCAGAGGAGCCAACAGAGGCATTTGTTGTAAACTCTCGCTCTGTGGTATGAGGGGCTATGCATGACACCTCGCTTTATACTTCGGGGCCCTGGTTTATGGGATTATAACATTTTGAAGCAAAAAGATTGTAATGTAATGATTCCCCCAGTGTTGATGGGATGCCCATTGTTAAAACCTATTGCTGAGACTGTAGGGCTCTACAAGTTCTTCCAGAATGTGGTCCAAGAACTCCAGGGTCTTCCTCTATCTATGATTTTAGAATGTGCTGCCTTTCTGCCAGAGTCCTTATTTGTTCAGAAGACTTTATTAAGGACTGTGAGATGCTCCACATTGTACCAGACAATGAGATGGTAAGAAATGCCTGGATGGGGATTTCTGTCTGCTGGGGAGCCAATTAAGTGAACAATCATGATTAAAAGGTATGTCAGTGCCATGAACAAAATGCCATAGTTCCACAGCATGTAAGGTTAAAAAAAAGAGGAATTGCTATTTCTAGAGCATCTGCTGTGAGTTGGGTACTGTGCTGTGGAGTTGGGGACTGAGAGGAAAATAAGAAAGTGGTGCATTGAGCATTTGGTAGGTAGATAGGTTATGATGGGAGTTCACGTTTGGAAGTGAACGTGTCCGAGGAAGGGCTGGGCAGAGCATAGGCTGCTGAGGGAGGGATAGTAGCAAAGAGCTGGAGGTGAAGCTGAAAAGAATTTGGCCTTTATTCTGCCCATAAGTGGGAACCACCGAAGTCTCAAATGCAGAATAAGTGCATCACTAGATTGGTGATGTTAAAACTCTGAGGGCAGCATGTAGGTTTAGTTGGAGGGTTAGAAAGCCTGAGTGAGGATAAAATGACAGTTGCCAAAACAAGAAATAACGAGAGCCTGGCAGTTGTGTTAGAGGACAGAAGAGGTGAGCGGACAATCCATTGAAGCAATGGACCTTGATAACAGAATCACAGTAGCGCCTGATGAAGGGGGAAGGCAGGCTGCCATTGCTAGCACCCATACCTTTGTGCACGTGATGAGATAAGAAGCTGGGGAAGGAGAGAAGTTAATGAGCTACTATTTTCTGGGGAAGTAGGTACCTGCAACCTTAGTTCCATTCTTGCAAGGTGAATGAGAATATCTACAGCCAGGATGGTTGTTAGATTAAATGAGATAATTTATATAAAATCTCCAGCATAATAGCATAATACCAGGACATAATACCTCATAATAATATTGTCTTCTCTTCACACACACACACCACAGAGAGAGAGAGAGAGAGAGAGAGAGAACTCTATAGCCTATTGACATCTTTAAAATCCTGTCCCAAATTTATCATATTTTTAATGAGTGGAACATAATTGTAAAAGTCCAGTAATACTGCTGTTAAAATAGAGAGGCAGCCAACAGAGAAATTAATTTCAATAGAGTTATTTCCCAGAATTATGGATGAAAGTTAAAGGTTGCTATACATTTTTAAGGAAGTGGTAATGTCTATAGCCTATTGACATCTTTCAAATCCTGTCCCAAATTTATCATATTTTTAATGAGTGGAACATAATTGTAAAAGTCCAGTAATACTGCTGTTAAAATAGAGAGGCAGCCAACAGACAAATTAATTTCAATAGAGTTATTTCCCAGAATTATGGATGAAAGTTAAAGGTTGCTATACATTTTTAAGGAAGTGGTAATGTACATCAGTGTGCATTCCTTTTGCACCATTGAGTAGTTTGCCTATCCACCTGTTTTAAGCTTTTTATTCAGTACTCTTCTGAGTATCATGTAATGCCAGATGGTGCACCAGGAGAGTTAACTGCATAGCTGTGAAATACTTTTCTTGGTCTGTTAGTGGACTGCCATTAACCTGGGAAATGTGGCCTGTTGGGTGTGGGCAAGATTTAGGTTTATGATGTAGTTTAGGAAAACGTTGAGATCCAGCATTTGTCGTTATTTGAAATGTTTTTACAATGGAAGCAACGAATGTATCAAAATTTTTATGGGTAAAAAAAGAAGCTTGGACATCTTTTTTTCAAAACAAAGCAGATATCCCCTTCACAGAAGCCAGTCTCTGGGCAGATCTCCAAGAGCGTGCGGCTTCATCAGAGCCCGTCCTTACGCCAGACAAGGGGACAATGCACTGACTACTTCTTTAGGTGCCAGAGCAAATGCTACAGTGCCTCCAGGGCATCTTCTGAGGTTTCAGCCATTGGCCAGTGAACCCTTCCTCCCCAATAGAATTCTAAGCTTCCCTTGGGAGATGTCCAAGCCAGTTACCACCATTCCAACATGCCTCAGTTAGCCAAGATTTCCATTAGCAATCTTGCTTCTCCACTCAGGCAAGTGTATGCCAACCCTCTCTTCCCCTGGGACTTCTCTCTCAGCACCCCATATTGCCTGGGTAATCAGGCTTTCATGGAAATGAAAATTGGAGTCACATAACGGTAAGAAATTCTTTAAAAGCCGTAAACCTGAATTCTAATGAGATTTACTAGCTGTGTGACACTGGGACAGGCAAACTCCTCTGAATCTCGGTTTTATTAGCCCTGCAATGTGGATAATGATGCCTGCAATGTGGATAATGATGCTCCAGGCTGTTGGAGAATTTAAATGAGATATGGTTTATAGGTCTCCTAGAACATTGCCTGGCATGTGTGTTTGCTCTGCCACGGTTGGTTCACAAAGTGTTAAAAATCCCTGTCTAAGGACAGCATGTTGGCGAAGCAAGGTGAAAATCCTTTCTGAGCCTACCATGTTATAAAATGTCATATTTCTTTGGAAAGAAGCCTGAGTTCGGTTCACAGAGCAGTTGAGTTGGAGACTTCTAAATATTCACTCATAGTTGTCCTTTGGGCTTCGAGAATTTTAGCTTTGCAAAATGCCATGCTAGTGAGACAGAGTACCTTATTATGACAACAAATTCAGTGATGGAAATACCTTGCTGATTTTTGGCAGTTTATCCATCAATAACTGTTCTTAAACATAACATACACAAGAGTTACAGCAGCTGCCATTACTGAGAGCTTTTTCTGCTCCGGGCACTGTGCTAAACTCTGTATACAACTTCTCATTTATTGCTCTCTGCAACACTGAGATTGGTGTTCCTCTCCCAGTTTTACATATGAGGAACCCGAGGCTCAGTGAGGCTGAGTAAATTACTCAAGGTCATACCAGGAACAAAAGTAAGACTTAAACATCAACATATGTGATTGTTTCCTACCTATTGAACCGCTGCCTTATACCCAGAGCTGTAGAGAGAAGTACCCATGGGACGAGGGATACTCAGAATGCAATTTCAGCCTGCGTTAGGTTGTAGAGGTCAGGGTAATGGCTTAGTGGAGCTAAGTGCTATTAAGGGTATGGGAAGGATGGCTGAATGGAAGACACATTTGGGTATTGA
The DNA here is from genome assembly GCF_000412655.1 of Myotis brandtii. Classification (NCBI taxonomy): domain Eukaryota; kingdom Metazoa; phylum Chordata; class Mammalia; order Chiroptera; family Vespertilionidae; genus Myotis; species Myotis brandtii. The sequence goes on from NW_005362269.1 coordinate 5,356,097, forward strand.
TCACTCCCAAGGCTTCTGTAGAGGTTGTGCATATGCTCTGCCCAGGGGCACCTGCTTGAGGGGGGGAGAGGTATTGAGTCCTGCTCTCACTCTGTGCACTAGGCTGAGCACGTGCAGGGCTGTGACTGTCATGGGGATGGGCTCCAGTTTCTGATTTGCACAGAGGTATCCTATAGCTCACAGCAGCCCAACGTTGACTCATTCCCAATCATGCCAGCCTGCTCTGTGTCAGCACAAAGAACCTGTGATCACCAGGGGAGGGAGGGAAGAATCTTGGAGAGGCAACATAGACCCATTCCTTAGCAAGTGCAGTTCAAAGGTCACAATAAAACAAAATATTTAGGAAGGAAGAATGAAAGGCTATTAGGTAATTTTAAGGATTAAAAAGCCACCAAGTAGAATAATATTGATCTATTTGAAAGGATCATGACAAAGCTATGGAAAAATTGCCCCTTACTGTAGAAACATACTTAGATATCCTGTAAGCAGCAACCAGCATAAGAGAAACTGTGAATATTAATGAAGTGACAGGGCAAGCATTTTAAAAGGAGCTTTTTTCTCTGAGTATCTTTTGTAGAGGGGAAAAGGACTCTTTACACTTTAAAGGGATGTATTTTCTCTACTGTATACTGGATTTTCATAAAGCAGTGCCTCTTGCCAGATTCTACAATGGACTTTATATTCTTTGGGAGAGAGAGCATGTGTGGAGGCAGGGCAGGCCTAAGGTGTTTATGTATATGTATATGTATATATATATATTTTAGATTTTGTGTTTTAATTATGGGAACACACACACACACACACACACACACACACACACACACCAAGTGACCAGAACGATCAGAATAACCAGTTGCTATGACACACACTGTGGACAGCCAACCGGCTCAATCAGGGGCAGAGCCAAGGGGCCCACCTCTGCGGCCCCTCCCCCCGACTGTGCATGAATTTGTGCACTGGGCCTCTAGTGAATTTATAATGACAAAGGAAATAAAGAAAGACAGGGACAAACTGAGACAATAGAAGGTGAATTAAAACTACCTAATTTTTAAAAATGGAATTCCCATTTGACCCAGTGATCCCACTTCTAGGAATATATCCTAAGAAATCAGAAACACCAATCAGAAAGAATATATGCACCCCTATGTTCATAGCAGCACAATTTACAATAGCTAAGATTTGGAAACAGCCCAGGTGCCCATTGGCAGATGAATGGATAAAAAAGCCGTGGTACATTTACACAATGGAATACTACACAGCTATAGAAAAAAGAAAGAACTCTTAACATTTGCAACAACATGGATGGTCCTAGAAAGTATTATGCTAAGTGAAATAAGCCAGTCAGAGAATGATAAGTATCATACAATCTCACTCATATTTGGAATTTAATGAACAAAATAAACTGATGAACAAAATAGATCCAGAGATATAGAAGTGTGGAACAGACAGTGAAATCTCAGAGGGACGGTGGGGGAGGGTGGGAAGATATCAACCAAAGAACTTGTATACACATATGCATTACCTATGGACACAGACAATAGGGTGGTGAAGGCCTGGGGTAGGGTGAAGGGGTAGTAGGGGTGGGCTAGGAGAGGTTAATGGGGAAATACGGGGTACATATGTAATACTTTCAACAATAAAGATTAAAAAAAATAAAACAACGACCTAATTTTGTGACATGATAGATTTATCAGGGCAAAATATGGGATAGTACTAGTAGAGAGCTGATTGAGCTGTGGAATATAAAGCATGAGCTTGTAGATAAAGAGATGCTTAAAGTGAAAATGTGAATATGCATGTTTTAGCTTCTAATGCTTGCTAAAAATAACTGCCCACCTTCGTGGATGTGGCTCAGTTGGTTGAGCAGTGTCCCATGCACCCAGAGGTCACTGGTTCAATTCCCGGTCAGGAAACATGCCCATTTTGTGGGCTGATCCCCAGTAGGGGGCATGCAGGAGGCAGCCTATCAGTGTTTCTCTCCCTCTCTCTCTCCCTAAATTAAATAAAAACTTATTTAAAAAAACCACAAAATAAAAATAAAAATAATATGCCCATGAGTGACTTTTGACTCTTTAAAATCAATTTTTAAGAAAACATTCTAGAAAATTAGCTAGGTAAATATTTATATATATCTTTGCAAAAATATTTATATATCTTGACATTTGTTTTGGCCTCCACATTACTTATTTGTAATCAATGGAATTACCCAGAAATTAACTTGTATTATAAATGCATGATTTCCTTGTATTTGTTGACTAAATATAACGTCCAAGTTTTAAGCTTCAGACAAACATTGTTCAAACAAAAATGTTAAATGACAACAATTATATAATAATATATGCCTGCTTTGTCTTTGGAGTTGTGGTGAAATCAAACAGCATCCTAAACTCATGACATTTTAGAGTTGGAACAGACCTTTTTGTTCCAAGTTGTAAGCAGGACACAAATGTCAAGTGCAACAGGTCCTCGAATAACTTGGTTTTATTCAGGTCATTTCGTTCTAACATTGATGGGCTGCTGTAGAAACGTAACTCTTGTGTATATCAAGTAGCATGTGATAAAATTGGTTTCCTTATATGTTGCATAAAGTTGAAGAACCTACTAATGATGTTAAGTGAGGACTTACTGTACTCTTACTTCTCTTTATCTTTATGACACGGCCATGCTTTTACATATTGGCAAATCAAAATAATAAGTCCTCAGTGGTGTTCAGCCAGGACACACCAAGCTTTGAAGAAATTTACACGTATTTCTGAGCTCTGCTCTTGGGGTGTTTCCTGGTAAATGATTCTTGTGCAAAACTTGTCACAGGAAGATTGAAAACAGGCACACCTACCTAATAATATAGGTCCATTTGGGGGACTAAAAACCAAACACTTCCTGTTAAGAATGATTACTTTAAAATATATAGAATGGATTAAGATATAATTCACATATCTAATACAATTCACTAATTTATGAAGCATGCAATTCAATGGTATTTAGTACATTCACAGTTGTATAGCCATCGCTAGAATTAATTTTACAGCATTTTCATTACCCCCAAAGAAACCCCATGTCCATTAAAAATCACTCGCCATTTTCCTTCTCCTTCCAGCCCCTGGCAACTACTAATCTATTTTTGTCTCTATAGATTTGCCTGTTCTGGACATTTTGTACAAATGGACTAATATATGGTCTTTTGTGAGTAGATTATTTTACTTAGCATGATGTTTTCAAGGTTTAAATATGTTTGAGCAGGTATCAGTATTTCATTAATTTTCATGGCTGAATAATATTCAATTGTATAGGTAGATATATCAAATTTTATTTATCCATTCATGAGTTGATTGACATTTGAGTTGTTTTATACTGTGAATAATGCTGTTATGAACATTTGCATACAAGTTTTTGTGTGGACATATATTTTCATTTTTCTTGGGTGAATACCTAATAGGTGCAATTGCAGGGTCACGTGATAACTCTGTGTTCAAGTTTTTAAGGAACTGCCATACTGTTTTCCAAAGTGGCTGCACGCCATGTTACTTTCCTACCAGCAGTATTGGGTCCCATTCTCCATATCTCTGCCAATGCTTGTTATTATTATCTGTCTTTTCTATTTTAGCCATCCTAGTGGGTGTGAAGTAGTATCTCATTGGTTTAGTTTGCATTTCCCTGGTGGCTAATTTTCATGGACTTATTGGTCATTGACTTGCTTTTAAGCTTTCATAGCTTGGTAAAATAATATCAAAGGTTCTCAGAAATACCTTTGTAGTTTGTTAAGACTTGCTGGAAAAAATGACAAGAAAGGTTCAGAAAGAGAATCAAGGGAGTAAGATTCTGGAAGAGATACACAAAAGGGTTATTAATGCAGCGGTACACCAAGAAGGATGGGAAAGAATTCTGTTCTGCTCTTTAAGAATATGAGACGTATATCTGTAAGAATTCATTTAGCTGTAAATAAAAGACGTGTCATATTAGAAACATCATGTAGAGAGGTCGGTAGTGTCTGTCATTGGCTTCGTTGCTTGTTAGAGCCACAAGGTGGCTGCTGTGCTACCACAAATCATGCATTGTTTCAAAGTAGGAAAAGAGGCAGAACAAAGGACTCTGCTAGTTGGGTATTTTATTTGGAAAGCAAAGGCTTTTCCCAGAACCCTAGCAGAGACTTCTACTTACATCTCATTAGCTACGACTGTTTCACATGATCACAGGGATTCTATAGGGAAAAAAGGCTTTATGTGGATTTAATATTTATAGTTGGTACTAAGATATGCCATGAAATATAAGTCATTTGAAACATTTATTAGCACAATAATTCTTTCTTTTGAAAATCTTTAAATATACATATTTAAAGTGCCTAATTTGATAAGTTCTGATACTTATCTTTATGTACTCATGAAACATCACCACAGAATAAACATAGCTATCATCACCCAAAGTTTCGCCTATCCGTACATAATCCCCCTCCCTTTGTACTTAAAAATGGCATTTCTTCTTTCTAATGTACATTTTTTAAAAATCCTCATCTGAGGATATTTTTCCATTGATACTTTGAGAGGGGGAAAGACAGAGGGAAAGACAGAGAGAAATATCGATGTGAGAGAAACACATCGATTGGTTGCCTCCTGCAAAGTCCTGACCAGGGCCCGGGCAGGAGGGAGCCTGCAACCAAGAAACTTGCCCTTGACTGGAATCGAACCAGGGACCTTTTGGTCCACAGGCCAATGCTCTACCCACTGAGCAAACCAGCTAGGGCTAATGTATATATTTTTAATTTACTTTTCATGCCTTATTGGACTTGCTGGAATCTCAATGACAATATTAAATAGATATATTCATATTATCTTAGTTAATATCTATAGAATCCGTTGTGATGTCACTTCTCTCATTTATGATATTGTTAGGTTGGTGCTCCTCCCTTTTATTTTCTGATCAATCTGGCTAGAGATTTTTAAATAATATATATTTTTACTGTTGATAGTATTACAGATGTCTCCCACTCTTCCCCCCATACTTTATCCCTCTCCTCCCAGCCCCTACACACCCCTTTTAATTTTGTTCATCTTCTTAACAACTCAGGTTTTGATTTTATTGTTTTTTTTCTATTTTTTTATTTTCTGCTTTATTAATTTCTACCCTTTGTAAAATGTTTTCTCTCTCTTCTGTTTCCTTTCCATATTATTAGCTCTTCTTTTTTTCTAGTTCATTATGAGGGAAGCTGAGGTAATTTATTTGAGACATTTCTTTTTTTCTATGTGTTTAGTTCCATGGATTTCTCTCTTAGTATTGCTTTAGACACTTTCTACAAATTTTGATATATGTGTTTCTTTTTCATCTAGTTAAAATTATTTTTTAAAATACTTTTTTAAATTTCTTTTAATAAAAAGTTATTTAAAAGTATATTATTTAGTTTCTAAATATTAAGGTGAATTTCAGTTATCTTTTCTGTTATTAATTTATAATTGAATTCTGTATTGGTCAGGAAACATACTCTGTATGACTTGAATTCCTTTAAATTTATGCAGACTTTTTATGGCCCATTGATATATAGTCTATCTTGGTACGTATTTTGTATACACTTGAGAATATATATTCAGCTATTGATGGATGCAGTGTTCTATCAATATCAGTTAGGTCAGACTGGTTGATAGTGTTATTTATGTCTTGTGTAGCATTTATAATTTTCTGTCTACCTGGAGTGTTCAATTCTCTGGGTATAACTGAGGATTGAATAATAGAGTTCTTACAGTGCTACAATATTTATTTAATCACTGCTTAATAGTGCTAATTGCTGAGGATGCAGAGATGAATAAGAAACATGTGGCTCCTGTAGTCACGTAGCATACAGTGAAGCACAGAGTGCATCCTTCCTTAAAGTAGCTCCGATTCACCGTCTAGTGCAGCGGTTCTCAATCTGTAGGTCGCAACCCCTTTGGGGGTCAAACGACCCATTCACAGGGGTCGCCTAAGACCATCGGAAAACACATATATAATTACATATTGTTTTTGTGATTAATCACTATGCTTTAATTATGTTCAATTTGTAACAATGAAATTGGGGGTCACCACAACATGAGGAACTGTATTAAAGGGTCGCGGCAGTAGGAAGGTTGAGAACCACTGGTCTAGAGAATTTCACTGGTCCTTCCTGGTCTGGTCTTCCTCCATTTTATACCCAAGCTTCTGCAAGTATGTTTTTGCTCTATTCCTTTCACTCACTGAGCTATTCTTTGTGCTACTGTCTGGCTAATCTTCTAAGGGCAGTTTTTATTCGATTCCTTCATCTTTGTCCATCCAGCTCTAGCACAATGGCTCATGGAGTTGCCATGCTTATTTGTCATTGATACCTTGCATGTGGAAAAAGGGAAGAATTCTTCACTTGGTTCCTTTGTCTTGTAGTATTTCATGGGCAAGCTTCTCTTAGTTACTTCTGAGGTAATCTGTAAACTATCCAGGCTGTATTAATCCTAACTTCCTATCACTTCTTGACAGAAAAGATTTCTTCTGTTCTCTCCAGGTCCAGATCATCTCTTCATTTCCTGACCTTTGCATTGGGTGTGGTCACATGAGGTCAAACATCTTTTCAACTAATAGGACACTTGGGAGAAGAAGTTAATATTTTTAGAGAGTGGAGATGATTTGTTGTTCATTTTTCTGTTCCTTCGTGGCCACCTTTGGTGCCTCGCACATCATTTGGTTATACACATGGTCGGAAACCAATGACATCTTTGTTGAATTTAATTGAAATCCTATTTCTTTCTTATTTTTAAATCATCTACCATCATTTCTCTTTGAAAAGTCATTACCAAAGGGATACACACATAATGTTTATATTTCAGTAAGAGAATATCTCTTAAAAAGTTAAAAAAACACCTCGCTTTGCCGTTTTAATTTTATGACTCGCCAGGGGAAAATGGACTTCTAAAAGGAAGGAAGGAAGCAATTTATCCAAAGCTTTAATTATTTAGTCCAGTTTTAAATACCAGCTCAGAAGCTTTAGCATAGAATCTATTTTTAATCTTTAAAATATTTCTTCTCTTTAGCTAGTATAAATGTTTATAAAGTCCCAAAACACTCCAAGGAAATGGTTCACTATACCTTAAACCAGCGATTTTCAACCAGTGTGCCACCAGAATTTTTAAAACATGGAATACCTGACTGTTTAGTCAGGGGCACTGACTTCTTTCCCCTTAGATCGTCAAATAAAAAATGACAACAGCCAACACAACAATAGCCGCCCAGTACGAATGAATCAAAATTATACCTTTTTCTTTGTCAGATCGGCAAAAAATATAATGTATTTTTTAGTGTGCTGCAGAATTTTAGTAATTAGTTTATGTGTGCCATGAGATGAAAAAGGCTGAAAATTGCTGCCTTGGATTTCTTTGAACATTTACACCATTGCTCATATCAGCAGGAGTCTTTTTGGAATTCAATAGCAATTTTTGTGACCATACCTGTTTTATACAATGTAGCACATTTTTTTCTTTTGATTCTGAGTTAGTTTTTCAAAAGAAGGGGAGAAGAGGACTCCTCATCTTATAAAAAATGAACATCACCCTATGGCCCAACTCAGTTGTAGGGAACAAGTTTCATGAAGAAATGAAAGAAAGTAAAGAGCATTCTTTACGATTTCCTACAATGTGAGTGTGTGTGT